>NC_133656.1:236500593-237130232 GCF_009905375.1 Apium graveolens | reverse complement strand
TATTTATTCAATCTCCAAAATCAACGAATTACTTAAAATTTATATTATTATTCATTGTCTAAAATTTAAATTGAATACACAATGTGGGATTTCATTGATACTTTATGTTATAAGTTTTTTAATAATATATTTTATCAAACAAATTTGAGATTTCACGTTCTCAAAGATTTTACTCCCTCCGTCCTCTTCATTCTGGTTATTCCGATTATGTCCCGAAATTATATTTCACTCTTAATTAATATGATCATTTAAGGGTTAATTATGTTAATGTTTTTGAAAAGTAGAATAATTTTTTGATAACTTTTAATTTGTTTGATATTTTGATAACTTTTTGAATCAAAGGTGAGAATGATAAAATAAGTGGGACAGAACTAGGAGTAATATTTTATCAAAATATATTGGATTATGGGTAGTTGAGGTGGGGTGGGTTGGATAACTGGATTAGGAAATTGATTTCAAATGAATCGGCTACAAGCCCAATATTTCGCAATGCTCTGAATTTAGGGCTTTCGACATAAATGGATTGGGATTACAAATAAAAAATGACTTCATTTGCACGTAAAGATTATATCTATATTTTTGGCTTTCGAGATAAGTATTAGAGTTATAATTTTTATTTTTTCTCTTTGAATGCTCTAATTCTTTACAAAGTGTACCATTTGTAACATTTTTATTTTTTCTTAGAACTTCTGTAGGATAATGTTAAAATCACATTCGCACATTATCGAACGAACTGAAAACCTCTTTAATATTAAAAAAATCTTTTTATAACTAGCAAATTACCATGCTATGATAACTCAATAAAAAAAGTCCAAAAATATATAACTGTAGATACTCACTCACAAATATAAAAAAACAAGCACCGGAGAAAAAGAAAAATATATATATACAAGAGCAACGATACCCGTTATTCGAGTTGAGTATACAAGAAAATCAAATAAAACTACCAATATATTGAGAAAAGGTTGCTACTAAAATAAAAAGAGAAAGACATCCACTATTAAGGAAAACGATATTTAAAACAGAATCCTAAAGAATTGGAGGCGTTGAAGCTGCATCGCAAGTAAAAATATTCAAATCCGAAATAAATAGATTTTAGAGATGTAAAACATACTATAAAAAATACTAAATAAAGTCGAATCAAATAGATTATAGAGTCTTAAATCTCTCGAACAAAGTTCTCCAAATTGAAAATAGTAAAATGTAAACGACTAGATTGTAGTAGAATTCTAACTAAAAATAGTCGGGCCACTACATCCTTTTATTGAAAAATAAAGAAAATAAATAGAGAATAACGCTTTCTCTAAATCTTCAATCTTTAAGCATCCTTAAGCTATATTCGCATGACAAACAACCAAGACATCTGGATTTTTGGAAATAAGAGCAGTCACATGCATCGTTCCAAAGGTAACAAGCCTCCAAAGCGTCCCACCAATGACATCGCCATTCGTCCTAGCAAATATAGCGTTCAAAGTGCAAGAACCAGATGGTCCGAAGGAGATATTTTTCCTACAGGCCCTGTCAAAGAAAGTAAGCAAAGTCTCTCAGAAAATATTGTTGGATGTACTGATGAGATGAGGCTTATGGAAGCATCTGTAATCATTCCTGAACCACCCAGAACATTCATAAAAATATTTCTTGAATGAGCAAACTGTTTCAGCCATTCAATGACATCTTTCCCAGGCGGGATTTCAAGAACAATAGACTTCATTTCCGAAGTCATTTCGATGGTGTTTTCTTTCGCCTTGTTTTTTGAACCACGAGGACGTCCTCGTGGCCTGGAGAATGAAAAATGACCACCAGACGCCACAATATCGTTTTCACCAGACTGGCCCATATTATTTATATCATTACCAACTCCTGGATTAGACATTCGAGTGTTTGGCAATGGTTGAGAGTGGTGTTCTTCGCTGTTAATTATAGTAGGATTAGTGTAGCCCATTGAATTTGGGATTTGAAGAGCAGGTGAAGAGTAATTCATAGAATTTGAGAAAGAAAACGAATACTTGTGATTCATCTTTTGAAGGTTAAGCAAAGATATATAATATTGGGTGAAATGTGATTAGAGTTGTGGGTTATAGTCCTTTTTATAATTGAATTTGACGTGCTCTCTCAAGAAATACAAAGATTCCATACAGTTGGAAAAAGTATTATTTTTCTTTTCCAGGAATTTGAATTGAATAATCAATCCTTATCATATTTTCTAAAATTGAGAGGCCAAAAAGTTGTTAATATTTGATTCGTCTCATAAAAAAGCGTTATACCAATATACGATTACAGATGAATTTCTAAAACTAGAATCGAAATATTAAACAAATATACAACGTTTATTTACCAATAGATGTCATCGACAAAAATATTAGGCACGAATTTTAAATATTAAATTATTTTGATTGCAAAATCGAAAACATATTTAAACATTATGGTCTGTAAAATTTAATTATTAATTTACTATTTCTCTTCATTGTTTTCCGTGCTCATATCAGTATTTTTTGGTGCATTATTATCGTAATATTATGAGATTTAGTTGAGAACTTCCTCTGCCACCTTAAACTTTCAGATGAACTGGTTACTTAATGATCTATCATAGCTTAGTCAGACTAAGTTCGACTCCTTACTTTTGAGTTAGGGGAGTATTAAAATAATATTATAAGATTCAGTTGGGGTATTTTTCTAATATCTTCAGATTTTAGGTGAGCTGATATCTAATAATATTCTAATTTTTGTGTGTTATTTGATCCGTCTTTTATTAATATTTTCAACTGTTTAAACGATAATTACTACATAAACATACTCAATAGAGGAAAAGTTTATAATTTTTTAGATATCTTACACTCCCTCAAAATATAATATAATTGCAAAAGTAACTACATTTCTTTTACAATTGTTTGTAGTTGAATGATCAATTCTAATAATATTTTCTATAAATGTTAGGATAAAAGATTGTTGGTCGAAATCATACGAAAACGATACAAAAATACCATCATTGATGAATTTTCGATGAATTTTCTATAAGAAGGATACAAAAGATTAAGTCACTAACGCCTAGATAGAAAATAAAATATGAAGGTTTCATATTATAGAATGGTGAAAATAAAATAAATTTGTAGGTTTTTCGGAAATTATAATATAAAAATATCAATTAATGGATTAAAAACCATCTTTAATACTTGTTAACTCTATTGATTTATGATCTACCTTGGTTAGTTGTCGAAAAATAAAGTGAAGTGTAGATGAGAGCGGGGCTATTCAAAAAATTCAAAATCTGAGACCAAGTCGGATCCAATCCAAAAAAGTACGGGCTGGCTCGTCCCGAGATACAGACCTTCAAAGAGTCTTTTTTTATTTAAAAGTCCGACCCTAAAAATTCGTGTAAAAGTCCGGTATTGAAAAAATTGGATAGTAGTCCAGATTAAAAGAAGCATGATTCGGGGGGATAAAAATTTGAGCTTTTTGATAAAATTCATTTTCTATATAAAATTTTAATAATTCTCAAAATATATTACATTATTAGAACTTAGAAGTTGAATACGATATTTTATTAGTTGTCAATTTGATACCCTGAATAACAATCAATAATTTGTTAATTGTCAATTTAATACTCTAAATATTAGAATTTAAGGTTAATAAATGAGATATTTAAATGTAATATAAAAAAATTATTTTTTAGTATCAAATTATTTGTCATAATCTAAAATATTAGTTCTTTGACAAAAAAATAGTAACTCATGATCTCTAAAACACTCACTTTAACTTTACTTTAACAACTTAAACTTTCTGACAATGTATTAGATCGTGGTGTCGGATTCGAATTCTTGCTTTTAAGTGAGAGGGTGTTATAATAATATTATAAGATCCAGTAGAAATAATATCTTAAAATTTTAGATGACCCGGTTACTAAACATGCATAACATTCTATATTTATGTATTATTTGATCAGTCTTTCATTACCGAGTTTCACTGTTCAAGCCGCATATTACTAAAAAACAGGCTCAAAAGAGGAAAAATGTGCAATTTTGCCGATATCTTCCCTCCCTCTGAAATATAATACAATAGCAAAAATAATTATTATGTTTCCCTTTTTGATTATATATATTTGAATGATCACTTTAATATTTTCAAGGTAAAATTTAGAAAATTTTACCCTGTTTTGGGTCTAATTTATGTGCGGGATACATAAAGTAAAATCATTTTTTTTGTTTTTCAATTTAAGTCTGATCATGTGTGTATATAAAAAAAATACTTTGAATACACTTATGAAAACTTATACATGAAATAATTGAAATAATTTACATTTTAATTTATATAAGATTTTACTAGAAAATCCATCAAAATCCACATGTTTTTCAAATAAAAAGAAATTTGTGGACTTTTAAATATCGTCTGAAATTTTTAAAATCCAAATTAAATACCCTAAGATTTTGATAGATTTTTTTAAATCTGGATTGAATACACATTTACAATCCAAATTGAATACCTCCATATTTTGCATAATTTTACAAAATCTAAATTAAATACCCATAATATTAAAAATCCTTAAAATCTTATTTGAAAACACCTCTCTAAATTGTTCATGCACACCTTATTTGTATAAACAAATTTTGATAAACACCATTAGAGACGAGACTCTATGCGGACTGTGTAAAATTAAAATTAACAATAATGAATTTATATTATATTATTATTCAATCTCCAAAATCAACGAATTACTTAAAATTATATTATTGTCTAAATTTAAATTGAATACACAATGTGGGATTTCATTGATACTTTTATGTTATAAGTTTTTTAATAATATATTTTATCAAACAAATTTGAGATTTCACGTTCTCAAAGATTTTACTCCCTCCGTCCTCTTCATTCTGGTTATTTCCGATTATGTCCCGAAATTATTTTCACTCTTAATTAATATGATCATTTAAGGGTTAATTATGTTAATGTTTTTGAAAAGTAGAATAATTTTTTGATAACTTTTAATTTGTTTGATATTTTGATAACTTTTTGAATCAAAGGTGAGAATGATAAAATAAGTGGGACAGAACTAGGAGTAATATTTTATCAAAATATATTGGATGGGTAGTTGAGGTGGGGTGGGTTGGATAACTGGATTAGGAAATTGATTTCAAATGAATCGGCTACAAGCCCAATATTTCTGTTGGGATTAAAAAAATGACTTCATTTGCACGTAAAGATTATATCTATATTTTTGGCTTTCGAGATAAGTATTAGAGTTATAATTTTTATTTTTTCTCTTTGAATGCTCTAATTCTTTACAAAGTGTACCATTTGTAACATTTTTATTTTTTCTTAGAACTTCTGTAGGATAATGTTTAAAATCACATTCGCACATTATCGAACGAACTGAAAACCTCTTTAATATTAAAAAAATTTTTATAACTAGCAAATTACCATGCTATGATAACTCAATAAAAAAAGTCCAAAAAATATATAACTGTAGATACTCACTATAAAAAAACAAGCACCGGAGAAAAAGAAATATATATATATACAAGAGCAACGATACCCGTTATTCGAGTTGAGTATACAAGAAAATCAAATAAAACTACCAATATATTGAGAAAAGGTTGCTACTAAAATAAAAAGAGAAAGACATCCACTATTAAGGAAAACGATATTTAAAACAGAATCCTAAAGAATTTGGAGGCGTTGAAGCGTGCATCGCAAGTAAAAATATTCAAATCCGAAATAAATAGATTTTAGAGATGTAAAACATACTATAAAAAATACTAAATAAAGTCGAATCAAATAGATTATAGAGTCTTAAATCTCTCGAACAAAGTTCTCCAAATTGAAAATAGTAAAATGTAAACGACTAGATTGTAGTAGAATTCTAACTAAAAATAGTCGGGCCACTACATCCTTTTATTGAAAAATAAAGAAAATAAATAGAGAATAACGCTTTCTCTAAATCTTCAATCTTTAAGCATCCTTAAGCTATATTCGCATGACAAACAACCAAGACATCTGGATTTTTGGAAATAAGAGCAGTCACATGCATCGTTCCAAAGGTAACAAGCCTCCAAAGCGTCCCACCAATGACATCGCCATTCGTCCTAGCAAATATAGCGTTCAAAGTGCAAGAACCAGATGGTTCCGAAGGAGATATTTTTCCTACAGGCCCTGTCAAAGAAAGTAAGCAAAGTCTCTCAGAAAATATTGTTGGATGTACTGATGAGATGAGGCTTATGGAAGCATTTGTAATCATTCCTGAACCACCCAGAACATTCATAAAAATATTTCTTGAATGAGCAAACTGTTTCAGCCATTCAATGACATCTTTCCCATGCGGGATTTCAAGAACAATAGACTTCATTTCCGAAGTCATTTCGATGGTGTTTTCTTTCGCCTTGTTTTTTGAACCACGAGGACGTCCTCGTGGCCTAGACAATGAAAAATGACCCCCAGACGCCACAATATCATTTCCACCAGACTGGCCCATATTACTTATATCATTACTAACTCCTGGATTAGACATTTGAGTGTTTGGCAATGGTTGAGAGTGGTGTTCTTCGCTGTTAATTTTAGTAGGATTAGTGTAGCCCATTGAATTTGGGATTTGAAGAGCAGGTGAAGAGTAATTCATAGAATTTGAGAAAGAACGAATACTTGTGATTCATCTTTCGAAGGCTAAGCAAAGATATAAAATATTGGGTGAAATGTGATTAGAGTTGTGGGTTATAGTCCTTTTTATAATTGATTTTGACGTGCTCTCTCAAGAAATACAAAGATTCCATACAGTTGGAAAAAGTATTATTTTTCTTTTCCAGGGAATTTGAATTGAATAATCAATCCTTATCATATTTTCTAAAATTGAGAGGCCAAAAAGTTGTTAATATTTGATTCGTCTCATAAAAAGCGTTATACCAATATACGATTACAGATGAATTTCTAAAACTAGAATCGAAACATTAAACAAAAATAGAACGTTTATTTACCAATAGATGTCATCGATAAAAATATTAGGCACGAATTTTAAATATTAAATTATTTTGATTGCAAAATCGAAAACATATTTAAACATTATGGTCTGTAAAATTTAATTATTAATTTACAATTTCTCTTCATTATTTTCCGTGCTCATATCAGTATTTTTTTGGTGCATTATTATCGTAATATTATGAGATTTAGTTGAGAACTTCCTCTCCCACCTTAAACTTTCAGATGAACTGGTTACTTAATGATTTATCATAGCTTAGTCAGACTCAAGTTCGAGTCCTTACTTTTGAGTTAGGGGAGTATTAAAATAATATTATAAGATTCAGTTGGGGTATTTTTCTAATATCTTCAGATTTTAGGTGAGCTGATATCTAATAATATTCTAATTTTTGTGTGTATTTATCCGTCTTTTATTAATATTTTCAACTGCTTAAACGATAATTACTACATAAACATACTCAATAGAGGAAAATTTTATAATTTTTTAGATATCTTACACTCCCTCAAAATATAATATAATTACAAAAGTAACTACATTTCTTTTACAATTGTTTGTAGTTGAACGATCAATTCTAATAATATTTTCTATAAATGTTAGGATAAAAGTTGGTCGAAATCATACGAAACTATACAAAAATACCATCATTGATGAATTTTCTATGAATTTTCTATAAGAAGGATACAAAAGATTAAGTCACTAAGGCCTAGATAGAAAAAAAATATGAAGGTTTCATATTATAGAATGGTAAAAATAAAATAAATTTGTAGGTTTTTCGGAAATTATAATATAAAAATATCAATTAATGGATTAAAAACCATCTTTTATACTTGTTAACTCTATTTATTTATGATCTACCTTGATTAGTTGTCGAAAAATAAAGTGAAGTGTAGATGAGAGCGGGCTATTCAAAAAATTCGAAATCTGAGACCAAGTCGATTCCAATCCGAAAAAGTACGGGCCGGCTCATTCCGAGATACGGACCTTCAAGGAGTCTTTTTTTTATTTGAAAGTCAAACCCTAAAAATTCGTGTAAAATTCCGGTTTTGAAAAAATTGGATAGTAGTCCAGATTAAAAGAAGCATGATTCGGGCCGGATAAAAATTTGAGCTTTTTGATAAAATTCGTTCTCTATATAAAATTTTTGATAAATTTTCAAATATATATTATATTATTAGAACTTAGAAGTTGAATACGATATTTTATTAGTTGTCAATTTGATACCCTGAATAACAATTAATAATTTGTTAATTGTCAATGTAATACTCTAAATATTAGAATTTAAGGTTAATAAATGAGATATTTAAATGTAATATAAAAAAATTGTTTTAGTATCAAATTATTTGTCATAGTCTAAAATATTAGTCCTTTGACAGAAAAATAGTAATTCATGATCTCTAAAACACTCACTTTAACTGTACTTTAACAACTTAAACTTTCTGACAATGTATCAGATCTTGGTGTTGGATTCAAATTCTTGCTTTTAAGTGAGAGTGTTATAATATTATAACATCTAGTAGAAATAATATCTTAAAATTTTAGATGACCCGATTACTAAACATACATAACATTCTAATATTTATGTATTATTTTATCTGTCTTTCATTACCGAGTTTCACTGTTGAAGCGGCATATTACTACAAAAACAGGCTTCAAAAGAGGAAAAATGTGCAATTTTGCAGATATCTTCCCTCCCTCTGAAAGATAATATAATTGCAAAAAAAAATTATTACTTTCCCTTTTTGATTATATATATTTGAATGATCACTTTAATATATTTTCAACAAGATAATCGTTGTTCTTGAGTCTTTACAGAAACTTTACATAAATACCATCAAAGATTCAAGATGAATTTTTTATAAGAAGGTAAAAAAAGATTAATGACTAAAAATATTTTTTCTCTAGAATCAAGGTAAAATTTACAAAATCTTACCCTCTTTTGGGTCTAATTTATGAGCGGGATACATAAAGTAAAATTAATTTTTTTGTTTTTCCAATTTAAGTCTGATCCTCTGTGTATATAGAAAAAAATACTTTGAATACACTTATGAAAACTTATACATGAAATAATTTACATTTTTAATTCATATGAAATTTTACTAGAAAATCCATCAAAATCCACATGTTTTTTCAAATAAAAGAAATTTGTGGACTTTTAAATATCGTGTTAGAAATATGTGTATTAGTTTGATGATAAGTTAAACAAAACACTTAAGTAGAAATCTGGTGTTGTAGCCTCAACGGATAAGACCATTCTCGTTATCCGTTGATGGAGTAGCTTTACTTAGAAATAAGTTTAGTATTGTAGCACATTTTCAGTTTCTGTATTCAAGTTATAATTCTTAGATGCTGGGGGGAAATTATAAGTCATGTTGACTACTAGTGGATATGCAAATAGGAGGGCTAACTGTAAATATTTCATAGTCTTGTAATTTTGTATAAGTGAAGTAGTATTAACTGATAAGTTAAAGGTCTTCAATGGATAAGAAACAAAGCTTCAACGGATGTCTCTAAAGCTTCAACGGATAACATCCATCAACGGATGAGTAGCATCAACGGATAAAGCTTCAACTGCTAATGCATCAACGGATAAAGTCTTCAACGGATGAAAGCTTCAACGGATGCTAAGTTCAATAGCAGTTGACAGTGACGATTCATAAGCTGAAAGAGGCACATGGGTTGACAGAGACAATTAGAATGTAGCATCCTCTTGGAGGAATCAAGAAAATACAGCATTTCCATTCTGGTGCAAACAAGGAAGTATTCAAAGATTCACAGATTATCCTAGATTGCATTGGATAGAGAAATAAGAAGAAACATGTGAAGAATCCTTTTCAATTGTATTTTATATTTTTTGTCTTCACTTGTAAACTTGGTGATATATAAACCAAGTTGCAGCTAGTAACTAGAGTGTGAATTTCCAGAGCTGTTTAGAAAAATATTGAGAGAAAATCATCTAGTTTGTATTAGAAAGCAGCTGTGATCAATTTCTTGAATCACAGATTTTTCTGAAATAACACATCTCTGGTGGAACAACAAATCCACCAGAAAAGTTTTAAGTCTTTTGTGTTCTTACATTTGTGTTTGAATATATATCTGTCTGCATTAGCTCAAGCAATTCACACACACTTGTTCATCAAAACACACAGCCTTTGAAACTGCTCAAAACTTGAAAAAGTTTTGAGATTTACATTCAACCCCTTCTGTAAATCTCATTGTTAGTTCCTTGGATAACAATTGGTATCAGAGCAAGCTCTTAACTTACAAAGAATTTAAAGATCTATTCTACTAACATCATGAGTAAGAAGGATATTGGTATAAAGATTCCAATCCTGGAAAGAGATAATTATCATCACTGGAAAGTGAAGATGCATCTACATCTTCTCTCTCAAGATGAAAGCTACATCAACTGCATTGAAAATGGTCCTCACATCCCTCACAAGGTGGCCACAGCTGCAACTGGCACAGTTGCTATTGGACAGTCTATTCCCAAGCCAAAAGCAGAATGGACTGATGAAGATATTGAAGAGGTTCACAAGGACAAGAAAGCCATGAACATTTGTTCAATGGTTTAGGTCAAGATATGTTTGATAATGTCATTAGCAGCTAAACTGCTAAGGAAATTTGGGATACTGTGCAACTTATCTGTGAAGGTACTGAACAAGTTAGAGAAAACAAAATGCAGCTTCTCATTCAACAGTATGAATACTTTCACTTTGAAGAAGGAGAATCACTGAATGATAGCTTCAGTAGATTTCAGAAACTGTTGAATGGATTGAAGCTGTATGGCAGAGCCAAGTCGAGGACTCCAACATAAAATTTCTGAGGTCTCTACCAAAGGAATGGAAGCCTATAACTGTTTCACTAAGGAATTCTCAAGATTAAAGGACTTCACACATAAAAGATTATATGGAATTTTGAAGACCTATGAACTTGAGATGGAGCAAGATGAGCTGTTGGAAAAGGGAAGAGAAAAGGTGGATCAGTTGCACTTGTAGCTGACAATGAGAAGACTGGAGCCAGGAATGAAGAAAAGACAATGCCAAGTCTCAAAATTGGCACAAGCAAATCAGAATCAAGTAAGGGAAATGAGCAAGTAGCTGAGGTTGAAGATAATTCCAGTCAAGATGACTCTGACTGATGTTGATGAACATCTGACCTTTCGGTCCAGGAGGTTTGCAAAGATGAAATTCAGGAAAAATGCTAAATTCACTAAGTCAAACAAGAACATGGTGGACAAATCTAAGTTCAAATGTTATAACTGTGGCATAAGTGGACACTTTGCAAATGAGTGCAGAAAGCCAACCTCTGATAAGAAAAAATTTGAGCAAGTTGATTACAAAAGGAAATATTTCGATTTGCTCAAACAAAAGGAAAGAGCTTTTCTAACTCAAGATGACTGGGCAGCAGACGGAGCCAATGAAGATGATGATATGAAATATGTGAACCTAGCCCTGATGGCTAATTCTGATGAAAATGAAACTAGTTCATCAAGCAACAGGTAATTACTACTAACCTCTCTCAGCTCTCTAAGATTGAATGCAATGAAGCCTTAAATGATATGTCCAATGAATTATATCATTTGCGTGTTTCCCTTAAATCACTAGCTAAAGAAAACACAAGAATCAAAGAGAATAATTTGTTTTTAAGTGATAGGAATGGTGTGTTAGAGGGTAAGGTAATTGAGCTTGAAAAGATTAAAATCAAATACTTAACTGTTGAAAGTGAACTAGAAGAATCTGTTAAGAAAGTAGAAATTCTTTCTAGACAAATAGAACGTGAGCAAGAGGTAATCAAGGCCTGGAAAACATCTAGGGATGTTAGTGCTCAGATTGTCAAGGTTCAGGGAATTGAATCACTATGTGAGAATGCCTGGAAGAAAAACAAAAAGGAAGTAGAATTAATTGATGGATTATCAACGGATGTGGAATCAACGGATGATAAAAGTTATCCGTTGAAGGAAGAAAAGGAGCATTCGTTGAAGGCTCATCAATTAAAACAGGCAAGTGATTCTAAAAAGAACAATTTGAAAAATCTCAATAAAAGTTTGGTTCAACTTCCAAGAACTTTGTCAAAGAAGAAGCTAGCACATCCAAAGATGCCAGTAAGGTGAATATAGGACACATGACTTTAGATCAGTTGAAAAATAGGCTTAAGATGGTTGAGGATAAAAAGGAAACTAAAAGAAAATTAAATAGAAATGGGAAGGTACGAATTAACAAACACAACAATTATACACCTGATAAATATGCTCCTAGAAAAAGTTGTGTGCATTGTAAGAGTGTTAATCAACTATCTACCAACTGCAAGTCAGTTAAGAATGCTCCCATGCCATTAACTCCTTCCATGCCTAACATATCTATGTCACCTCTGCATGCTACGCCTGTTATATCTCAACAGAATCCGCATGCACATTTTGCAAACATGCCATATGTTAATAATTCTTATTTTGTTGTATTCAGTATGCCTCAAATGCCATACAACATGCCTATGTGGAATAATGTGTTTGCACAATCCATGCCTTATCAAATTCAACCAAATAAGCTAAATAATTCTGTGACTAACCCTACACTTCAACCAACTACATCTGAGAGCAAGGTTGATCCAAAGTTACCTAAGTCAAAAGATGCTGGAGGTATGAAGTCTAGGAAAAAGACTAACAAGGCTGGACCCAAGGAAACTTGGGTACCAAAATCAACTTGATTGATTTTGTTGTGTGCAGGGAAAAAAAAAGGAATATATGGTACTTGGACAATGGTTGTTCAAGGCACATGACAAGAGATTTCACCCTGCTCACACAGTTCAAGGAGAGAGCTGGCCCTAGCATAACCTTTGGAGATGACAGCAAAGGGTTCAGTATGGGATATGGCTTGATTTCAAAAGAAAATGTCATCATTGATGAAGTTGCATTAGTTGATGGTCTCAAACATAATCTATTGAGTATCAGTCAACTGTGTGATAGAGGGAATATTGTTTCCTTCAATTCTGAAGCCTGTGTTATTACAAGTAAGAAGGACAACAAAGTGGTTCTAAATGGAGTTAGAAAAGGGAATGTGTGCTTGGCTGACTTCAACTCTACAGATGCAGAATCAATTACTTGTCTTCTCAGCAAAGCAAGTCCAGATGAAAGTTGGCTATGGCACAAGAAGCTGTCTCATTTGAATTTCAAGACAATGAATGATCTAGTCAAAAAGGACTTAGTTAGAGGAATGCCTCTAGTGGAATTCTCAAGGGATGGACTGTGTGATGCTTGTCAGAAAGGAAAGTAAAAGAGAGCATCATTCAGTAAGAAGCTTGAATCAGCAATTGATGAACCATTACAACTGCTACACATGGATCTTTTTGGACCAGTCAATGTATTGTCAATTTCAAGGAAAAGATATTGCCTAGTGATTGTAGATGATTTCTCCAAGTTTTCATGTACCTACTTTCTTGGATCAAAGGATGAAGCTAGTGAAATCATCATCAATCATATCAAGCAAGTCAACAATCATCCAGATTTCAAAGTAAGGAATATCAGGAGTGACAATGGAACTGAGTTCAGGAATTCTACCATGAGGTTGTTCTGTGAAGAAAATGGGATCATGCATGAGTTCTCAGCTCCAAGGACTCCACAACAGAATGGTGTAGTGGAAAGAAAAGAATAGATCACTAATCGAGCTGCAAGAACAATGGTTGAAGAGTCAAAACTCCCAACATACTTTTGGGATGAGGCTGTTAACTATGCATGTTACACTCAGAATATTTCTCTAATCAATCTGGCAAAAGACATGACTCCCTATCAATTGTTCAAGAGAAGAAAAACCAACTTTAAACTTTTCTTCATGTCTTTGGTTGCAAATGCTACATTCTAAGGAATCAACCTGATCACAAAGGGAAGTTTGATGCAAAGGCTGATGAAGGAATATTGGTTGGTTATTCTGCTGGAAAATCATATAGGGTCTACATCTAAGAACCAACATTGTCATGGAATCTGTGCATGTTGTGTTTGATGATAAAAAGATTGATGGACTAACAGATGAGGGACATCATGAATGACTCAAATTTGATAATATTGAGATATATTGTGATGATAGTGAAGATGAGAATGATGGAGAAGGCACCTCGAAAAGAATTCAAAATCTGCTTTTGGATAATGCACAAAGTGCTGCATCAGTTGAAAGTCACAATTCAGCATCCGTTGAAAGAAGTAATGTCAGCATCCGTTGAAAGACAAAGTGCATCATCCGTTGAATTACATAATGAAGCATCCGTTGATCATAGTCTATCAACAGATAATCAATTCACTTCATCAGTTGATAGAACTCCCAGTTCCTTTCAAAGGATCAATAACTCAAGGGGAGTTTCAGCCAATTAACACTCTATCTCACATCATGACAATACTGAGGCAACCTCATCTAGAGCTAATTTACCACCTCAAAGGAAATGGACCAAGAATCACCCTTTTGAATTGATCATTGGTGATGCAACATCTAAAGTGCAAACTAGAAGGGCTACTCAAGATGAATATCTATATAGTAGTTTTCTATCACAGGAGGAACCTAAGAGAGTGGAAGAAGCTCTACTGGATCCAGATTGGATTTTATCAATGCAAGAGGAGCTAAACCAATTTGAGAGGAACAAGGTATGGAAGCTGGTACCCAAGCCAAAGAACAAGAGCTCTATTGATACAAAATGGGTATTCAGAAACAAGATGGATGAAAATGGCATTGTCATAAGGAATAAAGCCAGATTGGTTGCCAAGGGCTATTCTCAACAAGAGGGAATAGATTTTGATGAGACATTTGCTCCAGTTGCAAGACTTGAAGCCATCAGAATCTTTCTCTCGAACATACTATAAAAAATACTAATAAAGTCGAATCAAATAGATTATAGAGTCTTAAATCTCTCGAACAAAGTTCTCCAAATTGAAAATATGAAAATTACAGAAGTAAAATGTAAACGACTAGATTGTAGTAGAATTCTAACTAAAAATAGTCGGGCCACTACATCCTTTTATTGAAAAATTTATTGAAAAATAAGAAAATAAATAGAGAATAACGCTTTCTCTAAATCTTCAATCTTTAAGCATCCTTAAGCTATATTCGCATGACAAACAACCAAGACATCTGGATTTTTGGAAATAAGAGCAGTCACATGCATCGTTCCAAAGGTAACAAGCCTCCAAAGCGTCCCACCAATGACATCGCCATTCGTCCTAGCAAATATAGCGTTCAAAGTGCAAGAACCAGATGGTTCCTGAAGGAGATATTTTTCCTACAGGCCCTGTCAAAGAAAGTAAGCAAAGTCTCTCAGAAAATATTGTTGGATGTACTGATGAGATGAGGCTTATGGAAGCATCTGTAATCATTCCTGAACCACCCAGAACATTCATAAAAATATTTCTTGAATGAGCAAACTGTTTCAGCCATTCAATGACATCTTTCCCAGGCGGGATTTCAAGAACAATAGACTTCATTTCCGAAGTCATTTCGATGGTGTTTTCTTTCACCTTGTTTTTTGAACCACGAGGACGTCCTCGTGGCCTGGAGAATGAAAAATGACCACCAGACGCCACAATATCGTTTTCACCAGACTGGCCCATATTATTTATATCATTACCAACTCCTGGATTAGACATTCGAGTGTTTGGCAATGGTTGAGAGTGTGTTCTTCGCTGTTAATTATAGTAGGATTAGTGTAGCCCATTGAATTTGGGATTTGAAGAGCAGGTGAAGAGTAATTCATAGAATTTGAGAAAGAAAATGATACTTGTGATTCATCTTTTGAAGGTTAAGCAAAGATATATATATTGGGTGAAATGTGATTAGAGTTTGTGGGTTATAGTCCTTTTTATAATTGAATTGGACAGTGCTCTCTCAAGAAATACAAAGATTCATACAGTTGGAAAAAGTATTATTTTTCTTTTCCAGGAATTTGAATTGAATAAATCAATCCTTATCATATTTCTAAAATTGAGAGGCCAAAAAGTTGGTTATATTGATTCGTCTCATAAAAAAAGCGTTATACCAATATACGATTACAGATGAATTTCTAAAACTAGAATCAAAATATTAAACAAATATACAACGTTTATTTACCAATAGATGTCATCGACAAAATATTAGGCAACGAATTTTAAATATTAAATTATTTTGATTGCAAAATCGAAAACATATTTAAACATTATGGTCTGTAAAATTTAATTATTAATTTACTATTTCTCTTCATTGTTTTCCGTGCTCATATCAGTATTTTTTGGTGCATTATTATCGTAATATTATGAGATTTAGTTGAGAACTTCCTCTGCCACCTTAAACTTTCAGATGAACTGGTTACTTAATGATCTATCATAGCTTAGTCAGACTAAGTTCGACTCCTTACTTTTGAGTTAGGGGAGTATTAAAATAATATTATAAGATTCAGTTGGGGTATTTTTCTAATATCTTCAGATTTTAGGTGAGCTGATATCTAATAATATTCTAATTTTTGTGTGTTATTTGATCCGTCTTTTATTAATATTTTCAACTGTTTAAAACGATAATTACTACATAAACATACTCAATAGAGGAAAAGTTTATAATTTTTTAGATATCTTACACTCCCTCAAAATATAATATAATTGCAAAAGTAACTACATTTCTTTTACAATTGTTTGTAGTTGAATGATCAATTCTAATAATATTTTCTATAAATGTTAGGATAAAAGATTGTTGGTCGAATCATACGAAAACGATACAAAAATACCATCATTGATGAATTTTCGATGAATTTTCTATAAGAAGGATACAAAAGATTAAGTCACTAACGCCTAGATAGAAAATAAAATATGAAGGTTTCATATTATAGAATGGTGAAAATAAAATAAATTTGTAGGTTTTTCGGAAATTATAATATAAAAATATCAATTAATGGATTAAAAACCATCTTTAATACTTGTTAACTCTATTGATTTATGATCTACCTTGGTTAGTTGTCGAAAAATAAAGTGAAGTGTAGATGAGAGTGGGGCTATTCAAAAAATTCAAAATCTGAGACCAAGTCGGATCCAATCCAAAAAAGTACGGGCTGGCTCGTCCCGAGATACAGACCTTCAAAGAGTCTTTTTTTATTAAAAGTCCGACCCTAAAAATTCGTGTAAAAGTCCGGTATTGAAAAATTGGATAGTAGTCCAGATTAAAAGAAGCATGATTCGGGCGGGATAAAAATTTGAGCTTTTTGATAAAATTCATTTTCTATATAAATTTTTAATAATTCTCAAATATATATTACATTATTAGAACTTAGAAGTTGAATACGATATATTTTATTAGTTGTCAATTTGATACCGTGAATAACAATCAATAATTTGTTAATTGTCAATTTAATACTCTAAATATTAGAATTTAAGGTTAATAAATGAGATATTTAAATGTAATATAAAAAAATTATTTGTTTTAGTATCAAATTATTTGTCATAATCTAAAATATTAGTTCTTTGACAAAAAAATAGTAACTCATGATCTCTAAAACACTCACTTTAACTTTACTTTAACAACTTAAACTTTCTGACAATGTATTAGATCGTGGTGTCGGATTCGAATTCTTGCTTTTAAGTGAGAGGGTGTTATAATAATATTATAAGATCCAGTAGAAATAATATCTTAAAATTTTAGATGACCCGGTTATTAAACATGCATAACATTCTAATATTTATGTATTATTTGATCAGTCTTTCATTACCGAGTTTCACTGTTCAAGCCGCATATTACTAAAAAACAGGCTCAAAAGAGGAAAAATGTGCAATTTTGCAGATATCTTCCCTCCCTCTGAAATATAATACAATAGCAAAAATAATTATTATGTTTCCCTTTTTGATTATATATATTTGAATGATCACTTTAATAATATTTTCAAGGTAAAATTTAGAAAATTTTACCCTGTTTTGGGTCTAATTTATGTGCGGGATACATAAAGTAAAATCATTTTTTTTGTTTTTCAATTTAAGTCTGATCATGTGTGTATATAAAAAAAATACTTTGAATACACTTATGAAAACTTATACATGAAATAATTGAAATAATTTACATTTTAATTTATATAAGATTTTACTAGAAAATCCATCAAAATCCACATGTTTTTCAAATAAAATGAAATTTGTGGACTTTTAAATATCGTCTGAAATTTTTAAAATCCAAATTAAATACCCTAAGATTTTGATAGATTTTTTTAAATCTGGATTGAATACACATTTACAATCCAAATTGAATACCTCCATATTTTGCATAATTTTACAAAATCTAAATTAAATACCCATAATATTAAAAATCCTTAAAATCTTATTTGAAAACACCTCTCTAAATTGTTCATGCACACCTTATTTGTATAAACAAATTTTGATAAACACCATTAGAGACGAGACTCTATGCGGACTGTGTAAAATTAAAATTAACAATAATGAATTTATATTTATATTATTATTCAATCTCCAAAATCAACGAATTACTTAAAATTTATATTATTATTCATTGTCTAAAATTTAAATTGAATACACAATGTGGGATTTCATTGATACTTTTATGTTATAAGTTATTTTAATAATATATTTTATCAAACAAATTTGAGATTTCACGTTCTCAAAGATTTTACTCCCTCCGTCCTCTTCATTCTGGTTATTTCCGATTATGTCCCGAAATTATATTTCACTCTTAATTAATATGATCATTTAAGGGTTAAGTATGTTAATGTTTTTGAAAGTAGAATAATTTTTTGATAACTTTTAATTTGTTTGATATTTTGATAACTTTTGAATCAAAGGTGAGAATGATAAAATAAGTGGGACAGAACTAGGAGTAATATTTTATCAAAATATATTGGATTATGGGTAGTTGAGGTGGGGTGGGTTGGATAACTGGATTAGGAAATTGATTTCAAATGAATCGGCTACAAGCCCAATATTCTGTTGGGATTACAAATAAAAAATTGACTTCATTTGCACGTAAAGATTATATCTATATTTTTGGCTTTCGAGATAAGTATTAGAGTTATAATTTTTATTTTTTCTCTTTGAATGCTCTAATTCTTTACAAAGTGTACCATTTGTAACCTTTTTATTTTTTCTTAGAACTTCTGTAGGATAATGTTTAAAATCACATTCGCACATTATCGAACGAACTGAAAACCTCTTTAATATTAAAAAATCTTTTATAACTAGCAAATTACCATGCTATGATAACTCAATAAAAAAAGTCCAAAAAATATATAACTGTAGATACTCACTCACAAATATAAAAAAACAAGCACCGGAGAAAAAGAAAATATATATATATACAAGAGCAACGATACCCGTTATTCGAGTTGAGTATACAAGAAAATCAAATAAAACTACCAATATATTGAGAAAAGGTTGCTACTAAAATAAAAAGAGAAAGACATCCACTATTAAGGAAAACGATATTTAAAACAGAATCCTAAAGAATTTGGAGGTGTTGAAGCGTGCATCGCAAGTAAAAATATTCAAATCCGAAATAAATAGATTTTAGAGATGTAAAACATACTATAAAAAAATACTAAATAAAGTCGAATCAAATAGATTATAGAGTCTTAAATCTCTCGAACAAAGTTCTCCAAATTGAAAATAGTAAAATGTAAACGACTAGATTGTAGTAGAATTCTAACTAAAAATAGTCGGGCCACTACATCCTTTTATTGAAAAATAAAGAAAATAAATAGAGAATAACGCTTTCTCTAAATCTTCAATCTTTAAGCATCCTTAAGCTATATTCGCATGACAAACAACCAAGACATCTGGATTTTTGGAAATAAGAGCAGTCACATGCATCGTTCCAAAGGTAACAAGCCTCCAAAGCGTCCCACCAATGACATCGCCATTCGTCCTAGCAAATATAGCGTTCAAAGTGCAAGAACCAGATGGTTCCGAAGGAGATATTTTTCCTACAGGCCCTGTCAAAGAAAGTAAGCAAAGTCTCTCAGAAAATATTGTTGGATGTACTGATGAGATGAGGCTTATGGAAGCATTTGTAATCATTCCTGAACCACCCAGAACATTCATAAAAATATTTCTTGAATGAGCAAACTGTTTCAGCCATTCAATGACATCTTTCCCATGCGGGATTTCAAGAACAATAGACTTCATTTCCGAAGTCATTTCGATGGTGTTTTCTTTCGCCCTTGTTTTTGAACCACGAGGACGTCCTCGTGGCCTAGACAATGAAAAATGACCCCCAGACGCCACAATATCATTTCCACCAGACTGGCCCATATTACTTATATCATTACTAACTCCTGGATTAGACATTTGAGTGTTTGGGCAATGGTTGAGAGTGGTGTTCTTCGCTGTTAATTTTAGTAGGATTAGTGTAGCCCATTGAATTTGGGATTTGAAGAGCAGGTGAAGAGTATTCATAGAATTGAGAAAGAAAACGAATACTTGTGATTCATCTTTCGAAGGCTAAGCAAAGATATAAAATATTGGGTGAAATGTGATTAGAGTTGTGGGTTATAGTCCTTTTTATAATTGATTTTGACGTGCTCTCTCAAGAAATACAAAGATTCCATACAGTTGGAAAAAGTATTATTTTTCTTTTCCAGGGAATTTGAATTGAATAATCAATCCTTATCATATTTTCTAAAATTGAGAGGCCAAAAAGTTGTTAATATTTGATTCGTCTCATAAAAAGCGTTATACCAATATACGATTACAGATGAATTTCTAAAACTAGAATCGAAACATTAAACAAAAATAGAACGTTTATTTACCAATAGATGTCATCGATAAAAATATTAGGCACGAATTTAAATATTAAATTATTTTGATTGCAAAATCGAAAACATATTTAAACATTATGGTCTGTAAAATTTAATTATTAATTTACAATTTCTCTTCATTATCTTCCGTGCTCATATCAGTATTTTTTTGGTGCATTATTATCGTAATATTATGAGATTTAGTTGAGAACTTCCTCTCCCACCTTAAACTTTCAGATGAACTGGTTACTTAATGATTTATCATAGCTTAGTCAGACTCAAGTTCGAGTCCTTACTTTTGAGTTAGGGGAGTATTAAAATAATATTATAAGATTCAGTTGGGGTATTTTTCTAATATCTTCAGATTTTAGGTGAGCTGATATCTAATAATATTCTAATTTTTGTGTGTTATTTTATCCGTCTTTTATTAATATTTTCAACTGCTTAAACGATAATTACTACATAAACATCCGCATAGAGGAAAATTTTTAATTTTTTAGATATCTTACACTCCCTCAAAATATAATATAAATTACAAAAGTAACTACATTTCTTTTACAATTGTTTGTAGTTGAACGATCAATTCTAATAATATTTTCTATAAATGTTAGGATAAAGATTGTTGGTCGAAATCATACGAAACTATACAAAAATACCATCATTGATGAATTTTCTATGAATTTTCTATAAGAAGGATACAAAAGATTAAGTCACTAAGGCCTAGATAGAAAATAAATATGAAGGTTTTCATATTATAGAATGGTAAAAATAAAATAAATTTGTAGGTTTTTCGGAAATTATAATATAAAAATATCAATTAATGGATTAAAAACCATCTTTATACTTGTTAACTCTATTTATTTATGATCTACCTTGATTAGTTGTCGAAAAAATAAGTGAATTGTAGATGAGAGCGGGCTATTCAAAAAATTCGAAATCTGAGACCAAGTCGATTCCATCCGAAAAAGTACGGGGCCGGCTCATTCCGAGATACGGACCTTCAAGGAGTCTTTTTTATTTGAAAGTCAAACCCTAAAAATTCGATGTAAAATTCCGGTTTTGAAAAAATTGGATAGTAGTCCAGATTAAAAGAAGCATGATTCGGGCCGGATAAAAAATTTGAACTTTTTGATAAAATTCGTTCTCTATATAAATTTTTGATAAATTTTCAAATATATATTATATTATTAGAACTTAGAAGTTGAATACGATATATTTTATTAGTTGTCAATTTGATACCCTGAATAACAATTAATAGTTTGTTAATTGTCAATGTAATACTCTAAATATTAGAATTTAAGGTTAATAAATGAGATATTTAAATGTAATATAAAAAAAATTGTTTTAGTATCAAATTATTTGTCATAGTCTAAAATATTAGTCCTTTGACAGAAAAATAGTAATTCATGATCTCTAAACACTCACTTTAACTGTACTTTAACAACTTAAACTTTCTGACAATATATCAGATCTTGGTGTTGGATTCAAATTCTTGCTTTTAAGTGAGAGGGTGTTATAATAATATTATAACATCTAGTAGAAATAATATCTTAAAATTTTAGATGACCCGATTACTAAACATACATAACATTCTAATATTTATGTATTATTTTATCTGTCTTTCATTACCGAGTTTCACTGTTGAAGCGGCATATTACTACAAAAACAGGTTCAAAAGAGGAAAAATGTGCAATTTTGCAGATATCTTCCCTCCCTCTGAAATATAAATATAATTGCAAAAAAAATTATTATGTTTCCCTTTTGATTATATATATTTGAATGATCACTTTAATAATATTTTCAACAAGATAATCGGTTGTTCTTGAGTCTTACAGAAACTTTACATAAATACCATCAAAGATCAAGATGAATTTTTTATAAGAAGGTTAAAAAAAGATAATGACTAAAAAATATTTTTTCTCTAGAATCAAGGTAAAATTTACAAAATCTTACCCTCTTTTGGGTCTAATTTATGAGCGGGATACATAAAGTAAAATTAATTTTTTTGTTTTTCAATTTAAGTCTGATCCTCTGTGTATATAGAAAAAAAATACTTTGAATACACTTATGAAAACTTATACATGAAATAATTTACATTTTAATTCATATGAAATTTTACTAGAAAATCCATCAAAATCCACATGTTTTTCAAATAAAAAGAAATTTGTGGACTTTTAAATATCGTGTTAGAAATATGTGTATTAGTTTGATGATAAGTTAAACAAAACACTTAAGTAGAAATCTGGTGTTTGTAGCCTCAACGGATAAGACCATTCTCGTTATCCGTTGATGGAGTAGCTTACTTAGAAATAAGTTTAGTATTGTAGCACATTTCAGTTTCTGTATTCAAGTTATAATTCTTAGATGCTGGGGGGAAATTATAAGTCATGTTGACTACTAGTGGATATGCAAATAGGAGGGCTAACTGTAAATATTTCATGTCTTGTAATTTTGTATAAGTGAAGTAGTATTAACTGATAAGTTAAAGGTCTTCAATGGATAAGAAACAAAGCTTCAACGGATGTCTCTAAAGCTTCAACGGATAACATCCATCAACGGATGAGTGCATCAACGGATAAAGCTTCAACTGCTAATGCATCAACGGATAAAGTCTTCAACGGATGAAAGCTTCAACGGATGCTAAGTTCAATAGCAGTTGACAGTGACGATTCATAAGCTGAAAGAGGCACATGGGTTGACAGAGACAATTAGAATGTAGCATCCTCTTGGAGGAATCAATGAAAATACAGCATTTCCATTCTGGTGCAAACAAGGAAGTATTCAAAGATTCACAGATTATCCTAGATTGCATTGGATAGAGAAATAAAGAAGAAACATGTGAAGAATCTTTTCAATTGTATTTTATATTTTTTGTCTTCACTTGTAAACTTGGTGATATATAAACCAAGTTGCAGCTAGTACTAGAGTGTGAATTTTCCAGAGCTGTTTAGAAAAATATTGAGAGAAAATCATCTAGTTTGTATTAGAAAGCAGCTGTGATCAATTTCTTGAATCACAGATTTTCTGAATAACACATCTCTGGTGGAACAACAAATCCACCAGAAAAGTTTTTAAGTCTTTTGTGTTCTTTACATTTGTGTTTGAATATATATCTGTCTGCATTAGCTCAAAGCAATTCACACACACTTGTTCATCAAAACACACAGCCTTTGAAACTGCTCAAAACTTGAAAAAGTTTTGAGATTTACATTCAACCCCCTTCTGTAAATCTCATTGTTAGTTCCTTGGGAATAACAATTGGTATCAGAGCAAGCTCTTAACTTACAAAGAATTTAAAGATCTATTCTACTAACATCATGAGTAAGAAGGATATTGGTATAAAGATTCCAATCCTGGAAAGAGATAATTATCATCACTGGAAAGTGAAGATGCATCTACATCTTCTCTCTCAAGATGAAAGCTACATCAACTGCATTGAAAATGGTCCTCACATCCCTCACAAGGTGGCCACAGCTGCAACTGGCACAGTTGCTATTGGACAGTCTATTCCCAAGCCAAAAGCAGAATGGACTGATGAAGATATTGAAGAGGTTCACAAGGACAAGAAAGCCATGAACATTCTGTTCAATGGTTTAGGTCAAGATATGTTTGATAATGTCATTAGCAGCTAAACTGCTAAGGAAATTTGGGATACTGTGCAACCTTATCTGTGAAGGTACTGAACAAGTTAGAGAAAACAAAATGCAGCTTCTCATTCAACAGTATGAATACTTCACTTTGAAGAAGGAGAATCACTGAATGATAGCCTTCAATAGATTTCAGAAACTGTTGAATGGATTGAAGCTGTATGGCAGAGCCAAGTCGAGGACTCCAACATAAAATTTCTGAGGTCTCTACCAAAGGAATGGAAGCCTATAATTGTTTCACTAAGGAATTCTCAAGATTATAAGGACTTCACACATAAAAGATTATATGGAATTTTGAAGACCTATGAACTTGAGATGGAGCAAGATGAGCTGTTGGAAAAGGGAAAGAGAAAAGGTGGATCAGTTGCACTTGTAGCTGACAATGAGAAGACTGGAGCCAGGAATGAAGAAAAGACAATGCCAAGTCTCAAAATTGGCACAAGCAAATCAGAATCAAGTAAGGGAAATGAGCAAGTAGCTGAGGTTGAAGATAATTCCAGTCAAGATGACTCTGATGATGTTGATGAACATCTGACCTTTCTGTCCAGGAGGTTTGCAAAGATGAAATTCAGGAAAAATGCTAAATTCACTAAGTCAAACAAGAACATGGTGGACAAATCTAAGTTCAAATGTTATAACTGTGGCATAAGTGGACACTTTGCAAATGAGTGCAGAAAGCCAACCTCTGATAAGAAAAAATTTGAGCAAGTTGATTACAAAAGGAAATATTTCGATTTGCTCAAACAAAAGGAAAGAGCTTTTCTAACTCAAGATGACTGGGCAGCAGACGGAGCCAATGAAGATGATGATATGAAATATGTGAACCTAGCCCTGATGGCTAATTCTGATGAAAATGAAACTAGTTCATCAAGCAAACCAGGTAATTACTACTAACCTCTCTCAGCTCTCTAAGATTGAATGCAATGAAGCCTTAAATGATATGTCCAATGAATTATATCATTTGCGTGTTTCCCTTAAATCACTAGCTAAAGAAAACACAAGAATCAAAGAGAATAATTTGTTTTAAGTGATAGGAATGGTGTATTAGAGGGTAAGGTAATTGAGCTTGAAAAGATTAAAATCAAATACTTAACTGTTGAAAGTGAACTAGAAGAATCTGTTAAGAAAGTAGAAATTCTTTCTAGACAAATAGAACGTGAGCAAGAGGTAATCAAGGCCTGGAAAAACATCTAGGGATGTTAGTGCTCAGATTGTCAAGGTTCAGGGAATTGAATCACTATGTGAGAATGCCTGGAAGAAAAACAAAAAGGAAGTAGAATTAATTGATGGATTATCAACGGATGTGGAATCAACGGATGATAAAAGTTATCCGTTGAAGGAAGAAAAGGAGCATTCGTTGAAGGCTCATCAATTAAAACAGGCAAGTGATTCTAAAAAGAACAATTTGAAAAATCTCAATAAAAAGTTTGGTTCAACTTCCAAGAACTTTGTCAAAGAAGAAGCTAGCACATCCAAAGATGCCAGTAAGGTGAATATAGGACACATGACTTTAGATCAGTTGAAAAATAGGCTTAAGATGGTTGAGGATAAAAAGGAAACTAAAAGAAAATTAAATAGAAATGGGAAGGTACGAATTAACAAACACAACAATATACACCTGATAAATATGCTCCTAGAAAAAGTTGTGTGCATTGTAAGAGTGTTAATCAACTATCTACCAACTGCAAGTCAGTTAAGAATGCTCCCATGCCATTAACTCCTTCCATGCCTAACATATCTATGTCACCTCTGCATGCTACGCCTGTTATATCTCAACAGAATCCGCATGCACATTTTGCAAACATGCCATATGTTAATAATTCTTATTTTGTTGTATTCAGTATGCCTCAAATGCCATACAACATGCCTATGTGGAATAATGTGTTTGCACAATCCATGCCTTATCAAATTCAACCAAATAAGCTAAATAATTCTGTGACTAACCCTACACTTCAACCAACTACATCTGAGAGCAAGGTTGATCCAAAGTTACCTAAGTCAAAAGATGCTGGAGGTATGAGTCTAGGAAAAAGACTAACAAGGCTGGACCCAAGGAAACTTGGGTACCAAAATCAACTTGATTGATTTTGTTGTGTGCAGGGAAAAAAAAAGGAATATATGGTACTTGGACAATGGTTGTTCAAGGCACATGACAAGAGATTTCACCCTGCTCACACAGTTCAAGGAGAGAGCTGGCCCTAGCATAACCTTTGGAGATGACAGCAAAGGGTTCAGTATGGGATATGGCTTGATTTCAAAAGAAAATGTCATCATTGATGAAGTTGCATTAGTTGATGGTCTCAAACATAATCTATTGAGTATCAGTCAACTGTGTGATAGAGGGAATATTGTTTCCTTCAATTCTGAAGCCTGTGTTATTACAAGTAAGAAGGACAACAAAGTGGTTCTAAATGGAGTTAGAAAAGGGAATGTGTGCTTGGCTGACTTCAACTCTACAGATGCAGGAATCAATTACTTGTCTTCTCAGCAAAGCAAGTCCAGATGAAAGTTGGCTATGGCACAAGAAGCTGTCTCATTTGAATTTCAAGACAATGAATGATCTAGTCAAAAAGGACTTAGTTAGAGGAATGCCTCTAGTGGAATTCTCAAGGGATGGACTGTGTGATGCTTGTCAGAAAGGAAAGTAAAAGAGAGCATCATTCAGTAAGAAGCTTGAATCAGCAATTGATGACCATTACAACTGCTACACATGGATCTTTTTGGACCAGTCAATGTATTGTCAATTTCAAGGAAAAGATATTGCCTAGTGATTGTAGATGATTTCTCCAAGTTTTCATGTACCTACTTTCTTGGATCAAAGGATGAAGCTAGTGAAATCATCATCAATCATATCAAGCAAGTCAACAATCATCCAGATTTCAAAGTAAGGAATATCAGGAGTGACAATGGAACTGAGTTCAGGAATTCTACCATGAGGTTGTTCTGTGAAGAAAATGGGATCATGCATGAGTTCTCAGCTCCAAGGACTCCACAACAGAATGGTGTAGTGGAAAGAAAGAATAGATCACTAATCGAAGCTGCAAGAACAATGGTTGAAGAGTCAAAAACTCCCAACATACTTTTGGATGAGGCTGTTAACTATGCATGTTACACTCAGAATATTTCTCTAATCAATCTGGCAAAAGACATGACTCCCTATCAATTGTTCAAGAGAAGAAAACCAACTTTAAACTTTCTTCATGTCTTTGGTTGCAAATGCTACATTCTAAGGAATCAACCTGATCACAAAGGGAAGTTTGATGCAAAGGCTGATGAAGGAATATTGGTTGGTTATTCTGCTGGAAAATCATATAGGGTCTACAATCTAAGAACCAACATTGTCATGGAATCTGTGCATGTTGTGTTTGATGATAAAAAGATTGATGGACTAACAGATGAGGGACATCATGAATGACTCAAATTTGATAACATTGAGATATATTGTGATGATAGTGAAGATGAGAATGATGGAGAAGGCACCTCAAAAAGAATTCAAAATCTGCTTTTGGATAATGCACAAAGTGCTGCATCAGTTGAAAGTCACAATTCAGCATCCGTTGAAAGAAGTAATGCAGCATCCGTTGAAAGACAAAGTGCATCATCCGTTGAATTACATAATGAAGCATCCGTTGATCATAGTCTATCAACGGATAATCAATTCACTTCATCAGTTGATAGAACTCCCAGTTCCTTTCAAAGGATCAATAACTCAAGGGGAGTTTCAGCCAATTAACACTCTATCTCACATCATGACAATACTGAGGCAACCTCATCTAGAGCTAATTTACCACCTCAAAGGAAATGGACCAAGAATCACCCTTTTGAATTGATCATTGGTGATGCAACATCTAAAGTGCAAACTAGAAGGGCTACTCAAGATGAATATCTATATAGTAGTTTTCTATCACAGGAGGAACCTAAGAGAGTGGAAGAAGCTCTACTGGATCCAGATTGGATTTTATCAATGCAAGAGGAGCTAAACCAATTTGAGAGGAACAAGGTATGGAAGCTGGTACCCAAGCCAAAGAACAAGAGCTCTATTGATACAAAATGGGTATTCAGAAACAAGATGGATGAAAATGGCATTGTCATAAGGAATAAAGCCAGATTGGTTGCCAAGGGCTATTCTCAACAAGAGGGAATAGATTTTGATGAGACATTTGCTCCAGTTGCAAGACTTGAAGCCATCAGAATCTTTCTCTCGAACATACTATAAAAAATACTAAATAAAGTCGAATCAAATAGATTATAGAGTCTTAAATCTCTCGAACAAAGTTCTCCAAATGAAAATATGAAAATTACAGAAGTAAAATGTAAACGACTAGATTGTAGTAGAATTCTAACTAAAAATAGTCGGGCCACTACATCCTTTTATTGAAAAATTTATTGAAAAATAAAGAAAATAAATAGAGAATAACGCTTTCTCTAATCTTCAATCTTTAAGCATCCTTAAGCTATATTTGCATGACAAACAACCAAGACATCTGGATTTTTGGAAATAAGAGCAGTCACATGCATCGTTCCAAAGGTAACAAGCCTCCAAAGCGTCCCACCAATGACATCGCCATTCGTCCTAGCAAATATAGCGTTCAAAGTGCAAGAACCAGATGGTTCGGAAGGAGATATTTTCCTACAGGCCCTGTCAAAGAAAGTAAGCAAAGTCCTCTCAGAAAATATTGTTGGATGTACTGATGAGATGAGGCTTATGGAAGCATCTGTAATCATTCCTGAACCACCAGAACATTCATAAAAATATTTCTTGAATGAGCAAACTGTTTCAGCCATTCAATGACATCTTTCCCAGGCGGGATTTTAAGAACAATAGACTTCATTTCCGAAGTCATTTCGATGGTGTTTTCTTTCACCTTGTTTTTTGAACCACGAGGACGTCCTCGTGGCGTGGAGAATGAAAAATGACCACCAGACGCCACAATATCGTTTTCGCCAGACTGGCCCATATTATTTATATCATTACCAACTCCTGGATTAGACATTCGAGTGTTTGGCAATGGTTGAGAGTGGTGTTCTTCGCTGTTAATTATAGTAGGATTAGTGGTAGCCCATTGAATTTGGGATTGAAGAGCAGGTGAAGAGTAATTCATAGAATTTGAGAAAGAAAATGATACTTGTGATTCATCTTTTGAAGGTTAAGCAAGATATATATATGGGTGAAATGTGATTAGAGTTGTGGGTTATAGTCCTTTTTATAATTGAATTTGACGTGCTCTCTCAAGAAATACAAGATTCCATACAGTTAGAAAAAGTATTATTTTTCTTTTCCAGGAATTTGAATTGAATAATCAATCCTTATCATATTTTCTAAAATTGGAGGCCAAAAAGTTGTTAATATTTGATTCGTCTCATAAAAAAGCGTTATACCAATATACGATTACAGATGAATTTCTAAAACTAGAATCAAAATATTAAACAAATATACAACGTTTATTTACCAATAGATGTCATCGACAAAAATATAGGCAAGAATTTTAAATATTAAATTATTTTGATTGCAAAATCGAAAACATATTTAAACATTATGGTCTGTAAAATTTAATTATTAATTTACTATTTCTCTTCATTGTTTTCCGTGCTCATATCAGTATTTTTTGGTGCATTATTATCGTAATATTATGAGATTTAGTGAGAACTTCCTCTGCCACCTTAAACTTTCAGATGAACTGGTTACTTAATGATCTATCATAGCTTAGTCAGACTAAGTTCGACTCCTTACTTTTGAGTTAGGGGAGTATTAAAATAATATTATAAGATTCAGTTGGGGTATTTTTCTAATATCTTCAGATTTTAGGTGAGCTGATATCTAATAATATTCTAATTTTTGTGTGTTATTTGATCCGTCTTTTATTAATATTTTCAACTGTTTAAACGATAATTACTACATAAACATACTCAATAGAGGAAAAGTTTATAATTTTTTAGATATCTTACACTCCCTCAAAATATAATATAATTGCAAAAGTAACTACATTTCTTTTACAATTGTTTGTAGTTGAATGATCAATTCTAATAATATTTCTATAAATGTTAGGGATAAAAGATTGTTGGCGAATCATACGAAAACCGATACAAAAATACCATCATTGATGAATTTTCGATGAATTTTCTATAAGAAGGATACAAAAGATTAAGTCACTAACGCCTAGATAGAAAATAAAATATGAAGGTTTCATATTATAGAATGGTGAAAATAAAATAAATTTGTAGGTTTTTCGGAAATTATAATATAAAAATATCAATTAATGGATTAAAAACCATCTTTAATACTTGTTAACTCTATTGATTATGATTCTACCTTGGTTAGTTGTCGAAAATAAGTGAAGTGTAGATGAGAGTGGGGCTATTCAAAAAATTCAAAATCTGAGACCAAGTCGGATCCAATCCAAAAAGTACGGGCTGGGCTCGTCCCCGAGATACAGACCTTCAAAGAGTCTTTTTTTTATTTAAAAGTCCGACCCTAAAATTCGTGTAAAAGTCCGGTATTGAAAAAATTGGATAGTAGTCCAGATTAAAAGAAGCATGATTCGGGCGGGATAAAAATTTGAGCTTTTTGATAAAATTCATTTTCTATATAAATTTTTAATAATTCTCAAATATATATTACATTATTAGAACTTAGAAGTTGAATACGATATATTTTATTAGTTGTCATTTGATACCCTGAATAACAATCAATAATTTGTTAATTGTCAATTTAATACTCTAAATATTAGAATTTAAGGTTAATAAATGAGATATTTAAATGTAATATAAAAAATTATTTGATTTTGAGTATCAAATTATTTGTCATAATTCTAAAAATATTAGTTCTTGACAAAAAAATAGTAACTCATGATCTCTAAAACACTCACTTTAACTTTACTTTAACAACTTAAACTTTCTGACAATGTATTAGATCGTGGTGTCGGATTCGAATTCTTGCTTTTAAGTGAGAGGGTGTTATAATAATATTATAAGATCCAGTAGAAATAATATCTTAAAATTTAGATGACCCGGTTATTAAACATGCATAACATTCTAATATTTATGTATTATTTGATCAATCTTTCATTACCGAGTTTCACTGTTCAAGCCGCATATTACTAAAAAACAGGCTCAAAAGAGGAAAAATGTGCAATTTTGCAGATATCTTCCCTCCCTCTGAAATATAATACAATAGCAAAAATAATTATTATGTTTCCCTTTTGATTATATATTTTGAATGATCACTTTAATAATATTTTCAAGGTAAATTTAGAAAATTTTACCCTGTTTTGGGTCTAATTTATGTCGGGATACATAAAGTAAAATCATTTTTTTTGTTTTTTCAATTTAAGTCTGATCATGTGTGTATATAAAAAAAAATTACTTTGAATACACTTATGAAAACTTATACATGAAATAATTGAAATAATTTACATTTTAATTTATATAAGATTTTACTAGAAAATCCATCAAAATCCACATGTTTTTCAAATAAAAAGAAATTTGTGGACTTTTAAATATCGTCTGAATTTTAAAATCCAAATTAAATACCCTAAGATTTTGATAGATTTTTTTAAATCTGGATTGAATACACATTTACAATCCAAATTGAATACCTCCATATTTTGCATAATTTTACAAAATCTAAATTAAATACCCATAATATTAAACAATCCTTAAAATCTTATTTGAAAACACCTCTCTAAATTGTTCATGCACACCTTATTTGTATAAACAAATTTTGATAAACACCATTAGAGACGAGACCTATGCGGACTGTGTAAAATTAAAATTAACAATAATGAATTTATATTTATATTATTATTCAATCTCATAAATCAACGAATTACTTAAAATTTATATTATTATTCATTGTCTAAAATTTAAATTGAATACACAATGTGGGATTTCATTGATACTTTTATGTTATAAGTTATTTTAATAATATATTTTATCAAACAAATTTGAGATTTCACGTTCTCAAAGATTTTACTCCCTCCGTCCTCTTCATTCTGGTTATTTCTGATTATGTCCCGAAATTATATTCACTCTTAATTAATATGATCATTTAAGGGTTAATTATGTTAATGTTTTTGAAAAGTAGAATAATTTTTGATAACTTTAATTTGTTTGATATTTTGAATAACTTTTTGAATCAAAGGTGAGAATGATAAAATAAGTGGGACAGAACTAGGAGTAATATTTTATCAAAAATATTGGATTATGGGTAGTTGAGGTGGGGTGGGTTGGATAACTGGATTAGGAAATTGATTTCAAATGAATCGGCTACAAGCCCAATATTTCTGTTGGGATTACAAATAAAAATGACTTCATTTGCACGTAAAGATTATATCTATATTTTTGGCTTTCGAGATAAGTATTAGAGTTATAATTTTTATTTTTTCTCTTTGAATGCTCTAATTCTTTACAAAGTGTACCATTTGTAACATTTTTATTTTTTCTTAGAACTTCTGTAGGATAATGTTTAAAATCACATTCGCACATTATCGAACGAACTGAAAACCTCTTTAATATTAAAAAAATCTTTTTATAACTAGCAAATTACCATGCTATGATAACTCAATAAAAAAAGTCCAAAAAAATATATAACTGTAGATACTCACTCACAAATATAAAAAAACAAGCACCGGAGAAAAAGAAAATATATATATATACAAGAGCAACGATACCAGTTATTCGAGTTGAGTATACAAGAAAATCAAATAAAACTACCAAATATTGAGAAAGGTTGCTACTAAAATAAAAAGAGAAAGACATCCACTATTAAGGAAAACGATATTTAAAACAGAATCCTAAAGAATTTGGAGGCTGTTGAAGCGTGCATCGCAAGTAAAATATTCAAATCCGAAATAAATAGATTTTAGAGATGTAAAACATACTATAAAAAATACTAAATAAAGTCGAATCAAATAGATTATAGAGTCTTAAATCTCTCGAACAAAGTTCTCCAAATTGAAAATAGTAAAATGTAAACGACTAGATTGTAGTAGAATTCTAACTAAAAATAGTCGGGCCACTACATCCTTTTATTGAAAAATAAAGAAAATAAATAGAGAATAACGCTTTCTCTAAATCTTCAATCTTTAAGCATCCTTAAGCTATATTCGCATGACAAACAACCAAGACATCTGGATTTTTGGAAAAAGAGCAGTCACATGCATCGTTCCAAAGGTAACAAGCCTCCAAAGCGTCCCACCAATGACATCGCCATTCGTCCTAGCAAATATAGCGTTCAAAGTGCAAGAACCAGATGGTTTGAAGGAGATATTTTTCCTACAGGCCCTGTCAAAGAAAGTAAGCAAAGTCTCTCAGAAAATATTGTTGGATGTACTGATGAGATGAGGCTTATGGAAGCATTTGTAATCATTCCTGAACCACCCAGAACATTCATAAAAATATTTCTTGAATGAGCAAACTGTTTCAGCCATTCAATGACATCTTTCCCATGCGGATTTCAAGAACAATAGACTTCATTTCCGAAGTCATTTCGATGGTGTTTTCTTTCGCCTTGTTTTTTGAACCACGAGGACGTCCTCGTGGCTAGCAATGAAAAATGACCCCCAGACGCCAAATATCTTTCCACCAGACTGGCCCATATTATTTATATCATTACAACTCCTGGATTAGACATTTGAGTGTTTGGCAATGGTTGAGAGTGGTGTTCTTCGCTGTTAATTTAGTAGGATTAGTGTAGCCCATTGAATTTGGGATTTGAAGAGCAGGTGAAGAGTAATTCATAGAATTTGAGAAAGAAAACGAATACTTGTGATTCATCTTTTGAAGGCTAAGCAAAGATATAAATATTGGGTGAAATGTGATTAGAGTTGTGGGTTATAGTCCTTTTTATAATTGATTTTGACGTGCTCTCTCAAGAAATACAAAGATTCCATACAGTTGGAAAAAGTATTATTTTTCTTTTCCAGGAATTTGAATTGAATAATCAATCCTTATCATATTTTCTAAAATTGAGAGGCCAAAAAGTTGTTAATATTGATTCGTCTCATAAAAAGCGTTATACCAATATACGATTACAGATGAATTTCTAAAACTAGAATCAAATATTAAACAAAAATAGAACGTTTATTTACCAATAGATGTCATCGACAAAAATATTAGGCACGAATTTTAAATATTAAATTATTTTGATTGCAAAATCGAAAACATATTTAAATATTATGGTCTGTAAAATTTAATTATTAATTTACTATTTCTCTTCATGTTTTCCGTGCTCATATCAGTATTTTTTGGTGCATTATTATCGTAATATTATGAGATTTAGTTGAGAACTTCCTCTGCCACCTTAAACTTTCAGATGAACTGGTTACTTAATGATCTATCATAGCTTAGTCAGACTCAAGTTCGACTCCTTACTTTTGAGTTAGGGGAGTATTAAAATAATATTATAGATTCAGTTGGGGTATTTTTCTAATATCTTCAGATTTTAGGTGAGCTGATATCTAATAATATTCTAATTTTTGTGTGTTATTTGATCCGTCTTTTATTAATATTTTCAACTATTAAACGATAATTACTACATAAACATACTCAATAGAGGAAAAGTTTATAATTTTTTAGATATCCTTACACTCCCTCAAAATATAATATAATTGACAAAGTAACTACATTTCTTTTACAATTGTTTGTAGTTGACTGATCAATTTCTAATAATATTTTCTATAATGTTAGGATAAAAGATTGTTGGTCGAAATCATACGAAACGATACAAAAATACCATCATTGATGAATTTTCGATGAATTTTCTATAAGAAGGATACAAAAGATTAAGTCACTAACGGCTAGATAGAAAATAAAATATGAAGGTTTCATATTATAGAATGGTGAAAAATAAATAAATTTGTAGGTTTTTCGGAATTATAATATAAAAATATCAATTAATGGATTAAAACCATCTTTTAATACTTGTTAACTCTATTGATTTATGATCTACCTTGGTTAGTTGTCGAAAAATAAAGTGAAGTGTAGATGAGAGCGGGGCTATTCAAAAAATTCAAAAATCTGAGACCAAGTCGGATCCAATCCAAAAAAGTACGGGCTGGCTCGTCCCGAGATACAGACCTTCAAGAGTCTTTTTTTATTTAAAGCCGACCCTAAAATTCGTGTAAAAGTCCGGTATTGAAAAATTGGATAGTAGTCCAGATTAAAAGAGCATGATTCGGGCGGGATAAAAATTTGAGCTTTTGATAAATTCATTTTCTATATAAAATTTTTGATAATTCTCAAAATATATATTACATTATTAGAACTTAGAAGTTGAATACGATATATTTTATTAGTGTCAATTTGATACCCTGAATAACAATCAATAATTTGTTAATTGTCAATTTAATACTCTAAATATTAGAATTTAAGGTTAATAATGAGATATTTAAATGTAATATAAAAAAATTATTTGTTTTAGTATCAAATTATTTGTCATAATCTAAAATATTAGTTCTTTTGACAAAAAAATAGTAACTCATGATCTCTAAAACACTCACTTTAACTTTACTTTAACAACTTAACTTTCTGACAATGTATTAGATCGTGGTGTCGGATTCGAATTTCTTGCTTTTACGTGAGAGGTGTTATAATAATATTAAAGATCCAGTAGAAATAATATCTTAAAATTTAGATGACCGGTTACTAAACATGCATACTATTCTAATATTTATGTATTATTTGATAGTCTTTCATTACCGAGTTTCACTGCTTCAAGCCGCATATTACTAAAAACAGGCTCAAAGAGGAAAAATGTGCAATTTTGCGATATCTCCCTCCCTCTGAAATATAATACATAGCAAAAATAATTATTAGTTTCCTTTTTGATTATATATATTTGAATGATCCTTTAATAATATTTTCAGGTAAAATTTAGAAAATTTTACCCTGTTGGGTCTAATTTATGTGCGGGATACATAACTAAAATCATTTTTTTTGTTTTTCAATTTAAGTCTGATCATGTGTGTATATAAAAAAAATACTTTGAATACACTTATGAAAACTTATACATGAAATAATTGAAATAATTTACATTTTAATTTATATAAGATTTTACTAGAAAATCCATCAAAATCCACATGTTTTTCAAATAAAAAGAAATTTGTGGACTTTTAAATATCGTCTGAAATTTTTAAAATCCAAATTAAATACCCTAAGATTTTGATAGATTTTTTTAAATCTGGATTGAATACACATTTACAATCCAAATTGAATACCTCCATATTTTGCATAATTTTACAAAATCTAAATTAAATACCCATAATATTAAAAATCCTTAAAATCTTATTTGAAAACACCTCTCTAAATTGTTCATGCACACCTTATTTGTATAAACAAATTTTGATAAACACCATTAGAGACGAGACTCTATGCGGACTGTGTAAAATTAAAATTAACAATAATGAATTTATATTTATATTATTATTCAATCTCCAAAATCAACGAATTACTTAAAATTTATATTATTATTCATTGTCTAAATTTAAATTGAATACACAATGTGGGATTTCATTGATACTTTTATGTTATAAGTTATTTTAATAATATATTTTATCAAACAAATTTGAGATTTCACGTTCTCAAAGATTTTACTCCCTCCGTCCTCTTCATTCTGGTTATTTCCTGATTATGTCCCGAAATTATATTTCACTCTTAATTAATATGATCATTTAAGGGTTAATTATGTTAATGTTTTTGAAAAGTAGAATAATTTTTTGATAACTTTTAATTTGTTTGATATTTTGATAACTTTTTGAATCAAAGGTGAGAATGATAAAATAAGTGGGACAGAACTAGGAGTAATATTTTATCAAAATATATTGGATTATGGGTAGTTGAGGTGGGGTGGGTTGGATAACTGGATTAGGAAATTGATTTCAAATGAATCGGCTACAAGCCCAATATTTCTGTTGGGATTACAAATAAAAAATGACTTCATTTGCACGTAAAGATTATATCTATATTTTTGGCTTTCGAGATAAGTATTAGAGTTATAATTTTTATTTTTTCTCTTTGAATGCTCTAATTCTTTACAAAGTGTACCATTTGTAACATTTTTATTTTTTCTTAGAACTTCTGTAGGATAATGTTTAAAATCACATTCGCACATTATCGAACGAACTGAAAACCTCTTTAATATTAAAAAAATCTTTTTATAACTAGCAAATTACCATGCTATGATAACTCAATAAAAAAAGTCCAAAAAATATATAACTGTAGATACTCACTCACAAATATAAAAAAACAAGCACCGGAGAAAAAGAAAATATATATATATACAAGAGCAACGATACCCGTTATTCGAGTTGAGTATACAAGAAAATCAAATAAAACTACCAATATATTGAGAAAAGGTTGCTACTAAAATAAAAAGAGAAAGACATCCACTATTAAGGAAAACGATATTTAAAACAGAATCCTAAAGAATTTGGAGGCGTTGAAGCGTGCATCGCAAGTAAAAATATTCAAATCCGAAATAAATAGATTTTAGAGATGTAAAACATACTATAAAAATACTAAATAAAGTCGAATCAAATAGATTATAGAGTCTTAAATCTCTCGAACAAAGTTCTCCAAATTGAAAATAGTAAAATGTAAACGACTAGATTGTAGTAGAATTCTAACTAAAAATAGTCGGGCCACTACATCCTTTTATTGAAAAATAAAGAAAATAAATAGAGAATAACGCTTTCTCTAAATCTTCAATCTTTAAGCATCCTTAGCTATATTCGCATGACAAACAACCAAGACATCTGGATTTTTGGAAATAAGAGCAGTCACATGCATCGTTCCAAAGGTAACAAGCCTCCAAAGCGTCCCACCAATGACATCGCCATTCGTCCTAGCAAATATAGCGTTCAAAGTGCAAGAACCAGATGGTTCCAAAGGAGATATTTTTTCCTACAGGCCCTGTCAAAGAAAGTAAGCAAAGTCTCTCAGAAAATATTGTTGGATGTACTGATGAGATGAGGCTTATGGAAGCATTTGTAATCATTCCTGAACCACCCAGAACATTCATAAAAATATTTCTTGAATGAGCAAACTGTTTCAGCCATTCAATGACATCTTTCCCATGCGGGATTTCAAGAACAATAGACTTCATTTCCGAAGTCATTTCGATGGTGTTTTCTTTCGCCTTGTTTTTTGAACCACGAGGACGTCCTCGTGGCCTAGACAATGAAAAATGACCCCCAGACGCCACAATATCATTTCCACCAGACTGGCCCATATTACTTATATCATTACTAACTCCTGGATTAGACATTTGAGTGTTTGGCAATGGTTGAGAGTGGTGTTCTTCGCTGTTAATTTTAGTAGGATTAGTGTAGCCCATTGAATTTGGGATTTGAAGAGCAGGTGAAGAGTAATTCATAGAATTTGAGAAAGAAAACGAATACTTGTGATTCATCTTTCGAAGGCTAAGCAAAGATATAAAATATTGGGTGAAATGTGATTAGAGTTGTGGGTTATAGTCCTTTTTATAATTGATTTTGGCGTGCTCTCTCAAGAAATACAAAGATTCCATACAGTTGGAAAAAGTATTATTTTTCTTTTCCAGGGAATTTGAATTGAATAATCAATCCTTATCATATTTTCTAAAATTGAGAGGCCAAAAAGTTGTTAATATTTGATTCGTCTCATAAAAAGCGTTATACCAATATACGATTACAGATGAATTTCTAAAACTAGAATCGAAACATTAAACAAAAATAGAACGTTTATTTACCAATAGATGTCATCGATAAAAATATTAGGCAAGAATTTTAAATATTAAATTATTTTGATTGCAAAATCGAAAACATATTTAAATATTATGGTCTGTAAAATTTAATTATTAATTTACAATTTCTCTTCATTATTTTCCGTGCTCATATCAATATTTTTTTGGTGCATTATTATCGTAATATTATGAGATTTAGTTGAGAACTTCCTCTCCCACCTTAAACTTTAGATGAACTGGTTACTTAATGATTTATCATAGCTTAGTCAGACTCAAGTTCGAGTCCTTACTTTTGAGTTAGGGGAGTATTAAAATAATATTATAAGATTCAGTTGGGGTATTTTTCTAATATCTTCAGATTTTAGGTGAGCTGATATCTAATAATATTCTAATTTTTGTGTGTTATTTGATCCGTCTTTTATTAATATTTTCAACTGCTTAAACGATAATTACTACATAAACATACTCAATAGAGGAAAATTTTATAATTTTTTAGATATCTTACACTCCCTCAAAATATAATATAATTACAAAAGTAACTACATTTCTTTTACAATTGTTTGTAGTTGAACGATCAATTCTAATAATATTTTCTATAAATGTTAGGATAAAAGATTGTTGGTCGAAATCATACGAAACTATACAAAAATACCATCATTGATGAATTTTCTATGAATTTTCTATAAGAAGGATACAAAAGATTAAGTCACTAAGGCCTAGATAGAAAATAAAATATGAAGGTTTCATATTATAGAATGGTAAAAATAAAATAAATTTGTAGGTTTTTCGGAAATTATAATATAAAAATATCAATTAATGGATTAAAAACCATCTTTTATACTTGTTAACTCTGTTTATTTATGATCTACCTTGATTAGTTGTCGAAAAATAAAGTGAAGTGTAGATGAGAGCGGGCTATTCAAAAAATTCGAAATCTGAGACCAAGTCGATTCCAATCCGAAAAAGTACGGGCTGGCTCATTCCGAGATACGGACCTTCAAGGAGTCTTTTTTTATTTGAAAGTCAAAACCCTAAAAATTCGTGTAAAATTCCGGTTTTGAAAAAATTGGATAGTAGTCCAGATTAAAAGAAGCATGATTCGGGCCGGATAAAAATTTGAGCTTTTTGATAAAGTTCGTTCTCTATATAAAATTTTTGATAAATTTTCAAATATATATTATATTATTAGAACTTAGAAGTTGAATACGATATATTTTATTAGTTGTCAATTTGATACCCTGAATAACAATTAATAATTTGTTAATTGTCAATGTAATACTCTAAATATTAGAATTTAAGGTTAATAAATGAGATATTTAAATGTAATATAAAAAAATTGTTTTAGTATCAAATTATTTGTCATAGTCTAAAATATTAGTCCTTTGACAGAAAAATAGTAATTCATGATCTCTAAAACACTCACTTTAACTGTACTTTAACAACTTAAACTTTCTGACAATGTATCAGATCTTGGTGTTGGATTCAAATTCTTGCTTTTAAGTGAGAGGGTGTTATAATAATATTATAACATCTAGTAGAAATAATATCTTAAAATTTTAGATGACCCGATTACTAAACATACATAATATTCTAATATTTATGTATTATTTTATCTATCTTTCATTACCGAGTTTCACTGTTGAAGCGGCATATTACTACAAAAACAGGCTCAAAAGAGGAAAAATGTGCAATTTTGCAGATATCTTCCCTCCCTCTGAAATATAATACAATTGCAAAAAAAATTATTACGTTTCCCTTTTTGATTATATATATTTGAATGATCACTTTAATAATATTTTCAACAAGATAATCGGTTGTTCTTGAGTCTTACAGAAACTTTACATAAATACCATCAAAGATTCAAGATGAATTTTTTATAAGAAGGTTAAAAAAAGATTAATGACTAAAAAATATTTTTTCTCTAGAATCAAGGTAAAATTTACAAAATCTTACCCTCTTTTGGGTCTAATTTATGAGCGGGATACATAAAGTAAAATTAATTTTTTTTGTTTTTCAATTTAAGTCTGATCCTCTGTGTATATAGAAAAAAAATACTTTGAATACACTTATGAAAACTTATACATGAAATAATTTACATTTTAATTCATATGAAATTTTACTAGAAAATCCATCAAAATCCACATGTTTTTCAAATAAAAAGAAATTTGTGGACTTTTAAATATCGTGTTAGAAATATGTGTATTAGTTTGATGATAAGTTAAACAAAACACTTAAGTAGAAATCTGGTGTTTGTAGCCTCAACGGATAAGACCATTCTCGTTATCCGTTGATGGAGTAGCTTTACTTAGAAATAAGTTTAGTATTGTAGCACATTTCAGTTTCTGTATTCAAGTTATAATTCTTAGATGTTGGGGGAAATTATAAGTCATGTTGACTACTAGTGGATATGCAAATAGGAGGGCTAACTGTAAATATTTCATGTCTTGTAATTTTGTATAAGTGAAGTAGTATTAACTGATAAGTTAAAGGTCTTCAATGGATAAGAAACAAAGCTTCAACGGATGTCTCTAAAGCTTCAACGGATAACATCCACCAACAGATGAGTGCATCAACGGATAAAGCTTCAACTGCTAATGCATCAACGGATAAAGTCTTCAACGGATGCTAAGTTCAATAGCAGTTGACAGTGACGATTCATAAGCTGAAAGAGGCATATGGGTTGACAGAGACAATTAGAATGTAGCATCCTCTTGGAGGAATCAAGAAAATACAGCATTTCCATTCTGGTGCAAACAAGGAAGTATTCAAAGATTCACAGATTATCCTATATTGCATTGGATAGAGAAATAAAGAAGAAACATGTGAAGAATCTTTCCAATTGTATTTTATATTTTTTGTCTTCACTTGTAAACTTGGTGATATATAAACCAAGTTGCAGCTAGTAACTAGAGTGTGAATTTTCCAGAGCTGTTTAGAAAAACATTGAGAGAAAATCATCTAGTTTGTATTAGAAAGCAGCTGTGATCAATTTCTTGAATCACAGATTTTCTGAAATAACACATCTCTGGTGGAACAACAAATCCACCAGAAAAGTTTTTAAGTCTTTTGTGTTCTTTACATTTGTGTTTGAATATATATCTGTCTGCATTAGCTCAAAGCAATTCACACACACTTGTTCATCAAAACACACAGCCTTTGAAACTGCTCAAAACTTGAAAAAGTTTTGAGATTTACATTCAACCCCCTTCTGTAAATCTCATTGTTAGTTCCTTGGGAATAACAATTGGTATCAGAGCAAGCTCTTAACTTACAAAGAATTTAAAGATCTATTCTACTAACATCATGAGTAAGAAGGATATTGGTATAAAGATTCCAATCCTGGAAAGAGATAATTATCATCACTGGAAAGTGAAGATGCATCTACATCTTCTCTCTCAAGATGAAAGCTACATCAACTGCATTGAAAATGGTCCTCACATCCCTCACAAGGTGGCCACAGCTGCAACTGGCACAGTTGCTATTGGACAGTCTATTCCCAAGCCAAAAGCAGAATGGACTGATGAAGATATTGAAGAGGTTCACAAGGACAAGAAAGCCATGAACATTCTGTTCAATGGTTTAGGTCAAGATATGTTTGATAATGTCATTAGCAGCTAAACTGCTAAGGAAATTTGGGATACTGTGCAACTTATCTGTGAAGGTACTGAACAAGTTAGAGAAAACAAAATGCAGCTTCTCATTCAACAGTATGAATACTTTCACTTTGAAGAAGGAGAATCACTGAATGATACCTTCAGTAGATTTTAGAAACTGTTGAATGGATTGAAGCTGTATGGCAGAGCCAAGTCGAGGACTCCAACATAAAATTTCTGAGGTCTCTACCAAAGGAATGGAAGCCTATAACTGTTTCACTAAGGAATTCTCAAGATTATAAGGACTTCACATATAAAAGATTATATGGAATTTTGAAGACCTATGAACTTGAGATGGAGCAAGATGAGCTGTTGGAAAAGGGAAAGAGAAAAGGTGGATCAGTTGCACTTGTAGCTGACAATGAGAAGACTGGAGCCAGGAATGAAGAAAAGACAATGCCAAGTCTCAAAATTGGCACAAGCAAATCAGAATCAAGTAAGGGAAATGAGCAAGTAGCTGAGGTTGAAGATAATTCCAGTCAAGATGACTCTGATGATGTTGATGAACATCTGACCTTTCTGTCCAGGAGGTTTGCAAAGATGAAATTCAGGAAAAATGCTAAATTCACTAAGTCAAACAAGAACATGGTGGACAAATCTAAGTTCAAATGTTATAACTGTGGCATAAGTGGACACTTTGCAAATGAGTGCAGAAAGCCAACCTCTGATAAGAAAAAATTTGAGCAAGTTGATTACAAAAGGAAATATTTCGATTTGCTCAAACAAAAGGAAAGAGCTTTTCTAACTCAAGATGACTGGGCAGCAGACGGAGCCAATGAAGATGATGATATGAAATATGTGAACCTAGCCCTGATGGCTAATTCTGATGAAAATGAAACTAGTTCATCAAGCAACCAGGTAATTACTACTGACCTCTCTCAGCTCTCTAAGATTGAATGCAATGAAGCCTTAAATGATATGTCCAATGAATTATATCATTTGCGTGTTTCCCTTAAATCACTAGCTAAAGAAAACACAAGAATCAAAGAGAATAATTTGTTTTTAAGTGATAGGAATGGTGTGTTAGAGGGTAAGGTAATTGAGCTTGAAAAGATTAAAATCAAATACTTAACTGTTGAAAGTGAACTAGAAGAATCTGTTAAGAAAGTAGAAATTCTTTCTAGACAAATAGAACGTGAGCAAGAGGTAATCAAGGCCTGGAAAACATCTAGGGATGTTAGTGCTCAGATTGTCAAGGTTCAGGGAATTGAATCACTATGTGAGAATGCCTGGAAGAAAAACAAAAAGGAAGTAGAATTAATTGATGGATTATCAACGGATGTGGAATCAACGGATGATAAAAGTTATCCGTTGAAGGAAGAAAAGGAGCATCCGTTGAAGGCTCATCAATTAAAACAGGCAAGTGATTCTAAAAAGAACAATTTGAAAAATCTCAATAAAAAGTTTGGTTCAACTTCCAAGAACTTTGTCAAAGAAGAAGCTAGCACATCCAAAGATGCCAGTAAGGTGAATATAGGACACATGACTTTAGATCAGTTGAAAAATAGGCTTAAGATGGTTGAGGATAAAAAGGAAACTAAAAGAAAATTAAATAGAAATGGGAAGGTACGAATTAACAAACACAACAATTATACACCTGATAAATATGCTCCTAGAAAAAGTTGTGTGCATTGTAAGAGTGTTAATCAACTATCTACCAACTACAAGTCAGTTAAGAATGCTCCCATGCCTTTAACTCCTTCCATGCCTAACATATCTATGTCACCTCTGCATGCTACACCTGTTATATCTCAACAGAATCCGCATGCACATTTTGCAAACATGCCATATGTTAATAATTCTTATTTTGTTGTATTCAGTATGCCTCAAATGCCATACAACATGCCTATGTGGAATAATGTGTTTGCACAATCCATGCCTTATCAAATTCAACCAAATAAGCTAAATAATTCTGTGACTAACCCTACACTTCAACCAACTACATCTGAGAGCAAGGTTGATCCAAAGTTACCTAAGTCAAAAGATGCTGAGGTATGAAGTCTAGGAAAAAGACTAACAAGGCTGGACCCAAGGAAACTTGGGTACCAAAATCAACTTGATTGATTTTGTTGTGTGCAGGGAAAAAAAAGGAATATATGGTACTTGGACAATGGTTGTTCAAGGCACATGACAAGAGATTTCACCCTGCTCACACAGTTCAAGGAGAGAGCTGGCCCTAGCATAACCTTTGGAGATGACAACAAAGGGTTCAGTATGGGATATGGCTTGATTTCAAAAGAAAATGTCATCATTGATGAAGTTGCATTAGTTGATGGTCTCAAACATAATCTATTGAGTATCAGTCAACTGTGTGATAGAGGGAATATTGTTTCCTTCAATTCTGAAGCCTGTGTTATTACAAGTAAGAAGGACAACAAAGTGGTTCTAAATGGAGTTAGAAAAGGGAATGTGTGCTTGGCTGACTTCAACTCTACAGATGCAGAATCAATTACTTGTCTTCTCAGCAAAGCAAGTCCAGATGAAAGTTGGCTATGGCACAAGAAGCTGTCTCATTTGAATTTCAAGACAATGAATGATCTAGTCAAAAAGGACTTAGTTAGAGGAATGCCTCTAGTGGAATTCTCAAGGGATGGACTGTGTGATGCTTGTCAGAAAGGAAAGTAAAAGAGAGCATCATTCAGTAAGAAGCTTGAATCAGCAATTGATGAACCATTACAACTGCTACACATGGATCTTTTTGGACCAGTCAATGTATTGTCAATTTCAAGGAAAAGATATTGCTTAGTGATTGTAGATGATTTCTCAAAGTTTTCATGTACCTACTTTCTTGGATCAAAGGATGAAGCTAGTGAAATCATCATCAATCATATCAAGCAAGTCAACAATCATCCAGATTTCAAAGTAAGGAATATCAGGAGTGACAATGGAACTGAGTTCAGGAATTCTACCATGAGGTTGTTCTGTGAAGAAAATGGGATCATGCATGAGTTCTCAGCTCCAAGGACTCCACAACAGAATGGTGTGGTGGAAAGAAAGAATAGATCACTAATCGAAGCTGCAAGAACAATGGTTGAAGAGTCAAAACTCCCAACATACTTTTGGGATGAGGCTGTTAACTATGCATGTTACACTCAGAATATTTCTCTAATCAATCTGGCAAAAGACATGACTCCCTATCAATTGTTCAAGAGAAGAAAACCAACTTTAAACTTTCTTCATGTCTTTGGTTGCAAATGCTACATTCTAAGGAATCAACCTGATCACAAAGGGAAGTTTGATGCAAAGGCTGATGAAGGAATATGTGTTGGTTATTCTGCTGGAAAATCATATAGGGTCTACAATCTAAGAACCAACATTGTCATGGAATATGTGCATGTTGTGTTTGATGATAAAAAGATTGATGGACTAACAGATGAGGGACATCATGAATGACTCAAATTTGATAACATTGAGATATATTGTGATGATAGTGAAGATGAGAATGATGGAGAAGGCACCTCGAAAAGAATTCAAAATCTGCTTTTGGATAATGCACAAAGTGCTGCATCAGTTGAAAGTCACAATTCAGCATCCGTTGAAAGAAGTAATGCAGCATCCGTTGAAAGACAAAGTGCATCATCCGTTGAATTACATAATGAAGCATTCGTTGATCATAGTCTATCAACGGATAATCAATTCACTTCATCAGTTGATAGAACTCCCAGTTCCTTTCAAAGGATCAATAACTCAAGGGGAGTTTCAGCCAATTAACACTCTATCTCACATCATGACAATACTGAGGCAACCTCATCTAGAGCTAATTTACCACCTCAAAGGAAATGGACCAAGAATCACCCTTTTGAATTGATCATTGGTGATGCAACATCTAAAGTGCAAACTAGAAGGGCTACTCAAGATGAATATCTATATAGTAGTTTTCTATCACAGGAGGAACCTAAGAGAGTGGAAGAAGCTCTACTGGATCCAGATTGGATTTTATCAATGCAAGAGGAGCTAAACCAATTTGAGAGGAACAAGGTATGGAAGCTGGTACCCAAGCCAAAGAACAAGAGCTCTATTGATACAAAATGGGTATTCAGAAACAAGATGGATGAAAATGGCATTGTCATAAGGAATAAAGCCAGATTGGTTGCCAAGGGCTATTCTCAACAAGAGGGAATAGATTTTGATGAGACATTTGCTCCAGTTGCAAGACTTGAAGCCATCAGAATCTTTCTAGCCTATGCAGCCCATGCCAATTTCAAAGTCTATCAAATGGATGTCAAGAGTGTATTTCTGAATGGAGAATTGGAGGAAGAAGTTTATGTAAGCCAACCTCCAGGATTTGAAGATCCAAATTTTAATGAGGCTTATGGTAGCATGTGTAATCATTCCAGAACCACCCAGAACATTCATAAAAATATTTCTTGAATGAGCAAACTGTTTCAGCCATTCAATGACATCTTTCCCGGGCGGGATTTCAAGAATAATAGACTTCATTGCCGAAGTCATTTCGATGGTGTTTTCTTTCGCCTTGTTTTTTGAACCACGAGGACGTCCTTATGGCCTGGACAATGAAAAATAACCACCAGATGCCACAATATTGTTTCCACCAGACTGGCCCATATTACTTATATCATTACCAACTCCTGGATTAGACATTTGAGTGTTTAGCAATGGTTGAGAGTGGTGTTCTTCGCTGTTAATTATAGTAGGATTAGTGTAGCCCATTGAATTTGGGATATGAAGAGCAGGATAAGAGTAATTCATAGAATTTGAGAAAGAAAACGAATACTCATGATTCATCTTTTGAAAGCTAAGCAATGATATAAAATATTGGGTGAAATATGATTAGAGTTGTGGGGTATAGTCCTTTTTATAATTAATTTTGACGTGCTCTCTCAAGAAATACAAAGATGCCATACAGTTGAAAATAGTATTATTTTTCTTTTCCAGGAATTTGAATTGAATAATCAATCCTTATCATATTTCCTAAAATCGAGAGGCCAAAAAGTTGTTTATATTCGATTCGTCTCATAAAAGAGTTATACCAATATACGATTACAGATGAATTTCTAAAACTAGAATCGAAACATTAAACAAATACAACGTTCATTTACCAATAGATATCATCGATAAAAATATTAGGCGCGAATTTTAAATATTAAATTATTTTGATTGCAAAATCGAAAACATATTTAAACATTATGGTCTATAAAATTTAATTATTAATTTACTATTCCTCTTCATTGTTTTGCATGCTTATATCAGTATTTTTGGTGCATTATTAGAGTAATATTATGAGATTTAGTTGGGAACTTCCTCTACCACCTTAAACTTTTAGATGAACTTCCTCTACCACCTTACTTTTGAGTTAGGGGAGTAATAAAATAATATTATAAGATTCAGTTGGGGTATTTTTCTAATATCTTCAGATTTTAGGAGAGCTGATATCTAATTATATTCTAATTTTTATGTGTTATTTGATCCGTCTTTTATTTTATTTTCAACTGTTTAAACAACAATTACTACATAAACATACTTTTAGGAAATGAACAATACACAGAGGGGGGGTGAATGTGTTTTACTGTATTTGTACTTTTCTTGAATGTTTATGGTTGATCAAAATAAATTAAATCTTGTAGTGAAATGTGTTCATGCAGAAATTAAACTTGCAAAAAATAAAGAACACGTGTAACACCCCCAGATCCGGGGTCGGGGATCCGGGTCATCACGGTCTTTCTTTCCACCATATCACTTCACTTAATTAATAATAATAACCTTATGCTGTGACCCCACACTAACACACACCACAACCCGTTATAGTCTCAGAGATGAAATTGAAATAAGTACAAGTCTTTGAATCCATAATTTAAAAGTTATTACAACCCAAAACGATTACTTGATAAATTTACAGTTAATTGCCATTATCTGCCACAAGTTATAATTATACATAATTGATTCTCAATAGTAGATGGTCTGATCTACAATAGATCTACCTCTGCAGCTATAGCAGCTACAACATCATCGGGAAGACGCGGGACGCTTCCCACGTGCTTGCGCTGGGTCTGCTGGAGTCTGGTCATCTTTCCTAACTGTTGTTGTGTGATGAAGAAATAAAGCAAGAGTGAGCCTTACAGCTCGCAAGATAATACATAGTGATAACAATAATATAAGTATCTAAATGGATACTTACTAGAATCTTTTATCATGCGTAAGATAATTACTTACTAGATATAAGTAAAAACAAGGGATGAAGTTACCAAATACTTCACTATACTTATATCATTTAAAAAAAAGTTGCTTGAACTACCACTGTTCAAAGTATAATGAGCTTTCAACAATTCATCAGATAGATGAGACTACAAGACAAGATTTGAATAGATTAAATCTTTGAAATTTTATTAAAGGAAATGAAGTCATGATATACTTCATTAAGTTCTGATATATATATATATATCCATATATACATCTTCTTTATACAATTTTCTGAAAACCTCTGTCATGTAAAGTATGAACAGAATTGCAATATCCAATAAATTTGGAAAGGAAAAGAATTTGGCATAAACCAAATATCTTGCTGATCAGGCAAAGATACCCATAAGTAACCTTTTCTACTAGTAGATGGACGAATTCCCCACTGGTCATCACCCTGGTCGTAATAGGACCTTATGCTGGACTGCCACTTAGCCACTTATGCATTTGATGGACTCCCACTGAGCCACTTACACTATCATGGATGCCCACTGAGCCCATGTTGCTTATGCCGACTCAATAGATGGACTTACTTCCCGAACGTTGGGTAAGTAATCAATTCATTTACCAAAACTGCAACCGTGTTGCGAATATAAAATACACCACAGAGCCGGATCCCTCAGGTTTTAAGCGAGTATTTAAATCCCCTTAAAAGGGAAGATCTTAAATATAAAAATGAGTTTTGGGATACGCTCTAACTTTTAAAAATCATTTTGAAGACTCGAAAACACTTTATAGAGTGTTTGGAGTAAAGCTGATTTAATGAAGTAAATCCGTCCCAGAATATTTAGAAAATGACTGAATATTATTATTTAAATAATATTCCCATAAAGAATAATCTTTATAAAAATAATTGAAGTAGAAGTATTAAAACTTATACTTGAAACGAGTATTAAATAACCAAAGATATACTTATATGAAAGTACTATCTTTATTTGAATAATCGAAAATAAGTTTGATTATTTACACCTTATTCTTTAATAAAATAAAGAACAAATCTCAGCCAATAATCGGAGTCATAGATCCTCAAATGAATATTCAAAAATATTCATTAAATAATATAAACTGAGTCATAAGCCCTCGAATGAATATTCAAATAATATTCAGATAATAAAATAAAAGGAGTCATAAGTCCTCGGAGGAATATTCAAGTAATATTCATTAAATAAAATAAAGTGAGTCATACATCCTCAATTGAATATTCAAATAATATTCATTTAATATAAAGGAGTCATATGCCTTCGAATAATATTCGAAATAATATTCAATAATAAAATAAAGTTAAAGTTATCGAATAAACCTTATTCGATTAATAGTTTTGAAAACTATGACCATATATATATATAAGTATATATATATATTTATTTATTTCCATATATACAAAATCTACTCGGGATCCTCGACTCCCGGTTTTAGAAAATATTTTCACCTTTGGGTCCCTGTACTAAGGGTATATGCAAATTACCGCTATCCTCTAGCATAGGTATTATCAACTGAATCAACAGATATATATGGAAAGAATATGAAACAGGCATGCATATATATACCATAGCAGCATGCTTCAATATATTGCAACATTTGCTAATTAACCAACATGCATATATCGCAAGATAATACAAATACATATATACATCACAACAACAGTTATAACTGGTAGAAAACTTGCCTGAGCGACTTGGGGTGATAAAAGGCTCGGGACGAGTCTGGTAACCTATAAACAACAAGTAAGTTGGAATTAAACCAAAGTCACTTGTAAATCTATACTTTAACTAACTTAGACTCTAACGCTTGTTTTGTGCTTACTGACTCGCTTAAGTCACTCGGGTACCCTCGGCTCCACCATTTTTAATAATTTAACCTTTACGAGTTTTAAGGCGATTCCTTTGCGAGTGTCTTACCAACTGCCTAACACACTTACCATAAATGTTTCATGCATTAATTAACCCTTTTTGGTCTTTAACCTTTGTTTCAAAGTAAGGCGAGGGGAAAAGTTTCGTTCGCGAAACACCGTTACATGAAACGGTCGTTTCTCCTAAACCGTGCATCGGAATCGAACGAACTACATATCAAAACGAAGCTCGTAACATGAGCTATCTAAAAATGGCAATGGTCATAATCTAGCAGGGGGTTCTCGGGTCCTAATGTTATGCACAAAAACAGTCTAAAGAAAATCGGACGTTACGACGGCTATGTTTACGCGATTTCCCAATTTTAAACCATTCAAAACCAACCCAATTCAACCTCAAATCCAACATACAACCAACATCCATCCTTATCACATCATAACAACCCCAACCAATTCAAGTTTAACATTCATACTTATGCCTAAGCTTAACTTTAACCATACTTAAGTTCTTTTAATCAAAACAACAACATTTACCATTCCATTTCAATACCAATTCAATCCCAAACTCTAAATCACCAACATTAAGCTACAATATCACCCTACTAATCAAAATCATCTTATAATACATAGGAATCTAGGGTTTGGAGATGATATACCTTCCTTGAAGTGGTGGGAGGAGCTAGGAAGCCTTAAGAAGCTTTGAGAAGTCTTAGGAATGCTTGGATCTTCAAGGAAAACAAGAAAAATTTCAAGTTAAAAACTTGAAAACACTATTCATAGTCTTCTTCTTTGATTAAATGAAGAAGATGGATAAGGAATTGATGGCTTAAACTCATGATATAGCCCTAACTAAGCATGAAGATGATTAGGGAATTAACTCACCAATTTAGGAAGCTTGGATCTTTGATTTTTGAATTTCCTTGCCTTTTGAATAGTAAAAAGCCGAGAGCTCTCAAGAACAAAGCCTTGGTTCTTTTTGATTTTGATGAAAAATGATTTTGCTTGGCTTGGTTGATTTGTTTTTGTGTTTGATTTAGTTAATTACCTTGTTGCCCTTGAATTTGTGTGGTTCTCATTCAACCACACCTCCTTCCTTCCCATGTCATGCTTGTGTCATCCTCATGATGTCATCATCCCCTCCTTGTCCCCTTCTCATTGGTTGGGTGACATCATCCTCTCTAATCCCTTTGATTAACTTCCTAATTGTTTGCCTAATGACCGCTGATCTGTTATACGGTTCGCTTAACTTTCGTTTTCGTTTATCGTTTGAAGGATCATACCCGGGATCTTATTACTTAGGTTCCCTTAACCTTTCTCAATACATTATATTTCTTTTTATGATCCTCAATCATAATCCTTTAATTTAAATCCTTTTTATCCTGTTACCTTATACTCAATTCTTTCCGTATTTAGTGGATTTCTGGGAAAAACCAAAGTGTTCGGAATTGGATTCTGACGATCTTTACATACACTTATATACTACATAGAGTACTAATAATATCCCAGAATATCCATAACAGAACCCCTACATAGTGTGGCATGAAAAGTTTTCTCATTCAGCTAAAACACTATTCACAAGGGTTACAAAAAGTTGAAAATTTTGGGGGTTATTACAGTCTCCCCTCCTTAAAAGGATTCCGTCCCGGGATCAAACAGAAAGTAAATGGGGGTACTTTTCTAGCATTGCGCTCTCTAGTTCCCAAGTTGATTCTTCCACATTATGATTCTGCCATAGTACTCTGACTAGCTTGATCACTTTGTTCCGAAGCACCTGCTCCTTCTTATCTATAATCCTTACTTGGCTTCTCCACGTAAGTTAGATCTGGCTGCATATCCACCTGCTCGTACTCCACTATATGTCTGGCATCCCGATGATACTTCCTTAGCATTGACACATGGAACACATTATGAACTTGTTGCAAATTAGGGGGTAAGGCTAGCTCGTAAGCTAACTTTCCAATTCATCTTAATATCTCAAAAGGTCCAATGTATCTTGGGCTTAGTTTTCCTTTCCTTCCGAACCTCATTAATCCCTTCCAAGGGGATACCTTTAGCAGTACTAAGTCCCCTACTTCATATTCCTTGTCCTTTCGGGCTAGGTCTGCATATTTCTTCTGTCTGTCTTGGGCTGCTACAAGTCGCCCTCTGATAAGATCCACTATATCTTTGGTCCTTTGGACCATTTCGGGTCCGAGCATCTTCCGCTCTCCTACTTCATCCCAGTATAAGGGAGATCGACACCTTCTTCCGTACAGGGCCTCATAAGGCGGCATTCCGATGCTAGCATGAAAGCTATTGTTATAAGAAAACTCGATCAACGGCAAGTGATCATCCCAACTCCCTTTAAAGTCTATTGCACAGACTCTCAACATATCCTCTAGTGTTTGGATGGTCCTTTCACTCTGCCCATCCGTCTGGGGATGATACGCGGTACTCATATTTAACTTGGTCCCCGCACATTCCTGAAAGCTCCTCCAAAATCTGGAGTTGAACCTGGGGTCTCGGTCTGAGACAATGGACGCTGGGACTCCATGTCGCGTTACTATTTCCTTAAGGTAAATGTCCACCAGTCTATCGACTGTGTATCTCTCATTAATAGGAATGAAATGAGCTGACTTTGTCAGTCGGTCTATAATTACCCAAATGGCGTCGTGATTGGCTTTCGTCCTTGGCAATCCTACAACAAAATCCATCGTTATCTGTTCCCATTTCCATTCGGGAATCTCCAGGGGTCGTAAGAGTCCACTGGGTCTCTGGTGCTCTGCCTTTACCCTTTGGCAAGTTAAACATTTGCTTACCCATTCTGCTACGTCCCTCTTCATGTTGGGCCACCAGTAATATTCCTTCAAATCCCTATACATCTTGGTACTTCCGGGGTGAATGGAATACCTTGAACTATGGCTTTCATCCAATATCTCATCTTTAAGCTCTTGAACATTCGGAACCCAAATCCGGTAGGAGTACCTCATTATCCCTTTATCATCTTTCTCAGTATGGATCTCCTCTCCAGTCATTGACTCTCTGCCTTCATTCATTATTTTCTCCTGGCACAATCTGATCTTTTCCAATAACTCTGGCTGCATTAGGATCTCAAAAAGCTTTTCAGTTCCGGTTCCGGTTACCTTTACTTCTATTTCCATTCTCTCAAAATCCCTTATCAATTCTTCCGAAGTCGTTATCATTCTGAGTCTTTCCTTTCTACTAAGGGCATCAGCCACCACATTGGCTTTCCCTGGATGATAGAGAATCTCACAATCATAGTCCTTGATTAGTTCTAACCATCTCCTCTGGCGCATGTTGAGCTCTTTCTGCGTAAATATGTACTTGAGGCTCTTATGGTCTGTGAAAATCTCGCACTTCTCTCCATACAAGTAGTGCCTCCAAATTTTTAAGGCAAATACTATTGCCGCGAGCTCAAGGTCATGAGTAGGATATCTAACCTCGTATTCCTTCAGTTGTCTCGACGCATACGTAATCACTTTACCGTGCTGCATAAGCACACACCCTAGTCCTTTGTGCGACGCGTCACTATATATCACAAAATCTCCTTTTCCGTCCGGCAATGCCAATACCGGAGCCGTTATCAACCTTTTCTTTAATTCCTGAAAACTGTTCTCGCATTTCTCCGTCCATTCAAACTTCTCTGTCTTACGAGTAAGTCGTGTCAAAGGGGCTGCGATCTTCGCAAAGTCCTGTACAAATCTACGATAGTAGCCGGCCAATCCTATGAAACTCCTTACCTCTGTGGGTGTGGTTGGCCTTTCCCAATTTGAGACCGCCTCTATCTTGGAGGGGTCGACCAATACTCCTTCTTTATTGATCACATGTCCTAAAAACTGTACTTCATTCCGCCAGAATTCATACTTCGAGAATTTGGCATATAACTGTTCCTCTCTGAGTATTCCTAGAGCTATCCTCAAATGCTCTGCATGTTCTGTCTCAGTCCTTGAGTAGATCAAAATATCATCGATAAAAACTATCACACATTTGTCCAAGTACTTCTTAAATACTCTATTCATTAAATCCATGAAAGCTGCTGGGGCGTTGGTTAATCCAAAGGACATTACCAAGAACTCATAATGCCCATACCTGGTACGGAACGCTGTCTTGGAAATATCTTCGGGTTTAATCTTTAGTTGGTGATATCCAGTTCTCAGGTCGATCTTGGAAAAATAAACAGCATCCTTTAGCTGGTCGAACAGATCGTCTATTCTAGGTAATGGGTACCTGTTCTTTATGATTAGCTTGTTCAACTCTCGATAGTCTATGCACAGCCTCATGCTCCCATCTTTCTTCTTAACAAATAAAACTGGTGCTCCCCATGGAGACACACTGGGTCTTATCATACCCTTATCCAAGAGTTCCTGCAATTGGATAGCTAATTCCTTCATTTCTAACGGGGCTAACCGGTAAGGTGCTTTTGAAACTGGCGCCGTCCCTGGGGCCAACTCAATAGCAAATTCAATCACTCTATCGGGTGGTAATCCCGAAAGGTCTTGTGGGAATACATCTTCAAATTCGTTGACTACTGGAATATCTTGTAAGTTGGGCACCTCTTTCTACGTGTCCACCACATAGGCTAGGTAGGCCTCATTTCCTTTTCGTAGCATCCTTCTGGCATGGGCCATAGTCAAAAATTTCTGCGTCTGCCTCTTTCCTCTAAATATAACTTCTTTCTTCCCTGGGACATTTAGCTTAACTTTCTTCCCTTTACAGTCTATCTGAGCATCATTGCTAGATAGCCAGTCCATTCCCAAAATTACATCAAACTCCCCTAATTTAAAAGGAATCAGATCAACACTAAAGGATTGCTCCCCTATGCCTATCTCACAGGCGGGGTGAATCTGGTTAACAGGAATAATTTAATGATTGGCTATTTCTACTTGCAAGGGTTCTATCAAGGGTTCAGCCTTAAGTCTTAACTTACGCGCAAAGTCCATTGATATAAAAGATTTAGTTGCTCCCGAATCAAATAAAATATTTGCACTGACTGAATTTAGAGAAAGGGTACCTGCTATCATATCTGAATCTTTCATAGCATCCTGGACTGTCATATTGAAAGTCCTCGCAGTAGGTGGCTTATTAGAAGCAGCCCTGCTTGCTCCCGAAGCTGCTGGTTTATTCATTGGGCATTCCCTCTTCCAATGACCTGGGCGTCCGCACTGATGATAAGTGGTGGTTGGAATGACGGCAGGGGTTGATGATGGGCACTTAGTTGAATAGTGGCCTTCCCGACCGCACTTAAAACAGGTTACTGGCTTTCCTTTACACTCCCCAGTGTGATTCCTTCCACATATGTTACAGGCTGGCAATGGGGGTTGAGACTGGTTGGAATAGGACATTCTTAACTTCTGGCCGCCCTGGCTCATGCTCACACTCATTGGCCGCTTAAACCCAGTGTTCCTTCCTGGTAGAGACACTGCTCCTCGATTAAATCTAGTTGGGAAGCTTCTTCCTACGGAACCTCCACCCATGCTCATACTTTTCCTCTTTATTCCTTTCTTCTCTCTTTCCTTCTGCATCTGTTCACTTCCGACTTAACAATCGTTGCCTTTTGCACCAGAGTGGCATAGTCCGTAAGCTCAAGGATTGCCACCCTATTCTGAATCCACGGTTTCAGTCCCTACTGAAACCTCCTAGCTTTCTTTTCCTCGGTGCTCATAAACTCCGGCACAAACCTTGATAACTCAGTAAATTTCGCTTCGTACTCTGCTACAGACAAGTTATTCTGCTTTAGCTCCAAGAACTTGAGCTCCATCTGGTTTTCCATAAACCTCGGGAAATACTTTCCCAGAAACAACTGACTAAATATCTCCCAGGTTATAATAGCATTTGTCTCCATGTTTTTCTTGGCCTCCCACCAGTAGTTATCTTCTCCTTTCAGAAGGTAGGTAGCAAATACAGTCTTCTGTGCCTCATCGGTACTCAAAATCTCAAAGAATTTCTCCATTTCCTTTAACCATGCCCTGGCCTCAACTGGGTCGGCTGATCCGTGGAACTCAGGGGGCTTAAGGGACTTAAAAGCCCTGAAAGAGTTTGCCACAGTATTGTTATTTCCTTGAGGGGGTGGGTTGGGTTGACGTTCCAAATTCTGCCTTAGGAGTTGCATGAACTGGCCCATGGGATCCATGCCTGGATTTGGTACTGGTTGCTCAACCTCGGTTTCTCCTTCTTCAGCCTCTATCTCAAATCCCTCAACATCATATGTTTCCTCTTCCTCTTCATACAGGGAGTCATCCTGTTCCACATAATCCGCATCTTCCTCTTCACTGTGTTCCTGGTTTCTATCATCCTGGTTATGGCTTCCCTGGTCCTCAGATCCAGGGTTCGCGCTAGTTCCAATCTTTCTTAGCGGCATGATTCTGATAATAAAAAAAATTATTGGGAAAATTCAACGTTAGGTCACAATCATATACAACATTGTGCCCTGCACGGCTCTTATAATGGGGAGAACGTATATCGCAATTCTATTATTTTAAGAAAGTTCTAATACGAAGTGCAGTAATAATAGTGATAAAAACAGTGATCCCGTCACTAATGAACTGAACCAAAGGAAACAAATATATACATAATGCGAGAAATACATAGTTTGATCTGGTCAAAAGTACAACAGTGCTATAGTCATCTGTCCCAAAAGTGATACACAAGAGTTTATCTGTCTAGTCAGAAAAAGGGATGCTATATACAAGTCAACTATCCCGGAAAATTGGCTCTTACTAAGGCCTCGGCTAACTAGACAACTAGACTATTCCATCATCAATCCTGAATCACACACCGGAGTGGGTCAGCTCCCATACCCTTTTCATCGCACGACGGAAGATATAGTCGGCCTGCCGCCTGGAGATCCTATCATGCCTGTCCCCCTGGAGCGATCTGAGCCTCGCTCGGGATGTGAGCTCTATCCCCGTAAGCTCCCTCCTCAAGGATCGGGGTATAAAAGCCCTAGTCTCATAAGCTCGGGTACGCCTACCCGCCCTCTCTGCATCCAACTCCCTCCTGGCCTCATCCAGTCGGGCCTCAGCAACAGCCACTCGGGTCCTCAGAACATCCTGAACATATCCATGAGCTAACGAAGACTGCCTGTGGGCAGGGTCAAGAGGTGGTGAATCCGGAGCCGCTGAGGGTGCCTCCTCGGTCTGCCTAGGCTCGGAAGTATGGGTCTCTGAGTTGTCATCCTCGGGAATCCAAGATAGTGGTGGAGGGGTAGGGGCTCTGACCACCGGAAGTGTGGGTAATGGGGTACCAGCATACACTACCATAGGTCCAACATGCTCCTCAGCTACTGGGACCTCATCCGGGTCCTCCTCATCTCGAATAGCAATAACCTCTGTCTCTGACTCCTCTGAGGGGTCCTCCTCATCTGAAATAGCAATGACCTCCGTCTCTGACTCCTCTGAGGGGTCCTCCTCATCCTCCTCCATCTCAGGCTCCTCCTGATCCTCAACATCTAGCAATGCCTCATCATGCTCACGCTCGAACATCTCAGGGTCCTCTATCTCAGGCGCCTACACATTAAACGAGCTAAGTTACTATCATGATACTTATAAGGGTTCCTGTAAGGGTTTTAACTGTCAGCACTACTTTAAGTAGTCCGACCATGAACTTGGCAAGAGTTCTTATTATCTTTGTGAGTTTGTTATTATATCGACGCATCATCTCTGAGGTTTATAACGCTTAGCTCTGATACCACTTCTGTAACACCCCCAGATCCGGGGTCGGGGATCCGGGTCATCACGGTCTTTCTTTCCACCATATCACTTCACTTAATTAATAATAATAACCTTATGCTGTGACCCCACACTAACACACACCACAACCCGTTATAGTCTCAGAGATGAAATTGAAATAAGTACAAGTCTTTGAATCCACAATTTAAAAGTTATTACAACCCAAAACGATTACTTGATAAATTTACAGTTAATTACCATTATCTGCCACAAGTTATAATTATAAATAATTGATTCTCAAAAGTAGATGGTCTGATCTACAATAGATCTACCTCTGCAGCTATAGCAGCTACAACATCATCGGGAAGACGCGGGACGCTTCCCACGCCCTTGCGCTGGGTCTGCTGGAGTCTGGTCATCTTTCCTAACTGTTGTTGTGTGATGAAGAAATAAAGCAAGAGTGAGCCTTACAGCTCGCAAGATAATACATAGTGATAACAATAATATAAGTATCTAAATGGATACTTACTAGAATCTTTTATCATGCGTAAGATAATTACTTACTAGATATAAGTAAAAACAAGGGATGAAGTTACCAAATACTTCACTATACTTATATCATTTAAAAAAAAGCTGCTTGAACTACCACTGTTCAAAGTATAATGAGCTTTCAACAGTTCATCAGATAGATGAGACTACAAGACAAGATTTGAATAGATTAAATCTTTGAAATTTTATTAAAGGAAATGAAGTCATGATATACTTCATTAAGTTCTGATATATATATATGTATATATATATATCCACATATACATCTTCTTTATACAATTTCCTGAAAACCTCTGTCATGTAAAATATGAACAGAATTGCAATATCCAATAAATTTGGAAAGGAAAAGAATTTGGCATAAACCAGATATCTTGCTGATCAGGCAAAGATACCCATAAGTAACCTTTTCTACTAGTAGATGGACGAATTCCCCACTGGTCATCACCATGGTCATAATAGGACCTTATGCTGGACTGCCACTCAGCCACTTATGCATTTGATGGACTCCCACTGAGCCACTTACACTATCATGGACGCCCACTGAGCCCATGTTGCTTATGCCGACTCAATAGATGGACTTACTTCCCGAACGTTGGGTAAGTAATCAATTCATTTACCAAAACTACAACCGTGTTGCGAATATAAAATACACCACAGAGCCGGATCCCTCAGGTTTTGAGCGAGTATTTAAATCCCCTTAAAAAGGAAGATCTTAAATATAAAAATGAGTTTTGGGATCCGCTATAACTTTTAAAAATCATTTTGAAGACTCGAAAACACTTTATAGAGTGTTTGGAGTAAAGCTGATTTAATGAAGTAAATCAGTCCCCAGAATATTTAGAAAATGACTGAATATTATTATTTAAATAATATTCCCATAAAGAATAATCTTTATAAAAATAATTGAAGTAGAAGTATTAAAACTTATACTTGAAACGAGTATTAAATAACCAAAGATATACTTATATGAAAGTACTATCTTTATTTGAATAATCGAAAATAAGTTTGATTATTTACACCTTATTCTTTAATAAAATAAAGAACAAATCTCAGCCAATAATCGGAGTCATAGATCCTCAAATGAATATTCAAAAATATTCATTACATAATATAAACTGAGTCATAAGCCCTCGAATGAATATTCAAATAATATTCAGATAATAAAATAAAAGGAGTCATAAGTCCTCGGAGGAATATTCAAGTAATATTCATTAAATAAAATAAAGTGAGTCATACATCCTCAATTGAATATTCAAATAATATTCATTTAATATAAAGGAGTCATACGCCTTCGAATAATATTCGAAATAATATTCAATAATAAAATAAAGTTAAAGTTATCGAATAAACCTTATTCGATTAATAGTTTTGAAAACTATGACCATATATATATATATAAGTATATATATATATTTATATCCATATATACAAAATCTACTCGGGATCCTCGACTCCCGGTTTTAGAAAATATTTTCACCTATGGGTCCCTGTACTAAGGGTATATGCAAATTACCGCTATCCTCTAGCATAGGTATTATCAACTGAATCAACAGATATATATGGAAAGAATACGAAACAGGCATGCATATATATATACCATAGCAGCATGCTTCAATATATTGCAACATTTGCTAATTAACCAACATGCATATATCGCAAGATAATGCAAATACATATATACATCACAACAACAGTTATAACTGGTAGAAAACTTGCCTGAGCGACTTGGGGTGATAAAAGGCTCGGGACGAGTCTGGTAACCTATAAACAACAAGTAAGTTGGAATTAAACCAAAGTCACTTGTAAATCTATACTTTAACTAACTTAGACTCTAACGCTTGTTTTGCGCTTACTAACTCGCTTAAGTCACTCGGGTACCCTCGGCTCCACCATTTTTAATAATTTAACCTTTACGAGTTTTAAGGCTATTCCTTCGCGAGTGTCTTACCAACTGCCTAACACACTTACCATAAATGTTTCATGCATTAATTAACCCTTTTTGGTCTTTAACCTTTGTTTCAAAGTAAGGCGAGGGGAAAAGTTTCGTTCGCGAAACGCCGTTACATGAAATGGTCGTTTCTCCTAAACCGTGCATCGGAATCGAACGAACTACATATCAAAACGAAGCTTGTAACATGAGCTATCTAAAAATGGCAATGTTCATAATCTAGCAGGGGGTTCTCGGGTCCTAATGTTATGCACAAAAACAGTCTAAAGAAAATCGGACGTTATGACGGCTATGTTTACGCAATTTCCCAATTTTAAACCATTCAAAACCAACCCAATTCAACCTTAAATCCAATATACAACCAACATCCATCCTTATCACATCATAACAACCCCAACCAATTCAAGTTTAACATTCATACTTATGCCTAAGCTTAACTTTAACCATACTTAAGTTCTTTTAATCAAAACAACAACATTTACCATTCCATTTCAATACCAATTCAATCCCAAACTCTAAATCACCAACATTAAGCTACAATATCACCCTACTAATCAAAATCATCTTATAATACATAGGAATCTAGGGTTTGGAGATGATATACCTTCCTTGAAGTGGTGGGAGGAGCTAGGAAGCCTTAAGAAGCTTTGAGAAGTCTTAGGAATGCTTGGATCTTCAAGGAAAACAAGAAAAATTTCAAGTTAAAAACTTGAAAACACTATTCATAGTCTTCTTCTTTGATTAAATGAAGAAGATGGATAAGGAATTGATGGCTTAAACTCATGATATAGCCCTAACTAAGCATGAAGATGATTAGGGAATTAACTCACCAATTTAGGAAGCTTGGATCTTTGATTTTTGAATTTCCTTGCCTTTTGAATAGTAAAAAGCCGAGAGCTCTCAAGAACAAAGCCTTGGTTCTTTTTGATTTTGATGAAAAATGATTTTGCTTGGCTTGGTTGATTTGTTTTTGTGTTTGATTTAGTTAATTACCTTGTTGCCCTTGAATTTGTGTGGTTCTCATTCAACCACACCTCCTTCCTTCCCATGTCATGCTTGTGTCATCCTCATGATGTCATCATCCCCTCCTTGTCCCCTTCTCATTGGTTGGGTGACATCATCCTCTCTAATCCCTTTGATTAACTTCCTAATTGTTTGCCTAATGACCGCTGATCTGTTATACGGTTCGCTTAACTTTTGTTTTCGTTTATCATTTGAAGGATCATACCCGGGATCTTATTACTTAGGTTCCCTTAACCTTTCTCAATACATTATATTTCTTTTTATGATCCTCAATCATAATCCTTTAATTTAAATCCTTTTTATCCTGTTACCTTATACTCAATTCTTTCCGTATTTAGTGGATTTCTGGGAAAAACCAAAGTGTTCGGAATTGGATTCTGACGATCTTTACATACACTTATATACTACATAGAGTACTAATAATATCCCAGAATATCCATAACAGAACCCCTACATAGTGTGGCGTGAAAAGTTTTCTCATTCAGCTAAAACACTATTCACAAGGGTTACAAAAAGTTGAAAATTTTGGGGGTTATTACAGTCTCCCCTCCTTAAAAGGATTCCGTCCCGGGATCAAACAGAAAACAAATGGGGGTACTTTTCTAGCATTGCGCTCTCTAGTTCCCAAGTTGATTCTTCCATATTATGATTCTGCCATAGTACTCTGACTAGCTTGATCACTTTATTCCGAAGCACCTGCTCCTTCTTATCTATAATCCTTACTGGCTTCTCCACGTAAGTTAGATCTGGCTGCATATCCACCTGCTCGTACTCCACTATATGTCTGGCATCCCGATGATACTTCCTTAGCATTGACACATGGAACACATTATGAACTTGTTGCAAATTAGGGGGTAAGGCTAGCTCGTAAGCTAACTTTCCAATTCATCTTAATATCTCAAAAGGTCCAATGTATCTTGGGCTTAGTTTTCCTTTCCTTCCGAACCTCATTAATCCCTTCCAAGGGGATACCTTTAGCAGTACTAAGTCCCCTACTTCATATTCCTTGTCCTTTCGGGCTAGGTCTGCATATTTCTTCTGTCTGTCTTGGGCTGCTACAAGTCGCCCTCTGATAAGATCCACTATATCTTTGGTCCTTTGGACCATTTCGGGTCCGAGCATCTTCCGCTCTCCTACTTCATCCCAGTATAAGGGAGATCAACACCTTCTTCCGTACAGGGCCTCATAAGGCGGCATTCCGATGCTAGCATGAAAGCTATTGTTATAAGAAAACTCGATCAACGGCAAGTGATCATCCCAACTCCCTTTAAAGTCTATTGCACAGACTCTCAACATATCCTCTAGTGTTTGGATGGTCCTTTCACTCTGCCCATCCGTCTGGGGATGATACGCGGTACTCATATTTAACTTGGTCCCCGCACATTCCTGAAAGCTCCTCCAAAATCTGGAGTTGAACCTGGGGTCTCGGTCTGAGACAATGGACGCTGGGACTCCATGTCGCGTTACTATTTCCTTAAGGTAAATGTCCACCAGTCTATCGACTGTGTATCTCTCATTAATAGGAATGAAATGAGCTGACTTTGTCAGTCGGTCTATAATTACCCGAATGGCGTCGTGATTGGCTTTCGTCCTTGGCAATCCTACAACAAAATCCATCGTTATCTGTTCCCATTTCCATTCGGGAATCTCCAGGGGTCGTAAGAGTCCATTGGGTCTCTGGTGCTCTGCCTTTACCCTTTGGCAAGTCAAACATTTGCTTACCCATTCTGCTACGTCCCTCTTCATGTTGGGCCACCAGTAATATTCCTTCAAATCCCTATACATCTTGGTACTTCCGGGGTGAATGGAATACCTTGAACTATGGCTTTCATCCAATATCTCATCTTTAAGCTCTTGAACATTCGGAACCCAAATCCGGTAGGAGTACCTCATTATCCCTTTATCATCTTTCTCAGTATGGATCTCCTCTCCAGTCATTGACTCTCTGCCTTCATTCATTATTTTCTCCTGGCACAATCTGATCTTTTCCAATAACTCTGGCTGCATTGAGATCTCAAAAAGCTTTTCAGTTCCGGTTCCGGTTACCTTTACTTCTATTTCCATTCTCTCAAAATCCCTTATCAATTCTTCCAAAGTCGTTATCATTCTGAGTCTTTCCTTTCTACTAAGGGCATCAGCCACCACATTGGCTTTCCCTGGATGATAGAGAATCTCACAATCGTAGTCCTTGATTAGTTCTAACCATCTCCTCTGGCGCATGTTGAGCTCTTTCTGCGTAAATATGTACTTGAGGCTCTTATGGTCTGTGAAAATCTCGCACTTCTCTCCATACAAGTAGTGCCTCCAAATTTTTAAGGCAAATACTATTGCCGCGAGCTCAAGGTCATGAGTAGGATATCTAACCTCGTATTCCTTCAATTATCTCGACGCATACGCAATCACTTTACCGTGCTGCATAAGCACACACCCTAGTCCTTTGTGCGACGCGTCACTATATATCACAAAATCTCCTTTTCCGTCCGGCAATGCCAATACCGGAGCCGTTATCAACCTTTTCTTTAATTCTCGAAAACTGTTCTCGCATTTCTCCGTCCATTCAAACTTCTCTGTCTTACGAGTAAGTCGTGTCAAAGGGGCTGCGATCTTCGCAAAGTCCTGTACAAATCTACGATAGTAGCCGGCCAATCCTATGAAACTCCTTACCTCTGTGGGTGTGGTTGGCCTTTCCCAATTTGAGACCGCCTCTATCTTGGAGGGGTCGACCAATACTCCTTCTTTATTGATCACATGTCCTAAAAACTGTACTTCATTCCGCCAGAATTCACACTTCAAGAATTTGGCATATAACTATTCCTCTCTGAGTATTCCTAGAGCTATTCTCAAATGCTCTGTATGTTCTGTCTCAGTCCTTGAGTAGATCAAAATATCATCGATAAAAACTATCACACATTTGTCCAAGTACTTCTTAAATACTCTATTCATTAAATCCATGAAAGCTGCTGGGGCGTTGGTTAATCCAAAGGACATTACCAAGAACTCATAATGCCCATACCTGGTACGGAACGCTGTCTTGGAAATATCTTCGGGTTTAATCTTTAGTTGGTGATATCCAGTTCTCAGGTCGATCTTGGAAAAATAAACAGCATCCTTTAGCTGGTCGAACAGATCGTCTATTCTAGGTAATGGGTACCTGTTCTTTATGATTAGCTTGTTCAACTCTCGATAGTCTATGCACAGCCTCATGCTCCCATCTTTCTTCTTAACAAATAAAACTGGTGCTCCCCATGGAGACACACTGGGTCTTATCATACCCTTATCCAAGAGTTCCTGCAATTGGATAGCTAATTCCTTCATTTCTAACGGGGCTAACCGGTAAGGTGCTTTTGAAACTGGCGCCGTCCCTGGGGCTAACTCAATAGCAAATTCAATCACTCTATCGGGTGGTAATCCCGGAAGGTCTTGTGGGAATACATCTTCAAATTCGTTGACTACTGGAATATCTTGTAAGTTGGGCACCTCCTTCTGCGTGTCCACCACATAGGCTAGGTAGGCCTCATTTCCTTTTCGTAGCATCCTTCTGGCATGGGCCATAGTCAAAAATTTATGCGTCTGCCTCTTTCCTATAAATATAACTTCTTTCTTCCCTGGGACATTTAGCTTAACTTTCTGCCCTTTACAGTCTATCTGAGCATCATTGCTAGATAGCCAGTCCATTCCCAAAATTACATCAAACTCCCCTAATTTAAAAGGAATCAGATCAACACTAAAGGATTGCTCCCCTATGCCTATCTCACAGGCGGGGTGAATCTGGTTAACAGGAATAATTTAATGATTGGCTATTTCTACTTGCAAGGGTTCTATCAAGGGTTCAGCCTTAAGTCTTAACTTACGCGCAAAGTCCATTGATATAAAAGATTTAGTTGCTCCCGAATCAAATAAAATATTTGCACTGACTGAATTTAGAGAAAGGGTACCTGCTATCATATCTGAATCTTTCATAGCATCCTGGACTGTCATATTGAAAGTCCTCGCAGTAGGTGGCTTATTAGAAGCAGCCCTGCTTGCTCCCGAAGCTGCTGGTTTATTCATTGGGCATTCCCTCTTCCAATGACCTGGGCGTCCGCACTGATGACAAGTGGTGGTTGGAATGACGGCAGGGGTTGATGATGGGCACTTAGTTGAATAGTGGCCTTCCCGACCGCACTTAAAACAGGTTACTGGCTTTCCTTTACACTCCCCAGTGTGATTCCTTCCACATATGTTACAGGCTGGCAATGGGGGTCGAGACTGGTTGGAATAGGACATTCTTGACTTCTGGCCGCCCTGGCTCACGCTCACACTCATTGGCCGCTTAAACCCAGTGTTCCTTCCTGGTAGGGACACTGCTCCTCGATTAAATCTAGTTGGGAAGCTTCTTCCTACGGAACCTCCACCCATGCTCATACTTTTCCTCTTTATTCCTTTCTTCTCTCTTTCCTTCTGCATCTGTTCACTTCCGACTTAACAATCGTTGCCTTTTGCACCAGAGTGGCATAGTCCGTAAGCTCAAGGATTGCCACCCTATTCTGAATCCACGGTTTCAGTCCCTGCTGAAACCTCCTAGCTTTCTTTTCCTCGGTGCTCATAAACTCCGGCACAAACCTTGATAACTCAGTAAATTTCGCTTCGTACTCTGCTACAGACAAGTTATTCTGCTTTAGCTCCAAGAACTTGAGCTCCATCTGGTTTTCCATAAACCTCGGGAAATACTTTCCCAGAAACAACTGACTAAATCTCTCCCAGGTTATAATAGCATTTGTCTCCATATTTTTCTTGGCCTCCCACCAGTAGTTAGCTTCTCCTTTCAGAAGGTAGGTAACAAATACAGTCTTCTGTGCCTCATCGGTACTCAAAATCTCAAAGGATTTCTCCATTTCCTTTAACCATGCCCTGGCCTCAACTGGGTCGGCTGATCCGTGGAACTCAGGGGGCTTAAGGGACTTAAAAGCCCTGAAAGAGTTTGCCACAGTATTGTTATTTCCTTGAGGGGGTGGGTTGGGTTGACGTTCCAAATTCTGCCTTAGGAGTTGCATGAACTGGCCCATGGGATCCATGCCTGGGTTTGGTACTGGTTGCTCAACCTCGGTTTCTCCTTCTTCAGCCTCTATCTCAAATCCCTCAACATCATATGTTTCCTCTTCCTCTTCATACAGGGAGTCATCCTGTTCCACATAATCCTCATCTTCCTCTTCACTGTGTTCCTGGTTTCTATTGTAATAACCCCAATTTTTGGAAATTTTTGAAACCCTTATGAATAGTGTTTTTGCTGAATGAGAAAACTTTTCATGCCACACTATGTAGGGGTTCTGTTATGGATATTCTAAGATCGTATTAGTATTCCATAAAGTAAATAAGTGTATGTAAAGATCGTCAGAATCCAATTCCGAACACTTTGATTTTTCTCGAAAATCCACCAGATACCGAAAGAATTGAGTATAAGGTAACATGATTAAAGGGATTTAAATTCAAAGATTATAAGAGAGGATTATAAAAAGGAATATAATATATTGAGAAAGGTTAAGGGAACCCAGGTAATAAGATCCCGGGTACGATTCCTCAAACGATCAACGAGAAAGAGAGTTAAGCGAACCGTAAAACAAATAAACGTCCAAGGGGCAAGCACATGCAAGTAACATGAGAAGGAAGCTTCTAATATAAGCTAAAACATGTGGTTAGAAGCAAGGTGACATCATCACACCACAAGAATGAGACATGTGGCAAAGTAGTGATGCAAGCAATGACATAAGCAAGTGAAAACAAGATATTTAGCCAATAATTAACCACAACCATGCATTCTTTGCACAAATATCAAGGCAAGACAAGCAAGCAAAATCTCTCCCCCATTTTTTTCTTCTTCCATTCGGCCTTTTCAAGAAATAAAGAAATAGATTTTCAAAACTCAAGTTCTAGGCCATGGAAAATTACAAGGTTTGTTTCCTTGGATCCTATATTTCATAACTTAGTTATACCATGAGTTTAAGATCAAGATTCCATGGTTTGCATAGCTAATCCACTCATCAAAGATGATGATGAATAGTAGTGAATAGTAACTTACTTTGATTTTCTTGATTTTCATGAAAGCTTAAGGTTGATTAAGCATAGATCAAGGTTCCTAGAGGCTTGTTAGTGACTACCCACTCTCCAAGGAAGGTATAAACTCTTGAACCCTTAGTTTTAAGTTTGGTTTGTTTGGATGATAATAGTGCTTAGATGAATGGGTTTAGTTTGATGTTGATGGATGTTGGATTGTTGTTGAATTGGTGATGATTTGGTGTAGTTTAAACTTTGGAAATCGTTAGGTTATAGCCGTCGTAATGCCCGATTTTCTATAAACTGTTTTGTGATTAACTGTTGGACCCGAACACCCACTTCTATAAACTAACCACTTCCATGCTTAGATAGGTTATGTTTCAAGCTTCGTTTTGATATGTGGTTTGCTTGAATCCGATGTACGGTTTAGGAGAAACGACCATTTTACGTAACGGTGTTTCGCGAACGAACCTTTACCCCTCGCCTTACTTTGAAACCTTGGTTAAGGCCCTTAAATGACTAATTGGAGCATGAAACATTTATGTAGAGTGTGTTAGGCAGTTGATAAGACACTCGCGAAAGAATCGCCTTAAAACTCGTAATGGGTAAATTATTAAAAATGGTGGAGCCGAGGGTACTCGAGCGACTTAAGTAAATCGTTAAGCGCAAAACGAGCGTTAGAGTCTGAGTCGGTTAGAGTATAGATTTACAAGTGACTTTGGTTTAATTCCAACTTACTTGTTGCTTATAGGTTACCAGACTCGTCCCGAGCCATTCGTAACCCCCAGTCGCTCAGGCAAGTTTTCTACCCGTTATACTGTTGTTGTGATGTAAATATATGTATATGCATTATCTTGTGATATTGCATGATTGTTATTAGCAAATTTTGCGATATATTGGAGCATGCTAATATGGTATATATGCATGTCTGTTTCGTAATCTGGTTATCTATCTGTTGATTTCAATGCTTATAGTTGCATAATACCTATGCTAGAAATAAGCAAGTAGTTGCGTATACCCTTAGTATAGGGGATAAAAGGTGAACATATTTCTAAACCGGGAGTCGATGTTCCCGAGTATATTATATATATATATTTATATATTTATATATATATGGATATAGTTTTTAAAACTATGGATCGAATAAGGTTTATTCGATACCTTTATTTTATTATTTGAATATTATTTGAATATTCATTCGAGGGCTTATGACTCAGTTTATTTTATTATTTGAATATTATTTTGAATATTCATTCGGGGACTTATGACTCCTTTTATTTATTTATCTGAATATTATTTGAATATTCATTCGAGGGCTTATGACTCCTATTATTTATTTATCTGAATATTATTTGAATATTCATTCGAGGGCTTATGACTCTTTTATATTATTTATTGAATATTATTTGAATATTCATTTGAAGGCTTATGACTCAGTTTATATTATTTAATGAATATTATTTGAATATTCATTTGAGGATCTATGACTCCGATTATTTGCTGAGGTATATTCTTTATTTTATTAAAGAATAAGGTGTTAATAATCAAACTTATTTTCGACTATTCAAATAAAGATAATACTTTCATATAAGTATATCTTTGGTTATTTAATACTCGTTTCAAGTATAAGTTTTAATACTTCTACTTCAATTATTTTTATAAAGATTATTCTTTATGGGAATATTATTAAATAATAATATTTAGTCATTTTCTAAATATTCTGGGGACTGATTTACTTCATTAAATCAGCCTTACTCCAAACACTCTTTAAAGTGTTTTCGAGTCTTCAAAATGATTTTTAAAGTCAGAGCGGATCCCAAAACTCATTTTTATATTTAAGATCTTCCTTTTTAAGGGGATTTAAATACTCGCTCAAAACCTGGGGAATCCGGCTCTGTGGTGTATTTTATATTCGCAACGAGGTTGCAGTTTTGGTAAATGAATTGATTACTTGCCCAACGTTCGGGAAGTAAGCCCCTCTCATTGAGTCGGCATAAGCGACAGGCCGGGGTACGGTCTATTATTGTGTAAGTGGCTGGGTGGCAGTCCATCAACGCGTGAGGGGCTGGGGTACGGTCTAGCGCGAGGTCCTAATGCGGCCAGGGTGATGACCGGTGAGGAATTCATCCATCTACAGTAGAAAAGGTTACTTATTGGTATCTTTGCCTGATCAGCGAGATATCGGGTTTATGCCAAAATTCTTTTCCTTTCCAAAATTCATTGGATGTTTCAAACTCTGTTCATACTTTGCATAACAGAGATTCCAGGAAATGTTTAAAGGGATATATATATGTGGAAATATATATATCGGGACTAAATAAAGTATCTCATAACTTTTTCATTCAATAATATTTCAAAGATTGAATCTATTCAAGTCTTATCTTGTGGTCTCATCAGTGGGATGAACTTTTGAAATTGATTATAACTTGAACGGTGGTAGTTCAAGTAGTATTTGGGAATGATATAAGTGTAGCGAAGTATTTGGTAACTTCATCTTTTAAACTTATATCTAATTAATAATTGTCTTATGAATGACAAAGATTTTCAGAAAAACGTTGAGACAAGGTTAGATATATGAGATCACCTTGCAACGATATTTTTTTATACAGTTATACAATGGGACTTTGTGTATATTATGCATGGAAGAGGACTTCCATTATTTTGAAAAGTATATATGTATATATACTGAATATTTTGCGACTTCATCGCATTAAGATATCAAACTTGGTTCATTTCTTTTGACCAAGATTTTCATGAGTATTATGAGTAGACTCATATACTATTAATCATTATACATATTATTTTGGTGGGCTTGCTGCTCACCCTTGCTTTCTTCTTTCATCACACAACAACAGATAGAAAAGATGAACAGAACCAAGCTCCCGATTCGCAAGCGATTAGGAGACGTTCCGCAGTTTTCTAGAAGCATTGATGCCGCCGTAGCTGAGGTAGGAACTACCAATAGGCTAGGCTTTCAACTTTTGATGGACCAGATTTATTTATATTTATGAATTGTAATAATGGCAAAGAAATGTAAATTTATTCAGAAAACCTTTTAAGGTGTATTGGCAGATAATTATGGAATAAAATGACTTGTGGTTATTTTTGGATGTTCATCTCTGAGACTATAACGTGTGGTGTGTGTGTTTATTGTGGGGTCACAGTACAGAGTAGTTGAGTAATTATTAAGATTGGGTGTTATTAAGGGAAATGGAACTCGTGACGACCCGGATCCCCGACCCCGGATCTGGGGGTGTTACAGAAGTGGTATCAGAGCTAAGCGTTATAAACCTCAGAGATGATGGGACGTTAAGATAATAAGTTAACTAAGATAATAAGAACTCTTGCCAAGTTCATAATCGGACTACCTAACGTAGTACTGACAGTTAAAACCCTTATGGGAACCCTTATAAATATCATGATAGGAGCGTAGTTCGTTATCGTATATGGTAGCGGGACTCCGAACCCTGAGGTTGAGGAGCAACATCGCGATGATATTTTATTACTAATTGGAGATCGGATTGTGGATCCGATAGAGTGTCCTAATGTAGGACCGGATGATGTTGATATTGAGGATTTAGCGGTTAAGGATGTTGTCCTAGAAGGGATAGTTGTTGAGGAGGATCCCATGGAGGATCCTGACAAGATTGGATAAAGGACCACTGATGAATTGATGACCATGGTTAGGTCGACTACCAGAGGTAGGATTGGCCGGTCACTACCAGAGGTTCGTTCAAGTTGTAAAGATAGTAGCCCCTTTAACGCGGCTTACTCATAAGACTGAGAAGTTTGAATAGGCATAGAAATGCGAGAACAGCTTTTAAGAACTGAAGCAAAGGTTGGTGACGGCCCCTATGTTGGCGTTGCCGGAGGGAAAAAGGAGATTTTGTGATTTGTAAGTGATGCTTCGCATAAGGAATTAGGGTGCTTCTTATATAGCACAGCAAGATAATCGCGTCTGCGTCAAGACAATTAAGGGAATTTAAAATTCGATATCCCCACCCATGAGCTTGGGCTCATGGTAATAGTTTTACCCTAAAGATTGGAGGCACTACTTGTATGGAGAGAAGTGCGAGAATTACCTAAGCCATAAGTGCTCTAGTACATTCTTACGTAGAAAGAGCTCAACATACGCCAGAGGAGGCGGTTAGAGCTAATCAAGAATTATGATTGGGAGATTCTTTATCATTCGGGGAAAGCCAATATGGTGGCTGATGCCCTTAGTAAAAAGGAGAGACTCAAGATGATAATGTCTTTAGGAGAGTTGATAAGAGATTTTGAGAAAATGGAAATAGTAGTGAAGGTAACCGGAGCCGGTACCGAAAAGCTGTTTGAGATTGCAATAGAGACCGAATTATTGGAAAAGAGCATATTGTGCCAGAAAAAGGTGATGAATGAAGGCAGAGAGCCAACAATTAGATAAAAGATTAATATCGAGAAAGATGATAAGGGAATAATGAGGTATTCTTATAGAATTTGGGTTCCGAAAGTTCAAGAGCGTAAGGATGAGAACTTAGATGAGAGCCATAGTTTGAGGAATAAGATTTAGAGCAAACCCTGAACGTGATAATCAGGGAGGTTGCAATTAAGATATAAAGAACCCGGAATATAATAAAGTGGAAAATGAAGATTTTAAATTAAAAGATGACTCCAATTATGGGGAGTAGGAAGAAATATTTAGACTAAGAAAGCAAAAGTCGAGCGAGATAAGGAGACCCGAGACGGTACTCCTATATGGAAATTCATGAACCTGTCTAAACAGAACTTATATTTTATTCCCAACCACCACCTTGAGGAAACAATGTGGTGTGAAATTCTTTCATGACCTTTAAATCGCTAAGCTCTCAGAGTTCCAAGGAACAGGCTGACCCAGCCGAGGCAAGAACCTGGCTAAAGGAAATATAGGAATCATTTGAGATTCAAAATGATTGATGAACCACAAAAGACCATTTTTGTCACTTACCCTCCTAAGAGAGAGACCACCCATTGGTGAAAGACCAAGAAAGGCACGGAGCCAGAGGTTAGAATAAACTGATTTAAGTTCAGTCAATTGTTTTCGGGAAAGTAATTCCCAAAGATAAGGAGATAGTGTAAAAGCTTTAGAGCCAGAACAAAGACATACGAGTATGATGAATTATGAGTCTAAGCTGTAAAAGTTGTTAAGATTCGTTCTGAAGACGCGAATCCAGAATGACGGGATATTTGAAATCAATGCTTATGTTGTGTTGGTTCATGAAATAATGATAAGAGAAAGGAAAATAAAAAGGAATTGAGGTGGAAAGGAATATAAAGGCAACAGAGTTTGAGGAATGATAAGGGAGTTGGGTATGAGGAAACCCTAAAGACTCATATTAATAGAAATAGAAAAGTATATGATCGTCAGGATGAGGGTGATTCACCATGAGTTAAAGTTGACGGTTGAAGGCATAAGAGGTGCATATATTTTATCCCCTTTAAGTTGGGAGGATTCGAGGAAACATTGAGATAGTTCGAAGGATAAACAATGAGACGCGGATAGACTGAGGAGACAAGAAAGTAAGAAATTAAGAAAATTGGATGAAGGAAGTGACCTTCAAGAATGTGAAGTGTAAGACCGGTGGCTTGATACCCAGGAAGGGAGACGCCAGGTATGAAAGATATCCCAACATTGAGATGACTATTGAGATAAACAACAAAAGTAAATAAGGATTTATTAAGAAGAAGTTCACGTTGAACATGACCAATATCTTCCAGAACATCCATGTTATCATTACCAAATCAGGAAAGAAAAGCGGATGACCATTGTTATCTTTTGGAGGCCATATGGATTGACCTCAATTTGAATAAGGATGCTATTATGAAGTTAGGTATAGACTATCGAGGTGGGAATGATGAATAAGATAATCTATCATGGATATATGACTTGATTTATTCGTGGAAGGATGCAGGTACCTTTTAAAGGTGGAATTAAGGATAGAACATTGGTAACTTAAAATGAATCCTAGGGGACTGTATAAAGGTTGGCATGTCACCCTTAATAGGGACAGTATGAGTTTTGACAGTATGATTGGGAAAGGGTTAAGGTAACAACAACCTTTAAGAATCAGTGGAGAAATTTTTTTTCAAAAGTATATAGACAATGATTCTAGTATTAGTATATGGTATTTTGATATGCCCTGTATCTAGGGAATACAGGAGGAACGATTCAAGGATAACCTTAGAGGTTTTACAAGGAGAAAGGAAATATTCAAAGTTCTCAAGAATAAAAATGTTGATAAAGGAAATATGACATAATTATAATGTTGCCAAGTGAGGCACGTGCTAAACCACGAGAAAGTATGGATCGAACCAGTAATGGTCGAAATTGTTCAGGGCAATTAGGACTTAAGATAAAAGATGTTCTAATTATGATTGAGCGTCAGTCATGACAGTGACTAACCTCTAAAGACTGAGGCAACAACTTATGGAAAAATGGTGATTTTTTTTTACTTATCAGATGTTAAGGAAAACATCTTCACATAAGCTGTGATTGAAATGAGGTAGAAAATTTAGTTGAAGGTGGTTAAAAGACATTGATTATAAGGAACTATTACTATCAGGGAAGGCCAAAGAGGTGGCCAACACTTTAAAGGTAAGAGGATAATTATAGGCGCTTGTGCCAAAGGAATACAGTAATGATGGTTAAAACTGTGAAGGTTGTATTATGGTTTGGAAGATTGACATTCCTTCTGATGACTGTGCAATACCCAACCATAATAGTAGTTCGGTAAAGGTTTAATTCGTGTAATCGCCAGGAGCGGGCTATCTATCTTAGAAGGTACCATCTTGAGAATGAGCCAGGACTATATTTCAAAAAGGACTAAACAAACCTTTGAGTTAAGTCTTCTATTGAAGGTATATGATTAAGAATGGTATTAACCTGCTATCGTTGCTTTGAGCAAAACTCTTCTGTAAATTTTATCTGCTTCATGTCATGTATGTATGTCAGAATCAGGAGTGTACTCCATGAATCATGAATGGTGATTATGTTATCTCCTTAGAAGGATTTGATACGACATGTATGGACTCCGTATGGTTAGCTATTAAGACTTCATGGAAAATGAATGACTACAGTAGGTCAGTGATGGACCATAGTAAGGCAGCAATGATTCTGCGAGTATGGAGCTGATCACAACCGTGAGAGTTATATTGGAATGGGTGTTGAGATTGAGTACCACTAATCGGGTCGTGGTAGTGTATAAGTTATCATTGATAGACTAATTAAGTAGAGTATCTACCTAGTGAATAATTATTCTTTCTTATCAATAGAGAGTCGTATTATTATACGAGGAAGGTTGCGGTGCAAGCATAGAATTCTAGTAATGATGATGTCTAGAATGAGATCCCAGATTCGATTTTCGATGTCGAGGGAGTTTCAAAGGTGATTGTGTATAAGCTCGAGGAAGAGTGTGGGTCCATAGAATGATGGACGGGATAGCGAAAATATTTAGGCATGGGAAATACGAGGCTATAATGCTTAATGTTGATTTATATACGTATATGATTTGTTCTCCTATGACAAACCTCTATAGTTCAGAGGTAGGTTCCAAGCCAGATATTTTATGGCAGTATATTTTTTTCATATATACAATTCTCTTCAATTCGTTCTTTTCTCTTCTTTTCATTTCATGTAAGCTGAGAAGAACAACCCTTCCAGAAAGGGGAGGTATTGCCGAATGACTATCTATCTGTGTGATAGAAGCCTAGTAGGATACCAGCTATTGTTTAATTGCTTGTCAAGTACTAAAGGTTGGCCACCTTCTGTACTAACAATGCGATATAACAAGTGTTCATAATCATAGTGATCTCTCAATAAATTCTTTTACTTCTATATGAAGGATCAAGCTTTCGAAAATAGAAACAGCTGAAAAAGGAGTAATAAAGTTGTGGTAGTATTCGAAATGGAAACACATTCGTGATACTAAGGTTGGCATGGTTATTAAAAGGTTATAGAACGCTAACGAGCAAAAGTATAACCAGTATAATATTAGGAACGGAAGGTAGTAGTGATTACGAACTGGAAAAGAATGGGTATTGAGAAGCAAAAGCTCTAATGTTAAAGCTATAATGAGAGTCTGTGCAATAGACTTGAAAGAATTTGGAATGATCACTTAACACGGATTGAGTTTTCTTACGACAATAGATCGTATGTCAGGTATCGAGATGTCGTCTTATGAGATCCTTGAGGGAAGATAACGTCGATCTCCCTTATGTTAGAATGAAGTTGTAGAGCGCAAGATGCTCAGACCAGCAGTGGTCCAAAGGACCAAGGATTTAATAGATTTAATCAGAGGACGGCTGGTAGTAGCCCAAGATGGACATAAGAAGTATGTTGATTTGACACGTAAGGACAAAGAATAGGAAGTAGGGGACCTAGTGTTGTTATAGGTATTCCCTTGGAAAGGAAGGATGAGGTTCGGAAAGAAAGGGAAGCTAAGTCCACGAATTCTTGGACCCTTGGATATATTAAGACATATTGGGAAGATAGCATATGAGCTAGCCCTACCCCCGAATATGTAGCAAGTTCATAACGTGTTCCACGTATCAATGTTAAGAAAATGTAATTCGGATGCCAGATAAATAGGGGCATATGAGTGCATAGACATGCAACCAGACGTAACCTATATGGAGCAACCAGTAAGGGTTATAGATCGAAAAGGGACAAGTGCTTAGGAGAAGGGTTATCAAATTAGTCAGAGTTTGGTGGTAGAACCACAATGTGGGAAAATTTACTCGAGAGTTAGAAAGTGCAATGCTAAGAGAGTATCCCTATTCATTTTCTATTTGATTCCGGGACGGAATCCTTTTAAGGAGGGGAGACTGTAATAACCCCAATTTTTGGAAATTTTTGAAACCCTTATGAATAGTGTTTTTGCTGAATGAGAAAACTTTTCATGCCACACTATGTAGGGGTTCTGTTATGGATATTCTAAGATCGTATTAGTATTCCATAAAGTAAATAAGTGTATGTAAAGATCGTCAGAATCCAATTCCGAACACTTTGATTTTTCTCGAAAATCCACCAGATACCGAAAGAATTGAGTATAAGGTAACATGATTAAAGGGATTTAAATTCAAGGATTATAAGAGAGGATTATAAAAAGGAATATAATGTATTGAGAAAGGTTAAGGGAACCCAGGTAATAAGATCCCGGGTACGATTCCTCAAACGATCAACGAGAAAGAGAGTTAAGCGAACCGTAAAACAAATAAACGTCCAAGGGGCAAGCACATGCAAGTAACATGAGAAGGAAGCTTCTAATATAAGCTAAAACATGTGGTTAGAAGCAAGGTGACATCATCACACCACAAGAATGAGACATGTGGCAAAGTAGTGATGCAAGCAATGACATAAGCAAGTGAAAACAAGATATTTAGCCAATAATTAACCACAACCATGCATTCTTTGCACAAATATCAAGGCAAGAAAAGCAAGCAAAATCTCTCCCCCATTTTTTTCTTCTTCCATTCGGCCTTTTCAAGAAATAAAGAAATAGATTTTCAAAACTCAAGTTCTAGGCCATGGAAAATTACAAGGTTTGTTTCCTTGGATCCTATATTTCATAACTTAGTTATACCATGAGTTTAAGATCAAGATTCCATGGTTTGCATAGCTAATCCACTCATCAAAGATGATGATGAATAGTAGTGAATAGTAACTTACTTTGATTTTCTTGATTTTCATGAAAGCTTAAGGTTGATTAAGCATAGATCAAGGTTCCTAGAGGCTTGTTAGTGACTACCCACTCTCCAAGGAAGGTATAAACTCTTGAACCCTTAGTTTTAAGTTTGGTTTGTTTGGATGATAATAGTGCTTAGATGAATGGGTTTAGTTTGATGTTGATGGATGTTGGATTGTTGTTGAATTGGTGATGATTTGGTGTAGTTTAAACTTTGGAAATCGTTAGGTTATAGCCGTCGTAATGCCCGATTTTCTATAAACTGTTTTGTGATTAACTGTTGGACCCGAACACCCACTTCTATAAACTAACCACTTCCATGCTTAGATAGGTTATGTTTCAAGCTTCGTTTTGATATGTGGTTTGCTTGAATCCGATGTACGGTTTAGGAGAAACGACCATTTTACGTAACGGTGTTTCGCGAACGAACCTTTACCCCTCGCCTTACTTTGAAACCTTGGTTAAGGCCCTTAAATGACTAATTGGAGCATGAAACATTTATGTAGAGTGTGTTAGGCAGTTGATAAGACACTCGCGAAAGAATCGCCTTAAAACTCGTAATGGGTAAATTATTAAAAATGGTGGAGCCGAGGGTACTCGAGCGACTTAAGTAAATTGTTAAGCGCAAAACGAGCGTTAGAGTCTGAGTCGGTTAGAGTATAGATTTACAAGTGACTTTGGTTTAATTCCAACTTACTTGTTGCTTATAGGTTACCAGACTCGTCCCGAGCCATTCGTAACCCCCAGTCGCTCAGGCAAGTTTTCTACCCGTTATACTGTTGTTGTGATGTAAATATATGTATATGCATTATCTTGTGATATTGCATGATTGTTATTAGCAAATTTTGCGATATATTGGAGCATGCTAATATGGTATATATGCATGTCTGTTTCGTAATCTGGTTATCTATCTGTTGATTTCAATGCTTATAGTTGCATAATACCTATGCTAGAAATAAGCAAGTAGTTGCGTATACCCTTAGTATAGGGGATAAAAGGTGAACATATTTCTAAACCGGGAGTCGATGTTCCCGAGTATATTATATATATATATTTATATATTTATATATATGGATATAGTTTTTAAAACTATGGATCGAATAAGGTTTATTCGATACCTTTATTTTATTATTTGAATATTATTTGAATATTCATTCGAGGGCTTATGACTCAGTTTATTTTATTATTTGAATATTATTTTGAATATTCATTCGGGGACTTATGACTCCTTTTATTTATTTATCTGAATATTATTTGAATATTCATTTGAGGGCTTATGACTCCTTTTATTTATTTATCTGAATATTATTTGAATATTCATTCGAGGGCTTATGACTCTTTTATATTATTTATTGAATATTATTTGAATATTCATTTGAAGGCTTATGACTCAGTTTATATTATTTAATGAATATTCATTTGAATATTCATTTGAGGATCTATGACTCCGATTATTTGCTGAGGTATATTCTTTATTTTATTAAAGAATAAGGTGTTAATAATCAAACTTATTTTCGACTATTCAAATAAAGATAATACTTTCATATAAGTATATCTTTGGTTATTTAATACTCGTTTCAAGTATAAGTTTTAATACTTCTACTTCAATTATTTTTATAAAGATTATTCTTTATGGGAATATTATTAAATAATAATATTTAGTCATTTTCTAAATATTCTGGGGACTGATTTACTTCATTAAATCAGCCTTACTCCAAACACTCTTTAAAGTGTTTTCGAGTCTTCAAAATGATTTTTAAAGTCAGAGCGGATCCCAAAACTCATTTTTATATTTAAGATCTTCCTTTTTAAGGGGATTTAAATACTCGCTCAAAACCTGGGGAATCCGGCTCTGTGGTGTATTTTATATTCGCAACGAGGTTGCAGTTTTGGTAAATGAATTGATTACTTGCCCAACGTTCGGGAAGTAAGCCCCTCTCATTGAGTCGGCATAAGCGACAGGCCGGGGTACGGTCTATTATTGTGTAAGTGGCTGGGTGGCAGTCCATCAACGCGTGAGGGGCTGGGGTACGGTCTAGCGCGAGGTCCTAATGCGGCCAGGGTGATGACCGGTGAGGAATTCATCCATCTACAGTAGAAAAGGTTACTTATTGGTATCTTTGCCTGATCAGCGAGATATCGGGTTTATGCCAAAATTCTTTTCCTTTCCAAAATTCATTGGATGTTTCAAACTCTGTTCATACTTTGTATAACAGAGATTCCAGGAAATGTTTAAAGGGATATATATATGTGGAAATATATATATCGGGACTAAATAAAGTATCTCATAACTTTTTCATTCAATAATATTTCAAAGATTGAATCTATTCAAGTCTTATCTTGTGGTCTCATCAGTGGGATGAACTTTTGAAATTGATTATAACTTGAACGGTGGTAGTTCAAGTAGTATTTGGGAATGATATAAGTGTAGCGAAGTATTTGGTAACTTCATCTTTTAAACTTATATCTAATTAATAATTGTCTTATGAATGACAAAGATTTTCAGAAAAACGTTGAGACAAGGTTAGATATATGAGATCACCTTGCAACGATATTTTTTTATACAGTTATACAATGGGACTTTGTGTATATTATGCATGGAAGAGGACTTCCATTATTTTGAAAAGTATATATGTATATATACTGAATATTTTGCGACTTCATCGCATTAAGATATCAAACTTGGTTCATTTCTTTTGACCAAGATTTTCATGAGTATTATGAGTAGACTCATATACTATTAATCATTATACATATTATTTTGGTGGGCTTGCTGCTCACCCTTGCTTTCTTCTTTCATCACACAACAACAGATAGAAAAGATGAACAGAACCAAGCTCCCGATTCGCAAGCGATTAGGAGACGTTCCGCAGTTTTCTAGAAGCATTGATGCCGCCGTAGCTGAGGTAGGAACTACCAATAGGCTAGGCTTTCAACTTTTGATGGACCAGATTTATTTATATTTATGAATTATAATAATGGCAAAGAAATGTAAATTTATTCAGAAAACCTTTTAAGGTGTATTGGCAGATAATTATGGAATAAAATGACTTGTGGTTATTTTTGGATGTTCATCTCTGAGACTATAACGTGTGGTGTGTGTGTTTATTGTGGGGTCACAGTACAGAGTAGTTGAGTAATTATTAAGATTGGGTGTTATTAAGGGAAATGGAACTCGTGACGACCCGGATCCCCGACCCCGGATCTGGGGGTGTTACATCTATCATCCTGGTTATGGCTTCCCTGGTCCTCAGATCCAGGGTTCGCCCTAGTTCCAATCTTTCTTGGCGGCATGATTCTGATAATAAAAAAAATTATTGGGAAAATTCAACGTTAGGTCACAATCATATACAACATTGTGCCCTGCACGGCTCTTATAATGGGGAGAACGTATATCGCAATTCTATTATTTTAAGAAAGTTCTAATATGAAGTGCAGTAATAATAGTGATAAAAACAGTGATCCCGTCACTAATGAACTGAACCAAAGGAAACAAATATATACATAATGCGAGAAATACATAGTTTGATCTGGTCAAAAGTACAACAGTGCTATAGTCATCTGTCCCAAAAGTGATACACAAGAGTCTATCTGTCTAGTCAGAAAAAGGGATGCTATATACAAGTCAACTATCCCGGAAAATTGGCTCTTACTAAGACCTCGGCTAACTAGACAACTAGACTATTCCATCATCAATCCTGAATCACACACCGGAGTGGGTCAGCTCCCATACCCTTTCCATCGCACGACGGAAGATATAGTCGGCCTGCCGCCTGGAGATCCTATCATGCCTGTCCCCCTGGAGCGATCTGAGCCTCGCTCGGGATGTGAGCTCTATCCCCGTAAGCTCCCTCCTCAAGGATTGGGGTATAGAAATCCTAGTCTCATAAGCTCGGGTACGCCTACCCGCCCTCTCTGCATCCAACTCCCTCCTGGCCTCATCCAGTCGGGCCTCAGCAACAGCCACTCGGGTCCTCAGAACATCCTGAACATATCCATGAGCTAACGAAGACTGCCTGTGGGCAGGGTCAAGAGGTGGTGAATCCGGAGCCGCTGAGGGTGCCTCCTCGGTCTGCCTAGGCTCGGAAGTATGGGTCTCTGAGCTGTCATCCTCGGGAATCCAAGATAGTGGTGGAGGGGTAGGGGCTCTGACCACCGGAAGTGTGGGTAATGGGGTACCAGCATACACTACCATAGGTCCAACATGCTCCTCAGCTACTGGGACCTCATCCGGGTCCTCCTCATCTCGAATAGCAATAACCTCTGTCTCTGACTCCTCTGAGGGGTCCTCCTCATCTGAAATAGCAATGACCTCCGTCTCTGACTCCTCTGAGGGGTCCTCCTCATCCTCCTCCATCTCAGGCTCCTCCTGATCCTCAACATCTAGCAATGCCTCATCATGCTCACGCTCGAACATCTCAGGGTCCTCTATCTCAGGCGCCTACACATTAAACGAGCTAAGTTACTATCATGATACTTATAAGGGTTCCCGTAAGGGTTTTAACTGTCAGCACTACTTTAAGTAGTCCGACCATGAACTTGGCAAGAGTTCTTATTATCTTTGTGAGTTTGTTATTATATCGACGCATCATCTCTGAGGTTTATAACGCTTAGCTCTGATACCACTTCTGTAACACCCCCAGATCCGGGGTCGGGGATCCGGGTCGTCACGGTCTTTCTTTCCACCATATCACTTCACTTAATTAATAATAATAACCTTATGCTGTGACCCCACACTAACACACACCACAACCCGTTATAGTCTCAGAGATGAAATTAAAATAAGTACAAGTCTTTGAATCCACAATTTAAAAGTTATTACAACCCAAAATGATTACTTGATAAATTTACAGTTAATTGCCATTATCTGCCACAAGTTATAATTATACATAATTGATTCTCAAAAGTAGATGGTCTGATCTACAATAGATCTACCTCTGCAGCTATAGCAGCTACAACATCATCGGGAAGACGCGGGACGCTTCCCACGCCCTTGCGCTGGGTCTGCTGGAGTCTGGCCATCTTTCCTAACTGTTGTTGTGTGATGAAGAAATAAAGCAAGAGTGAGCCTTACAGCTTGCAAGATAATACATAGTGATAACAATAATATAAGTATCTAAATAGATACTTACTAGAATCTTTTATCATGCATAAGATAATTACTTACTAGATATAAGTAAAAACAAGGGATGAAGTTACCAAATACTTCACTATACTTATATCATTTAAAAAAAAGCTGCTTGAACTACCAATGTTCAAAGTATAATGAGCTTTCAACAGTTCATCAGATAGATGAGACTACAAGACAAGATTTGAATAGATTAAATCTTTGAAATTTTATTAAAGGAAATGAAGTCATGATATACTTCATTAAGTTCTGATATATATATATATATATATCCACATATACATCTTCTTTATACAATTTCCTGAAAACCTCTGTCATGTAAATTATGAACAGAATTGCAATATCCAATAAATTTGGAAAGGAAAAGAATTTGGCATAAACCAGATATCTTGCTGATCAGGCAAAGATACCCATAAGTAACCTTTTCTACTAGTAGATGGACGAATTCCCCACTGGTCATCACCCTGGTCGTAATAGGACCTTATGCTGGACTGCCACTCAGCCACTTATGCATTTGATGGACTCCCACTGAGCCACTTACACTATTATGGACGCCCACTGAGCCCATGTTGCTTATGCCGACTCAATAGATGGACTTACTTCCCGAACGTTGGGTAAGTAATCAATTCATTTACCAAAACTACAACCGTGTTGCGAATATAAAATACACCACAGAGCCGGATCCCTCAGGTTTTGAGCGAGTATTTAAATCCCCTTAAAAAGGAAAATCTTAAATATAAAAATGAGTTTTAGGATCCGCTCTAACTTTTAAAAATCATTTTGAAGACTCGAAAACACTTTATAGAGTGTTTGGAGTAAAGCTGATTTAATGAAGTAAATCAGTCCCCAGAATATTTAGAAAATGACTGAATATTATTATTTAAATAATATTCCCATAAAGAATAATCTTTATAAAAATAATTGAAGTAGAAGTATTAAAACTTATACTTGAAACGAGTATTAAATAACCAAAGATATACTTATATGAAAGTACTATCTTTATTTGAATAATCGAAAATAAGTTTGATTATTTACACCTTATTCTTTAATAAAATAAAGAACAAATCTCAGCCAATAATCGGAGTCATAGATCCTCAAATGAATATTCAAAAATATTCATTAAATAATATAAACTGAGTCATAAGCCCTCGAATGAATATTCAAATAATATTCAGATAATAAAATAAAAGGAGTCATAAGTCCTCGGAGGAATATTCAAGTAATATTCATTAAATAAAATAAAGTGAGTCATACATCCTCAATTAAATATTCAAATAATATTCATTTAATATAAAGGAGTCATACGCCTTCGAATAATATTCGAAATAATATTCAATAATAAAATAAAGTTAAAGTTATCGAATAAACCTTATTCGATTAATAGTTTTGAAAACTATGACCATATATATATATAAGTATATATATATATATATATTTATATCCATATATACAAAATCTACTCGGGATCCTCGACTCCTGGTTTTAGAAAATATTTTCACCTATGGGTCCCTGTACTAAGGGTATATGCAAATTACCGCTATCCTCTAGCATAGGTATTATCAACTGAATCAACAGATATATATGGAAAGAATACGAAACAGGCATGCATATATATATACCATAGCAGCATGCTTCAATATATTGCAACATTTGCTAATTAACCAACATGCATATATCGCAAGATAATGCAAATACATATATACATCACAACAACAGTTATAACTGGTAGAAAACTTGCCTGAGCGACTTGGGGTGATAAAAGGCTCGGGACGAGTCTGGTAACCTATAAACAACAAGTAAGTTGGAATTAAACCAAAGTCACTTGTAAATCTATACTTTAACTAACTTAGACTCTAACGCTTATTTTGCGCTCGCTTAAGTCACTCGGGTACCCTCGGCTCCACCATTTTTAATAATTTAACCTTTACGAGTTTTAAGGCGATTCCTTTGCGAGTGTCTTACCAACTGCCTAACACACTTACCATAAATGTTTCATGCATTAATTAACCCTTTTTGGTCTTTAACCTTTGTTTCAAAGTAAGGCGAGGGGAAAAGTTTCGTTCGCGAAACGCCGTTACATGAAATGGTCGTTTCTCCTAAACCGTGCATCGGAATCGAACGAACTACATATCAAAACGAAGCTCGTAACATGAGCTATCTAAACATGGCAATGGTCATAATCTAGCAGGGGGTTCTCGGGTCCTAATGTTATGCACAAAAATAGTCTAAAGAAAATCGGACGTTACGACGGCTATGTTTACGCGATTTCCCAATTTTAAACCATTCAAAACCAACTCAATTCAACCTCAAATCCAACATACAACCAACATCCATCCTTATCACATCATAACAACCCCAACCAATTCAAGTTTAACATTCATACTTATGCCTAAGCTTAACTTTAACCATACTTAAGTTCTTTTAATCAAAACAACAACATTTACCATTCCATTTCAATACCAATTCAATCCCAAACTCTAAATTACCAACATTAAGCTACAATATCACCCTACTAATCAAAATCATCTTATAATACATAGGAATCTAGGGTTTGGAGATGATATACCTTCCTTGAAGTGGTGGGAGGAGCTAGGAAGCCTTAAGAAGCTTTGAGAAGTCTTAGGAATGCTTGGATCTTCAAGGAAAACAAGAAAAATTTCAAGTTAAAAACTTGAAAACACTATTCATAGTCTTCTTCTTTGATTAAATGAAGAAGATGGAGAAGGAATTGATGGCTTAAACTCATGATATAGCCCTAACTAAGGATGAAGATGATTAGGGAATTAACTCACCAATTTAGGAAGCTTGGATCTTTGATTTTTGAATTTCCTTGCCTTTTGAATAGTAAAAAGCCGAGAGCTCTCAAGAACAAAGCCTTGGTTCTTTTTGATTTTGATGAAAAATGATTTTGCTTGGCTTGGTTGATTTGTTTTTGTGTTTGATTAAGTTAATTACCTTGTTGCCCTTGAATTTGTGTGGTTCTCATTCAACCACACCTCCTTCCTTCCCATGTCATGCTTGTGTCATCCTCATGATGTCATCCTCCCCTCCTTGTCCCCTTCTCATTGGTTGGGTGACATCATCCTCTCTAATCCCTTTGATTAACTTCCTAATTGTTTGCCTAATGACCGCTGATCTGTTATACGGTTCGCTTAACTTTCATTTTCGTTTATCATTTGAAGGATCATACCCGGGATCTTATTACTTAGGTTCCCTTAACCTTTCTCAATACATTATATTTCTTTTTATGATCCTCTATCATAATCCTTTAATTTAAATCCTTTTTATCCTGTTACCTTATACTCAATTCTTTCCGTATTTAGTGGATTTCCGGGAAAAATCAAAGTGTTCGGAATTGGATTCTGACGATCTTTACATACACTTATATACTACATAGAGTACTAATAATATCCCAAAATATCCATAACAGAACCCCTACATAGTGTGGCGTGAAAAGTTTTCTTATTCAGCTAAAACACTATTCATAAGGGTTACAAAAAGTTGAAAATTTTGGGGGTTATTACAACATGGATCTTCAAAACTCACTTAATTTTATATTAAAATTAAGACTGTTTTCTACAAAATTTATAGGCTCTTTATTGATAAAGAGCTTAGCTTCTTCTTGAGAGTGTTATAAGAAATTTGATCTGAATTGTTACAACTAACTTAAGGACCAGTGTTAAATTTATAATTCAGTTAACTGCTGGTTTACACAGTGTACAATAAGACATGCTATTAGCTTTTCTAAACTGTCACTTGTCATTTCTATTTACTAGAAAAGTAGATCTTCCAATTCTGGCTTAGCATATCTTTAGCATCCTGTGATAATTTTAATCTCCCTCTGTCAGTTAATCTTCACCATTGATCTTGCACATTCTTCAAGCTGCTTTTTGTAGACTTGTCAATCCAGCTGTTTGGATTATTTGTTGATTGTTAATCTTGAATATTGAACTGGTCTGTGATTTTGTACTTTGAGAGTTTTACTCGAGATCTTCAATAAGGCATGTAGAGATCTTGACATCTCGATAAGTATAATGACTTATTGAGATCTCTAATGTTCTAGTGAATTTGACTTATAGAGGTCTCTGAGTTCTCGAATGAACCTTTAGCTTGTCGAGATCTCTCAGCATCATGTCTTCACTTTATCTTATCGACAACTTAGAGTTCTCTAGTGAATTTTGACTTATCGATATCTCTGAGTTCTCTAGTAGACTTAGACTTATCGATAACTCAGATTTCTCTACTGAATGAAGACTTGTCGATAACTCTGAGTTCTCTAGTGAAGAAATGACTTATCGATATCTCCAATCTTCATGTCTTCTTGACTTATCGATATCTCACTGATTTCTCTAGTAGCTTTTCTGACTTCTCGATAAGTCATTTGGAGTTCTCGAATGACTTCTCTATAACATTAAATCTGTGACTTGTAGAGATCTTGACTTAGAGTATTTTTCCTAAAACAACTTTATTCAACTCCAAGCTTCTTCATAATTCTTCTGAGGCATGATCTTCTTGATCTTCTTCCAGATAGAATTCTTAAGCTTGATACTATCTACAGAAAAAGGCTTCAGTCTGCTCCTTTGGAATTTTTATGGACTTTAAATGTTACAAGTACAAAATACAAATTAAGATAATAATACAACTTACTTAGGGTTGACAAAATATCTTAGTCTTGTTTAGATACAGGTATGTCTTGCACAGCAATCTCTCCTAATTGGTGAGAAGATTGCTTAACACATATTCATGCCTGTTAACAAGGCTAACCCCAAGCTTAACAGATTATGAAAAGTCACAGTTCATTATTCTCCCTAGATCATATGTCCATTTGGCTATGCTTCACACTTTGACCAGGGCCACTAATGATATTGTTATCTTCAGTAATCTTTAACATCATCACCTAAATAATACAATCTCCCCCAACTTGTTCATTATGAAATTATGCACAAGTTCAGATTGATGATGTCAAAACTCTAGCTAAATGCAGAAGTCAATCTTCCCAGTGCATTTAGATTTACTCTTCTCTCCTCCTATCAAGAAGAGAGTATTATTGTCTGGCAACATCCAACAGCTGATTTTTTATTTAGATATATTCTCCCCCTTTTGAAATTATCTCGAGGTGGAAATAATCAGCTAGATGCACGTTGTTCAAGCTTTTGTCATTGTCCATTTAGAACAATATCTGTAGCTTCAAGCGTCAGTGATTTCAACAGGTAGAGTATGATACTTTACTTAGACCTGCGGAGAAAATTTTTCTGTAACAAAAGTCCTAAACTCTATGTTCTTTTAATAAGTAGTCTCACTACTTCTCACTGCAGTAGTCTCATGACTGTTAAGAGTCAGAGTTTCCTCACAAGGATTACTAAATCCAGACACTCATATACCTTTCCTTTTTCCAGGAAGGATCCTGCCTCTCTTATTTTCTGTTTTTCTCTCAATCTTTTCTCTCATCCTCACATGAAGGATCAAATGTTGTTTGACCTACAGAAATAAGCGGTGGCTTAGAAGAGTTGTCTGTGATCATATGATTAGGGGTGATCCATATAGGTTTAATCATACTCATGTCATCAGAAGAGTAGGTATGTATTTTATACCTTGTGAGATTCTGAGGAAGTAGCTGATTAATTTAACTTTAGTATGTAGCTGCATCTTTCATCAGTTTCAACTGTTCTCATAGTGTTCTCAGTGATTCTGCCTTGATCACCATTTTGAGGTAATGGTTCTTGTATGGCTGGAGATTCAAGAGTTGTTGTATGACTTTGACATCCAGGTTCTTGTGTACTCTACCCCACTGTCTGAATTCTGAGCTTCTGTTAACACTATTTATTGTGCAGTTCTGTCATATTTTTCAAGGGATTCTTCCTTGTCTTCTATACTATATGAAGTATAGGTTCTTGTGGAACATGGATCAGGGAATGATGTTGTTGCTATACCCCATTAAGACATAGGTTCTTGTGTGCATGATCCAGGAAGTGGAAATCCTTTGATAGTCTCATCTACATGTCCAAAAGTAATCTCCTTTACTCTCTTTTGACTTCGCCGTTGTAGGAACTTCTGAAAATTTTCCTTAGCAATTATTCCTTAAGTTTGACATAATAGAGTTGATGAGCTTCTTAGAAGACCAGTATTAGATGAAGTTCTGGTACTTTCGTTGGAGATGAATCAGAATATCTTGAGACAGTTCTGATTTAGTAAGCACAAGTATCCCCTTCATGAATTCTGAAATTTTTATATAAGCATGAGGATCTTGGCTTATTGCATCCTTCTTTTCTCAAACAACAAAACAAATGAGAGACATTTTGTGAGGTTTCTGTCCTTTTATAAAACAGGTTCCTTTTGAGAGTAACCTGAGTGGGATTATGTTTGAGTTTATGTTTAGGTTCCTGAGCCTGGGTGAACTGCAGTTTGGTTGTGAAAGGTGTATTAACTGCAGTTTAGCACAAATGCCTATTGAGTAATCCATAGATCTCAATAATCTTGTAAATAACAAGTTTCTTGCAATTATAGGCAAATTCAGAGAATTTTAGGCAAATTCAGAGAATTTTGAAAAAATATGATTTTCAAAGATGTCGACATTCAAAAGTTAGGAGATTTAAAAAAATAAATTAAGAGTGATTTTGTGTAATATTCCACTTTACTTATCCATTGATATGTCTGATGCATCAGTTCAAACCAAATGTGGTATCTCTGCTTCAAGTGATTTGTCTGAGTTTCCTGTTGTTGTCTTGAAGAGATTGTGTTTACCCTGTACTGCATTGAACATATATAACTTTATGATGTTTAGTTAGACATATACAGAGAGATTTTCGGTTGCATGCAGTATTACATAAAATATGATACTCAGATATATTGTAAATACATAGCAAACAAGACACAAACAGCTTTAAAATAGAGAAGGTGAAATATTTTCATTAATATAGAAATAGAGTACAGAAAGATTTAGATTTCAACAATTTAAACCCTAATCCTAACTACTCTAGTTTCTGCTTCAATCCTCCTTGCCCTGCATTGGTACGCTCTGGACATAGAGTGTGCAAGAATAATGATTCTCTCTTGCAGCTCCAGAGCAGCAAGGCGTTCCTGCCCAGCCACCAAAGCACGTCTCTCTTGCTCGAGAGAGACTTCTCCCTCGAAAAATAGAAATTTTATCTGATCATCCCAAGAGAGTTCGTCAAAAATTTCAAGGGGAACATCAAAAAGGCTTTAAATGATCCCTCTGATACGGACCCGAAGCCCAAAAGGGTCATAGTAGACCTGGTTATCAGCTAAATGAAGGGCAGGTAGATAACCGCCATTGTTAAGCTTGTAGAAAACAGGAGCAGCCATTGGAGAGATTTGAACAAGATGAGGGTTTGGAGTAAGAATGTTTGTTGAGAAAAAGAAATAGTGATGAATAATGAGGAAAGAAGGATTTGAATTTATAGAGAAAGGAAAGAAACTGAATAGACACTTGAGTTGCCCGGTGAATAAGTGTTTTAACCACACACACACTACGCGTATCTAGGCAGTTAAAAAAAGTGACTTAACTTTCTAGTTTAACTATTCCCCATGCAAGTACTCAAGAACACTTACACAAAAGGTTTAATTATTCCCCATGCAAGTACTCAAGAATACTTACACAAAAGGTAACCCTTCCTAGCAGCAAAAGTTATTCCACTAGCTCACTAATCAAATCAAATACTTCGTACTGAGAAAGATTTATTTTGAATAAATTCAAAAATGCATAATTAGCACACAGTCAAATAAATTCAACTATTATCAGTATTCTCAAAACATCACATATAATATACTAGTCTACTTACATTAGACTAACATATTCCATATTTGATCAAAAATTTGCACATAAGCACGTAAATGTGTCAATAAGTCTGAGTAATTACATACAAAGTATGTCAAAAGTATTTTGCTTAACATAATTTATGAATTAAATTATTCCAGTTTTCCATAATTTTTACTTCTTTTGATCTGTTATTTATTAACTTCATATATTTAATATATGAATTAATAAATATACAGTTTACTTAGAATTTTGAAAAATTCCAAGTTAAAATATGTATCGAGAAGACTGGGTATTTAAAAGAAAATAAATGACTCGTTGAGAACTCAAAAATAGATATTTGGAGTTTGTCTATCGAGAAGTCATTTTAAGAAATGAAGTACATATCGAGAAGTCATTTTAAATTATTCTTTTAGAGAACTCAAAATTGACTTATCGAGATGTCAAATAAATACCCATTTTGTCCAAAAAGTGGACTGAATTAATTCCAACTTTTATTCTAATAAATTCAAAATAAAAAAAAATTAGAATAAATTTTCCAAGAGTATATTACCAAAATAATTTAATAATTTAAATTATCTCAGTTCCGAGTTATTGATAAGCCAACAATTGTACTTGTAGAGAACTCTGCGAACTATTAGTACTAGAGAACTCTTCAAGGACTTATCGATAGGTCATTGTTAAGTCTATCGAGAAGTCACTCAAGAAGTCAGTAAATTGACTTATCGAGGACTCACTCGAGAAGTCCTAAAATGACAGTTCTCTATATACTTTTGGTTTTTGTAATTCTGCCTTGTGTTAATTTTACATATTAAGAATGTAAATTAATCAACTGAGCAGTTTACTTAGAATTTGAAAAATTCCAAGTTGTATTTGAATTTGAAAAACAAATATGCAAAGATTTCTGGAATATTTATAATTCATGTTTCAGTTAATTTCCAATTAAATCGAATTATTATTGATTTACTGGAGATTAATCTACTGCAAAACATTAGCTGAGTTCTTACCTTAGGATGAAGGATTAAGCATTCCAATTTCACCTACAAGTCTAGTGAAAATTGCTTCATCCAAAGGTTTAGTAAAAATGTCAGCCAATTATTTTTCTGTTAGTACAAAAATGAGCTCAATGGTACCATTTATAGCATGTTCTCTGATGAAATGATACCTCACATCAATGTGCTTTGTCCTAGAATGATTAATTGTATTAGCTACTATAGATATAGCACTAGTATTGTCACACATAATAGGGATTTTGTGTAACACTCGGCCATAATCCATGAACTGATTTCTAATCCAAAGCACTTGAGCACAACAACTTCCTGCAGCTATGTATTCAGCTTCAGCTGTAGAAGTTGATACATATTATTGTTTCTTATTATACCAAGATACAAATCTTTGTCCAAGAAATTGACAGATTCCACTAGTACTCTTTCTGTCAACCCTGCATCCAGCAAGATTTGCATCTGTGTAACCAACAACTTCAAAACCAGTTCCCTTAGGATACCATAATCCCAAGTTTGGAGCTCCCTTCAAGTATCTGAAAATGCTCTTTACAGCCATCAAATATGATTCTTTTGGATTATCTTGAAATCTTGCACATAGACATGTTGCAAACATGATGTCTGGTCTACTTGATGTTAAATAAAGCAATGATCCAATCATCCCTCTATAGCTTGAGATATCTATACTCTTGCCATTTTTATCTTCATCCAACTTTATTGTAGTAGACATAGGTGTAGACACAGGTGAACAATCAATCATTCCAAACTTTTTCAATAGATCCTTGACATATTTAGTTTGGCTGATAAAGATACCATCACTTCTTTGACTGACTTGAAGTCCAAGAAAGTAACTCAGTTCCCCCATCATACTCATTTCATATTCACTTTACATAAGCTTGGAGAATCTTTGGAAAAGCTTCTCATTAGTAGAACCAAATATGATATCATCCACATAAATCTGAACTAGGATCATATCTTCACCATATTTCTTGTAGAAGAGAGTCTTGTCTATGGTACCTCTAGTAAAACCATGCTTTAGTAGGAAATCTGATAGTGTGTCATACCAAGCTCTAGGTGCATGTTTTAGTTCATATAGAGCCTTGAGTAACTTGTATACAAAGTTTGGAAATTCTGGATCTTCAAAGCCAGATGGGTGTTGCACATAAACTTCTTCTTCTAGCTCACCATTTAGAAAGGCACTCTTGACGTCCATTTGATACACTTTAAAATTTGAATGTGCAGCAAATGCTAGAAAGATTCTTATTGCTTCAAGTCTTGCAACTGGAGCAAAAGTTTCATCATAATCAATTCCTTCTTCTTGTGAGTAGCCTTTTGCAACCATCCTTGCTTTGTTTCTGGTAACTATACCATTTTCATCCATTTTGTTCCTGAACACTCATTTTATTCCAATAATGCTTCTATTCTTTGGTACAGGAACTAACTTCCAGACTTTGCTTCTTTTAAACTGATTCAGCTCTTCCGGCATGGAAGATATCCAGTCAGGATCCAGTAGAGCTTCATCAATTTTCTTAGGTTTTACTTGAGATAGAAAACATGCATGTAGGCACTCATTAGCAATTGCACTTCTAGTCCTCACACCAGCAGTAGGATCACCAATAATTGCTTCTTTAATGTGACTTCTATCCCACTTCCTTGTATGAGTTTGTTGACTTGTGCCTTCATTATTTTCTTCATTATTGGTATGACTACTGGATCCTTCTTCTCTTTCTCCCCCTGATTTTCTACTCTCAAATTCAGGTATTTGAGATGAGTTTCCATTTTTATGATTTTCTTATTGAGTAGTCTCTTCATTTAATATCTGTTGTGCATCAACTTCATCTTCCCCATCAGAATCACTATCAATGTTGAGGTTTTCAAATGCCAGGGCTTCAGCTTCATTATCATCAAGGCATTTCAAGCCTGGATAGTTGTCATCATCAAAGGTCACATCTGTGCTCTCCATAATCTTCTTTTGATCAATCACATAAACTTTGTAGGCTGTTCTTTCCAGTGAATATCCCAGAAAAATTGCTTCAAAAACCTTTGAGTCAAATTTTCCCACATATTCAGAGTTGTCTTTCAAAATGTAACACTTGCTTCCAAACACATGAAGATGTTTTACAGTAGGCTTTCTTTTAGACATGATTGAGTAAGGTGACTTGCCATTTGCCTTGTTAATGAGATATTTGTTTTGAGTATAGCATGTAGTGTTAACAGCCTCTTCCCAGAAACTTGTTGGTAACTTGGCATCTTGCAGCATTGTCCTGGAAGCTTCAACCAATGTTCTGTTCTTTCTCTCAACTACTCCATTTTATTGAGGTGTTCTGTAAGCTGAGAATTCTTGAACAATGCCTTTGCCTTTGCAAAAATCACTCAGTGTAGCATTTTTGAATTATGTTCCATTGTCACTTCTCAATCTTTTCACATAATTATAATCTTCAGCCTGTTTTTCTATCTTCTTGATGTGCTCAACTATGATGTGTGCAGTTTCATATTTAGAGTACATGAACTCTACCCAAGTGTATCTTGAGAAATCATCCACCATCACAAGTGCATATTTGTTCCTTAAAATTGATAGGACATTCACTGGCCCAAATAAGTCCATGTAAATAAGTTGCAATGGTGCACTTATAGAATTCATAGTTTTTGACTTGTGACTAGATCTTTTCATTTTTCCTTTCCGACAAGCTTCACAAATTTCAACTTGAGAAAATTCCAGTTTGGGCATGTCTCTTACTAACTCCTTTTTGACTAAAGTGTTAATTTCCTTGAAATTCAGGTGAGACGACTTCTTATGCCATAGCTTGCTTTGTTCCTCTGATGCCTTGGTGTAGAAGCAGCAAATACCATCCTTATTTGTTGAGTCTAAGTCTGTAACAAATAAGCTTCATTTCCTTGCTCCTTTCAGAGTAACTTTACCAGTTCTCTTGCTGATAAAAGTGCATTCTTCTTTGTTGAATAAAACTTCGAAGCCTCTGTCTGCAAATTGGCTAACACTGAGAAGATTCACCTCAAGACCAGCTACTAGTGCTACATCATCAATGACAACATTTTCAGAAATAATCTTGCCATATCCCATTGTGAATCCTTTGTTATTGTCTCCAAAGGTCACCAATGGGTCAGCTTTCTCCTCAAACTATGATAGCAGGGCCTTATCACCTGTCTTATGTCTGGAACATCCATTGTCAATGATCCATATGACTTTCTTCACTTTGCCCTGCACACAATGAGATTCAGGTATGTTTAGTGACTCAAGCAGTGTTGGGTACTTTCTTCTTGTTAACTGATTTAGCAGAAGCAGAGTGAGTTATTTCAGATAAAATAGAGTTCAATGATTGTTGTGCATTTTCCCTTTCTGATGTAGACTCAATTTTTGTTTCTTTAAGGTCTACTCTCAGTTTGTGATAACTCTTCATCACTTTCAAGTTGCAAGGGATGCAGTCAAACTTATCACAGAATGAGTACGGGTCATTTAAATATGCTTCATTATATTTCTAAGCTCCTTTAGTTGGCTTGCTAACAACCTTTTTACAAAGGTGAGTTAGATGATTTACAGAGCCACATTTTTCACACTTCTTTCTAGGAGCATCTGCAACATAAGCAAGATTATTTCTTTTGTTTATCCCTATTTTCCCATTTCTATATTTCTTCTTCTTTCTTGCATCTTCAATCTTTATTTCTTTAACAGGAGTCTTGGTGTTTTGATTGTCCATGAGATTTTCTTCAGCCTTAGAGGATTGAGTTGAGTTTGCATTTTTCTTTTCATTATCCTCATCTGCAATTTCTTGCTTGATAATCAATTCTTCTTCACTGAAGTTTACTTCACAAGCCTTGAACACAGGTGACCCAACATTTTTCAGCATTGCTGGAACATTTTCATTCTCTGTTGTTTTTCCTTTGTCACTTATGTTTTTCTTTTTGTTGTTCAAGGCATCATAATCAAGACCAATAGCAATATTTGCACATGGTTTATTTTTCTCATGATATTGACCAACTAATTCAGATACATTCCTGAAGGAATTCAACTTTACTTCATTTTTCTCCAATTTTTCCCTTAGCACAGCCTCAATCTCATTTGCACACTTGAGCTTGTTCTTCAGATAGCCATTTTTTTGTTTTAAGGCTTCAAGCTCCACTATTAACAATTTAGTTCCTTGTTTTTCATTCTCAAGCTTCTCATTCATTTTTGTCAGTCTGCTCACTTCTTCATTTGCAGCCACCATGCTTGTATGAATGTGGAACATTTCTGTGCTCATCTTTTCAACAGTTTCCTTATATTGATTCACATTTAAATCAGTGGTGGTAAGAGTTGGTACCTATGATTTAGATGAGGATGATTTTCCTTGCTCTAAGGCCATAAGTGCATTATTTCCAAGTTCTTCATCTTCATCATTTTCAAAATCATCCCAACTTTTACCTTCTACAATATAAGCTTTATTTTGCTATTTCTTCAGAAGAGCTTCATACTTCGCTTCAAATTCAAGATAAGCTTTATCTTTCTTTGCCTTCTTAGATTTCCTGCATTCTGTAGGAAAGTGGCCCAATTCATCACAATTGAAATACCTTATATTAGATATGTCAATAGATCCAGTTTTGTAGCCATTCTTACTATCAGAATTGTACTTCCCTTTTTCTTTCCAGCTGTTGTCTTTATTAAAAGACTGTCCTTTACTCCTGAAGTATCTTGGCTTCTTTACTCTAATATTAGAGAATTTTCTAGCCAAATAGGCCATTAACTGATCTAGCTCATCCAGCTCTTCAAGTGTGTAGAACTCATCTTTTTCTAATTCCAGAATGACTTGTTCCTGTGAATCATTTGTTCTTTGCTCACTTATTGAGGCAACTGGAATTTGAGATCTTGACTCATCAGTCGATGTTTGGCTTTCATTGACAATTAAAGCACTTGAGCCATATACAACATGTCCTTGGCCAGATCTCAATGATTTTCTCTGAATTATTTCAAGTTCATATGTTTTCAGAATTCCATATAGAACTTCCAGTGTTATCCTACTTAAGTCTCTTCCTTCCCTGATTGCTGAGATTTTATGTTCCAAATGATCAGGAAGAGTAAGCAAGAACTTTAGGTTCACTTCTTCAGCTTCATAGTATTTGTCATGAAGTTGCAAGTAATTTATCAGTTTATTGAATCTTTCAAACACACCAGTAATGCTTTCATTTGGCTTTGGCATAAAACCTTCATACTGTGAAATTAGTATTCTTCTTTGGTTTGACATAACTTCCTCAGTTCCCTCACAGAGTATCTCAATATTTTCCCATATTTGCTTGGCAGAGTCACAGTTGACAATGTTGTTGTACATCACATTATCAAGTGACTCAATCAATATTAATTCCAAGCTGTTATCCAGGGAAACTTTCTCTTTTTCAGGGTCACTATACTCAGAGGGATCTTTTGGAGCATAATGAGCTGGGATAACCATGTCTCCATCTGTAGATTCCTCAACTCTAACCATAGGAATGAAGGGTCCATTCTTGAGGATCTGAATGTAGAGTGGATTGGCCATCCTGATAAACAACATCATTTTCTTTTTCCAAAGAGTGTAGTTAGCTTTGTCAAAGGTAGGGATTTGATGCTACTGATTTTCTGTATATTCATTCTTCCAAGATCTTGAATCTGTTTACTTTCATATTTAGCTCTGACACCACTTGTTAGGAAATAAATAACACACAAAGGGGGGGAATGTATTTTACTATTTTTGTGCTTTTCTTGAATGTTTATGGTTGATCAAAATAAATTAAATCTTGTAATGAAATGTGTTCATGCAGAAATTAAACTTGCATAAAATAAAGAACACGGATCTTCAAAATTCACTTAATTTTATATTAAAATTAAGACTATTTTGCTACAAATTTCTAGGCTCTTTATTGATAAAGAGCTTAGCTTCTTCTTGAGAGTGTTACAAGAAATTTGATCTGAATTGTTATAACTAACTTAAGGACCAGTGTTAACTTTATAATTCAGTTAACTGTTGATTTATACAATGTATAATAAGACATGCTATTAGCTTTTCTAAATTGTCACTTGTCATTTCTATTTATAAAAAAGTAGATCTTCCATTTCTGGATTAGCATATCTTTAGCATCTTGTGATAATTTTAATCTTCCTCTGTCAGTTAATCTTCACCATTGATCTTGCACATTCTTCAAGCTGCTTTTTGTAGACTTGTCAATCCAGCTGTTTGGATTGTTTGTTGATTGTTAATCTTGAATATTGAATTGGTCTGTGATTTTGTACTTTGAGAGTTTTACTCGAGATCTTCAATAAGGCATGTAGAGATCTTGACATCTCGATAAGTATAATGACTTATCGAGATCTCTAATGTTCTAGTGAATTTGACTTATAGAGGTCTTTGAGTTCTCGAATGAACCTTTAGCTTGTCGAGATCTCTCAGCATCATGTCTTCACTTTATCTTGTCGACAACTTAGAGTTCTCTAGTGAATTTTGACTTATCGATATCTCTGAGTACTCTAGCAGACTTAGACTTATCGATAACTCAGAGTTCTCTAATGAATGTAGACTTGTCGATAACTCTGAGTTCTCTGGTGAAGAAATGACTTGTCGATATCTCCAATCTTCATGTCTTCTTGACTTGTCGATATCTCACTGAGTTGTCTAGTAGCTTTTCTGACTTCTCGATAAGTCATTTGGAGTTCTCGAATGACTTCTCTATAACATTAAATCTGTGACTTGTAGAGATCTTCTTGACTTAGAGTATTTTTCCTAAAACAACTTTATTCAACTCCAAACTTCTTTATAATTCTTCTGAGGCGTGATCTTCTTGATCTTCTTCCAGATAGAATTCTTAGGCTTGATACTGTTTACAGAAAAAGGCTCAAGTCTGCTCCTTTGACATTTTTACAGACTTTAAATATTACAAGTACAAAATATAAATTAAGATAAAAATACAACTTACTTAGGATTGACAAAATATCTTAGTCTTGTTTATATACAGGTATGTCTTGCACAACAATCTCTCCCAATTGGTGAGAAAATTGTTTAACACACATTCATGCCTGTTAACAAGGCTAATCCCAAGATTAACAGATTATGAAAAGTAACAGTTTATTATTCTCCCTAGATCAGATATCCATTTGGCTATGCTTCACACTTTGACCAGGGCCACTAATGATATTGTTATCTTCGGTAATCTTTGACATCGTCACTTAAATAATACACATACTCAATAGAGGAAAAGTTTGTAATTTTGTAGATATCTTACACTCCCTCAAAATATATTATAATTGCAAAAATAACTACATTTCTTTTACAATTGTTTGTAGTTGAATGATCAATTATAATAATATTTTCTATAAATATTAGGATAAAATGTTGTTGGTCGAAATCATACAAAAACTATACAAAAATACCATCATTGATGAATTTTTGATGAATTTTCTATAAGAAGGATACACAAGATTAAGTCACTAAAGCCTAGATAGAAAATAAAATATATGTAGGTTGCATATTATAGAATGGTGAAAATAAAATATATTTGTAGGTTTTTCGGAAATTATAATATAAAAATATCAAATTTGGATTAAAAACAATTTTTAAAATGTGTTAACTTTATTGATTTATGATCTACCTTGGTTAGTTGTCCAAAAATAAAGTGAACTATAGATGAGAGCGGGGTTGTTCAAAAAATTCGAAATCTGAGACCAAGCCGGATCGGATCCGAAAAAGTACGGGTCGGCTCATCCCGAGATAGGGACCTTCAAAGAGTCTTTTATTTTATTTGAAAGTCCGACCCAACCTGAAACCTAAAAATTCATGTAAAAGTCCAGTTTTGAAAAAAAATGGATAGTAGGCCACATAAAAAGAAGCACTGTTCGGCCCCCATAAAAGTGTGAGCTTTTCGATAAAATTCTTTTTCTGCGTAAAATATTTGATAAATTTTCAAATATATATTGTATTATTAGAATTTAGAAGTTGAATACGAGATATTTTACTAGTTGTCAATTTGATACCCTGAATACTAATCGATATTTTTTAGTTGTCAATTTGATACTCTAAATATTAGAATTTAAGGTTAATAAATGAGATATTTAAATGTAATATTAAAAACATTATTTGTTTTAGTATCAAATTATTTCTCATAGTCTAAAATATTAGTTCTTTGACAAAAAATAGTAATTCATGATCACTAAAACACTCACTTTAACTTTACTTTAACAACTTAAACTTTCGGAAGAGCTGGTTACTTGACAATGTATCAGATCCCGGTCGGACTCGGATTCAAATTCTTGCTTTTAAGTGAGAGGGTGTTATATTAATATTATAAGATCCAGTAGAAATAATATCTTAAAATTTTAGATGATCTGGTTACTTAAACATGCATAATATTGTAACATTTATGTATTATTTGATCTATCTTTCATTTCCGAGTTTCACTGTTCAAGCAGCATATATTAGCATATATCACTACAGAAACAGGCTCAAAAGAGGGAAAATGTGCAATTTTGCAGTTATCTTCCGTCCCTCGAAATATAATACAATAGCAAAAATAATTATTACTGTCCCTTTTTGATTATATATATTTGAATGATAACTTTAATAATATTTTCAACAAATATGAGAATAAAAGGTTGTTCTTGAGTCTTACAGAAACTTTACATAAATACCATCAAAGAAGAATCTTTGATGATTTTTTTATAAGAAGGTTAAAAAAGATTAATGACTAAAAAAAATTCTTCTCTAGAATCAAGGTAAAATTTACAAAAATCTTACCCTCTTTTGGGTCTAATTTATGAGCGGGATACATTAACTAAAATTATTTTTTTATTGTTTTTAATTTAAGTTCGATCATTTGTATATATAGAAAAAAAAAATTGAATATACTTATGAAAACTTATACATGAAATAACTTGAAATAATTTACATTTTAATTCATATAAAATTTTACTAGAAAATCCATCAAAATCCACATGTTTTACAAATGAAAAAAAAAATTATGGACTTTTAAATACAGAATTTTTAAAATCCAAATTAAATACCCTAAAATTTTGATAGATTTTTTAAATCTGGATTGAATACACTCAGATTTTAATGAATTTTTTACAATCCAAATTGAATAACTCCATATTTTGAATGATTTTTCAAAATCTAAATTAAATACCCATATATATTAAAAATCCTTAAAATCTTATTTGAATACACCCCTCTAAAATGTCTAATCCTTAAAATGTCTAAACTCTTGGATTAGACATTTGAGTGGTTGGGAATGGTTGAGAGTGGTGTTCTTCGTTGTTAATTATAGCAGGATTAGAGTAGCCCATTGAATTTGGGATAGGAAGAGCAGGATAAGAGTAATTCATAGAATTTGAGAAAGAAAACGAATACTCATGATTCTTCTTTCGAAGGTTAAGCAATGATATAAAATATTGGGTGAAATATGATTAGAGTTGTGGGTTATAGTCCTTTTAATAATTGATTTTGACATCTCTCAAGAAATACAAAGATGCCATACAGTTGGAAAAAAATATTATTATTCTTTTTCAGGAATTTGAATTGATCCTTATCATATTTCTTAAAATCGTGTGGCCAAAAAGTGGTAAATATATCATTATCATATTTCTTAAAATCGTGAGGCCAAAAAGGGGTAAATATTCAATTCGTCTCGTAAAAGAGTTATACCAATATACGATTACAAATGAATATTTAAAACTAGAATCGAAACGTTAAACACAAATACAACGTCCATTTACCAATAGATATCAACGACAAAAATATTACGCGCGGATTTTAAATATTAAATTATTTTTATTGTAAAATCGGAAACATATTTAAACATTATGGTCTATAAAATTTAATTATTAATTTACTATTTCTCTTCATTGTTTTGCGTGCTTATATCATTATTTTTTGGTGCATTATTAGAGTAATATTATGAGATTTAGTTGGGAACTTCTTCTATCACCTTAAACTTTGAGATGAACTGTTTACTTAATAATCTATCACAGTTTAGGCGGACTCAAGTTCGACTCCTTACTTTTGAGTTAGGGGAATGTTAAAATAATATTATAAGATTCAGTTGGGGTATTTCATTAATATTCTTCAGATTTTAGGTGAGCAGATATCTAACAATATTCTAATGTTTGTGTGTTATTTGATCTGTCTTTTATTAATGTTTTCAATTGTTTTTAAATGACAACTGCTACAGAAACATACTCTATAGAGGAAAGGTTTGTAATTTTATAGATATCTTGCACCCTCGAAATATAATATAATTGTAAAAATAAGTACATTTCTTTTACAATTGTTTGTAGTTAATTGATCAGTTCTAATAATATTTTCTATAAATGTGAGGATAAAAGGTTGTTGATCGAAGTCATACGAAAACTATACAAAAATACCATCATCGATAAATTTTTTGTAAAAGGGATACAAAAGATTAATCTAAAAATTATATTTTAACCCGAGAACCAATGTAAAATTTACATAGATCTTACACTATCTTAGGTGTACTTTATAACCAGGATACATTAAGTAAATTTGTTTTTGTTTAAATTTTTCAAGTTAAGTGAGATAATTTGTTCATATATAAAAAAATACTTCGAATACGCTTATGGAAACCTGTATATAGAATAATTTGTAATAATTCATATTATAATTGATATTATCTTATAAATAGATAGCAGGACGTATTCAAGCAAAATCGCATCATGGCGTCATTATATTTCAAAATGAATTTCTCCGGGTATCTTAAATTTATGAACATTGTTTGTTTATACTCGGTAGAATATGGTCGATTTTATATTGTATAATATTTTATTTAAAAAGGCATGAGTTAAAAGAAATCCGACAAATTTTGCATGAGAGACTTGGACCATAAAAATAATGTGCATCTTCACGACATGTGATTTAGGATAAACGAGTTTATAATATTTTAAATACTGCAGGTAAATTAAATTAGGCAACTCTTAGAAAGTTGTTTCATATAATAGTTTCTTTTAAAACATATATGCTATAGTTTACAATTTAGCTTCTAGTTTAGATAGTTGTTTTCATTATTTGATTTACACATTTCTGAAATCGGTACTGAATTTTTAGTTATCGTGATTTTGCCCGTGCCTTCCAATAAGAAGGAAGATACTGCTAAGTACTTCTATTTTAAAGGCAAAATAACTAAGTCACTAGATAGAAAATATACTAATTAGTTTATACCTTTTTTATTTTTTATTGTCCTTGAATATGCACATTATATATAGCAAGTGAATTATAGATTCTGTTATAGTTGTATAATATAAATGGAGAATAATTAGTTGTAATCAAGTAAAATATAATAAAAAAATTAAAATGAGAATAAATTACAATGTTGCATGCTAAAAAGAAATATATTATCAATTTTATTACAATATCAAGTAATCGCTAAACTTTAAGTCTGAGCGACGTCAGTAGTATTTGTTTTTCATAATTCAATAATGACCGAGAATTAAACCCAACCGGAACAGGTGTTGCAGATTACCATTAAATTATTCCATCTTGCTCATATACACTAGTATCAAATTTTTATAAAAATTGTAGTACTAATAATCGAGAAATATCAAGAACAAGTTAAGTGTTTCATGGTCATGTATATTGTATGTATCATAGAGGATTCATGAATTTAAATATTATAATGCAAAATATCATAAAATTATGTGATATATATCAAATGTGATAACATATAAGCGATCAACAGAAAAGGGAATATGAAGCAATAAGCCAATTGAAAAGGGAAAATTGAAGTAAACGACATATAGTTACATACATATTCAAATCATAGAAATTGATTTATATAATTGACGAGTATTTTTAATTTGAAGGGAGCTAATTGATTTAGTTCTCCTCTCAATTAAAGATATTAAAGGCATGTTTGGCAGGTGTTATAAAATCACTGAAACAGATGGTTTGAATTTTATTAATAATACCGTATTATTCAAAGAAATTATATTTAAATTTCAAGTGTTCTTCGATTAAAATCAATCACTAAAGTTATTTAAACTATTGAAGGGAGATGAAATTGAAAGTGTAATTTATCGTACCTAATTATTTATTATATAAACGAGTATTAACATTTGAGGGGTGTATTTAGTCTAAGGGTGTGCATTCGGTTAAACGAAATCGAAATCGAATATTTTCCGTTAACCAATTTATATCATATATGGTTACCGAAAATGGAACCTATACATAATACCCAAATCTGGTGATCTAAACAAAGAGATATAAAATTGATTTTATAAATTAATTATAAGAAATTATAAATTAATATAATATAACAAAATAATTTAAATTTAATTTTTTTACTAAATCTAATAATAACATAATAATGCACGTCAATATATGAAAAACTGGTAAATTAGTTTGTAAAGTTAATTTTTCTATATAGTTGGGTGATGAAGTATAAATTAACAAATACACGAATGATTTTTTGTAAAAAAAATTAATCGAATTCGAGTCGAGTCCAGTTGGTTTTAAGTCAAACTCAAAAAAATTCGGCTCAACTCGAGTTGTTTTATCAAGCCGAAAAATACGTACAAATTCGAACTTTATAATGAGTTGGAGTCGAGTCGAGTCGAGTCGAGACTCATTTTATCGAGCCGAGTTCAAATCAGCTCGTCTTAGTTTACACCTATAATTGAGTTTAATTAATCGTGTTAAAAAATTCATGTAATAGACAATATGACTCTCTCTCTTTTTTCCGCCAGTTAAACATAGTCACATACCACCTTGCATTTGAACCCTCCCTAAAAGGAGCTCCTTTGGTACACAATTCAGGTTAATTTCTCCCTTTGAATTTTTCCCAGTAATGGCCATTTTTTGTGAAGTGCCATTATGGGCCTTAATTTCCATGTTTTTCCTTTGTTTTGGACTTTCAGTGCAGTACATTCTTCACACAATGTACCAATTCCAACATTTTTAAAAAAAATCGTACAGCTTCTGTTGGATCAAATGCTAAAAAACCCCAATCACTTGTTGCCGAACGAACGGAATACCTCTTTAATTTTCAAATTTTATTTATTACTTGCAATCTAGAATTATCCGATATAACGGTCCAACACATATATAACTCCAGATACTCAGTCATAATTCATAAATATAAGAAAACACCAGAGAAATAGAAAAAATAAAGGAGCTAGAGAGCCCTGTGGCACTGCCTCTCTCCTGGCCTGTCGAAAAATCGAGGTTTCAGCATGGCCACATTACTAGACTAGTAACTCAGAAATCAAAATAAGACAAGTACAAAGCAACATGTCTAGGATCGCAGAAACACTTCCTGATGAACTAGCTAAAACCGGAACATTGCCTGAGGTAGTTGTAGTTGGTGTTGGAAAAGTAGCACTAGTACCACCAGCTGTCGCGGGTGGTACTGAAGTACCAGCTGGCGCGGGAGTAGCTGATCCCGCGCCAGCTGCAACAGTCACGGCTAGTTTCATTCCACCACTACAATGACCAATTACACCGCAAATGAAGTAATGTTTGCCCGCAGTTTTCAGAGGGATAGTTGTCGATCCAGTGTTGTCAGTAGTAATTGAATTTCCAATAGTGCACGAACCGTAATCGCTTGAACTTACTTCATCCACAGTATGCCCAGTTCCATAGTTAAACACTGCACAAAAAAATATTAAACACATTATAGCCTGGTATTCGAGTTGAGTATACAAGAAAATGAATTAAAAATGTGAACTAACCGAGGCTATCGCCAACATTGAAAGTTTTGTCGCTAGCCCAAGTGCCATAATCGACACTGAGTGCCCAACCAGATGAGTCCCCTACAGTGTAATCTTTGCCGAAACTTGGCACAGCAGTTGATAGTATCAAGATTAAACACACAATTTCAGCAACAGAGCTTGCCATTGTGAAAAGTTTAAAGAGAGGAGATGGTTTACTATGATTTTGAACTGGAGGTTCCCTATATATAGTGATCAGAAGTAATAGAAAATTAAGGAAATCTTTGTAACTTAAAAAAGGTATTTTTACTGAAAAAAAATGAATGTCCTTTTCATTAAAGTGATCATGACAACATCTCCACATGTAGGACATCTGTTATCAAATAATACTCTTTCCGTCCCATTTCACGTGACGTTTTTTTTCTGGTCCATATCAGAATCATCTTTAATTTCTTGAAAAATGTGTTAGTCAAACCAAATCACATAAAATGGGACGGAGGGAGTAGCAACAAACAAATAAAGAAATCAATAATTTGAGAATAGGAAAGGTACTAAAACTGAAGTTCTGCCGTTTATTTAAAATCGAACTTTGATAACATGTTATGTGATCACGATAACTTCAAAGAATACGGAAAATACGGGGACCGGGCAACATGTAACAAAGTAAAGCACAGTACTACAAAGTTAGTAATCATACATAAACTAAAGGGCCAAATCACTACATGCAAAAAATGGAGCATCTACGGTCTACCTAACCTATCTTTAGGCCCCCATCACATGGGACTTCCCAGTATTGGTGCCAAGATATATTTTCCATGGTGATTCGGTTATTGGTTTGCAGGGAAGCTGTGTATGCGTTTGATTAGGTAACCTGCTACGCGTTGGGCTCTATAACATTGCTCCGAGCCTCGGAACAAGCCAATGTTTAAATTTATCATACAATAAATTCGTCTATACATTACAAGGTTTACGTTCTCAAAACTTATCATTCTTAAGGTTTACGTGCATCTCATCTATCACGGACCTTCAAAGGGGAACATATTACAAGAACTTAAAAAACAGGCCCTTACTCTCAAAAGCGAGAAAGTATTATACATAGTTCACCGTTTTCAAAACTTATCATTCTCAAGGTTTACGTACGTCTCATCCTCCGCACGTCTTTTAGGGGGAACATTTTACATTGGTTTTCGGAAGAACAAATTCTAAATTTTTTTATATGATTGAAGCAAAGCAACCTACAAACAATGTAGTCATTTGCTTTGATGATAAGAAAGCAGAACAAATTTGGTTACAAGAATTTGACATCCCAACTTATACAGTAACATGTAACAGAGTTGTTTACAAAACATCCCAACAAACAAAGTACCATTTCTATATAATCTGTCTAAAACTACATAATTATTGACCACCACATAATATGTTCAACACTCACCTTTGGCCTAGAGGATTAGGTAATCTTTCAAATTCACAAGAGATTTCAGCAAAACAAGAAGATACTATGATGTTTCTATTGACTTTTTCTTATGTTGCTTAAGTTTTAAGATTATACATCTGTCATAAAGATATCTCCCTTGAGAACATTTCTTCTTTTTTGCTAATTAATTATACACGCACACGCCAAGAGTCGAACTCTAACCTCCTGCAAGGACAAGAGCTCTCCTACTGCACCAACCATTTGTTGGTTAGATATGATTGTGGTAGTCTGCAGCTGATCTTTATCATGTGGCCTAGGCAATGCATATAATTGTAAAAAAGCTTACAGTTTGCATAAATGTTGGAATATTTGGCCTAAGTTTCTTAATTTCAGGGAAGAGGACTGTCAGCTTTCCCACAGTATAACTATAAATACTCGTGGTTGCTTAAGAACACAAAATAACTATAAAAAGTCGTGTTGATTAACACTTCTGACCATGATACATAACAAGCTCTTTATGAAAAATACGCTTCAACACTTCTGACCATGATACATAACAAGCTCTTTATGAAAAATACGCTTCAACGATACTCTAGGCATAAATCTGCAAATAAAGGAACCTTTTCCCAACCTTGATGCAGTAGACATGTATACTCCCAGAGAACATACGAAAAAATCTTACAATCAAATAATTACTACTTTCTAATTAATCGTTTAGAGGTTTCATATTTGAGGATGTTATGAAATTCAAAACTCAAAAGAAACTGTAGAGCGCATGTAGTATGAACCAATATTATAGGCGTTATGGAGCAACAGTTTACTAATCAGTATCTTGTAATTTTGTTGGAGATTATAACAAATCCAAGAACCCTCTTGGTTCATGGACGGCCTTTACTATTTCAAACAGTAAAGCATCTAGTTAACAGCAAAATGAAGTCTTATGTTTCTGCTTCCTAGCACAAATTTCCCTTGTGCAGCAACATGTATTCAATAGTGAACTACATGACAAATTATTAACTCGTGCTGATCAAGTTGTCAGCAGATCCAGGAGGCACATGTAATGACATCTAGCAAAATATACTCAGCTTTTTCAGCAGCAGTAAATCGCTTATAGGGGGCCTGGAAAGGTGCCATTCTCCCTTTGCTCATTCCACCTGTCTACCTGCGTCCAACATAACAAGATAACACCGGTTGCATAAGATTGGGGAATCAGATGACGTAAAATTATAAAAATGTGGAAGATGTAGATAGAAAGACACTTGCATTTGATTACGATAAGCTTAGATATTGGGAGATAAGACTAGATACATATCTAGGCGAGTTTGACACAAGTTTTCATAATAATCAAATTTTCAATAGACGAACAGGACTCACTATAGAAAGCCTTAAAAAAATTATTAAGAGTACAAAGAAATCACATACCCATTCGCCTGGGCAGAGCGAACGATAGTACTTAGCAAACTTATCACACTCTGGAGCACCTTCACCTTTTGCAGCGACACACCTGAAGTGAGAAGATAAAGGCAGACCAGAAAGATAGTAAATAGCCTGATAGAAAAATTTAACTTAACAAAGAACTGAGAACCAAGTACCTCAGTCCTCAGCAAGAAGGTAGAAAGGGCTCACCTATGATATTCAATGTATCTAGTGAAGCAATGCCTGCTTTGGTTTGTAGTAGGGAAACGGAAATCCGCTGGTGCTGTCTCAAGCTGGTAAGTCATAATTAACAACCAGAAGAGGTCAGATGATATTAAAGTAGAAGTGCTATGACAAAGTGGTAGAAGGGTCGAAACAAAATAAACTGGCCAACCTTAATTTCTGGAGTTTCTTCAACTTCTTGATCGCCTACATTATCTTCTTCAGTATTTTCACTGCTTTCTTCATTAGTGACAGCAGTGACACTTTCACCAGCTTCATTACTTTCTCCAGAGGTAGCATCAGGGGATCCGCTGCTTCCATCACTAGCAGCATCCACAGATTTGCTACTTTCAGTTTCAGGTGTAGCTGAGGATTCGTCAATTTCCGCAGCTACAACATCCTTTACAGCTTCAGTAGCAGAATCTAATACCGCAACTTCTTCCACTGGTTTAGTCGCGGTATTCAGCTTTTCATCTTTCTCAAGATGATATTGCTGAAAACACACACGCATAGACTGTGCTTTAATTTCAAATAATATAACTTGACCATAAACATCAACACTATGTAGCTTAACACATAAGTAGCGACAATAATATAATCCTTTATCTTATAAAATTAGGTGGTAGCTATCCTTGGGTTTTATTTTCGCTAATGATGTAAGGAATCTTTACAGTTGCTGGCTGTGTTTTATTAGTATTTAGCCCATTCAGAAATATTATGATCCTGATATTATATCATCAAATTTCAATATAAAAATAATTATCATTACCCTGGACCTATTTCTCCTTCCTTTATTACCTACGCAGTTTGTATGCAAACAAATCATACATTCCGACTGTCCAATCTAAAATGACATATCAAAGTGCTCTCAACAACTAACCTCAATAACCATACCCACAGGTTACAGCAAACCTAAATGGCAGGCTAAAAATTCTCTCAATACAAGGCTAGTGGTTAGTTCCAAAAACATTAACGGCACTCCAACCTAGGTCATAGCCACCAGAGCCAACAATAAAAGGGAGGGAGAAGAGGGCTTGATAGAGATCAAAGCAAACCCCATATAAAAGGTTAGTAGGTAGTATTTATCGATAGTAACCCCACATTCCACCAACTCTAAATCCTGTCGTTAAAATTCCATTATTTTTCAAACAAACAAGCATTCGAAGCTTTAGAAATCATGTACTAACACCGAAGTTTCAAAAACTAAATGTTAATCAAGAACAAGTTTTCATAAAACTACTACGAATTGTGGAACTAATATGCTCAATTTGGACAAAAAATAACGTTTCTCCGACTTTCTGTTACTTGTTTTAAAATACGCAGCAATCCTAAGCAATCATTTATCCTCCCAACTTTTAGTACTTCACGAGGTAACCCTCCCTTATCCTATTCAAAAAACACAATTACTGCTTTCAATAATCTCCCTTCCTAGCACAATGGCCCAACAATCTCCCCCTAAAATCGAGTTCAATTTCAAATCATCTCTCTAAAATAATAATTGGTATTTCACTTCAAACTAAAACTAAGAATCTAACTCAAATATATTTAATTAAGCACCTAACTTATATAAGTCAAATCCTAAAAAGAATAAACAAATTAAATTAGATGATAATAAAAGAGTCAAATCTAGTTCATTACAAAGTCAATCTGAAATGCAAGAAAAGAGAAAATAAATGGAATTAGACAAATTAAATGTAAGTAAAATATGTAAGTAAAGACATGATCGGAGAATAATACCTCGGAGAGAGATGGGGTTTTTTCTGTGTCGGCCATGTTTATGTTTTTGACAAAGCAACAGCTGTCTCAGACAATGGAATGTATCTAAGAAAATTAAGAGAGAAGAATTGGATCCAATTATGTTAAGGAGTTTTGAGTTTTGGGTCCAGCCCAAAATATTGGATGATCAGCCCAGTTTGAAAGCGTCCAGTATCTACGCAAAACTTGTCGGGGTGGCATGTGTTTGGACTGGACCCGGATACGGGTTCAAATACCAAATATTTATTTTTAAAATTTCTTGTTATTTAATATCATCAGTTACTTATTTTTATGCTGAAGGTGCTTGATAGTTACGGGGATGATCATCAGGTCATTCGGGGTCGGGAAGTGCTATACCCGCCCCTGATTTTCGAACTCAAAATCAATCTCCGAACCCGCCACATCTCCGAACTTTGTTTTGCAGAGTCCCTATTTATAGATAAAAACACCTCTAATAAAAGTAAGGCTTAGTAAAGTGCAGGTATAGACTGCTTCGAGGAATTCTTAAAGACATTAAAACTAAACTTTGTAATTCAAAATGGTTCCTTAAAAATACTTGAAAAGTATTGTACTTGAATAGCTTGGTAACCGATCAGCCTATATTAAAGGGAGTCTAAGTTGCTCACGGAGGTCTATAGTCAGCAAGAGGTATTTTTGGAGACAACGGTCGAAACAGTTACGGTTAATAGAGGGAGATCAAAACAACAGGTTCTTTCACGCATCAGCAAAAAGTAGACGAAATATCAATCGCATCGAGACCTTGATGAACAAAAATGGGGAAACTGTTGGTTAAGGAACATGATTGCAAGAAATGATGGTAGAGTATTTTAATGAGTTATTTGAGGCTTCTGGTACTGACTGGGGGGAGTGGTTAACTGTGTTGAGCCGAAGATCTCTAATTTTCAGAATAACCTATTGCTTGCTCCAGTGGAGGTGAACGAAGTGAAGAAAGCTCTTTTTAGTATGCACCCGGACAAATCTCACGGGACCGAACGAGATGAGTCTCGGTTTCTATCAGAAATACTGGAATATAGTCGATTCTGACATTGTTAGTATGGTCCAGAATTTCTTTGTTACAGGACAGTTCATGGACAATGTAGCAGAGACTAATATCGTGTTGATTCCAAAGAAGAAAAACCCCACGGTTATGACAGAACTACGCCCTATATCTTTATGCAACGTGAGATATAAAATAGTATTAAAAGTGATGGCTAACGGAATTAAGAATGTGCTTTATGATATTATCTCGGAGACTCAAAGTGCCTTTGTTCCTGGCAGGTTAGTAACGGATAATATTATGATTGCTCACGAAATTATGCATTACATGAAAAAAAATAAAGGGCAAGACAGGATGGATGGCGTTGAAACTTGAAATGAGTAAAGCGTACGATCGCGTGGAGTGAGATTTCTTAGAAGCGATGCTATCTAAACTCGGTTTCAATGTGAGAGTGGTGGGGTTATGTATGGAGTGTATATACTCTGCGGAATATCAGATTTGTCATGCAGGTCAACAGTTTGGTAATATAAAACCAAGGAGAGGGATACGCCAGGGCGATCCCTTGTCATCATATTTATTCCTAATTTACATGGAAATTTTTACAACACTGATAAGGAATTACGAAAGTAGGCATCTCATTAAGGGTATCCGGGTAGCTCGTGGTGCCCCCATAATATCCCACATATTTTTTGCTGACGACTCATATATTTTTTGCAAGGCAAGAAATGAGGAAGCCATTCAGGTTAATCATTTACTCAACGTCTTTGAAGGAGCCTCGGGCCAGAAGATAAATACAGATAAATCATCAGCTTTCTTTAGTAGGAATACCCCATCTGAAATGAGACGTAGAATCTACTCAATCTTGAGTTTTAATGAACCAAAAAAGGATGCTACTTATCTGGGACTGCCAAGCATAATGGGTCGTAATAAAACAGTTTTTTCTAGGCTATCTTAAAAATACAGTGAAAGACAGAATTGAGGGATGGGACAAAAGGACGATATTAAAAGGAAGAAAGGAGATATTGGTGAAGACAGTAGGACAATCAATGCCAAATCATGCCATGAGTATGTTTCTAATTCCTAAAAAGTTATGTTCAAATATTGAAAGCTTAATGTCGTAGTTCTGGTGGAGGGCAAATCCAAATAAAGAAACTGGTATAAGGTGGATGAGCTGGGAAAGAATGTGTCGAAGCAAAGTAGCAAGAGGGATGGGATTTAAACGCTTGTATGACTTCAACATATCACTACTTGGCACAAAGGGGTGGAAGCTTCTAACAGATAAAACTAGTTTGGCAAGTAAGCTTTTCAAGGCTAGGTATTTTCCTAATAATTTCTTTCTCACAGCTAAGATAGGAAACAATCCAAGCTATATATGGCGGAGCATTCTCGAATCTCAAGTACTATTGAAGAAATGTGCAGTTCGTAGAGTGGGAAACGTGAATAATGTTAGTATAAAGAATGATCCATGGATGAATTATATGAAAAATCCTTATATACAAACTGCTCATGAAGAAATAGAAGGAAAATCTATTGCAACTCTCATGATCTCTAATAAAAAGGAATGGGATATCGACATTATAAAGGACATATTCTCTGAAAGGGATGCGAATGAGATCCTTTCTATTCCACTGGACAACAACGACAAAGACGTATGGTTCTGGAATAAAGAGAAGTTGGGTAATTATAATGTCAAGAGTGCGTATAAAGTTTTGAGTGCAGACAGAGATCGACACTATGGAAATGGAAATGGGGAGGTGCGAAGTAGGAGATTGAGGATCCCTCCGAAAGTAAAAAATTTTATATGGAGCAATGGCAGATTGCTTGCCTCCAACGGAACAGCTCTGGGTTAGAAAAGTGAACGTGCATCCTTTTTGTTCAGTCTGCAACTTAGAACAGGAGACGGTGCTTCATACACTGATAACTTGTCCTTTTGCAGCACAATGTTGGAAACTCACAGGATACGGAATTCATAATCATCACAGCAGTACACTCATTCAGTGGCTAAAAATGGTAATATAGAGATGTACAAAACCAAATCTGAAGAAACTGATCATGATCTGCTGGACTCTATGGAGGAATCGGAATGACATTGTGTGAAATCAAAAGGGTCTGGAATCTGAGGAACTTGTAGAATCAGCATTTTTATATCTTAATCAATGGAGAATTTCTCAGGACGGGTCATTTGACACTTTTCTTGGATTTATGACCCAGTCAGATGGCAGAGAGCAATGACAGAGACCACCGGAAGGTACGGTTAAGATCAATACTGATGTTGCATTGTTTATAGATCCTAATAGGTACAGTTATTCCTTGATTGCTAGAGACCATGTAGGCGGTTTAATATAGACTAAGTTAGTATGCAAGCAAGGGGATATTGACTCAGTCTTACCAGAAGCCCTTGGTGTTAGGGAAACATTAAGTTGGCTGAAGAATAAGGAATGAACATCAGTTGAGGTGGAGACAGATAGCTTAGGTGCAGGCAGTACGTTGCTCATCTGTCAATTTATCTCATCTGTCAATTTATCATATTTGGGTAGGTTGATAGACGATTGCAGGAGGTTGTTAGATAATTTAAAAGAACGTAATGTTACGTTAAATTTTGTCAAACGTTCCGCGAACAAGGTATCTCACTTTATAGCGAGAAACTATAGTTTATTAGCTGAACGTGCTTGGTGTCAGGGAATATCTCGTCAAACTTTCTACATGTAATGATCGATGATTTGATTTGAATCAGTAATGCAATTTCAATTTGTGGCAAAAAAGATAACTCGGTAACTGATTTGGTTGTGCGTTATCATTTTGCTTTTTATCTTCGATCTTTTCTTAAATTTATCATAGATAAATCACTCGTCCGCAAGGGTTGACTCGGTTGGTTAAAGAGTGGATAATTATTTTCTTTGTCACAGGTTCGAATCTCTGGGGAGGGTAATTTATGATTATACCTGCTGAACCGGAGTATGTTACTTGAGTGCGATTTATTTTGATTCACTTGATTTGCAGATTATTACGTAAACCAGATTATTACGTAAATCCGCGGGGTTTTCCGGTACGTACCTAAAAGGGTAGCGGTTGCGGGTTTACTTCGGAAAAAAAAATTGTCATACTGTAAAGGTCAATGTTACAACTTTTTTTAATTCTCCCGTTTATATATTCTGCTTAGCAAAAGAAAAAATCAAATTTGAATTGGTTCTAAGATTAAATATTTTTTATACTAGAACGACCCATTCATTTTCAAAATCATCTCCAATTTATAAATTACATAATTACATATAAATTATATGCCATAAAGAAAAGAATTATATCAGAATATTCCAATTAAATAAAAAGAAAACAAGCTACAACTCCAGAAATAAAGTAGCCTTTCGTCTCACAAGAATGTCCTACTTCACACTACAAATAATAATTTTCTCCTCAATTTTTTAGATCTGTTTTGGAGCTTTTTATTTCCTTGGCCACTTCATTGCCCTCTTCAATCAAATCTTCGAATTTTTCTTCCATTTCTTGAACCTTCAAACATAATCCACACATTAAATTTTTATTAGTAATATTAAAATTGTAAAATATGTAACGCTAAATCCAAACTATGGCTCTACAATTAGTAAAAAAACAAATTATTCATATGAAATATGTTTTTGTGATATTTTTAACACCAAGTCCAGGATAAGATGGACATTTAGTACAACAAAAATCTAGATAAATTAGTAATTTTGTTATAATAATAATATAAAATCGGGGAAAGGATCTTTTTCCAACTTCTTTAGTTTAGTATAGCAAAATCTAAATAAATTAATAATCATGTTATAATAATAATATAAATGGTGGAAATGATCTCTTATTAACTTTTTTAGGTTTTAGAGCGACCAGTTTCTTTACTTACATACTATCTAAGCCGGCGAGAGATTCAAATTCGACTCACTGCCGATCCCAATAAATTCATAACCCAAATTTATATCGCAAAGATGACCAATATCAATATTCTCACAATTTATCCTAGCACGAAATTTAAATTTATGTCTTAAAAATGAACACCCTGTTGGAAATAATATAAGATCTTAAAAAATAATTTTTTTCTAATATTTTAGAGCTACTTGATTCTTGTCAAATTCAAATAATTTAAAATTTCCGTTGATCAGAACTTAATAAAGGAAATACATATTTCATCCCGGTTAATTACTAATCTCGATAAATTAATAAAATTTCCCGATCCCGAGATTACTAACCTACAGAGGCTATATACCGTACAAAACTTTGAAACGGAAATGAAGAAATGAAGGGGATGATCATGGTAGAATGAAATTACCTTATCAATCAACTGGTCAAGTCGATCAGCATCCCTGGCAATTTCCTCAGCAGCAAGTTCAACATTATGTAAAGCATTTTTGAGCTTTCCTTCTGGCAAGCTGGCCTCCATTTCTTCGACCATTTTGTCAACTTTCCCGGCCATATCCTCCACTGCTTCTGTTATATTTTCTGCTGTCTGTAATGTTCCTTTTAATTTTTCTACATTTTTCAAAATCAGTTTCGTATAATCAGTGAAATTATACGTCAAAATTAGTTATATTTATTCGATATTAAAATTATTTTCTTATTATTCTCGACTGGAACATCAATCCACTGCTTAAATACGAGCTTGAGGTGAAATTGAACCTCAGATCTTTAGGGGTAAGAACCTAAATTACCGGTTTCAATCAGCTTAGTTATCGTTAAATTCCGTTTTTATTTTCGGAAAATTAAGAAATGTTTTTTCTGTTAAAATGTTTTATTTTAGTTGTTATTTTACTTTTCTGCACACATTTCAAGATGCATCGACCGCATAGTTAAATTAATTTTTTTTATATTTTATATTTTTATAAATAAAAATTTAAGTTATTACTTTTATTCAGATTTAAAAAAAAATTATTTTAACTATGTGGTCAAAACACTTGTAAATGCGTAAAAAAGTTAAAATATAGAGGGAGTAGATAAAATGAGACAAATTATAAAAGGTACTACTCCCTCTTTTTTAATATATGACGTTTGACTTTCTGGAACACAGATTTAGCAGGTTTGACCATATAATTAAAATAATTTTTTTTTGAAATTTTTTTTTTGTGAATAAAAAATTTGATCTCATATTTTTATTCAGAAAAAAGAATTTCTCAAAAATAATAATTCTAACTATGTCGTGTCAAATATCTAGGTGACAACATTCTTTAAACTCTAGTCATAATCACACTCAAACCACCTAGGTACGCGCTTAAACACAAAATTAACTTAATACAAATCTGACATTAGGCCCATATAATCACAAAATAATGTCTAAACAATTGAGATTTGAATCTTACCCATCCACCCCAACAATGGGCCCCACTTGTTGGTCAAAAATGGCAGGCCAACAGTAACAACAGCTCCCATTAACCAGGCTTGCCATTGATCAGGAACACCAATTGAAGCTGGAAGAGAAGGTATGTCAACTTCTGGTGGAACTATACTGCTGTGCACAACCACATTCCTGTAAAAATACATAACACGTCATTCCAGAACAAATCTGGCCTCGTACCTCATTACAAGATGTCGAGGGTTCGAGAAAAAACCAAAAAATCATAACATAATCTCATTACCGGATGTCAAGGGTTCGAGAAAAAGTCAAAGCACATATTTTTAAACACATCATAACAGCATAACTGATCATATTCATACCTCCTTGATTTAGCTATAACTTTTGGCAGTCGATTGAAATCGCGACGATACGAGCATCGCTTGCCTGAGATTACAGATCCATGCAATCCGATCGGCTGATGACAAGTCGAATTTACGTAAACAATCCGAGATCTTGGCACCAAATTAACGTTTGTGCTAGCCAAAGTTGTAGAAACCAAAGAAGTTGCCATCTTTTTATGTGTTAATTTTCTGCAGGATAAAATTGCAAGAGCTTGAATTGGAGCTGGAAATGTTTGTATTATGAGGATGGAGGGAGAAAATTGAAGTGTTCTTTAAGAGTTGTTGAGATTGGAACAAGATTGCAGTTGAAAAATAATAGTCCGTACTTTATAAGGGGGAATGGATGGATATGTTACTTTGAAAAGAAAGAGTCCACTATTGATGTTTAATGTGTAAGGCGTGCTAGTTGTACATGCATTAAATTAAAATAATTATATTATGAAAATGAAAGTAGTTTTGTTTTCACCAAACTAGTTGGGAAGACTGGTAGATGAGATGAGACCAAGATCTTCCTGTGGTGTTTTCTTGAAATTTGCATTATATTACTCACGGTGTTTTTGTTTTTTAATATATGACTTTTGACTTTCTGACACACATGTTTAGGAGGTTTGACTATATAATTAAAATAATTTTTTTCAAAATTTTTATTTGATCTCATATTTTTATTTAAAAATAATAATTCTAACTATGTTGTCAACCCTCCTAAATATGTGCGCCAAAACGTCATATATTAAAAAACAGGGAGTAATATTTTAGCACTACCTGTCAATCGAAAGCTGATTTATGAGTCGAAAAGTTGTGGATAATCGAACTTGAGTCAGGATTGTGATATCTTAATAACCAGTTCATCAGAAAAAGGTTTTAACAAGATTTATATTATATTTTAACGTTGTCTAATAAAAAAATACTGAAAACTGAAACAGTTTTAGTTATTCTCGAGTAAAAAGAGGTCGAGAATTTTGAATATGGGTGTTCGCCTGGGCATATATTTGTGTAAATTTTTGCATTTGAATTTTTCTGATAGTATATTAATGAAAAGAAAAGATTATGGTTTTTTCATTGTAGTGTTATTGTGTGATGCATGTAGTTATTATACTTCTCAGATCAAAATGCATGCAAATGACTTGTTATTATGCTTCATAAATCATAATGTGAAAGCTAAAGCTTGTCTCCGTTGGGTCAAAAATAAAACAAATACAAATTTTTTTTTAATGAGAATTATAATGGCAAGGGATTCTGCTACTGATCAGAACACAAATCTCACGTATGCACGAGAGCATCTCCGATGACGCAGGAGTGCCAATTTTAACATGTAATCAAAATATTATTTTTAATGTTTTCTTTTTTAAAATTAATTTTGACACTTTGTTTTCGCAAAACATTCCAATGATTAGTTTTCCGGGATGCCAACATCACAAACTTAACAAAATAAATGTAAAATAAAATATATCAGAGATATTATTATTTATTTATTAATGGGATCACAAAGATAATCATAAAAAAAGTTGGTACTCCATGTTAACTCACTAGGCATCCAATGACATCTCAACAATCTCAACAATCGAATGTAGTGCTAAGAAAAGTGTCAAACCACATCATGCCACGTGACGTTGACACCCTCTTGACATCCATCATTGAATTTTATATTCATTCCTCATAGTGAGTCATGATGAACTGCCATTATATTCACCACTCACATTCAGAAGAAAAAGGCTGAGACTCAGTTGCACTGAACTTGGCTTCAACAGGCAGACGTTTCTAGCTCTTGTCTTCATTTCTGACACTTCGTCCGAGGTTGATGTGGCCTTAGTCGAAATCAATTTATAAGACCCTACTCTACATCTACCCTGCAACTTCATATATTTTTATATCAGAGATTTGAACATTTTGGGCCCTTAATATGAGGAGCCTTAGACACAAGTCTTGTCCGTCTATAGCCAAGACAAGCCGGGGACTCCACGGGCAAGTTCTCAATCTATTACACAAGGTACACAAACAGTACTGTACATGCTAGCTAGATAGTACAGTCATGGAACTGCAATCTGATTCGTAGGCAGTTCCATATTAGCTCGACGTTTCTTCTCTAATTTTTTGTTGAGTTTTATTTCGCCATAGAAGTAAGAAACAAATCCCCAGAGAGAAAGAATGAGAGCAACTCCTTTTTCTGCTTGAAATTTTTCTCGGTAAACAATAACAGCTAAAACCTCTGTAACCGGAAGTAAAACTGCTATAATGATACCCGATAACAACGATGATGAGCAGAATATAACTCCTACCGCTCCTAAATAGAAAAATTGCCAGATCAATCCACTACAGACTAAAACTACATAGTACTTTATTTCTCCTAGTTCAAAATTTCTTGCTTCTCTTGGTATTGCCTGCGAACATTTAGACATTAAATTAGTAAATTTATTTGCTGATCACAAAACAAACACTGTTAGAAGTTAAAGTTTGCGCTCCAGACTTAAAATAGACCTTCGAGTTTGGTCAGTTATAAATTTTATTCATTCGAATTCCATAAGAGATCGTGAACATCTTACTGAGTTTTAGTTCAAATTCTGCTCGACATAAGTTTTGATTATTTTTGTTTGCGGATAAATTTGTCTGTTGTTTCGATATTTTCATGCTGGTAACGAGATGCATAGCACAGTATACGGGTAGTGGTGGTCCGTTTCTTGATCTCGATTAGTTGTACTCTGAGACTAAACATATGCCTGGTGTTTGCAGAAAAATCGAATCCTACCTCTCGTAAGAAATGTAAGGCTGATAATTGTTGGGACAAAAATCGAACCCAACCCCCAGTACATATCTAAATAATAAAAGTCAGTATGTCTAAGTCAGAAATAATAGTTGTTTCTTGTGTGTCATAGTCACAATTCTAACGTTCAAGCTGCGTTTGTGGACTATTCTCCTTTATTCTGTTGAATGGCTTGGTACCAAAAGGAAAAAATCTACCACAAAAATACAAGGATACAGATTTCTCAGTAATTTCGCAGAAAGAATATGAGGTGAAGGAAATCAGATTGATACAGCAGTCCCCGGGTCACAGGTAGTACAGTTAAACCTCGATGAAGTAATAATCGATAAAGTAATAACCTCGCTAAAATAATATTTTTCTCCGGTCCCAACATAAAGGACAGACACAGTGTATTTTTACTCCCGGTAAAGTAATAAACTCGCTAAAGTAATATTTTTTCTTGGTCCCGACCCTATTACTTTAAAGAGACTTAACTGTAATCAGTGGTATATAAACCCCTCTTACGCGATAACCTTTCTAAAGTGATCATTTTTTCCGGTACCAAGAATATCACTTTAGCCGGGTTCTACTTAGTATTAGCATCAAATAACATCAATTGCAGATACATAACTACAGAAGCACTGATCAAGCATTAAAAAAGTAACAGAGTTGAGAAAAAACATACCTGGAAATCATGGTTGATAAGCATTCCTACTATGCAAAACAGAGTGGCGAAAACACACATAACCATTTGAAATTCCATCACTAACTGATAATCAATAACTTGCTTTGCCTTCTGATATGTAAATTCGACCAATGGCAATATGAATCCATACAAAGCCGCGGCACCAAGTGTCATTACAAATCCTAAAACATACTCTCTTTTCGACTCTCCATCCGGTCTGTCACTGCTCGTGTGTAGAGCTAGTACTCCTGATCCTATTGTCAGCAAAACAATAGCATTGATCGAAAATGAACTGAATTTTTGCTTCACAAGTAAATACGCAAAACCTGCAGTGAAATTATTTGAATAAGGTCATAAGTTCTAATTCTTACTCTTGTTCCCTTATTTAAACTCAAAAAGTAAAATATGTCCTTCTCGTGTGTGCACATGGACACACTCTACGGATACTACAAATTGTAATGCACGTGATGAGCACATTCTAATCACTAACTTCCACTCGTTGTTTATTGGTGAGAATTTTTGTGCATACAGGGTCCATCATTATTAATGAGACTAAAACCAATCAATATATGTCACTGAAGTTGTTAACGTATACAGTGTACCCACGAGCACAGACTAGAAAAACCAAAAAAAGTAAGCAAATTACCTGCAGTAAAGGCAAGCTGTGATGCGATAATTAGCGCAACTGTGGAGACAGGCAATCTCGCTACACCATACGCATAAATATAGTCATCAACACCAGTGAGAATACCAATGAAAGCAGAGGCTAGAAACAAGCGCGGCCTAATGTTGAAAAGCTTCGTCGTGCAGTCACCAATAATAGCGCGACGGAAGCAGAAAATGCCTACGAAAATCACGAAAATGAATGGCCAGCCTGCAGTTAACAGACAGCTCGAAAGCCAGACTCTTTTGCCACCGTGAATGAAGTAGAGACGCGTGACTAATGGACCACCGCAGTGCCCGATTGACAGGACTATGCAGTTTATTAACAATAAAATGTTCTTCATAGAAGGGCTAAGCTTTATGGTTTCATGAGTTTCGGATTCAATGTTCACCATGATTTTGTGTGAGTCCGGATCTTCTATCCCTTCCCGTGTTTTTTAGTTGTACGTGTTTGTGGTGTGAGACTGTGAGTTATTGTTAGAGGGCGTATAGATATAAAGACTTGTGCTAGTGCAATCATGTAAGATGATAATGAAGCCAAAGTAAATTTACCATTTGAAAACCGGTCTAAAGTAAAATTAAATTTTATACTTTTTTGCTATTAATTTTTTTAAAAATATATAAAAGTGTCCGCTCAAAATTTGAAAATATAAAGAAATATTCTCAAGATTTGTCTTATGTCCCCATAAATTAAAATTTCTTTTCTCTTGTCTATTTATTTTTTTCATTTATAAATTTGCATCCAAAATGGATGCATGTAATATTATTGTGATAAGATGCCGTCACATATTTAAGGGTGTATTTAATTAGATTTTACATGATTTTTTTGGATTTCAAAATTTTGTGATAATTTAGATAAAGAAAAATCCTTGAAAATTCGGATATTCGAAAGAGAATTTAAACAATACTTTAAAATCTGACGGCATCCAATTCATATTTTAAAATGTTCGGATCATTGAATCCGGATTTTAAATAATCTTCTAAAATCTTGATGTATTCCATATGGATCTACTCGGTTGTGCCTCCAAAATTTGAGTAATCATCCGAATACTCATTTTCAGCATATGAGGACTCGATCGAGTCCTCGCTCAAATCTGAATCAGTACACCTCTGATTTCCGAGTACTCGCCTGAATCGTCGATCGAGTACTCGCTCAAATCTGAATCAGTACACCTCCGATTTCCGAGTACTCACCTGAATCCTCGTCCGGGTTGACCAATTTTTAGAACACTCAAGAAGTAATAACCATTGAAGTCGAGCATTTTTTTTATTTTTTTTGTAACAGAGACTACACAACTGAAATCTGATACTATCCCCTATTATATCACAAGCCATTCTAAGATATAACTATCCCCTACTACATTGCACATACAGAACTACTACATTCCTGCTAAATGTGCTATTCTGTTTCATTATTTTTGTTCTGTTACTTTTCGTCGTAAAAGATAACAGCCGAAACTTCTATGACCGGAAGCAAACGGCTACAATGATGCCATATAACAAAGACGATCCACAGAATATAAAACAAAATGAAGACTAGAAAATGACTTGCCAAATAAATAAGCAAGAAAACGACCTGAGTTTTAATTTTTCTGCACTAAAATGACCCGTACATTAATCTTTCTCTCTCGATCATCTAACTTTAAACACGGTGTAAAGGGGTGATAATCAAACGCACTAGACCAAGGTACAGGAAGAGAACTTGGACCAATGCTTTAAGCTCAGTGCAACTTTTGCTGATTGGAAAGGATTGGCTCAGAACAGAGAGCTGCTGGAGTGTGTTGTAGTGCTGCAACATTCGTCTGACCTCATTATCGATAATTTGTCTTAATTCAATTTATATCTGTAAATGTTTAGTTAGCCACTAATCTTGAATTAACCTTGATTACATCTAATATTGCAAGCCCTGTAAGAAATATATAACGTGCTTAGAGTTAGTCGTACTACAACTAGCTCGATTATTAGTATTCATGAGAATCTTATATTAACTCAAATTTGCAGGACATTAGTACTGTATTATGTACTCAAACATTCAATCTTGTTTGCTAACTTATGTTTGAGCTGCTTACGAGATTGTTAAAAGATAAGAATACCTTGAAATCATTGTTGATGAGCATCCCCACAGTGCCAAACAAAGTAGCAAACAGATTTGTGTAGAATTGAATCTCCATCACCAGCGGAAAATCAATAATTTGATTAGCATTCTGATATGTCAACTCAATCAATGGCAATATAAATCCCCACAAGGCCGATGCTGCAAGGGTCATAATGAACCCCGTCAAGTACTCACTTTTGGACTCTCCTTCTGGCCTGTCGCTGCTCGTATGCAATGGCAGTACTCCAGATCCAATAGTCAGTAAAACAACAGCATTGATCGAAAATGGACTGAATTTTTGCTTGACAAGTAGAAATGCAAAACCTGCAATAGAAGATTTAGTAATTGGCTAGTGGCAAATACTATTGACTTCACTCAACAGCCTAAGCTAGCACCTTACAATATTTAGAAGTGTTTATATTAATAAATGTGTACCTGCAGTGAAGGCAAGTTGTGATGCAACTACTAGTACTGATGTGGACACTGGCAATTTCGATATGCCATAAGCATAGAGGTAATTACCAGCACCAACGAGTATACCAAGGACAATCGAGGCCAGGATCAAGCGTGGTTTCATGTTAAAGAGCTTGGCACTGGAGTCACCCGTGGGGGCACGACGACAGTACAAGGCAACGATTAGTATTACGAGAATAAATGGCCAGCCAGCACTTTGAAGACAACGCGATAGCCAGACTCTGTTTCCACCGTGGATGAAGTAGAGGCGCATGACTAGAGGAGTACCAGAGTTTCCTATAGCAAAGACTATGCAGCTTAAAACAAGTAGAGCCTTTCTCACAGAGGGGCTTGGATCATGAGGTGAAACCTGAGTACCTGTTTCCATTTCCAAAAATTCCAAAGATTATTTTTCTAGTTGCTTTCGTTTCTCTGTAGGCGAGCAAGACTTACCTCCAATATCCGAGGCTTCCCCAAATTTTTGGATTTATATGCAAGTATGTTGAATATCTATGTTAGGGCCCCGGAAACTGAATTTGACTTGGGCTCCCTAAAATTGAGGGCTATTTTTGTGTTGTGTAATTTTGTAATTTAGTTGAAACTCGTTACTAATTTGATGATCTGACGTATTAACAACCAAAAATTTAACTACTATTTCAAGTATTTTTACTTCCTTGTTTAGTGAAAGTCCCAGAGTTCTCGTCCCATGCACCAAAATTAATAATCCAAACACTAAGTCAGTAAAGCGTGATGTTCCGATTCCCATTAACTGGACTCGTTATTCATGAAACACTGCTCTGGAGGCCGTCATTGGACCTGAGTAGTTCTGACAACCTATAAAAACAACTCTATTTTTTGGCCCAATTTTAATATCTGGCCCACAATGTAAGTCGGCTCCAATCCTGCTGGACCGGTGTTAGATATTATGAGGATTGAGGCGAAATGAAATATGAGGCCTGGTTCAAGAAAATATTTTTGAATTTAAATTAATTCAATAAAATTTATTTTATATTTATAATGAAATTGTTAGATATATTTGAGATGTCATGTCTAATCTGATTTGTGTTTAGTTTTCAGAACTTAACAACATGACTTATCAGGACTTACTGAAATCAGAACTTACTGAAGTCAGAACTTAATATCAGAACTTAAGGTGTCAGAAGATATATTTCAGGACTTAAGTGTGGGAAGACTTCAGATAAGGAATATGGCTGATTTACAGGAGAAGATCTGGACTAAAACAAAAGAAGATATGCATGAAGAGTTAGAGGACTAGAAGACTTGTAGAAGATATCTGATTGATATATTTTAGGAGACAGAATTATATTCCATATCAATTGGATGATATCTTGTAACTGTGTACTATATAAACACAGCTTAGGGTTTACACTATATGTGTTATCATTCACGAGAAATAATATACATTGTAACCTAGCAGCTCTTAGTGATATTGTTCATCACTGAGAGAGAACAACAGTTCTATTGTAACAGAGTTTATTTGAATATACTTGATCTTTGTTACATACTTGTGTTGAAATCGATTTGATTGTATAAACACTATATTCAACCCCCTTCTATAGTGTTGTGTGACCTAACAAGTGGTATCAGAGCCTTTCTGATAACACATATACAATAAGATCCAAACAATCAATCATGTCTGAAGAAACACAAACTCCAACTAAACCCACCAAAACTCAAGATACTCAAAACACTCAAACCCACAGTCGATATGAGACTATTAGGGTTCCCATACTGAGACATATGAGTATCCCATATGGAAAGTGAAGATGGCTATGTTTCTGGAAGCCACAGATCCAGAATACCTTGATAGAATTAATGATGGACCACATAAGCCTACCAAGCTCTCTGTTGTAGTTGCTGATTAACCAGCAAAGACCATACCAAAGGAGAAAAGTGAGTACACAGCTGAAGACATCTCATCTATTGCCAAAGATGTAAGGGTAAGGCATCTGTTGCATAGTGCAATTGATAATGTCATGTCAAACAGGGTAATTGGATGCAAGACTTCAAAGGAGATATGGGATACTTTGGAGACAAGATGCCAGGAAACTGATCCAATCAAAAATAACAGGAGGACTATACTCACTCAAGAGTATGAGCACTTTGACTCAAAAGCTGATGAGTCATTAACTGATTTATATGACAGGTTTGTCAAACTCTTGAATGATCTGTCACTGGTGGACAAGGAATATGATCTTGAAGATTCAAATCTAAAATTCCTTTTAGCTCTTCCTGAAAATTGGGATTTGAAGTCTACTACCATAAGAGACAACTATGACCTTACTGAAACTACTCTTGATGAAATTATGGTATGCTCAAGATTATGAACTTGAGATGGATCAAAGGAGCAAGAGGCATAGAAGAAAGTCAAGGACAGTTGCTCTTAAAGTTGAGGAGGGGTCTTCTAAAGTTGTTGCCTCAAAGAATGGCAAAGGAAAGGCTCTCATCATAAAGTCTGATTCAGAGTCATCATATTCTGATGATGATGATTCAGAAACTGAAAGTTTATCTGAAGTTGATGTTGATGCAGAGATGATGCAACTGTGTGCTCTTATGGTGAAGGATATCACAAAGATAGCCTACAAGAAATTCAGAAAGGGGAAAAAAATTTCCAGGAAAGCTGGAAGTTCTAATAAGAAAGGGTTCAGAAAGTCTGAAGGCAAAGGAGGAAAGTCTAACAGAGGAGATAACTCAAATGTCAAATGCTACAATTGTGGTGAAAGAGGCCACATATCTACTGAATGCAAGAAAGGAAAAAGTGATAAAGGCAAGGCACTTGTCACAAAGAAGAAAAGTTGGACAGACACTTCAGATTCTGAAGATGAGGTGAACTATGCCTTGATGGAAAATGCTGATAGCAGTACTGACACTGCTGAATTGAAGGTACCTCAAACAACCTTTGCTTTTCATACTGATGATATTACTGAGTTGAGATTATACCTTAAAACCATGTTCATTAGTTTTAGAGATCAGACTTTAACATGTGAAAGATTAACATCTGAAAGTCTTGCTCTTAAAAACAGAAATGACTATTTAGAAAAAAGAGTTAGTTATGTTCCATCAAACTCAAAAAGAAAGAGATGATGCTTTGTATGTTAGAGATGAAGTGCTAAAACTGAATAAATCTCTTAAATCTGAATTAGAAAAGGAAAGAGAAATCATCAAAACTTGGACTAACTCTGGTAGAACAACTCAGAATATACTAAGTAGTGGAAACTGGAAAGAGGGCTTAGGTTATGGAGATGATAAAAGTGAGAAAGAAATTTTGTAAATTAAGCCGATTACTGTTAAACAGACTGTTAAGCCAAAGGTAAATCCTGTTAAGTTTGTAGCAAAAACTGTTAAGTCTGATTCTGAAAAGATGAAAGATTCTAAGATAAAAGTCAAAGAAAAGTCAACTTCTGACAAATTAAAACAGGATAAACCAGCTGAAGTTAACATAGGCTGAATGACAAAGAAGCAGTTTAAGCATAAGCTGAAAGAGATTAGAAATATGAACAAGGTAAAGGAAGCTAGGAAAAATAGGAATGGAAAGGAAGGTGTGAATAAAAGCAATAATTATATGCTTGTTCCTAATGCTCCTAGAAAGAAATGCTATAAATGTGGAAACTCTAACCATCTTGCTTCTTTTTGCAGGAAAAATAAAGATATAAACTCTTTACCTCCTAGATCAGGAGTTAAGAGTCAGTCTGTTAGGTTTAAACCACAAAATCCTTATTTTCATTGTGATAGTTTATGGCATTCCATTTATACTTGTAAGGAATATCATAGTTTGTACTATGATTATTATCAAATAAAACCTTCTTTGAAGAAAGTTAGTGTAATTCCTTCTAGTGTAAATTCTGATACAAAGTCTGATATAAAGTCTGATAAACAGCATGTTAGCATAAACTTTGAAATTAAATCCGATGCAAATGCTAACAAACTTAAAAAGGCCAAAGGATCCAAGCAAGTTTGGGTCCTTAAAACTAACCAATAATGGTCTTTGTGATTGCAGGGCAACAGGAAAAGCATCCTAGTTCTGGACAGTGGATGTTCAGGACATATGACTGGAAATAAAGCCCTGTTATCAGACTTTGTGGAGAAAGCTAGCCCAGGAGTTTCTTATGGAGATGGCAACATGGAAAAGACTCTGGGATATGGAAATATCAATCTTGGGAATGTCATCATTGAAACAATAGCTCTTGTCTCAGGACTCAAACACAATCTGCTAAGTATGAGTCAAATATGTGACAGAGGTTATCATGTGGATTTCTTTGAAGAACACTGTGAAGTTGTAAGTAATTCTACAGGCAAAGTGGTTCTGAAAGGTTACAGACATGGTAACATATATGAAGCCAGACTTTCAACAAATTCTGATGGTTCTGCAATCTGTCTGTTGAGTAGAGCATCAATTGAAGAAAGCTGGAATTGGCACAAGAGACTCTCTCATTTAAATTTCAACAACATAAATGATCTAGTAAAGAAAGATCTTGTGAGAGGATTGCTAAAATCAGTATTTGCTCCTGATGGCCTTTGTGATTCATGTCAAAAGACAAAACAAAGAAAATCTTCATTCAAGAGCAAAACTAAATCCTCAATTCTTGAGCCTTATCACTTACTGCATGTTGATCTATTTGGTCCATTCAATGTCATGTCCATTGCAAAGAAGAAATATGTTATGGTTATAGTGGATGAGTTCACAAGATACACTTGGGTGTATTTCTTGCACAAGAAGAATGAAACTGCATCTACTCTAACTGATCATTTCAGACAGCTGGATAAATTAGTCAAAGATTCTGTTAAAATAATAAGAAGTGATAATGGCACTGAGTTCAAGAATTCAATCATGGAAGAGTTCTGCAAAGAGCATGGAATAAAGCAGGAATTTTCTGCACCCGGAACTCCACAGCAAAATGGAGTTGTAGAAAGAAAGAATAAGACTCTCATTGAAGCTGCACGAACTATGCTTGATGAAGCAAAGCTGCCAACCTACTTTTGGGCCGAAGCTGTGCAGACTGCTTATTTTACACAGAATGCTACACTCATAAACAAGCATGGAAAAACACCATATGAGATGGTGAAGAAAAAGAAGCCAAATCTGAAATATTTTCATGTATTTGGATGTAAGTGTTTTGTTCTTAAGACTCATCCTGAACAGCTGTCAAAATTTGATCTAAAAGCTGATGAAGGAATTTTTGTTGGATATCCACTTTCCACAAAAGCCTTCAGAGTCTACAATTTAAGAACAAGGGTTGTCATGGAATCTATCAATGTATCTTTTGATGATAAAAAGATTATTGGGCTTGAAGATTTCAATGATCATGATCAGCTGAGATTCGAAAATGAAGATTTAAATTTTGATGGCTTAAATCCTGATCCTGTAAGTTCTGACGGGTTAAATTCTGATGTCATTGAAACTGTGGTAACTACTCCAAGGGAAAATGCACATGTTCAGGGGGAGCAAGATGAAGATCCTACCACAACTCAAGTTATGATTCATCAAGTTCTGATGAACCAAATTCTGATAATTCTGGAAACTTTGATTCTTCAAATCCTGAAAGATCCAACTCAAATTCTGAAGTCTCGGAGAGCATAACTACAGGGGGAGCATCAGAAATGCTGATGGAGACAGCATAGATCATGGGGGAGGATCCAGTTCTAGATAACAACTTCCATCTGCAAGGAAGTGGACTAATGCACATACACCTGACTTAATAATTGGAGATCCTGAAGCAGGTGTCAGAACTAGAACTGCAACATCAAATGAATGTCTCTATCATTCCTTTATATCTCAGACTGAACCAAAGAAAGTGGAAGAAGCTCTTCAAGATGCTGATTGGGTGCAAGCAATGCAGGAAGAGTTAAATGAATTTGAAAGAAATAAAGTCTGGACCCTAGTGCCAAGACCAAAGAACAGATCCATTGTTGGCACAAAATGGGTGTTCAAAAACAAAACTGACAGTGATGGCATAATTACAAGAAATAAAGCAAGGCTGGTTGCTAAAGGTTACTCTCAACATGAGGGTATTGACTATGATGAAACATTTGCTCCAGTTGCTAGATTGGAAGCCATAAGAATCTTTTTGGCTTATGCTGCTCACAAAAAGTTTAAAGTCTTTCAAATGGATGTGAAAAGTGCTTTTCTGAATGGAGAATTGGAAGAAGAGGTATATGTTGAAGAACCTCCAGGATTTGTAGATCCGAAATTTCCTAATCATCTCTACAGACTTGATAAAGCACTTTATGGCCTTAAGCAAGCTCTAAGAGCATTGTATGAGACTTTAGCTCAATTTCTTCTGGAAAGTGGATTTAACAGAGGCACAATTGATAAAACACTGTTCTACCTCAATCATGGAAAGACCTTACTTTTGGTACAGATATATGTTGATGATATCATCTTTGGTTCTACAAATGCCAAACTCTGTGAAAGGTTTGCAAAGCTAATACAGTCAAGATATCAAATGAGTATGATGGGAGAACTTAGCTATTTTCTGGGACGTCAAGTCAAGCAAAATGAAGAAGGTACTTTCATAAATCAATCCAAGTACACCAGAAATTTACTCAAGAAATTTGGAATGCAAGACTGTTTAACTGCATCCACTCCCATGGCCACTGCAACCAAGTTAGATAAAGATATTGGATCATCAGTAGATATTACGAACTACAGAGGTATGATTGGCTCTTTACTCTATTTAACTACAAGTAGACCTGATATCATGTATGCTACCTGTCTTTGTGCAAGATTTTAGGATGATCCAAGAGAACCTCATCTAATAGTTGTGAAAATAATTTTCAAGTACCTCAAGGGTACAGCTGATCTAGGATTGTGGTATCCTAGGGAATCAGATTTTAAGCTAATAGGTTACTCAGATGAAGATTTTGCAGGATGCAAAATAGACAGGAAAAGCACTAGTGGAAGCTGCCAATTTCTTGGAGGCAGATTGGTTTCTTGGTTTAGAAAGAAACAGAAATCAATTTCCACATCAACTGCAGAAGCAGAATATATTATTACAGGAAGCTGTTGTGCACAGATTCTTTGGATGAAGAATCAGTTACTGGACTATGGGTTAGAATTTTCTAAAATACCCATTTACTGTGATAATCAAAGTGTTATTGCTATGACAGGTAATCCAGTTCAACACTCAATGACAAAGCACATCAACATTAGGTACCATTTCATAAGGGAACATGTGATGGAAGGTACAATGGAATTGCATTTTGTTCCAACAGATCAACAACTAGCAGATATCTTCACAAAACCACTATGTGAAGCTACTTTTACAAGACTGGTAAATGAACTTGGAATGGTTTCAAGTTCTTTCTCAAAATCTACTTAGTCTTTATTCTCATGCATCAGACTTTATGATTAGTGTTTACATATTGTCTTATCTTTATGTAATCTGTTCTTAAACTGTAATATATTAAATATTGATTGTTATCTGATGTGATTCTATATACTCTGATAGTGTTTTGAATGTTCTGTGACTATTTAATCCAATGAGGACTATTGTGTTAGATGTTGACCTAGTAGTCTTTAACCAACTAGAAATCCAATATTTGAATTAGTTATTTATGTGGAATCAATTACACAAGCAAATTCTGATTTTGAGCTTAGTCAAATTTACTTTGTGTATCTTATTACTAAGTCACAAACTAGATTTTTGTTTCTTATCTGTCAAATTCTGATGTCATTAAATCTTAAGGATGAACAACATGCTCTATGAGCCTCACTTATCTGAAGAAAAGAAAAGAAAAGAAATTGAAGTCAGGTACTCCTTTGAGATCTAGAGTAAATATGTGAAAGGGAAGACCCAACTGTATTGCTGGTATTAAGTTATATGCATTAGAAAAGCAAATAATTTTTTCTTGGTGACTTTTCACATTCTCTGATTACTGGAGAAATACTCTGATAATAGCATAAATTCTGATAGCAGTTGTGACTCACTTACACTGAGAAGCCACTGTAAAAAGAATGTCAAAAGATGCATAAAATGAGCACAAATAGTTGAGGTGGAATCTTGCATAAATTTATTCTATAGTAGACTTCAAAATTAAAGACAGATTTTAAGCACTTTTCTTAGTTATGCCTTATTTCTAAGATATACTGAAGTTTATCAGACTTTAATCTTTATCTGATCATTTACAAATGCACACACTCTCACTCCATATGAATGATGAAAATTACTATGGTGATCAAGTTGTTTCTGACAAACAGTTAAGTATTATTTGCATAAATTCTGAGGACAAGTTCTGATGATTAAACTCTGAAGAAACAAGTCAGTATTTGTATGAAAAATCACAGAAACAGGCATTCACTTTTTGAGTACAGAAGCCATATTCTGATGACCGTTAAATTCTGATAATAGTCAAGTTCCGATGCAAATCCTGATGGAAACTCTGATGCTTATGTGGCATTATTTATTTACTTGACTTATTTGTGGTTTTACTGTAACGGTCATATTTTATCAGAAAATAATTAAGTGAGATAAAAATAGTCATAATCATTTGGTTAGTGAGAAACGTGTTTGCCTTGACAACTGCATGTGCACAATAATTACTGCTTATTTCTCGTGCCCACTAACTACTGCTTTAACTATTTACTGGCTGATAGGTGTAAAGTGTTTGTTTTACTTCCAAAAAGAGTTGTTGAGTGGCGAGAGTATATATATGGGAGTTAAAAGATTTTACAATCTTTTACCTACTTTTCTTATTCTCTAATCTCTTTTATTCTCTCTCTCTAATATTCTCTGAAGCTATTTTCTTACAGACATTTTATCAAACACCTTCTATACACACAACTTTCTCACTTATTTCTCACAGAAATGGCACCAAAGGACATCATTTTCAATGGAGCCAAGTTTGTTCCCAACAACTACATGGCAATTCTTAGCAAGGACGAAACTCCATCGGATCTTCACTTCGTTCAGGACTTACTTGCTAACAGTGAGATTGGGTATGCATTGACCCAACCAGAAGCATTCTCAGGAACTCAAGTACTGGAGTTTTGGAGGAGTGGTATTTATGATGATGGTGGTGCAAATGGGTCCCCAAGCATCATATTTACAACAGGGGAAGATGAATACTTGGTTACAATGTCAACTGTTCGACAAGCTTTACATCTTCCAGAAAACTGTGTTTACAGTTCAACAATTGAGGAGCCAGCTCTTCAACAGATGATGGCAAACCTTGGTTATGAAAAATCTTTGTCCAAGCTGGGACAATTGAAGAGGCCCCACATAAGGAGGGAGTGGAGTTTCTTTTTCGACTGCATCACCAAGGCCTTTGCAAACAAGTGCTCCAACTTTGATGCAATTCCAATCCTTAGTCAGCAAATCGGGTATGCTCTCATTAATCAAACAACTCATTTTGATTATGCTAGTGTTGTGCTAGGATTTATTGGGGATAGGATGCAAGAGGACAGAAATACTGTATATTTTGCTAGATTTTGCCAATTTATTTACAGTTTTTGTAGTTCTGATAAGCCCCAACTAGCTAGTGAGTTGATTGAACCCTTTAAACTTGCTAAAAGGGCTTTCACTGACTTATTATCTACTGATAATAAGAAGACTGTACTAAGACCCCTCCAAATTCCTCAATTAGTCAAACAGGTCTTAGTAAACTCTGATCCAACACCTATACTGCCATATATCCTGGTGTACAACCATCCCAACCTCCATCAGCACCTACAACCACTACACAAACAGCTCAAACTTCTCAACCACAACCACAACCTACCATCAGAACATATTTCAAACCAGCAAAATCTCAACTTCAACAATCTGCTGCAACATTAAGATCTAAACCTTCAAGAGCAAAATCAGTTCCTAAATCTCCACTAAGGAGAAGAAGGATGATACTAAGGGATGAGTCTGATGTAGAAGAGGAGCAAGTCCAGACTCATGCCTCAGAACATGTGACAGTTGAAGCTGAAGGGTCAACCCATTAGAAAAAGACTGAAGCTGAGGGTTCTGATATTTTGAAGAGGAAAAGAACTATAAGTTCTGATGCTACTCAAGTAACTCCTACACCATCCAGGAGATCAAAGAAACAGAGAGCAGGCAGGCATTTGGCACAACCTCATTCTGAGGATACTCAAGAAGCTGAGGAAGGGGATCAGGAATCTCTGATCTCATCAGAACCTGTTGTAATTGAAGGTTTGCCATCCCCACCTCAAGCTAAAGATACTGTTCCAGAAACAGTGATTACACCTCCTGTCTCTCCAATTAAAGAAATAATAGTTGAAGATTCAAGATTAAGTCCTGAAATTGACATCCACAGGCTGAACATTCCAACTGTTCTCTATCTGGAAGCTCCAACTACAGCTCAGCCATCTACTGTTAATTCTCCAATCTTACAGGCTGAGTTACCATCTACACCAATTCTATATCTGGAAACTGAAGATCAGAATTTAGATGAAGCTGCTACAGCATCTCCTTCAGTTACACAAACTCTAGTGTTATCAGAAGATGAGGAGATGTTAGCAAGTTCTGGAGACAGTGCTCCTGGTAAATGCTCCCATTCTTGGAAATGATGCATTGATTCAAAAGTTTGTTGAAAAAGAAGCTTATGTTCCTTGGGAAGAAACTCACAGAGGAGTTGAGTGGACCAAGAAGTGGAATGAATCTGATTTCATTCCAAGCTCTAAGTACCAAATCTCTTCAAGGTCTACACTCTCAAACTCATGAAAAAGTTGACAAAGTCACTGCTTTAAGTACCAAATCTCTTCAAGGTCTACACTCTCAAACTCATGAAAAAGTTGACAAACTTCGGGAAAAAGCTGAAAAGCTGGTTATGGAGATCAAGCTAGATAAAAAGAGGTTTATCAGACCTATACATGAGAAAGTTGAAGCTATTGAGAAGGTTCAAGAAAAGCAACAGGCCCAAATTACTGAGGTCCTGCAGAATCAAGCCTCTCAACAAGCTCAACTGAATGAAATTCAATCTTCAGTAGAACTTCTTCTCTCTCTCCTACTACCAGATGATGCCAAAAAGGGGGAGAAGATAGTTAAGTCCAAATACTCACCTACTCAAATACTGAAGAAGAAAGATGATAAAGGTGATGACCAGGGAAACCCTAGCAAGGGCAAGGGTCAAGGTCAAGGAAAATCTTCACAGAAAGTAATTTCTGATGCTAGAAAATATTCTATACAGAAGAAGACAAGTTCTGAAGCTGTAGATGCTCAAAATCTGATATCAAGTTCTGATGTCATGATTCAGTCAGAATTTAAAGACTCTCAAAAGTTTTTAAAAACTCTGAAGCTAAAGGGAAAACAAACTATAGTCTATTACAAAGATCCTAAAATTCAGACACTTGATGAAGAAATTGCTAGAAGATTATTTCTCAAACATAATCCTGGAATGGATTTAGAGACTTTAAAGGAGGAAAAAGCTAGATTTGCAGCTGAGAAGACAAATCTTAAGTCTAAGGCTTCTGATGCAATGAAACCTCCAAGGCCTAAGGCAAAAGGCATTGTGATCAAGGAAAGCTCCAAGACTTCAAAGCCTAAGACAAGATCACAAGTTGAAACTGATCCCAAAGATAAGGGGAAAGGAAAAATTGATGAACCAACAAAGTCGCAGGAGATGAAGATTCCTCAAATCCTAATAAAACTTGTATGCAAACTGGTTCAAGTATTTGATGATGCTGCTGTAGTAGATGAAACTGTTCAAACTCTGAAAAGAAGGAAGATAACTGAAGAATCTAAAACAACCTCTGATACAGCTCAAGTTATTCAGAATAAAGAACAGCAAGCTACAGAAGAAACAGCAAATCTTGATCAAGTCATCAAGACATCAACCTCTGACAATGCTCAAGTTAATTTGAACAAGATGACAATTGCTGATAAGAAGAAGCTGTTATGGAAGAAAGCTACTCCAGTTGAACCAAAGTCCAATCTAATGATTAATCAACTTACAATGTTTGGGTTGAGAGCCAAGCAAGCTAGAGATAGGGCTGGATTGGGTCCTAATGAAGAGAAGATACAAACAGGAGTAGAAGTTACTCTAAGAGATCCTTTCATGTTGACAGACAAACCATATGAACAAATCAAACAAAAGCACCTTGACAAAGTATTGTCTGCTCAAATTGTGATGGATGCTCATGATAAAGATGATCTAAAAGAGAAATTGATCGTATTTCTCAATGATGGAAGAACTTACAAACTAGCTGATACTGATGTACTAAAGAAGTCTGTCGGAGAGCTTCAACATATCCATTATCTTCTGGAAGTAAAATCTGATGTAACAAGAAGATGGTCAGATTATATTCTGAAAGCTATAAGAGATCTTCACAGAATCTCTGGTAAAAAAGTTTCTGAATACACTCCAATGATTACTGAAGATGATGAAAGAGAAATTCCTATGAGGAAGAACTCTGTTGAAGTGGAAGTTTTTCTGAAAGGAAAGTGCTTATGTTATAATGAAGACTCTTCACATCCTAGAGTTATCAGACTTGGTGATGGACTTGAAAGAACATCAATTCAAGCTCTCAAAATAGCCATTTATCAAATTGGTGACAATAAAAATGAAGAACTGATGCAGGTCAAAGCACAGTTAGTTGAAGTTCTGAGAAAAACTGAAGATAAGCTGGTAAGAGACTTTACAAGGAATCACTTTGGGTTCAGATTGATCCAGTGATATTGGTAAAGCTGCATGTACTGTAAGTTGTAGTTAGTTGTCTAATTAAACTCTCATTGCATTTGTACTTAAATGTTTTTGACATCATCAAATATATTAACTTGTATATTTTTCATAATTTACAAGTTGGGGGAGATTGTTAGATATATTTGAGATGTCATGTCTAATCTGATTTGTGTTTAGTTTTCAGAACTTAACAACAGGACTTATCAGGACTTACTGAAATCAGAACTTACTGAAGTCAGAACTTAATACCAGAACTTAAGGTGTCAGAAGATATATATCAGGACTTAAGTGTGGGAAGACTTCAGATAAGGAATGTGGCTGATTTACAGGAGAAGATCTGGACTAAAACAAAAGAAGATATGCATGAAGAGTTAGAGGACTAGAAGACTTGTAGAAGATATTTGATTGATATATTTTAGGAGACAGAATTATATTCCATATCAATTAGATAATATCTTGTAACTGTGTACTATATAAACACAGCTTAGGGTTTACACTATATATGTTATCATTCACGAGAAAGAATATACATTGTAACCTAGTAGCTCTTAGTGATATTGTTCATCACTGAGAGAGAACAACAGTTCTATTGTAACATAGTTTATTTGAATATACTTGATCTTTGTTACATACTTGTGTTGAAATTGATTTGATTGTATAAACACTATATTCAACCCCCTTCTATAGTGTTGTGTGACCTAACATATATATATAGGGTCCCTATCCACAGCCATAGTTGGATAGGGACCCCTTACAACCAACAAATCAGGACCGTTGAAGCGGTAAACGGAAGGTTGGGATCCGCTACTGCCGCTATGTTTCATTGCGGCAGTGGCCCGCATACTCCATTTCCTTTTTTGCCCTTTTTCTATATTAATTCATTTATCAATACTTTTTTATCTACATAAATATTAAGATATTATTCTTAATATTTATGATTAAAGATTGTATATTAAAAAATACTATAAAATATTTTTATAATATTATTAAATATTATAATTAATATTTTAAAAGTATTGAAACATTAAAATGAAATTAATATATTCAAATATTTAATAATAAATATTAAAATAATAAATAAAAATATTTTGATATTCAAATATTTTAATTATTCAATATTTTTAATAATAAATGAAAATATTTGAATATTTGAAAATATTAATAATGTTAAATATTTTATTGAAAATATTTGAAATATTAATGAATTTTAATTTAATTTTTTCAATGTTGTTAATGTTAGTACTTGTTGGCATTATTAATAATCCCAAAAAAAGAAGTGACTCCAAAAAACAAATTTGAAAAAAAATATTTTTGAATTTTTTTATTCAAAGTTGGGCAGAAAGTTTTCTGTAAAACAGAAAAAGTATTATATGAAAAATAAAACATTTATAAGTACAGTGACCAATCTGCAAAACTCTGGAAAGGTGCCAAACTAGTATTTAATATTAATATTTTTAAATATTCATATTTTATATCATTATTTTGAATTATTATATGATGAGTATGATTTATTATTAAATTAGTATTTAATATTAAAATCTTAAGATATTCATATTTAATATTATAAAAATATTTAATATTTAAAAACTACAGAAAAAATAAAATAAAAAGAATAATTTAAAGTATTAAACAGTTATTAATATTAATAAATTAAATGAGCTATATTATAATATTTTAATATATTACATTTACTTATATTTTAATGTTAACATATTTTAAAAAATTAATTACTGTTGAATATTAATATTATTTTTATACTTTTAATAAATAATATTAATATTTCTTATTAAAAAATATTAATGTTATTTTTGAATAAAGTAATTAAGCTATATATTAATATTGAATATTAATAATTATTACATATTATTAAAAAAATTAAGTGGAATATTAATATTAGCTATTTATAATAGTAAGTTATATTTAATTATAAAAAGAGTGGCATTTAAAGCTAAAAGGGGTATTAAAAGGTAAAGAGAGAGGCAGTTGGGGCATTAAAATCTGTGGGTCGGCCCAACAATGAAACATTGCAGAAGCCGCAATGTTCCCTATGCATGGGCCACCTGCCGCAATATATCATTGCGGTGGTCCAGGCCCGCATTAGAACATTGTCTCCTGCCGCAATGAAACATTGCGGTCGGTTGGCTGCCACTCACGTCCAACCCACGTTGGCTCCTGATTGGACCTTATATATATAGGGAGATGGTCAAATAGAAAACAACTTAATTCTAAAAACTAGAAAGCAATGACAACCACTAATTTTATAGCTTGAATTGAATCTCAACCACACAAATTTTATCCAACCCCTTCTCTCTTCTCCCTTCAGTTCCAACTGTTACCTCTCACGTACATCTCTACGTATATATTTTTGTGTCTGTTTTTAATTTAATTTTTTCTATTAATCGACAATCTTTTTTTAAAACCCGACTTCACTATATTTTTTTTCATCTCCCAACGATTAATTTGCATACCATACTTGTTATATTTCGACGATAAATCACAATTTATACTTAACATAATCACTAAACCGGAATTACTTTCTTAATTTTATTGATTCTCGTAAGCATAATTAGTGATTTATCGTCTTTCTCCTGTACCACACCTTTCTTCTAGTGTCTCATCTCTCTCCCCCATCATACACCATTAATCTCCTACTATACGTTTTTACCTTTTACACACAAACTACTAGTTTAATGAATAACATGTGTAATATAGTAAATTTTTTATCTTTTTCACTGTCCTCTTCTTCTACTTATTCATTTTTGATTTCTTGTTTGGTTCTTTCTCTTGAAATTGATCTTGACTTTCTTGTATTTCAGTTTCTTCAAATTCCATTTTCTCTTCAACATCTTTTGAATAGTGTGTTTTGTCTGTTTACAAAATTTAATAATTCAAGATCTAGAAATTACTATCTAAAATTTAAATTGGAACTTAATTTAAAGTTGTTAATTTTTTAGGGTTCACCAATTCAATTAATAGGTTTTAAAAACATTTAGCTCTTTCTAATAATAAGAAATTAGTTGATAAATATTTCATCTATTTAGGGTTTAGGATGTAGGGTTTAGCCCTAGAGCCTAAACCCTAACTTAGTCTAAGATTTAGGGCCTTTAGGCCCTAAACCCTAGAAACCAGACCATATAAATAGTGATTTATATGTACAATATATTGATTACTATGTGTAATTTGGTGATTAATATGTACATTTTAGTGATTGTCGTCATACGATTTAGTGATTGAAGAGTATATCAGTATGAATACCATACTCACAGCAACGCTTTGTCTCCCCCTTTTTAATTTCTTTTTCTGCTCTCGGACCTTTTTCTGTGTTTTTTTCATTTATTTATTTGGGCTTAATAAAACCATAGCCCACATAAGTGGACCAGGCCCAATAAAGTTCAATATCTCTCTGTTCCTTTTATATTATTAGTTAAATTAGCTAAATTTTAGTGATTCTCGAAAGTATAATTAGTGATTTATCGCCAAAATATAGCACATATGGTATTTATACTGATCGTTGAAGGATGTACAAAAATACAGTGAAGTCAAAGTTTTAAAAAAAAACTTGTTGAATGACAGAAAAATTAATTTAAAAATGGAGGGAATTAGGTGCATTATATAATGTAAAAGTTATGTGTGGGGTTGTGTATTTATGCATAATACCGTGACTACGATTATTGATAAAGTAGTGTATTGGACTAACAAAGATGGACACTGAATGCTCAGATAAATTTTAATAGGCTGGGCCTTACTTTCTAATTTTTATTTTAAGGTAGTTTTTATTTGAACAACCTTTATATATATATATATATATATATTACTAACTCCGTACCCCTCATTTCTTTTTTTACATTTTTTTCACAACACACAGTTTAAGGCAATTATATAGTTTTGGAATTCATTTTTAATTTTTTTTTATATATAAAAATGTGAACATTATATTTTTATTTAGAAGAAAAAAAATTAAAAAATAATTATGCAACTATATTTAATAAGAGTATCAAAGTACGTGACGAGTCTCGTCCCCCGATATAAAGAATTGATTGAGAGCCGGGAGTAGTAAATAAACTTTTGGGAACTTTAAAAATTGGAGGCCTTAGCGAGACCTTACGCGACCCGCCTAACTGACCTATGACCGGCCCTGAATCCTGACACGGAACCAGAATCTGCATCTTATTTGATGATAGGATTAAAATCAAACTACTCCTAATACCGGGAAGAAATGATTACTGTTGAATTTAAACACTTTAATTGTAACTAGATCATACAATAGATTGGTTAACAATGCTTACCTAACAAAATCAAATAAATTATCAAAACATGATGCTGCAATCCACTTGATATTCTTAGATTAATCTTTTTAGTTGCATCTCACGTTACCTCGTGCCGGAACAAAATTTTAGGGCAGTGCGAAATTTTAAAATTGGACTCTGAATTTATATTTTAATATAAATTTAAAATAGTTATTTTTCGGTTTATAAAAGGAATTATTAAAATAAATTGTAAACAAAAAATATATTTTAACCATTCACTTAAAAAAGAAGTTTTTTCGTATATTTTATAACAAATCTTCTAAAACAATTTCAATATTCACTTTATCCAAAAATGCACTTTCGATCAAGTGTATTTAGCCTTTTTTGCGACATTGTTGTTTATAAATATATATAAACTATTAATATAGCCCTCTCTACATCACCTGGTTAATTAAGACAGCCCTCTACATCACCTAGTTAATTAAGACAGCCTGCACAATGTACTATATGTAAATGTTGACTGTATATAACATAACCATGTTTAGTTGGCCACTAATCTTATATTAACATTGATGATTACATCTAACATCACAAAAGTATAATCACAGTAATATACATGCTAGCTAAAATATGCTTATTTGGCCGTGATTCAGAGGCACTTCCATTTCAGCTGAACGGCTCTCTGTCGTCTTCTGGCTGTGTTTAATTTCTCCGTAAAAGAAAGAAACAAATCCCCAGAGAGAAAGAACAAGAGCAACTGCTTTCTCTGCTTGAAACTTCTCTTTGTAGAGAATAATAGCTAAAACTTCTGTAACAGGAAGTAAAACTGCAATAATGATGCCAGATAACAAAGATGAGCCACAAAATATAATTCCTCCTAATCCTATAGCGAAAAGCTGAGATATCATTGCAGTGCACATTAGTATTGTGTAGTACTTTGTCACTCCTAGATCAAAGTTTCTTGCTTCTCTTGGTATTACCTGAAAAAAAGAGAAATGAAATCGACAATTTCATTTTCTCGTAACAACGAACATAATAGTAATTTAGTTCAATTCATTTTTTAAAAGGCTTAGAGACCTTTTAAATCTCAAATTTTGCACCAATATAAACATCTGTAGTTCATTAGCAAACCTTTTTGCCCCTCAGTACTGAAAACGTAACATTTTACTCTTAGACCAGCCGGTTTTCACCCGGTTTTTTCCCGGTCCCAGGGTGAAAAAACACATTCAAACCTGAGGGCTAAAAAGGTACGCTTTTAAACTTCAGGGTTTTATGAGTACACTGGTGCAAACTTTGAGGCCGAAAAGGTCAGTAAGCCTTTCTAAAAATATAGGATTATAGAACATGTACGAGTAGCTCGATTACTAGCTAATTTCACAGTTTCTATCTTGTTTGCCAAGTTATGTTTGAGCATACAAGATTGCTAAACGATAAACGTACCTTGAAATCATTGTTGATGAACATACCGACAGTGCTGAACAAAGTAGCAAACAAATTTATGTACAATTGAATCTCCATCACCAGCGGAAAATCAATGACCTGCTTTGCTTTCTGATACGAGAACTCAATCAATGGCAATATAAATCCCCACAAGGCCGATGCTGCAAGAGTCATAACGAACCCTAGGGCGTACTCTCTTTTAGACACTCCTTCTGGCCTGTCACTGTTAGTATGCAATGCTAGTACTCCAGATCCAATTGTCAGCAAAACAACAGCATTGATCGAAAACGGGTTGAATTTTTGCTTGACAAGTAAAAATGCAAAACCTGCAACAGAAGGATTTTAATAGCAGGCTACTGTCAGATTAATACTATCAACTTTCTTCTCTCTGACAAAGTCGTGATTCGATTCTTTACAACTCCCAAGTGGCAGAAATGGAGCCTGAGCTTGCACCTTACAACATCAAAAAAGTGTTCAATTAAAAAATGTGTACCTGAAGTAAATGCAAGTTGTGATGCAACTACTAGTACTGATGTGGACACTGGCAATTTCGATATGCCATAAACATAGAGGTAATTGCCAACACCAGTGAGAATACCAAGGACAATCGAGGCGAGGATCAAGCGTGGTTTTATGTTAAAGAGCTTGGCAGTAGTGTCACCCGTGGTGGCACGACGATAGTACAAGGTAAGGATTAGAACCACGAGAATAAAAGGCCAGCCAGCGCCTAGGAGAAAACTCGATAACCAGAGTCTGCTGCCACCATGGATGAAGTAGAGGCGTGTGATTAGCGGAATACCAGTGTTTCCTATAGCAAAGACTATGCAGCTCAATACAAGTAGAGCTTTTCTCAGAGAGGGGCTTTGATCACGAGGTGAAACCTGAGTACCTGTTTCCATGTCCAAAAATTCCAAAAAAAAAATAATCTTTGTTTAGACCTGTTTAGACTAAGTGTGTAAACTAATTAAGGTGATCATAGTACTTGAGGCCAGGACTTTAGATTGCGGTGCCAGCCCAGTAGCCCTCTCCAGGATTAGTCGAGGGTTGTGAAAGGGACACCGATTAACTAAAAATTATATTAATTCAGCGTTTAGTTGTTTAATAAAAAACGACGATAACTTAATATCGAATTAAGAAGTGCTGTTGTTAAAATCAAGTCATTAGTATTACTGTTATTGGCATTTTGAAGGGTGGGCTGAAGCGTTGAATGTTGTTAAGTAGTGTATGTATTATAGTACTACAAGTGCAATTAAACAAGTCATTACTGCATTGTTGATTACGTTAATCAAGAGTGATCGGCAGGCGGCACTATTAATTAGTCCAAATTAAGATAGGATTTCAAATTATAGCAATGGTGAGCAGTGGAAAACAGTTGCAGGGTCATTTTTTGATGGTCACCTTTACTGTATTATATAACAAGGATCTCGGAGACTTTTATGGACATGTTTGTTACTGCCTCTGTCTCGTTCAATTGTATACAGTTTTTTTTTATTGTTTTATTTTTAAAATTTTCTTTTTCTGTAATAAACTTCAAATATCAAATTTTTATTCAGAAGAAAAGATAAATTAAAATAATATATACAGATATGTTATAAAGGAGCGTTAAAATGCGTGTCGGTTCCCGGGTATATACTTCCTAGGGGGACAGAGGGAGTAAAAGTTTTTGACAGAACTTGAGAATGTAAGAAAATTCAAACAGAGAAAAGGACTGGTAAAATGTTAAAACACTTTAATTTTCTTAAGTACTTTGACAAAATATGATTTTGTATAACTGTAGCAGACCCCAGACAAAATAAAAGGTTAGAAAGTCCTCCGGATATATTAACCTGCTCATCTCGTACGCCCATTTATGAGCTACGACACTATGTTTAATAATCAGCTCATCTAAAACCTTAAAACCGAGTCTTGAGTGAAGCAAATATGTGTAGAACTATAGTATGATTTTTTCAGTTGGCCAAATTAGAACTTAAGATACATTACCTAAAGAGTACAGGCAAACGATACTGGAAGCCCTGTTTTAACTCAGGAGATTTTTCAATTATCACAATGTTTTAAGAATCGAATTCAGAACCTAAGACGATAAGAGATATGCAAGTACAAAGCTCTTGTCTGTACTAGAAATAGAGTGATAACATAGATACATACCAGCTAAACAATGTACTTATTTATCGATAATCTGATTAAGTGGAAGTTCCGTGATAGTTGGGCAGTTCTCGGTTTTCTGGCTGTGCTTAATTTCTCCGTAGAAGTAAGAAACAAACCCCCAGAGAGAAAGAACAAGAGCAACTCCTTTCTCTGCTGTAAATCTTTCTTGAAAAAAAAGTACAGCTAAAACTTCTGTAACCGGAAGTAAGACTGCTAAGATGATGCCAGATAACAAAGACGAGGCACAAAATATAACTCCTCCTGCTCCTAATATGAAAAACTGCGAGAGCATTGCAGTACTAACTAATATCAAGTAGTACTTTCTTTCTCCTAGATCGAAGTTTCTTGCTTCTCTTGATATTGCCTGAAAAAAAATTATATTTACATTGTCAATAAATTATTTAAAGCTTGTGAACATTTAAAAGAGGTGCGATTTGACACTAAATTATTGATATTTGAGAGGGCACTGGTCCTCAGCCAGCGATGGTTGGCAAACTATCTGTCCGCAGATAGTAAAACCCCTAAAACCAAAAAAGTAAGATGGAGTGACGTGATCCTCTGCATTCACATCAATTTCTTGTGTTAAACATATTCGAGGAAATTTTTAGAAGAACCATCAATTGACAGAGTAAAACCCTAAAACCAAAAAAATAAGATAGAGTGACGTGATCCTCTGCATTCACATCAATTTCCCGTGTTAAACATATCAGCGGAAATTTTTAGCAGAACTATCGATTGCCAGAGTCCGGGATCCATTTGGTAGTTAGTTAACTCTTCCTCAAACTTATATTCTATCAAGCATGTTCACGAAGTTAATTAATATGTTCGACCTGCTCACGAGTTCTAGCAGTTTACGAATTAGTTTAGGAAATAGGGAAAAGAAATAAACATACATTGAAATCATTGTTGATGAGCATCCCCACAGTGCACAAAAGAGTAGCAGAAAAACACAAAACCATTTGAATCTCCATCACCAACGGATAATCAATAACCTGCTTCGCCTTCTGATATGTCATTTCCATCAATGGCAATATAAATCCGAATAAAGCAGCAGCTCCAAGCGTCATAATGAACCCAAGAACGTACTCTCCTTTCGACTCTCCTTCTGGCTTGTCACTGTTCGTATGCAGTGCTAGTACTCCAGATCCAATACTAAGCAAAACAACAGCATTCACCGAAAATGAATTGAATTTTTGCTTGACAAGTAAATATGCAAAACCTGCAGTTAAAATATTCTGTGATAGTCTTCTAGCATATCATATATCAAAAAAGTGTAAACCGCAAAAAATTCTAGGAATTCCAAAATTTGTCATAAAAAATTCTCAAATTAACACGTGTCGGAGGATCATTGTTCAGTTTCAATATGAAAGCGCGCCACGTATCATTTTGGAACAAATATATTTTGGGGAAAATTTTGGGATAACTAGCACTACTCTTTTCAAAATCGCAATTTGCAAACATGTTTTATTTTCGTCTTTAAAAACAATGGCTACTCGCCAAAAAATGGTGGCTAGTATCTGACATCAAATTGTGAACTTAAAAAACCGGTAAAGTTCAGCCAACATTTTATAATTTACTCCATATAACATTACACAAACCTGCGGTGAACACAAGCTGAGATGCAATCACCAGTGCAGCCGTGGACACAGGCAGTCTAGCTACTCCATACGCGTAGAGGTAGTTATCAGCACCAGTGAGAATACCAAGGACAGTCGACGCGATGATCAAGCGTGGTTTCATGTTAAAGACCTTGGCAGTGAAGTTACCCGTGGTGGCGCGACAGTAGTAGAAAGTAACAATGAGAACAATGAGAATGAAAGGCCAGCCGGCAGTTAAAAGCCAGCTTGATAGCCAGATTCTTTTGCCACCATTGATGAAGTAAAGGCGCATCATTAGTGGGCAACCACAGTTTCCTATAGAGAGGAGTATGCAGTTTACTATGAGTAGAGTTTTTTTCATAGAGGGGCTTACATGAGTATCTGATTCCATGTTCAGTTTCTGAGACCCTGGGTGTGTTTAAGGTATCACCTAATTAATTCCCTGAATGTCGGGGATTCGAACTTTGTCGAAGACAAGATGTGTGTGGGAGTATGATCTGAGTTTTATGGAAGGAATGATGATTGGAGTTTTAGTGAAAGCATGTTTATGTGTAAGTGTTAGCGGTGAAGTCATTGTACGTGTGGGCATTTTGCTTACCAATCATGTTTTACATTTTCGAAAATTCATGCAAAACTTGACCAAAAAAATCATGCAATCAAATCAAGTCATTTTTACGGTACTATAAACATCATTTTAATCACAAACATTGCACATATAATTTAAACAAGAAAGTTACCGGAAAAATTATAATTAATTTAAATGTCAGGTAAAGATACTTCTTTTATCTATACTAAATTATAATAATCAAAACGGCCGGAGGTATGTTAAGGAATCGGTTACTGTAAAACCTGAAGATGTTAGATAATGACATTTTCCCGGATCTTATATTCTAACATTCCCCCTCACTCGAGAGCCCATTAATGGATCGAAGAGTAGATCACGGGTGCTCATTTTTTGAGCATTAATTTGTCATTCGTGCCACGATAAATTGTGAAAATATTTGGGATGGCAAGGATCGAACTTGAGTTTTACGCCAGCCTAATCTCTGATACCGTATTAAGGAACTAGTTACTTTAAAACCTAAATGACCATTTCCAGGATCTTATATTCTAACCTACACTTTGATTTTTCTAATATGAGAACCGTTAGATTTAATTTTAAAGTCGCTTATACTTTCGGGAGTTCAGAGATATTTTTTTTATCTAATTGAATAGCAAGGACAGCACAAAGCATGGAGACGGGAAATCGAATAAGGAGGCCTTTTGAATCATATTTTAATCCGCCACCGGACTAGAAATTCGATGAATTGCACGGATCATGGATAAGGAGGCCGTTTAAATCTTATCATCTTCATTCCCGTTAACCGACTTGAATTTCACTATCCAAACAGACACTAAGCTTTCAGTCTTCACCACAATCTAGGATTACCACACAGACGTGCTATAGATAATTACGTCTGGGAATGTTATTGCATTATTAGTTAGTAATAATTTAGATTTAGATGACAATATTGACCATAATTACATTGGTAGGTCCATTGTGGTTGGGTTTACTAATCACCGGCAACGGACATTTCGACAAGGAACCCATCGGCTTTTAGTCCTGAGTCCTGACATATACCTAATCCGGTAGATATATATTTACTAGTCATGTCTCAAAGAACGACTCGTGAAATTAAATAAATTCTATTGTACCAAGATTTTCATTTATAGGGGACCGTATAATATTTTGGGGAGACTGATCCCAGTTACTTCAAAATCAAAATATTTCAAAATTTGATATTAAAATTTTTATGATTTTGGACGGTTAAAATTCAAAATAACACTAATTTATCTCAAAACGCGTGATTTAACATATTTATCATATAGGGTGGTACTCCCTCCGTCCCTTTCAATTGTTTACAATTTTTAGAGAATGTCCGACACGCATTTTACGGTACATATAAAGTATAGTTCTACATTTTTTTTATAATTTTGTTTTTCTGAATAAAAATTAAAACATTCAACTTTTATTCAGAAAAAGAAAATTATAAATATAAGTTACATAACTATATCTTTTATGCACCTTAAAATGCGTGTCGGACACTTACTCATAAATGTAAACAATTGGAAGGGACTGAGGGAGTAATACCTAACAATCATGTGTCAGATAAGGCATATCTAACATACTGTTCCAGAACTCTTAGATCAATATTTTAAGGGTCCAGATGCAAGGAAATTTTTTTAGCATTCCGCCCGCGGAGAGGGAAAAAGCCCTTCTGCGAAATGCTAAAAAAAATTCTTTAAATCTGATCCCTTGAAATATAGATCTGACGCCCCCCGAGTAGTATGTTAGAAAAAACTTATCTAACACACGATTGTCGGGGAACAGGACCCTTATCATACATTGTCTACAATGCAAAACTGGATACATAATGCAATCCCTAATTTATCTCTAGACATGAGATTTAACATATTGCACAAAATAACACTATACGGAGTACAAGAATATGTGTCGTTTACATTTCAGATGTTTTATAAGTTAAAAACTTATAAATGTATATTCTTTAAACTTATAAGTTACTTATTGTATATCACAATTCACAGCAGTAGTGAGACAGTAGCAGATGCACTTACGGAACCACAATTTGATTCACCGGCAGTTCCATTTCAGCTGCGTGATTCTTTTCGGCTTTCTTGCTCTGTTTTATTTCGCCGTAAAAATAAGAAACAAATCCCCAGAGAGAAAGAACAAGGGCAACTCCTTTCTCTGCTTGAAACTTTTCTTTGTAAAAAATGACAGCTAAAACTTCTATAACCGGAAGTAAAACGGATATTATGATGCCAGATAACAAAGATGATGCACAGAATATAACTCCTCCAGCTCCGATAAAGAATAACTGCCAAATTATTCCGCTACAAACCAGTATTACGTAGTACTTTGTTTCTCCTAGATCAAAGTTTCTTGCTTCTCTTGGTATTGCCTGCAGATTGATCAGAAATTTAGTGTTCAAATCATCGACTTGATTTGATTTTCAGTGATAATTTTACTGAGTTCAACTCGACGAATTTTACGTCGTTTGAATGGTCTCAATCAACAAAGATCAAATCAAACGTTGGTCCATTGTTTCCATGGTTGATTGTGTTTGTGTGCACCACCACACCCACTCTTTCCTTATTTACTTTTTCCCATCTGCGTGTAATAGACCGCTTCATTTGGACTCGAACCCGAAACATGAAAGGACACGATATCGGGCCTTACACCTTCAAATCTATGTATTTAATTAACGGGAGATGGTCAGTGCGATCGGCCGTTGTCTATGTAAATGGCCCCACACATTCGCACCAAAATTCTACTGTATTAGTGCTGGAGAGCAAAGCTATATATTATAAATTGCTGGATAACCTTTTCCTAAGGTTTGGTATCCATATTTTGGTTCGGATATAATTTTTAACTTTAATTTGACCCAGTGAACTATCCATTTTTAGGGTTGGTATCCATATTATGTTTATAAAAGATCCATATATTTATTATGACCCATTTTAATAATAGAAATTTTGCAATACAATTTTAAATATGAATTATGTTATTTATGGTAAGTTTTTAATACAAATTTGAAATAAACTTTAAATTTTGACAAATCTATTTATAGAAATAATTTCATAAAATATATAGCATAAAAATAACTTATATAACGAAAATAATTCTTAAATAAATTTATTATAATATGCAGATGCAATACACATATTATATACATATTATATAGATAACTTAATCTTTCAAAATTATATTATTCAATTTTAATTATAAATTTATTTATTTATTTTGTTAAATAATTTTTGAAATAACCGTGTACAAAGTACGGGCTATAAACTAGTATATTGTACATTATGCTTCACAAATTGTAAAATTATTAAATGTCAATATACACGCTTGTCGTCAAATGTCAGAGATAATTGTAGTTTATCGACTCTAAAAATATGCGATGACTTTTAAAATTTAATGTATTAATTTTATTTCAATGAGCTCAAAATATTAAATTTATATATACATTTCGATCAAAATAGGTTTAAAATACTAAAATTTATACCCGATTTTAGTTTAAGTGCCGGCTACGCCCCGTAGCCCTGCTAGAATGCATGCAATTTGCGAAGCTAAAGAATCATTTAACTGAGGGGTCGTTTGGTTGGAGATATTCTGATATCAGGTATGGGTTTCGTTCATTCTAACCCCATACCTGATGTTTGGTTCAGAATTTTTTTTTTCTCCAAATTCATTGGGTATGGAAAATCAATTTTATTTATAATATTTCAAGTTTATTTAAGCAATCAAATGTAAATGTTTAATACAAAAATAATTTAATGAACTAAAATTTATTAAAATAATATTTAAATTAATTTAAATTAATAACTTAAAAAATATTTTAAATCTAAAATATTCATTCCAGCAATCAACGAAACACATGATATCATCAACCCTATACAACCTTAACGCGATTTCTGATTTCAAACTCATACCACTTCTTAAACCAAACAAACCCTAAAGGGTTTAGGGTCAATGCATACCTTGAAATCGTTGTTAATGAGCATCCCAACGGTGCTAAAAAGAGTGGCAAACAAACACATAACCATCTGAATCTCCATCACCAATGGAAAATCAACAACCTGCTTTGCTTTCTGATATACCAACTCGATTAATGGCAATATTAATCCGTACAAGGCTGCTGCTCCGAGTGTCATCACGAACCCTATAATGTACTCTCTTTTCGATTCTCCATCTGGCCTGTCGCTGTTAGTATGCAGGGCTAGTACTCCGGATCCAATGCTCAGCAAAACAACAGCATTGATTGAATACGAATTGAATTTTTGCTTCACAAGTAAATACGCAAAACCTGGAAAGAAAGGATTCAGTGATAAACTGGTGGCAAATAGGGATGACAATTTGTACCGAACCGATGGATACCCGATCGTACCGATCTGATCGGGTTTTCCCGAACCCGAATATTTCGGGTTTCGGTTCGGGTTTGGGTATGATTTTTAAACCCAAACTCTTTTTGGGTCAGGTTTAGGTTTAAGGCATATCGTTTTGAACCCGACCCGAAAATCCGAAACTCATTTCGTTCCGACCTGAACCCAAACCCGAACCGAAACCCTTGTTAATATATAAATAATATTTTATATCTTAAAAGTATTAAAATAATATATGATATCATATATTACTAATATTAGTAGTAAAATGATTATACTTTGTACAAACTATTACGTTAAAGTCTAATATTAGTGGACTACTGTCGGTAAACATGTTACCAGTAGTAGGGTTTGATACAAGTATACTCTAGGTCAAGAGTTTTGCATTTTTTAACCGATCAATTGCCTACTCTGAATCCTCTAATTCAACCCAAAAATTTCAATATCGTTAAATCTATAAGCCCTTTACTCGAATAAGATCATATTAATCCTTCAATAAAATTTTTGAAAATTAAACTATAATTTGGAAGAGATCTACAAATCCGAACCCGAATAAAACCCGATCGGTTCGGATTCGAGTTTGATAATTCGGGTTTTTTTTGGATTTGGTAAAAACAATCGGGTTCGGGTTTGATTTTGGTTTTTACAAAACCCGTTTCGACCGACCCGATTGCTATCCTAGTGGCAAATGTTATCATTTTTACCTTCCAGAAGACCATAACAAAGTCATAAGTTCAAATTCTCGCTTTAATACCGGTATACGTAAATAACTAATTCAAAGAGTTATTCACCAAACAGTGTTTTTTTAAAACAGCTAAATTTAATCCACTAGTCTAATGACTTAATCGGCTAGTCAATCTGCTAACCACTAATTGCCAAAAAGCACTATAATTAAACTGGGAAGTAAGAGGAAATATCAAAATGTAAATGCAAAACCTGCTGTGAATGCAAGTTGTGATGCAATCAGTAGGCTTGATGTGGACACCGGTAGTTTTGCTACGCCATATGAATAGAGGTAATTATCAACACCAGTGAGAACACCAACAACAGCTGAGGCGAGGATCAGGCGTGGTTTCATGTTAAAGAGCTTGGTGGTGGAGTTACCCGTGGTGGCGCGACGATGATAGAAGATGGGGATGAGAACAATGAGAATGAATGGCCAGCCAGCAGTTAAGAGCCAACTTGATAGCCAGATTCTTTCGCCACCGTGGATGAAATAGAGGCGCATGATAAGCGGACCACCGCAGTTTCCTATGGCAAGGACCATGCAGCTTATTAGAAGTAGGGTTTTTCTCATATAAGGGCTAAGTGTTTGTGTTTCATGAGGTAATACATCAGTGTTAGCTCCCATGTTCACCATGATTTCCCTCTACATACAAATTCTCTAGTTCTACAAGTTCATGCATCTATAGTATAAGCTAAGAGAGAATGTGATGATTTCCATTCTGTGGTGACTAATGTTACATGTATAGTACAAGACTCGATCATCATCAATGAAAGTGGAGTCATTTGAATGGTTTGTGAATAATCTGAATCAAGATCACGAGTCAGAATCAAGTAAAGAAAAGATCATGATTCACCACCTCAACCACTCTCGTGTCCTTATTTACTCTCTCCTATCTACCAACAATAGACTGGTAATAGCACCACGTTTTGGGCATTGTCAAATTGAACATATGTAGTGTGCGCTTCTCGATAGGCTTGCCTTTACAATTATGGCAACCAGCACTAGTATCTGATCTGCCACCAGAATTATGGCAGAACTCCCCTCACAAACACTTGGTCACTTGCATACCCTTTGCAGCAACACATGGCAAATCAAGAAAAAACCTCTTAATTAGATTATAGAGTTAGTAACATAAAAAACAACGGTTTTACTTGCAAAACCAAAAACAAAACCAGGCATATGACCACGAGGCCTACAAATAAGAAAAAGATAAGTGGGGATGAGAAAACTAAAAAGTGAACATCTATGGTTATGTAAAAACAAACTTGTTATATAGCTCGGAACAATCTGGACCAACTGTTATTTGAGCTTTCCATTGTACTTCAATATTAACAAAATATTAATACTGAATTGTGTTTTCATGCTCAAAACAGTAAATGGACGAAAAATTTACATCTGCTAGTCAATATTAAGTTAGAAATACGACTGCACCGGTAGAGTCCACTTCTACATGCAATCGTCAAGAATTGGAGGATCCACCAATTGTTTTGTCGAGATGAGATTGTTGGATGGACAGGCAAAATTCAGGCGTAAGTTGATGAAAAAATAATTACCCTGATATGTCAATCCAAATTTATAATACCATTTTTACTTTTTGCCTCCAAGCTAATATTCTCAAGTTCCGAATGCAATTCAGCAATTTGCTTTCTTATTTTGTCTCCCTTGTCAGGTAGGTTAGAAATCATAACCTGCAGGAAAAAATACAAATATTTCAGGGACACACGAATATCTGTCAAAGGGTATAAAATCAAGAAAACCAGAAAATAAAGGATTTGTTCAACTGGATGTTGCATTCACTGGTGAAAAGTGAAGTAACATGTATCATTTATTTAACTTTTATTTTACAAATGTAGTATAACATGCTATTTTGAGGGTAAAGACATTGTTATCCCAGGGATAAGAACATGGCTAATGCAATGAACGTCGAACGGGCCCAATAAGGCAATGGATATTGAATTTAACTTGGCATAACTTAAATTCCATGCAAAAGATATTTACTTCTGGATTAACACGAAAAAAACAGCACAAAAGGAAGGGAAAAAAAGCCTAGTAAAAGAAATGAACTAGCCCAGCTTTTGCCGTTGTCAGGTGTTAGCTGTTCTTTTCGTTCTTATGTATATACAGAAGAATTCTTTAGTAAGGACTTTAGAGAAGAAGTTCAGGCATAAATAATTTTAGAAACTGAACACTAGCACACCTAAATTAATGAACTCCGGAACATGTGGGCATTTGCAAATCAGTTTTTTAAAAAAAAAAAAAAATTGAAAAGCGAGTGGCCATTTGCAAATCAGTTCATAATTTTTAACCAACACAATTTCATTGTGAAAAGATATACCTTATTTGCAAAAACTTGAGATAGCCGCTTGATCCTGTCTTTAATATCCCTTTCACTAGGTGAACATGAATAGTTTGATGAAGGAACTTTTGAGTGCAATTTGACATCTTTTGGGTTGAAAGCATACTTGGCACTGTTCAAATAAAATTACAAAATTCATAAAAGGTATTGTAATAGGCCCTTTTAAAATACAATATAATAGTAAAAGGGAGTACAAATACTATCACTTTATGCTTTACCCATCAGTATCACGTTCAATTGAAGAGAGGGAACCTGAGCTGCCCACAAATCTATTAGGCTTTTCCCTGCACATCACCAAACAATTATGTTAGAGACAATATTTTTTATTTTTCCTCAGTTAAATTTCCCACATATGTTTCACACTGCAAATAAGACAAGAAATTTATTAATTCCAAAAAATCCGACATACTTTTCAATCTCCATTAATATGCAATCAGTTATCTCCAACAATGAATACACTTTTAATATCTAAAACACAAATGTTTAAAGGATCTATCAAGTTCAAGGTTTACTGTAAAAATTTCTCACTTCAGGGACATCTCTTAAAGAAAAGAAAGGATTAGCACTGGGATAGAGCAATAGAAGGAGTAACTAATGGAATAAACAAATAAATGTTAAACAAGTTCTTCACAAATAATCCAAAAAGTCACGCGTGCACATAATCTTCAATACACCTACTGCTGTTAGCATGTGTGCAATGAATAATTTCACCTTGCAATTTCCTCATCTTGCACAGCTTCTACAGGCGCTGTCTTTGAGAAAAGTAAACTGTGATGGCTAACCCCGGCTATACCAAGTGACTCCACGAACTTTAAATGCTTTTCCAGTGATTTCTCCCTGTAGTTTCAATATACATGAAATAAAAAGATCATGATTACTATTTTCAGGCAAATACTTGAATAATCTCAATGCAGACGAACAAACCTTCGGAATTTTAATCTCAAAAAAGTAAAATGTGCCCAAAAAACTAATACAATAAAAAAAATGAACACAACACCATAAATTCAGGACAGTTAACACCATAAAATATGTTTTAACACCAAAGTTACATGATCTGACCAATGCTTAAAGTTAGGAGGATGCCTGGATACAGGGACTTCTTTTGTTTGCAAATACAGTAATTTACTTTCGTGAAACACACACACACACAGACACACACACACACATATATATATATGTGTGTGTGTGTGTATGATACAGGGGGTCAGTTTGCATCACAACATAAAACTAATTCTATAAATATGATACATACAGAATTTCTTCATTTTTGCCTTCTAATACTCAGTTATACATATTGTTTGGCATCTAATATGAATGAAGACGGGGGACTGTGTGTGTCTACTCTTTCAGTTCAGTAGTGTAAGTATCTCCGGTTAATATTTCACTTGCCCCAAAATACCAGGAGTACATTGTCACGAAATAAGTACCAAAATCAAAAAGCTCACATTTTCTCAATGGCATTGTAGACTGTCAAGGTCTTTGTTAACTAACATACCGACATAAATAAAGACAAGTTTCAGATGCTATGCTACTATGCACAGATGACTCGTGTAAAACAATAATGACCAAAAAGAGCCACATGAATCTTATGAAAAAAGCCATTACATTTTGAGCTGACCATCGTGCTCTTCATGCAACTGCTGTTGAGTGAGAGAAACATCAAAACCTTGTTTAGGAATACTGAACAGCTCCCTAAGATCCTGAAAAAAAAAAAGAATGTTTATACATAAACAGAGTGAAAGTTAGAAACAAATGGGAAAATATAGGCATGTGATCTATAATTTTACTAACAAAAAAATGAACTTATATATGCATGTGCAAGTGTATGTGTGTACATACAGAGTTTTAAGTAAACACTGAGAAAGATGATTTGGACCCTTAGTTAAGTACCTGTTGACTGAAATATCGAATTTGTTCTTTGTGCTCAGTTGCACTTTTAAACAGCCCCCCTTTAAATACCTATAAAAAGATATAGCCAAACATGATTACAATTACATGATAATAATAATTCAATACTATTGCACTTATTGCCAAAAAAATTGAATGACTATTGGCATTATTGGTTGCTAGCCCCGTTAAACAGCAAGGTTTTTGAGCCACACAAGATAGAAATTACTGGTACCCCGCAAGAGTAGAAACTACCATATAAATTTCTTACACACAGAAATGGCCCTTAGGGAGAACCCCCATCCTCACCACAATCCATAATAAAAAATAGAAAAATAGCATGCAGTTTATTGACATATTATGGCAACACAAGAATAAAAGTCACCATAGAAGTTAAGCCAAGAATGGACATCTGATAAAGGTACCTGCTTTCTGTATATCTTTTCTTCAACAGTTCCACAAGTCATCAATCTGTACACTAGAACATCCTTCTTCTGTCCAATACGATATGCACGATCAACACTTTGGTTATCAGTGCTGCAAAAGATAAGAAAATAAACAACTTTAAATATGTCTAACTTATTCGCCTCCTACAATCACCAGTCTAGGAAGTCGGAAATAGTATAAAAGAAGGCAATAAAGATGTTAAAGGTCCTGCAAAGTGAGATATCTTTTGGTACATTACATCCGTTGCTTTAAGAGCATCAAAAAAATGTCGTATTCTCTGGTTGAAAATACAATTTTAAATCAAACGAAATCGCATGTATACTTGTAATAAAAGACTTAAAACTTAATGTTATAACTTTAAGGGAACTCTTTGAATTCCAATATTCTTTAATCGAAGCTACCAGCATCACATCTATTTTCAGACGATGAGAGCACACTTTTGGAGTTTCAGTCATCGTGGTATTTTTCGAGTTATTTAATTTGATAATAAATCCCAGCATGTCGCAAGATTATCATACAGAAGTTGTGATGTGAAGCATACTTTTATATATACACACACACATACATACATATGAAGAACCATACAATTTTACTTTATAAATGTAAACTAGTACTTAAGTTACTCCTACTAAAACCCAAAAGGTAAATATTGTATTTGAGTTTTTTTATCTACAAAAATTTGTTATGCAAAGAATGTAGCGCATATGCTTATAAAATCAGTTTACAAACATTAAAGAATAACTGAAACTTGCAATCAGACTCAAAAAGCCAATTATGTCCAAAACTAGATCTGACTTTAAACTGTAATTAGTAAAAAAATTGTGAACATTCACCTGGGATTCCAAGCTGGATCAACTACTATGACACGGTCTGCTTTTGTGAGTGTGAGTCCTAACCCACCAACTTGAGAAGTCAATAAAAATATGGGAGCTCCACCTGCTTGAAAATCCTGTTTTGATGCAAGTTTATTTCAGTACAATAAAATCTTGAAATATCTAAATATTTAATTCAGAACACTCACATCAACAATCTTGAGTCTGTCATTAGCTTTGGTAGTGCCATCAATGCGCAAAAAATTGTAGCCATTGGATAATAAGGAATCCTATAAAATATTAGATCAATCAGAGATACTTGAAATTCTACCAACACTCAACTTTGATTCCAAGCTAGATCAACGACTAAGACACTAATGCAATAGCCATAGCACCCATGATTAAATTTTTATGACAAAAAAATCTAATTAAAACAGTCTACTCACATACTACTAAAATATAAATTTGGAATAAAATATTTCAGCCAAAGATCATATTACGACAACCGAGCAACAAATAAGGCACTATAAGGAACATATCCATTAGCCATTAGCAAGCATCATGCTTTACATTGAAAACCATGTGTTAGGGATTTAGGAATAAAAAGCATGATTCTACTACTAGGTGAATACTGAATATGCAAGCCAATGCTTATCCGTGAGCTTATGTGTAGCCAAAACAAGCTAATATATATACTCATATCTCTGCTGACAGCGCGCATATGCATTTTGTGCATTCGGTAAACAACGTTTCTAGAAATCAATTATTTAGCAAACTGACCTGAATTAAATCAAGCATCTTTCGAGTCTGAGAAAAGATGAGAACATTATGACCTCTTGGGATTAAACTTGGCTGCAACACAACATTAGAGATATAACAATATTAATCATATTAGAAAATAGTAATCACAATTATGCCAAATAAATTTTGTGAGTGCTTGTTTTATAATTAGTAGTTGTAACATTTTTTGCAACTTAAAAAATGACCAAATGAAAAGATTATATATTACTTGTAGTTTACTAGCGTGAATACCTCACTCCCACTAAGAATTAGGTTTTACATGTTAATGGCAAAATTCTACATATCTATGTAAAATGTAGAAGTCTTACCAGTAAAGATAATATAAAGGAAATTTTGCAAGACACGTAGTCATGTTTCTCTGCAAAATCGAGCCTTTCAGTCACATCTGCAATGTGCATTGCTAATTTTTCAGCCACGCCATGCTCTTCCGGGTTTAGCATTGAATCCATCCCTTCTAAAACATCTTCAGCAGCTCTTTTCGTCAAAAGCAATGGATGATCACATATTTTCTTCAGGATCTACTTGAGAAAAAAAAGGATATTATGACATGCATACATATATAAAGGAAATCTTTCTATCAATTAACTGAGCATATATACTAGCACAATTACAAGAAAATAGAAATGCTTGAATGTTATATAATCAATTTTCTGTTACCTTCAACATTCCTAACTTAAAGAAAACAACCAACAAAGGCTTAAACATATAGAAGACGCTAAATTTTACAACAAAGTAACACAAAATAAAAAAACAATATTAATATTATTTCCTCATTAAGTTTTCCACGAACTCCGTACTTGTTACTTCCTGTAGAAATTTGTCTGATGGGACGGCAATTCAACACCGTAAATATTTTACTCTCATTATTGTCTAATCTCATTTTGATTTTCTTTTCCTCTCATTACAAAGTTTTTTTTCGTATTCAATTACTTGTTTATTCCCTGTGTTTTGCATTCGTCACCTGCACCCATTTATTTTTCCTTTCTTGCTCTAGAAACATCACTATGATGTCATAGTATGACACATTCTTACAGTTTTCCTACCACACAAACCTATCAATATATCTCTTGGATAAATGGCAACATAACATCTGGTCCCTGTTATAATAAGTGCAAGCAAGGAAATAAGTAGGATGGCAATTGTAATCTAAGCAATCACGACTTCTCTCCTTAATCTCGCTACATTCCTTACGCGCTTAAAAAATTTCTATGATCCGACGCTCCGTTCTCAACTCTGCTCCGTAATAAAAACAACTATGGCGAGCTCTAACCATAGGCACATCCATTTTGATAGTGAATGGCTCTTTTAGAAGTCATGATATGCCTATTAGCAATATCGTGTATATTCGCACATACTCAAACACATAAGTAAATATGTAAGAACTAAATACTGTACTTATCAATATAGATATCACTCAATCTGTGCAATATCAATCTTACCGTTAGTGCAGCTAATGGAGAACCATCAAAGGCAGAAATGACCAGCTCAGTCTTTAAAAAGGCTTCATAGAGTTGTCTCTGCACGATGCAATACACATACTTGTAAGATATATGTCATCACCCTTTCAAAAAAATTTATATATGTACAGCCAAAGACTACATACCTGGCAGGTAGTTAATCGTAACCACACAATAACTTCATGCTTTTGGGAAAGACTAGCCGTGTTTGTGCCATCATCATCACAAAACACCTCGCTCTTCAAGCGACGCAAGAAATAAGGTTGAATGCGTTCTCTCAACTCCTGTCATAACAAGAGTACAATAATGAGCAATGACAGACTATTATGCTACTATGGATCAAGCTTTAACAAGATGCCGTAAACCAGATGTGAAACTTAACAGGACAAAATTAATGGTTATTAGGCAATTCAAATGAATCTTATTTTCACTTTAAATAGTACATTCAACTATTGACACGTGTAACAGCGAACTATGATTAACAAATCCCAAGATATTGTAAAAGAAAAGATGCAACAAAACATAAGATATATTGTCACTACTTTTGAGTTTCTATAGTATGTGCAAGCAGTGTCTAATGTGTATATATAGAACTTAGCAACGAAAAACATGTGTTTATATCACAAAATCATACAATTACATGTCGCAGACTAGGAGAATTGACAGGTAATGTTAGACTTAACTAAACATGCACACCAAGAAAACAGAAGCAAAATAAACAGTCAGTACATATGCACTGTAAAAATAAGCATTCTAAATACATATAATGATGACCATATTAATGTCACCTTTGCAACAGCCGAACCAACACGCTTATCCCTATCAGAAGCGTTTTTCTCGTTTCCACGAAGAATGGCATTTTCATATTTTTCTTTAAACCTAAGACAGAATATTTTATCATCATTTTATGTTCTAAATGAAACAGAATATATATATATGTATGTATATATATATATATATATTAGAGATATAGCAATACCATTTCTTATCACCAAGAATCTCAGGACAACAAAAGCTGAACAAGGCCCACAATTCCTACATATATTTTAATACAAGAAAGGATTAAAACCATTACTTGCTAGAAGAAAGTTATAAATTGTGTTTCTCTGTTCCAGAAATGCCTTCTTTACTGTGTTTGTGAAATACAAAGATTTAACTTCAGACATGGGTTTATTACAATGTCAAAGTAATTAAGTCGAAAGAAACCTTGTGATATTAATCTTTACTTCAAATATAATTCAAATAAAACCACATCAATTTTTGTACAAATATTTTAAAAGTTGACTACACTTAAATTTAACTGGGAATAGAAATTTAACTGTGAAACAGAGTAACCGCTACAAAAGATAAGATTAATTGCTACAAATTTAGCAAAAAAAAGGTTAACTGCTGTAACATACAGTCAGTACCTTGAGGTGATTTTGTATAGGTGTGCCACTTATAATTATACGATGAGCAGCTGGTATCTCAAGCAAACTTTTGGCCCTTTGGGTACTAGGATTCTTTATGAGATGACCCTGCAAATGGTTATGCCAACAAAAAGAATATGTCAACAATTGACCACTTCAGTCACTATTCTTTAACATTGAATATACCTAGTCGAACAATTGCATGAAAGACAAGTGTTACGTAACCGCTATTAAAAAAACTGTTGCAGTTATCAAGTTGAGGGGAGAATGTTACTTAATCAAAATAGTGATCTGAACTACTAACTCCGGTACATTAACACTTTAGTCACTATTCATTAACCTTGAATATATCACATTAAACAATCAACAAAGCATATTTTTAGTTCTAGTAGGACGATGTAGCATAATACATGAAATGCAACATCTATTTCAAGCAGGTCCCATAAATGTTAACAGATCCATAAACCAATAATCCATACATACCTCATCAAGTATCATATAATCCCAGGTATCTTCATTCTCATCGTCATAGAAATGGTCTCCTCGTAAAGATTTGGCATTGTTCCGGACAATATCATAAGTTGTTAAAAGGATACCTTTGTCCTAAAAGGAGGCAAAGATAATAAAAACATTAAATTATAAAATGAAGCACACCTAAAACACTGGATATGCAGTTGATTTCATAACTATACTGTTTAAATAAAGCAAGACATCAAACACAGGTATGCTAAGAACAGAATACTCTGGAATGCTAAATTGACATACTCATTACATTCCGTTTATAGTGGGAACATGAAGGAGGTAAAAGTGCTTTAAAAACCCTTTCAGTTTTAGGAACATGGGATATTACGGAACCATGAAAAGATTATTGTTTTTAGAAAAAGACCAAAAACGATTTTGGTGCAAATGCTGTACCCTTTGGTAATATATCAAACTCAGCCAATCAAAATTTTGAATAAATACAAGAGGACCTGCTAAGAAGACACTTTAAGCAGTAAATTTGCATTCAGTAATTAGTAGCAAGCATCAAGATTCAAGTACAAGGGTAACCTGAAAAACAGATTGAAGTTCATATTGCCGGGCTTTTGCACATGTCCCATAATATCTGGAAAAAATATAATCAGTATTGCTGTTTGTATACTTTTATATGATGACAAGGTTATTAGCATACTACACTCATATAAGGAATAACAAAACAACAAAAAATAAAAGCATTCTTGATTTCTTACTCTCTTGTCTTATGAGAAAGATCAACAGCTGAAAGTTCCTTGATCCAGTGTGGTAAAAGTGTTTTAGGAGCAACAACTAGAACCCTTTTTATAAGACGCGAGTGGAATAACCCAGCTAAGAAGCCACAAATCTGAGATGAAGTACAGTAACAAATCATTTATAATCCCAAGAGTCATCAACAAATATTAGTATTAATCAAAAGTAGAAGCTTGGGAGCAATGGAGCAATACTATAATATCTACCTGCATTGTCTTCCCTAGACCCATATCATCACCCAATATGCCACCTTTACCTTGGCAATGAAGTGACCAGAGCCACTTCAATCCATCACGCTGATGGGGATACAACATTTTTGCAATTTTACCATTTAATCTGAACTTAGAAATAGGACCATTCAAAACAATAGAATCCTCATTTACAGTATTAGTTGCCCCAGCCTTGTCCAAAGTGTTAAACTTGTCAGTATCATCAGGCTCCCGCTTTACCATGCTTGGCTGTGTATTTAAATTTTTTAAAAAGTTGTGATTACTAATAACTACGCAATCATCATCGTTGTCTTTTTTTCTATGAGCGCGTTTTAAATTATCAGATTGTCTTGCACGCGATGTGTGATTATCCATGTCCCTAATTCCAATCTTCTTATTAACTCCAGCATAATTCTTGGTGTTGTTTACCAGCATACCACCAACTCCCTTGATATCAGGTTCATCCTCATACAAATTTGCTTGGTTAATATTATGTCCACTAAAACCACCAAAGGCATCAGATCTAGCTGAAAAGGAAGGACCAGCATTCGTATCCAATTCCTTTTCGTTGTAAAATTCAGTTCCCTTGCTCATATGTGAAACTGAAAAACCCTCGGCCCGCCCAATTTTCTTAGAAATTGGTCTCTTCTCCATTGAGAGAACCTCAAATTTAGCACTTAAATCATTCAGAATATCCACAATTTCGTTACCATTTCCCTCAGCAGTATCTATGTCTTTTTTCGGTGGAGGAGGTGATTTAAAATCTGCTACAACTAAATTGTCTGGTTCACTATCCAAAAAAGTCGCATTGTCATCTCCGTCACAGTCATTGCTTGATGAAACTGTTTTGCAGAGTCGACGCCTACCTTCTAGCTTAACCTTCAAAGGCTTCTTCTCTTCTGCATATATTCACCAATCCATTCATTAAACCCAAATGACACTACAATTATAACTTCCAGTTCAGTTGGCAAGAACCACAAAAGTATAACATGACACACCCCTCTATTATATACTCCCTCAGTCCCTTCCAATTGTTTACATTTCTGAGGAAGTGTCCGACACGCATTTTAAGGTGCATAAAAAGTATAGTTATGTAACTTATTTTTACAATTTTCTTTTTCTGAATAAAAGTTGAATGTTTTAGTTTTTATTCAGAAAAATAAAATTGTAAAAAAAAATTGCAGAACTATATTTTATATGCACCTTAAAATACGAGTCGGACACTCTCTAAAAAATGTAAACAATTGAAAGGGACGGAGGGAGTATGATATAATGTCGTTTATGCTAATTTATGTCTTAGCTTCAAAAGATTGCACTGCCTTATCACGTATTATTATTATTTGTATGTTGTCTGTTTCTTACCTCACACTTTACAGGTATGAGCAAGTCCAGGTAACTTAGAAAACTACAAACATGTGGTTCTGTATGTGTGCACAAGTGTTTATCGGTGTAAAAGATTACCAGGTTGAGGAACAAACTCTTGGAACCCATCCTTGTCAACTTTGTCAAGGGAAGGCATGTATTCACCATCAGTTGAGGAACCACTGACGTCAGTACCAACCTCTGATTCTATTTCTGCAACTATCTTCAATTAGACAATTCCAAAATCGGAATGACATGTAAAATGTACATAAATTTTACTTCATAAAACATAAACAGAGATTTATAACATTGATTCTGCTGGTGTTTTATGATAGTAACTATTTTCTACAAGGGCAATCAGTACATGTACTCTGGATCTAAGCCATTTGAGACAAGGAAAATTTTATATAACTAATAATATACCCGAATCCATGTGTGAGTAGCCTCCTTGATGCTCCAGCTTTGAGGGATTTTCTGCAACTACATATGGTGGTTGTTCAGTTCATAAAAGAATACATGATTTGAAGATCTATCCTTCTTATTTCTAAAATTAGAAATACCAAACATGAACAAATAAGGAGAAACTATATCTTCCAAAGCCCATACATGAGAGAGAGAGAGAGAGAGAGAAAGTGAGAGAGAGAGAGCATACATGAAGGGGCAGGAGAGTGACAGTCAAAGTCATCAATTATGGAGAAACGAGGGGCATGGTCTTTTTTTGTATTGCTTGATGACAAAGCTTTGCTAAGATTCATCTTTGAATCTGCATCAACTTCTGGTATAAGACATCAATCAAAATACAAACAGACAGATTCTATAAAAAAAACAAGAGTGGAAATAGAATGATCAGTCAAAAACAAAGAGATGAACTGCATTAAAATGAAAGAAGAAACAATAATGTACCCGAAGATTTGTTGGCAAATTGGCCGCAGCCCCTTTCACTTTCAACTGTTGATGGATTTCCTGCAACTCTCAATGGTAGTATTTAAGCTTAGGCATGAAAGATGTAAATCCAAATTACATGATGTGAAGTGGAACCTAATTCCAAAAGACTACTAGAATTCAAAAAACTTCACTTTATTATAATAAAAATACATGTACGCAACAGCTAATATCGTTCTAAACTATAGAGAGAATATGAGATGATATCAATTTCATAGCACATCTATCATCTCAAATCAGAATTAAAAAAACCTCCAAAATGAGACATTACATTAACTGAAAAAAGGTGATGTACATTCATGGTTATCACGGCGCCAAGTCGAGCCTCGAAGCCCGAGTACCTTCGAGAAGACTAGTCGACAAGTCGCTCGACTAGTCGTAAAAAGTCGACAAAGTGTTTATTGTACATATACTTACTAAACATGTGAATCCCCTAATTTAAATCAAAAGTAATAGAATAGTAAGCTCAAATAAGCATAGTTACTGCATAATAACATGCATATTCCAAATATCAAACACGTGCAAGCAAATAAAGACATAAGTATGTTGAATTTCAAGCAAAGTTATCTATCTAAATATCATTTACATTTTCTTATCTTTCTAATGCGTTGCATGGGTTTGATTGAGTCCTGCACACCACAATTGCCCCAAATCAGGCATCGAACCCAATTACCTCGACAACAACTAGTCGTTGATAAGTCGGGCTTCGAGGCTGCGCCCGAGTACCTTCGTGTTGACTAGTCATCGAGTAGTCATCTTCGGGATAACAATGAGTACATTAAACACACACACACAGAGAGAGAGAGAGAGAGAGAGAGAGAGAGATTACCAGGAGAGAGTGGTAGAGAATCGAAATCAACAGTCACGGAGAAATGAGAAGTTTCTTCTTTCTGGGTATCACTTGATGTCAAAGCTTTGCTGAGACTCAATTTTAAATCGTCTTCTTCTGTAAATCAAGTCATTAATGAAAACATTAACAAAAAAGTGAAGAAAACAAACAGATCAACCATAAAATCATAACTGCATTAAACGAAAAAACACAATGATCTACCAAAAGAGTTGTTTGCATCACTCCAGCACTCCACTTGATGCTCAACAACTGGTGGATTTTCTGCAACCATCACAGTGGTAGTTGTAATTAGTAATCTTTAATAGAAAATCAATAACAACACTATCCATATAAACTCTTCTAAATTCCGAAATTTAATCAATACTCAATATAGAACTATTAATGGAAATTAATTCTCCAAGATATAATACATGAAATCAGCTATAAATGTGAGAAATCCTAGAACTAGTGAGATGATATCCAATTCATAGTATTTTATTATTATATAAAACCTATACACCCGCTAAGGTAAATATACCTGAATGAATACATTATACAAACCTCCACACACATATACATGTTTTTTCTTATTTAAAAATAATTCAAAGTCATATTTATTAATAGAAATCATTTCACTAAATATGCACAGCTAAAATTTGCTAAAACTGTACAAAATCATCACAGAGAATAATATTAACTTTGCAGCCTAGTACTATAAACCTTATATGATTAAAAATCCTTTACATTGAACCATAGGGAATACATTATACACTCTACACTCTTGCGCAGTACAAACACACAAGACATGTATATATAGATAAAGAGCATACGTGATTGAGGAGGTGGGGGAGAAGGAGAACCGAAATCAGCAATGCCGGAGAACGTAGGAGCATCATCATTTACAGTAACACTTGATGAGATAGCTTTGGTAGAATTCATCTTTGTTTCCTCTTTCCCTCCTATTACAATTCAAACATTACTTTATACATATATAATTATATATTACACAACCAATGTATCAAATCATACATATTAATGAAAATAGCAAAAGACTGTAACATATGTTAACGAATATGATGTGCTAAAGTTTCATACTAAATGCAGCTTTCACTGAAACAAATTATAAACCCGAAATGGAAGATATAGTCTTAGAATTGGAACCAATACACTATACAGATAAAAAAAATACATGTTCTACAATTCCACTTCATGATTATATATGAACATTCATTTCGCCTAAAATGCTTATATAAAATCATCTAGAAGTATACTAATCCTCAGTCACAAAATGTTATTCACTTAACAGTATAATTATACTTCATCGAAACAGACTCACCAGATGTTATTCACTTAACAGTATAAACAGATTATATACATTAATACAACACACATGTAGCTAGAGAGAGAGAGTACCAGACTTAGGAGGAGAAGGAGAATCGAAAGCGAAAGTAGGAGCATCGTCATCATCTAAATTAAGACTCGACGAAAATGCCTTACTGAGATTCACCTTAGCTTCGTCTTCATCACCTATTTAAAATCAAACATCAATTCAATCACAATACAATAACACAGCTATCAAATCAAACACAAAACACAGGGAAAATATAATATCAATGACCCAATAAACATCAATCATCACAATAAATGAATCTCTCTCACACACAGCGCGCGGGCGAGAGAGAGAGAGAGAGAGAGATTTAAACATCAATCATGACAATAAATGAATCTCTCCCACAGAGTGAGAGAGAGAGAGAGAGATTTAAACATCAATCAAGACAATAAATGAATTAAACATCAATCATGACGATAAATGAATCTCTCTCACAGAGAGATAGAGAGAGAGAGGTGAGGTGAATTACTTGAGAAATGAACAGGAGGCTTAGATTGAGGAGCAGAGGAGAGGTCAAAGAGAAGACGATTGTGACGCTGATTGAGACTCATCGGCTCTTTCGCCGCTGTTCTCTTCTCCGCCATTGAAAGGCTCGATTGAGATTTCAAAACCCTAATTTCAATTAAAACGGTTTGATTTTCCGCCTATGAGCGGAATGGAACTTATAATTCAAATTTTGTGTATCGGCTCTGTCTACGCCGTTCTTTCCTTTACAATGCTCGGCAGCTGTGCTGCCCGGGTTTCGTGAATATCGGATTTAACATTTGAATTTTGAATATTAGGGCTCCCCCACTGGGGAATAAATGCCCAACTTTCGTAATTTGAGTTAATAATATCCAAATTGTCACTTTCGGAGAAAAATACCTAAAATGTCACCTCATAACCGAATATCGTCTTCCGTTTTTTAATACATGCAAAACGGAACATCGTCTTCCGTTTTTAATTTTTAAATTTTAAAAAAAATATATAAACGCTACATCGTGTAACGTTTTGCCTCTTATTTTTTTTATAATGTAGCAACGTGACTTCACTCACGTTTTGTGTTTTTCTGTTTTATTTTCTTCTTTTAAGCTTTTTTTGGTATATTATTTAGAGGTCCGGAAACATCATTTAATGTTATATTTTTCAATATTTATTTTTATTTAATATTTTTAGAATTTATAAATGATACTATAATTTAACAATTTTTAACATTTAGGTTTCACCAATCTCGTTTTGGGTTTTAGAAACATTTTTAAAAAAATTAATAAATGTTACACCGTTTTAGGGTTTAGGGTTTAGGGCCTTTATTTAGGGCCTAAAGGCCCTAAACCCTAGGAACCGGTAATATTAATTTTAAATTAAATAATTTTAAAATTTAAGGATGTAACTTAATTTAATAATTTCAATATTTTTTTATTTAATATTTTTAGAATTTATAAATGATATCATAATTTAACAATTTTTAACATTTAGGGTTCATCAATCTCCTTTTGGGTTTTAGAAACATTTAAAAAGAAATTAATAAATATTACACCGATTTAGGTTTTAGGGTTAATGGCTAAAGGCCCTAAACCCTAGGAACCAGAACTATTAATTTTAAATTAAATAATTATAAAATTTAAGAATGTAACTTAATTTAATAATTTTTAACATTTTAGGGTTTAACGATCCCCTTTTGAGTTTTAGAAAATAATTTAAAATATTTTTTTAATAATTTATGATTTAATAATTTACAAGATATAGTGTTTTGTTTTTAAAAAAAATAAAGGAAAAACGTTACTTTATATGACGTTTTGCTACCAAAACGCTGCTTTATCTAACGTTTTGCTCATATAAAAAAAAATCAAAGTGGTAAAACGGAACACGAAGTTCCATTTTCCAAATAAATATAATATTACATATATATTTAGAGTAAAATAATAATTTACAAATAAAAAACATCACATGTAAAAGTATTAATTAAATAAATAATTTGTAAAAATAAATCAAATTTCAAAATTTTGAATTGGTTAAATATTTTTCAAAGATTAATCTAGAACTTTTCAGAGTTTAGTAGTTTTTAAAGTACATGGGTTGTAAAATAAATCAAAAAAATAAAAGAAAATATATAAAGTTTAATAAAATATTAGAAAATACTGCAAAACAGTAACCGGGCGCAGTTTGGTGGCCATGCTCACTTTTTAGGTACTCCCTCCTTCCCGTTCGATTCTACACGTTTACTATTTACACGTATTTCGAAACTTGTATAAAGTATGGTTTGATAATATTTTTTTTAATTTTTTTTTTAAATAAAAGTATAAACATGAAACTTTTATTCAAAAAAAATTTTAAAAATATAATGTGGAGTTATGTTTTAAATGATCATTGAAATGCGTGTCGAAAAGTAACGTATAAATAAAATTCAATGGGACAGAGGTAATAATCATATAATGCTATTTTTTGAATTTTTTGCATGCCCAAGTAACTTTGAGCATGCATTGGAGTATGCATTGGAGTTGCTCTTATGACCAATGAAAATAGTCAACACAATTGTAGATGGTCAAGGGATTGTTAAATATATCAAGTTATGTATCAAATATTTTTTATTAATAAATTTATGTGAATACTGATATTCATTTTTATTAATTACACTATAATCAATTAATTAAATCATAATAGATATCATATGGATCTATTTTGTGAACCAATTTGGTACCTTTAATATTTTCAATATTATACATTTTTTCTTGAAAATTTATTTAGGCCGATGGCCGTTTGTGGAGCTTGCTTATGATTTATGATTGTTCAACTAAATGGTTATGCAAGAAATTAAAAGAAATATTCTAAGTATTTGCTAAAATATAAAAGTCTAAAGATTTTATTGAAATCATCCAACTCCTACTCGTTGTACTATTCACTACGTGCACTTATATAAAGGCTTTCTACGCTTAAAGATTTTATTATAAATTTTTTAACCTCGATCGATTCGTTGCATTGATCAGTTTTGAACAATCATGGCCTCAACTGAAAGTTCTGATTTCATTGAAGCTGACACCATCTATCGCCAACACGAAAACATCCTGGATTTGATCCCCATTGTACAAAATCGAGAGTTTTCGATATCCATCCAACCAGCAAAGTCCTTAAAATCATTCATTTTGTTTCGACATGGCTGCGATGAGAAATATGTTTCTTTTGTCATCATGGGAACTTTGAGAGCTCTGGAGTTCATTCATACACGTGCAAATCTTGTGCATGGAAGCATTAACTTGAGTAATGTTTTCTTGGACAGAGATTGTAAGGTGAAGCTCGAGTTGCCTACGAGGAAAAATTGTGTGGTTGAGGAGCAGAGGACTGATATTCGGATGGTTGGAGAGCTGGCTTTGGATTTGGTTTATGGAAAACATGGTAAGAAATTTAGGGTTGTGTGCTTTTCCGGGAACATGAAGAAGAAGAAGAAGCTTCTGTCGGGATTGGCTGTCAGGGATTTCGTGAAGTTTTGCTTGAATCCATTGCGCGTGCCAACACTAAGGGAGGTGATGAATCACGAGCTCTTTAAAGAGTTTGGTGAGTTTGATCAGTATCAGGAGGAGTTGAAGAAACTGCTGCAGAAGAAATTGTGTAAAATATAAAAGCCTCAGTTTGTAGTTCAGTTAAGTCAGGATTTTATTTTGAGTGTTTGATTCTTAGTCTTTTATTGTCGTAGCGTTTCTGGGTATGACATTGATCATATTCCAAAGTTGTGATAGTGTCAGAGATCAGAAGAAACTTGTTTTTATGTTTTCCAGTTGTTGTTGCTTAATGTGATGTACATATATATTGATAATGTTTTAATGATGAATAGAAATTTGTGTTCAAAGTTTGTGTTTGATAAAGTTATGTGGTCTCTTCTGTGTAATCGATATCTTGTAGTACCTTGTATCTTATAGGAATCATAACTGGTAATCGATATCTTGTAGTACCTTACATCTTATAGGAATCATAACTGCAAGCAGAGCCTCAGGTTGTTTGATAAACGCGTAGCTTAATTGTATCTAGCTAACAGCTTAGGTTGTCTGATTTATACTGAGATGTGGATGAATGATTGATGCTTTGAGATTCCTCGAGGATGCTCTGAGCCTGACATGTATTTTTTCGTTGGATGGTTATTGTTTAATGAGGCATGATAACCCAGACCGTGTAATGCTCATCACTGTGATTTTAGCACAAGTTGTGCTAAGTTATTGAATCTGAGCTCTGAGGGATGGGGGTAGTGTTCATGATATCTTCATTAAGATTTGATCGCGGTTATGATAGGTTATGCCTCACGAGGGGGCTGCAAAAGAGGCCTCGAGAGGGGGCTGCAAAAGACGCGTATCCTCTAAGCTCCCATTGCATCAATATGTTGATGATCAGAAACATACTCTGCATGATCAGAGTTTAGAAGCTCCCATTTGACAAGGTTTATGGAGTTACTATACTATGTCAAGTTACTGACTTCCTAAAACCTCATAGTTCTGGTATGAAATATTACTTGGATCGTATGTTCTCTTAAAAAGACAATATCAAGTATGAAAGAACAGATAATTGATAATATAATCTGACTGTCTTGTAGATCAGCTACAGGATATAGATAACTAGTAGACTATAACAACAGAACAAAGCCTTATTGCAGCACCAAATTCAGATCCTTCATAGTCGATAGCATGTCAAGAAATCTCCTTGGCACTTTGGCAGTATCGTTCCTCGACGAGGACTATCCTTTAACATACTCATCTGCAGAAGAATGGGACATGAACGCGTAAGAGGATTGATTATATCAACTAGTCAATTGTATACTATTCGACATAAAAGAACAGGAAATCGCACCTGATTGAAGTGACCTAGAAGACAAAGCTTTGCGACTAGCAACATTGACGCGATTACCAGTTCCTTGTGCACGCCTCTGTAAAAACAATGGATATCAGAACAACTAATAAAACTAAAACAAGGAGAAAATTAGCAGCAAGCGAGTAATGGACAAACCTGGCCTCTTGCATCATTGGTGACAGTGGTATCCTGAAGAATTTTCCCGCAAAAAGCACAACATCTGAGGAAAAACAAATCAATTAAGTCAAGTTATGTTATGTTATGACAACCAGGGACGGATCCAGGAATTTTCGTTTAGAGGGACATGGGGCAAAAAACGTAAAATTTGATTTTTTTTCCCCCGGTGCCCCTTACTAGATCCTCCCCTGATGACAACCAAAAACACTGGGAATGAATCTCAAAGAAACAAACAGCAATCACAGAAGAAGTACAGGAGAAGAACCCTTACACTATGCCATCGTCGAATCGTTGTCCTTTAACAAGCCATGCGCAATGATCACACCACAACTCTATTCCCCTGTTACCAAATCAAAGCCAATACAGAAAAAAGGTCATACAGAGTCCAGCAGTGTTGCATAATTGAGCATTATCGCGTAAAATTTCAGTAACTGCTAATCTTCTTGTTTATATGTTAGGCATAAATATTTAAATTAATGTGTCTTATAAATTAAATAACATACTTGCACGATGAAACATCGTTCGAGTGTTGTCTTGAACTCGAGGAGGCACACGAGGAAGTATCGTTCGAGTGTTGTCTTGAACTCGAGGAGGCACACGAGGAAGCGTTGTTCGAGTGTTGTCGTGAATTCGAGGAGGCAGAGGATGCCATTATCACTTGCATTGGAAAGCAGAGGTCTCCAAACAATATATGTTACAGAAAACAATAGACGTGCATCAAAAAATAGTAAATAGACAAAGACAACTGCAGAGGAAATATATTTATAGGTATGATTAATGATTATCAAACACAAATCATACTAAGTTTGGTATTTGCACGTAATACAATAATGTATGCATGAACAAGTTTTGTATTTGAGTAGGCTCCAAGGCTCCAGCTGAGGACCCTGTCCTTCAAATAGAAGTCAAACTTGCCATATCGCACTTTTCGTTGGCTAAAAGAGCTGTTCGCGAACCGAGCCGTTCGCGAACAAGCTCGAGCTCGGCTCGTTAAGGGCTCGAGCTCGAGCTCGAACACAAAAATGTGTTCGTTAAGAAAACGAGCTCGAGCCGAGCTTTTGCCATGTTCGGCTCGAGCTCGGCTCGAGCTCGGCTCGGCTCGATTCGGCTCGAAAAAAAAATTAAAAAAAAAATTATTTTTTATATATTTAATTATTATGAATTTTATTCAGATTTTTTATAAATATTTTTAAATTATTGAACTATACGAATGTCAAAATATATATTTTAGTAATTTGAAAAAATTCAGATATTAAAAATTAATTTTTTAATTTGATATTTTAATAATTAACAAGTGATTTGACTATTACTTGTAACTAGTATTTATTTCCTGATCGGTGTTTCGATTTTTTGAAATTATTTATAAATGATCCAACCGTACGGATGTCAAGATCTATATATTTAAGTGATATAATAAAAAATTTAGAAAAAAAATAAATATATTTGGTTTGCTATTTTAACGGTAAACTAGTAGTTTGATTAGTACTTCTCCCATATTAATGTTTCGATTTTTTAAAAAATATTTATGAATGATCCAGCCGTACGGATGTTAATATCTATATTATTTAGTAATATGACAAAATTTTTAGAAAAAATAAATATATTTGATTTGTTATTTTCACAGTCAACAGTTGTTTTGACCTTTACTTGTAACTATTGTTTAGTCTCATATTAATGTTTCAATTTTTAAAAAATATTTATGAATGATCCAACCGTACGGATGTTAATATCTATATATTTTAGTGACATGATAAAAAATTTAGAAAAAAATAAATTTATTTTGTTTATTATTTTGACAATCGACCAATTGTTTGAATAGTTGTTAGAACTAGTGTTTAGTCTCATATTAATGTTTCAATTTTTTTAAAAATATTTATGAATGATCCAACCGTACGGATGTTAAGATCTATATATTTTAGTGACATGACAAAAGTTTTAGAAAAAAATAAATGCATTTGGTTTGTTATTTTAACAGTCAACCGGTGTTTTGACCTTTACTTGTAACTAGTGTTTAGTCTCGTATTAATGTTCTGATTTTTTTAAAAATATTTATAGATGATCCAACCGTACAGATGTTAATATCTATATATTTTAGTGACATGATAAAAAATTTAGAAAAAAATAAATTTATTTTGTTTGTTATTTTGACAATCAACCACTTGTTTGAACAATACTTGTAACTAGTATTTAGTCTCGTATTCATATTTTGATTTTTTTAAAAATATTTATAGATGATCCAACTGTACGGATGTTAAGATCTATATATTTTAGTGACATGACAAAAGTTTTAGAAAAAAATAAATGTATTTGATTTGTTATTTTAACAGTCAACCGGTGTTTTGACTTGTACTTGTAATTAGTGTTTAGTATCGTATTAATGTTTCGATTTTTTAAAAAATATTTATGAATGATCCAATCGTACGGATGTTAAGATCAATATTTTTTAGTGATATGACAAAATTTTTAGAAAAAAATAAAAGTATTTGGTTTGTTATTTTAACAGTCAACCGGTGTTTTGACCAGAATTTTTTAATTAAGCTCGGCTCGGCTCGGCTCGGCTCGGCTCGACTCGGCTCGTTTTGATGGAGAAAGCTCGTGTTCGGCTCGGTTCGACTCGACTCGATTTTGTTCGATAAAAGCTCGTGTTCGGCTCGTTCGTTAACGAGCTCGAGCTCGAACACAGGTTTTTGTTCGTTAAGAAAGCTCGGCTCGGCTCGGCTCGTCAGAAAAAAAATTAAAGCTCGGCTCGGTTCGATCAAAACTCGACTCGGCTCGGTTCGTGAACAGCTCTACTAAAAACACACATTTTATGTATGTTTTTATGAATAATCTCCAAGGGTCCAAGTCAAGGCTTTATGGAATACTATATTGATTTTAATAATCTCATTTATAAAAATATACATATATATCACAAAATTATTGTAAACGGCAAAAACAATGGTTTTTATTTCAAATTAAACACTTTGGGCCCGTTTTGATAATGAAATTTAAACTCGAGGAGAATGAGAATGAGAATCAGATTTTAATATAAAAGTACTATATAAGAATAGACCTTCATTCTTATTTCTTGTTAATGAAGTTGAAATCTCACGAATGATTCAGACGATCCTTTTATTTATACCGATCCTTTTATTTATACTGTTTCTGATTGCAAAATAAAGTACTTACATACAGTGTTTTAAAAGTCGGTGATTAATCAGATTAATCGGCGATTAATCACTATTCGGTAGAAAAATAAACTAATTAAACAAAAATAGGGTCAAAATTATTTTTTACGAAAATCGGTCAAAAATCGGATTAATCAGTCAAAAATCGGATTAATCAGTCAAAAATCGGCCTTAGTGGTAAAAAATTAAAAAATTTATAGAAAAAATTAAAAATATAAAAAATATAAGCTTTTAAAAAGTTTAAGAAAAATATTATTCTAGTATACATAATTACTATTTTTAATGGTAATTAATAATGATTTTTTCTAATTTTTTTCTCAATTTGACCTTAGTTCATAAGTTAGATTTTAAAAATTATATTTACTTTAATAATATAACATTTTTTAAATTTATTTGTATAAATATATATAATAAATAGATATGCATAATTAAAATAATAAAATAGTTACATATATCTCTTCTATATATAATAGGAGAACAATTGTATAATTTCCTGAGATTAAAAAATCTCATTAAAAAGACTAAATTACCCATGTTTTTAATAATTATATAAAAGATGTAATTTGTGTGAATCGAACTCAAGTTATTTCATTCAACTATATGTAAGTGTGCTAAATGAATGTTTTATTTAACTTTAAAGATACTTACTTGAATTCCGCAAAAAAACATAGTTAGTTGAATATTTGTACAGTTAATTTTAAAGAATTGAATTCCAGATATAAAATTAGGCATAGTACATAAATGGATTATTATTTTATTTATTAATCATTTTTTAGTTTGAAAATATATCTCATATATTTTTAACATATTTTTTATTATAAAAAGTAATTAAAATGTACATATATAATTTTAAAAAAAATATTGAAAATAGAATCGCTTATATATAAATAATTTATATTGGTATTACTTATTTAGATAAGTTCGAATTATAATGAGTCAATGCATTTTAGAACTTGACCCATTGTTCAAAAAATATTCGAAATTTGACTACATGACCCGGCCGAAAAACATCGTCACATTCTACGTTTAGTAAATTTAAATTACAAACTCGGCGAGAATATCTTACCAATAATGTGAATTTTTTTAATATTTTATGTTAATATAAATTTATGTGTTTTAGGTCTTTATAGGATCAAGTCAATTGATTATTTATATTAAAATTACTAACTTCACCGGTAACGTATTATTATTTTTGGAATTTGTCCCGATTTTAAGAATATTTGAAATTTGAAATGAGATCTCACGAGATTTGTTAAAACTACGATGATATATTAAATCGATTTATTTTTCATTTTTTACATTAAAAAAAACTAGCTTTTTAAAAAGAATTCTTTTAGATAGCAATATTCATTGATAAAGATAATATTGTACAAATATTTTGAATTATTTTAATATTTTGAATTATTCAAATAAAAGTTATATCTATACTGTATTGTAGCATTTGATTCAATTCATTTTATATTATTTAAGGAAAAAAAACAAATATTGTTCAATAATTTGAAGGAATTAACAAGGTCAACTGATATTTATAAAACTTTATCGAACTGAAATTTTTTAATTTTTGGGGAATAGTATAAAATGTTATCAAATTATTATATGAAGAAATATTAAAGTCGTAATTAAAGAAACTTAAAAACAGTTTAAATAATGATATAATTACAATTTTTCTTTCGAATTCTTGATAAAAATCATGAATATCAATAATAAGTCTTAAAAAATATATAATTTATTTTTAAGTTACAACCATGATTGATACTCGGTTGCGTAAAAAATAGATTTGGATTTTTTGTCGGTGATAATGTGAATACCATATATAAATTATAACAATTTATTTATTACATAATTTTAATTTTTGAATAATTATAAATGCATGTTATTTAAGTAATCAATTGTCTCACTATATGTTAATAATAAGTATACATGTACATAAATCAGATATTTAGCATACAAATAATTGAAATCATCATAATTTACTAAGAGATAATTTACTAAGATATGTAACATACAATAATTTACATGCTAACACACACATGCATATAACTTAATCTTGCTTTCTTAATAATAGTGTAAATAAAAAACTAACATTTTCCCATACATACATACGTTGAATTTCAAAAACTAATATTTTTTATTAAAATCAACTTTACTATTGTCAATAATGTAAATTTTACATTATTGTATATTATGATTGCAAGTCATTCTGACTTCGACTATGAATTTTTTATCTTTTTAAATTGAGTAAGTTAATTGTAAATTAGTTGTGAACTCAACAATAATATAGAGCAGTACATATAGTTTATTCAAATAAAATTCAAGATTTTGGTCAACTCTGTATTCAACATATATGTTATTTTTTTAGTTTTTTATTTGTAAACATACTAACGACATTCTACAGATTAAGTTTATTCGTTTCGTTTTAAACGTACACTTACTACCCTGTTTATTTTCATTCATTAAATATAAAATAACGTGTAAGTATAATATAATAATAGTTGAAGGGATATTCACTCATAAAAGTGAGGAAGCATTCGAAACTCCTAATGTTATAGAGGGGACATGGAGCTTGTTGGAGAGAAATTTTATCTCCATTTCTTCAAAATTTGACTCAAGAACCTGTATAAGGTTATTGTTGGAATTGCTATACAAACATTATAATGGCATGATGCATAAAAAAACTCTAGAAAATGACCCGTGCCTCGCACGGGGTATTATGCTATTAATATTTGTATATAAAAATACTATTAAATTAGTTCCGATTAATTCTCGATTACCCGATTAATCCCGGTAGAGTGCCTTCCCCGACTAAAGAACATAAAAAAAATATTATTTGAAAAATGAACTTGAAATTCTTTTGAAAAATAGAAAACTTTAATGTGGGTGTTTCTTGCATCCTTGCTTTTTCAGAGATGCTGATCTAATTTTATTTTTTTTGCTAATTGATCATGATCTAATTTTAATTTTAAGATCTAAATATTGATAAATATGTTTTTTTTTCTTTTTCTAATTTCGTTAATCAGTAAATTGTGCCTGCTCTGATAAGGTTATTTATCATAATATCAGATCCTAGCCCATCTAGCTATAACTCCAGTTTCTGATGGCACATCACAAACCAGCTATGAAGATGAACTTGTAAGCTAAATCATAAAAGTGAAAGGCCTGTTGGAATCATCTGGATTTTTTTGCCATCTATATATCTATCTATATATATCTATATAAAGTAGAATCACGGGAGTCCTACGTGGCGCTGTCAAAGATATCTATTTTGCTTTTGCTCTTTTCTTAAGCCTTAGCCGTTTTATTCATCAAGATTTCACGGGAGTCCTACGTGGCGCTGTCAAAGATATCTATTTTGCTTTTGCTGTTTTCTTAAGCCTTATCCGTTTTATTCATCAAGATTTCTTATACCCGTCCGTATGGTGTCATTTCTGCTTCCGCAACTGGGAATATCAACAAGCAATCATTTATATTAACTTAGCCTTTTTATCTTCTTTCTTCCAATTTCGTCCCATACGTGTACACAATTATTTAGCCCACATTTTTCTTTCTACCAACGACGGTATATGCATCTATATCTATATATTTATACATATTGATCCTGGCCTCTTTTTATAATTTCCAGGACTCGATTACTCTAGATTATGCGGTAATGTCAGGGAGTACGACTGAGTTGCATCATCGGTGTCCAGTTCCAATTAAGATTTCATCGAATCGTACTTGTGTTTCTGGTAAGTTCATATTTCTTGTATCTATTTTCGCACACCTGATTTATGAGGTCTCAAGTGCACCTCACATGTTCGATAAAAGTTCAGGAAAGAAAATATAATTTCTTATGTTTTGATATGGATAGGTGCTTATTATTTCTTCCCGGCATTGGCAGAGTAACATATGGTTCTAAACTGCATTCTAAGGGTTACTTACTTTTATATTTCTAATTGGGCCAACAGTGGCACCAATTTCTTTTGGATGCTCATATTTTTTGCTTTACAAATGCTAAAAGATTCAATTTATCTGTTCAAGTTTTTCAATTAAATTTCTAGAAGTTAGTGATGTAAAAGCTTCAAATTCTTTAACCAAGGATCAGTTTGACTATTCAATTATTTGTTCAGGTTTTTCGATTGATATTTAGGAGTCAGTGATGTAGAAGCTTCAAAGTCTTTAAGCACAAATTATTTTGGTGTTTAAGAAACTTCGACTATCATGGCCTTTTTTGAAAATAGGATTAAATTTGTGTAGTTCTCTTTGGATAAAATTGGTAGGAGATTTCTCTGTTATAAGGCTAATATCTCTTTAGTGGCAGTTTTTTTTGTAATGTGGATTGTTGATGGTCAGAGTCTCTACTTATTTGCATCACCATGGCTATGACAAGAAGGTTTCATGGTATCATAACGAGATACTACAATTTGGTTTAGAATATTTGTACGCTATACCGTTTTTTACTTTTTTAAAAAAAATAGTACTTCTCGTGATGTAAAAGGATTGTAAGATGTTGGCTAAAAGATTTACGGGAATGTAGTTATTTAAAAGGATGATTAACTACAATTGATCATGATTGTATATGAATTAACAATATCAACCGTGTTGGAGATAGAACACTTCATTTAGCACGTCGGTATAACACTTCATTCAGCACTGCATCTCTTTTCTTATAATTTTTCATATATAGATGTGTAAGCCATAAATCCATATAATTGTCTTTTAATTTGGCTATCAATATATTGAAAATTGATTATAATTTGTTATACTTGATCAATTCATATGATTTTATAGAGTTTATATGAATATTTTTGGCTATGTTGTCGACTAGAATGTTATGTGTGTAATGGTTAGGCAATAAGGATGTAACGCATCCCACATATTGTTGGACAAACTTAGTATTTTAGACTAAGTTGTGAATCATTTTGAGACTCTATATGAGTGAGACACATTATGTGTTAGTGGTGTGTATTTATTGGAACGTATTCTCCTCTTCGAGGGGATTCCAACGCATATTTACACGCTCAAAATGAGTAAAAGGTGAATGATAACTGATGTTCCAAAGTTTTACCTTTTAATATGAAAAGTGGTTTTGTACCACATCGAGAGTAGCACAAACCTATTCCTTAGTTTTTCTTATAAATACCATGTACCACATCGAAAAGAAAAACAAGTCATTTCAAGCCTCTCTTTATAAATAGAGTCTTAGGGCATCAGTTTTATTAAGTCAAGGGAATAAGAGTCATCTCTTTCATTCTCGGTCTCTTTAGTCTTAAATTTTTCCAATATTACGGTGATAGTTCTCGGGCTTAGTTCAAGTTCGCTGAGAGTATATTCGATCTATCGATTATACTGGTATCTCGTTTTATCCTGGGAGGCTATCGACTCGCACATACGGTGAGAGGCGAAATAGCTTTAAGGAGACAGTTTCAACTGGACTCGAGGATCTCCATTTGGTTATATCCTTTCTTTCTCTGTTTGATTTCGTTTACTCACGCACACAATTATTTGATTTATATGTATTAATCACAGATTGTATTCACAATCTTAAAGCTATTATATTTTATACATCTGTGACTGATACATCTGTATCTGCTTGTTTTGTTGAGTAACAGATCGATGGAGAACCAAACTGTGAACGATCCGATGAACATGACGGATGATCCCAACGCACAGATCACTGGATCTGATGGGGTTCACCAGCAGCCGATTAACCCTAACGCACGGATCGTATGATCTGATGGGGGTCAAACGCCTGTTGGACATGTGCCTTCGGGACATGTGCCTGTGGGACACACTGTCATTGGACAGATTAGGGTTCCTCTTGGACAGATATCGGCAGGATTCACTCCTCCGATCATACCTGCGGTGCCTACTGGTGTGCATACACCTGTAGTACAGATGCACGTACCATCTGTTCCACCTGTGGTGCCTGTCGCACCTGTTATGCCAACTGTGCCTGCTGCACATGCTGAAAAACCTGAGAAGTTCAATGGAACGAACTTCAAACGTTGGCAACAAAAGATGCACTTTTATCTGACCACGTTGCATATGGATTGCTTCCTTAAGGAAGAACCACCGTTGCTCACTGCTGAGAGTAACATGCAGACTGTGTATGCTGCTGATGCTTGGAAGCACTCCGACTACATCTGTCGAAACTATGTGTTAAATTGTTTGTCTGACTCGTTGTATAACGTATACAGCGTGAAGCCAACAACTAAGGTCTTATAGGAGTCACTTGACCATAAGTATAAAACCGAGGACGCTGGGGCAAAGAAGTGGATTGTTGGCCGCTTTCTTGATTATAAGATGGCAGACTCTAAGACTGTGGTCAGTCAAGTGCAGGAACTGCAGGTGATCATTCATGACATTCATGACATTCATGTTGAGGGAATGGTCATAAGTGAGTCTTTCCAAGTTGCTGTTGTTATTGAAAATCTTCCACCTGGATGGAAAGATTTCAATAACTACCTTAAGCACAAGCGAAGGGAGATATCTATAGAGGATTTTATTGTTAGACTTCATATTGAAGAAGACAACAGAGGGTCCGAGAAGAAATTTAATGTTGCCACTGAGAAGGCAAACATGGTGGAGCATGCTCAAAGCTCCAAGCCCAAGAAGACTAATTCTAGTAAAGGGGCAAAGCTGGCACCCAAAGGAGGGATTTCGAAGTCGAAATTTCAGGGGAAGTGCTACAACTGTGATAAAGTTGGTCATAGGTCTTCTGATTGCAAGAAGCCCAAGAAGCCCAACAAGAAGAAAGAAGCAAACATGGTAGAGAATATCTCCAAGGAGATGGGTGACATAGACCTCTGTGCTACGGTCTCTGAAGTGAACCTGGTCGGTTCTAATCCACGTGAATGGTGGATTGATACTGGTGCTACTAGGCATGTTTGCTCAGACAAGGCAATTTTATCTAGCCTCAAAGCTTCCGATGCTGGTGAGAAGCTCTACATGGGGAATTCAGCAACTTCTACCATTGAGGGTGAAGGCACGGTGATCCTGAAGATGACCCTTGGGAAGAATCTGACTTTGAAGAATGTACTTTATGTGCCTGATATTCGCAAGAACCTTGTGTCTGGTTCTCTGTTGAGTAAGCATGGCTTTCGCATTGTAATAGAGTCAGATAAAGTTATTTTGTCTAAGAGTGGTATGTTTGTAGGAAAGGGTTATTTAACCGATGGGCTTTTTAAGCTCAATGTAATGTCCATTAAGGACGATAATGAAATGAAGAATTCTTCTGCTTACTTACTTGAGTCTCCTAATTTATGGCATGCTAGATTAGGACATGTAAATTATGACACTTTACGACGTTTAAGTGCAAAAGAATACATACCTAAACTTACTATCGATTCAAAACATAAGTGTGAGACTTGTGTTGAGGCAAAATTAACGAGATCATCATTTAAACGTGTGGAAAGGAACACCAAAGTGCTAGACCTAATACATAGCGACATATGTGATTTAAAATTCGCTCCAACAAGAGGAGGAAACAAGTATTTTATTACATTCATTGATGATTGTACAAAATACTGCTATGTATATTTGTTGAAAAGCAAAGACGAAGCTATAGATAAATTTAAAATCTATAAGGAAGAAGTTGAGACATAACAGACTGAGAAAATCAAAACGATACGAAGTGATCGTGGAGGTGAATATGTTGAACCATTTGGAGAATTCTGTTCACAACATGGTATAATCCATGAGGTCACTGCACCATACTCCCCTCAGTCAAATGGTGTGGCTGAAAGGAAGAATCACACTCTGAAAGAAATGATGAATGCGATGTTGTTAAGCTCTGGGCTTCCACAATCGATGTGGGGAGAAGCCATCTTAAGCGCAAATAATATTTTAAATATTACGATGCGCAAGAATAAGGATGTAAGTCCTTATGAAATGTGGAAGAAAAATAAACCAAGTTACCAACACCTGAAAGTGTGGGGGTGCCTTGCAAATGTACTGATCCCTACACGGAAGAAGGTGAAGATAGGTCCTAAGACTGTGGATTGTATCTTCATCGGATATCCTCCACACAGTACTGCATATCGGTTTCTTGTTCATGAATCCAAGATTCCTGATATTCAAAAGAATACCATTATGGAATCAAGGAATGCCTCATTCTTTGAGACGATGGTTCCCTGTATTCCAGGAAACCAACAACCTACGACGTCTAAACGATCTCATGAGTCTGTAGATGATGATCATGAGAGTGACGAAAGTGAAGACGAAAATGTGGGGGTAGTGAGAAGGAGCAAAAGATAACGAACGGAGAAATCCTATGGGTCTGATTTTATGACCTATTTGCTCGAAGAAGGTGACCCAAAAACCTATAAGGAGGCGGTTACTGAAAGGAATATGTCCTAAGTCCAATCAGGAATTAGGATTTAGGAATAACTTTTATGTAATCTGTTTTGATTTCATTGATATTAATAAAGACTTGTTTTGTTTTTATTACGGGCTTTATCTATTTAAGTGTTTAAATAAGATATACCATAGTTTAGAGTAAAGCTTTTTATGGATTATGATGAGATCATAATAGTGAGACCTAAAAAGATGATAACTCTAAACTTAAATTGTTCCTGATCATAGGATTACTAACTGGTAATTAATAATCCGCAAAGATCGGTACATACTATGCTTGCTTCATTATGAAGGATGTCTGTTCTCATAGACATTTGTGTGGTGACACTATAGCTAGTATGTAGGTGCTTATTATGGAATAAGTTCACTGAACATGACTCGCCCAGCTGAACAACTGATGGAGTTCACTCTCGTGTCAGCAGTTGTTCGCTTAGTGATAGTTGTACAAGTATCCTTAGACTTGAGGTCATCATAGTCATCTTGTGTACACTGAACTATGCTTTGGTTTAGTTCTTAGTCTCCAGGGACAATTATTAGGGCTCTTCTGGGTATAGGAATTTGTACACGAAGATAGTGTATGATCAATAAAGGATCTACCCCTTCCAGTGAAGGAGGCGAATGTTCAAGGCTGATCCACTTATGCTAGTTCAGGAATCTCTGGCCAGAGTAAATGAAATTCAAAGGAGTTTCTGATTTGCATAGAACTACGCATAGTAAATGGTAAGCAAAGTGATTGAATTAGATAGGCTTGACACGAGATCCATGCCTTGTATTTAATCGGGACATTGTAGGGTAGGAGGAGTTTATTGTACGGTAACTATTCACTGACAGGTTCTTGGTATTCTAAGCAGTGAATTCATATTATCCGGATAGTCGCGATATGTTGAGAAGCATCACTCACGATGTAGAATAAATGTGATTAATTAATTAATCATATTTAATAAATTAGAGAATTTATATAAATAATGATAAAATAGTTTTATTATTATTTATTTCTACTACCGGCTTAATATTGAACCTACAGGGTCACACCATAAAAAGAGAATGATTTATTGGTGGAGGAATTAATTAATAATGGCTAATAATTATTTATTTGTGAAATAAATAATTATTTGGCAAATTTAATAATTGATTAAATGAGATTTAATTGATTATAAATTAATTAAGAAAAGTTCTTAATATTATTAATTAAGGATTTAATTTTTGGAAATTAAATCAAGAGAGAGAATTATTTCTAAAATATTTAGAAAAAGGATTAATGATTAAAAGGTGTTTTAATTATTAATGAGAATAATAAATGGGATAATAATAATAATAATATTTATGGGAAAATTTCAGCTGAAAATTTTGCCTATAAATACACTATTATAGACCCTAATTTTATTCCAACCCACATCAAACCCGAAAACCCAAAAAGTTTGGAAAACCCAATTCTCTCCACCTTCTTCCTCCTCCTTAACATCGTTTTCTTGGTGGATACCGGTGGAGTGCTTCACACTTGAGGAGCAACTGCTAAGGATCTCTGATCGTTATCTCTGAATTATTTTAAAAGGTTAGATTCGATCCCTCGAATTTTTATTCACGATTTATATGCTTTTATATGGATTTTATATGTGTAAAAGTGTTTTTCCATGCCCCCGCTGCATTTAAAATCCAACAATGGCATCAGAGCATAGGTTGTATGCATATAGATCTGTGGTAAAAATTTCAGAATTTTATGTGCTTGTATGAATTAATTATGATTTTTACAAGTTATATCATGGATTAATTTTGTCTGATGAGAAATCGTTTCTCAGAATTATTTTGAATGTTGATCTGGGTTCTACAAGTGTTGTAGATCGTCTGGGTATTTTTTTCATAATTTTAGGATGTATAGATTTTTTATTATGAATTTTTGAAGTTCTTACAATTAAATTCATTATTAAATAATCATATATATATATATATATAAATTATTAAAGTATGTATATAAAGTATATATACATCTTCTTGTACTGTCTGTGTTGTACTGCTGCGTGAAAAGAAGAAGCAGAAAGGACTGAGTTGGCAGGCACGGCAACCGAGAAGGAAAAGTCGGCGGCAGTTGCAAAAGTTGAAATAAAAAAAATATATACGAGTGTAACGCATTCTGGGAATGCGTTACACACCTGTGACGCATTCACGGAATGCGTTACACCCTTAAATGGCTTAAAAGGTGTGTAACGCATCACCGGAATGCGTTACAGTGCTTGTAACGCGTTCCTGTAATGCGTTACAGCCCGTCTGTTAATTTTAAAATTAATTTTCTGGGAGTTTCGTAACTCCGTTTTAGGCGTGCAATATACTGTTGGATTCGTTTTTCCGAGACGGATCTAATGGAGTGATCAATTTTAGTTTATATAAAAGTTTTGAACTGTTTATATTTCCATGAAGTGTTTTAAATCTGTTTTTGATTGTTTTAATTGATTTTAAATGCTTCATGTGATACATAGAGATGTATAATGCTTAGACTAATATGCTAGATGATGTAACATGCCTACCTTGATGTTTATTCATGTTGATATATGTGATATATGCTTAGTTTATCATGCGATGATAGATTTAGGTGAACTTAAATAAACATAAGGCGTTTGTTAGACAACCTAGTATAGTGAAATTGTTTAATAACGATTAACAATATTATGAATACAATCATGAGATTCTTGTGTTTGTGAAACACGTAATTGAATATGAATTTTCGATATGAGAGAAAGGATGATTCTGTCAACAATAGATTTCTATCTGTAAGAAAGGGTTATTAAGTGACGCCTCTTGACAATGCTCCACCCGATCTGGGAATCATCTGATTATTGATTATTGATTTGAAATATTTAATTTAAAAGGAAGAATCTCTTTATAATATGATTATGATTGTAACGTAACATAATCCCTCTAAAATTAAATAATATCAAGTAGTAATTGGCCAATGATACAACGGGCTTGTGTCGGTCATAGCCTTCCAACATGGTAGAAAGTAGTTCTTATTTTTGAATCATTGTCGTTTCGTGCCACAGTCGAGGGCTTTGATTTCGAAATAAGAAATACTTGTCTATTACATAGAGATGTGTACATTGAATAAGAATCTAAAGGTCGTTACGTGCCACAGCCGTGGGCCTTTGGGGACTGATTCAATTGTACGGAATGTTGGGTTAGACTTGACTTAGAATATTGAGTTTGTCGTGCCACAGCCGTGACTCAATTATTCAAGAGGCTAAAGTTTGATTAGGGAATAACATAAGATGTAATTGACAAGAGTTGTCTGCCTATTGAACATTACATGGCGTTTCGTGCCACAGCCGGGGCTGTGTAATGAAATGTAGGATCCCTATTCCCACTAGCATTATGAATGCTTAATTTTTCACGTAGAGGGTTGAATAAATTAGATAAACTAGTGGGAGCCACTTATGAATAAAGACCCGATTCATATAGTGTTTTAAAATGAAATCGAATATTTGCTAAGTGTTGTTATGTGTTTATCATTTACAGATTTACTTTGTACGTTATGTCTTCTGCACTATCACTCAGGAGCATACTAGATGCTCACAAATTGACTGGTCCTAATTATGCTGACTGGCTTCGAAACTTGAGAATTGTTCTCAGGATTGAGAAGCTGGAATACGTGATTGACTCACCTAAGCCTACTGAACCTGCTAGTGATGCACATAATGATGAACATGTTATGTATCGTAAGTGGATAGATGATGCAAATGTTGCTCAATGCATCATGCTAGCTTCCATGAACATTGAGCTACAGAAGCAACATGAGCATATGGATGCTCGCACTATCCTCATACATCTACAAGAGTTGTATGATGTGGCGGGGAGGACAGCTCGATATGAGATATCGAAGGAGCTGTTCGGTTGTAGGATGTCTGAGGGATCATCTGTGAATGACCATGTACTTAAGATGATCAATTTGATTGAACGTCTTGGACAACTTGTTTTGCCATGGATGGGGAGCTGAGCCAAGACTTGGTCTTGCAATCGCTTCCGAGTTCGTTCTCGCAGTTTGTTGTGAACTTTCACATGAATAAGTTGGATGTCAGCCTGCCTGAACTCCACAACATGTTGAAGACTGCGGAATCGAATTTTCCCCCTAAGAAGAGTTCTGTTCTTCTAATTGGTGAAGGTTCCAATCCTAAGAAAAGGAAGAGGAACTCTTCCAAGAAGAAGAAAGTAGGTGAGAAAATGCCGGTTCCACCAAAAGCTCAAGACCCCAAGAGCAAAGTTGTTTGCTTTCACTGTAACAAGGTGGGGCACTGGAAGAGGAACTGCAAGGTTTACCTTGCAAAATTGAAGAAGAAGAAGAAGGGTAGTGAGACTACCGCTTCTGATTCAGGTATGTTCATGATAGAAGTGAATATGTCATTTCTACTTGGGTATTAGATACCGCCTGTGGTTCTCATATCTGCAATTTGTTGCAGGGGCCAAGGAGAAGTAGGACTCTTGAGGAAGAGGAGGTGATTCTACTGATGGGAAATGGAGCAAGAGTTGCTGCTGAAGATGTATAATCATTTCATTTACATAGGCCTACGGGCAAGACTATTGTTTGAAATAATTGTTATTTTGTTCCCTCGATTGTGAGGAATATTATTCCCATGTTAGACTTGGATGGATTTTCATTTATTATTGAGAATAATGAATGTTCTATTCTTAGAGATAATATTCTTTATGGACGTGGTAATTTAAATAATGGTCTGTATATATGTGACATAATTTACTTCAAATTGAACAAACTAATAAAAGAAAAGGGATGATGAAAATCTCACTTCATAGTGGCACTGCAGTCTCCATTTAGTAGACATGGAGAGATGACTGCAAATTTGCTAGGAATGGTACACACAGATGTATGTGGACCAATGTCTAAGCAAGCCATGGGTGGATTTTCATACTTCATTACTTTCATAGATGATAGATCTAGATTCGGATATGTGTTTGATGAAACACAAGTCTGAGGCCTTTGAAAAGTTCAAAGAATATAAGTATGAAGTGGAGAAACAAACCAAACATAGTATTATAATTCTTCGATAAGATCGAGGTAGTGAATACTTTAATGGAGTGTTTCTAGATTATCTCAAAGTAAATGGTATAGTCTCCCAGTGGACTCCTCCAGATTGGTATCTGAAAGGAGAAATCGAACTTTGTTAGACATAGTTCGGTTCATGATGAGCTATGCAAATCTTCCAGTATTCCTATGGGGTTATGCATTGGAAACCTCAGCATATTTACTGAACAAGGTGCTTTCCAAAATCTGTTCCTCAAACTTCGTATGAGATATGGAAAGAAAGGAAACCGAGTCTTAAACACATTAAGATTTGGGGATGTCCAGCTTATGTCAAGTAAGTTGACCCAGATAAGCTGGAATATCGATCCGTAAAATGTAGTTTTGTGGGATATCCTAAAGAGACTTTAGGGTATTACTTTTGCACCGATCATCGGGTGTTTGTCTCCAGACATGCTACCTTCTTGGAAAAGGAGTTTATCCTTGAAGGGAACAGTGGGAGCAAAATTGAACTTGATGAAGTTTAAGAAGCACAAACTACTACGGATCAAGTGGAAACACCTGTTCTGACTGAACAACCTTTTATGGAACAGCCCATTCGTAGGTCAGGGAGAGTGTCTCGCCAACCTGAGAGGTAATATGGCCTTGTCATTGAGAATGACAATGAGTTGTCAATCATTTGATGATGACGACCCTGTGACCTATAATGAGGCTATGAGTAGTGTTGACTCAGAGAAATGGCATAGTACCATGAAATCCAGAATGGAATCTATGTATATGGTATACAAAAGATAGATTATAGCAGATGGCCAGGTGGAGACCTATAAGGCCAGGCTTGTGGCAAAAGAATTCAAACAAAGGCAATGGATTGACTTTGATGAAGTCTTTTACCTGTAGCCCTGTTAAAATCAGTTCGGATTTTGCTTGCGATTGCTGCTTACTACGACTATGTGTTCTGGCATATAGCCAGATGGTTTTCTTTCCAAGGGAAATGAAAACCTAGTGTGTAAGCTACTGCGAACCATATGTGGTTTAAAGCAAGCTTCTCGTAGATGGAACATTCGTTTTGATGAGACAATCAAAGAGTTTGATTTTATCAAAAACGTAGATGAACCATGCGTCTACAAAAGGGTTAGTGGGAGCGCGGTAACATTTCTTATATTGTATTAAAATAGAGTTGACACACATAACAACATAGCAGACCCACTCACAAAACTACTTTTTGAAAGTCACTTTGATCGTCATAAAGATGAGATGGGTATTAGATACCAGAGTGATTGGCTTTAGTACAAGTGGGAGATTGAAAGGAATATGTCCTAAGTCCAATCAGGAATTAGGATTTAGGAATAACTTTTATGTAATCTGTTTTGATTTTATTGATATTAATAAAGACTTATTTTGTTTTTATTACGGGCTTTATCTATTTAAGTGTTTAAATAAGATATACCATAGTTTAGAGTAAAGCTTTTTATGGATTATGATGAGATCATAATAGTGAGACCTAAAAAGATGATAACTCTAAACTTAAATTGTTCCTGATCATAGGATTACTAACTGGTAATTAATAATCCGCAAAGATCGGTACATACTATGCTTGCTTCATTATGAAGGATGTCTGTTCTCATAGACATTTGTGTGGTGACACTATAGCTAGTATGTAGGTGCTTATTATGGAATAAGTTCACTGAACATGACTCGCCCAGCTGAACAACTGATGGAGTTCACTCACGTGTCAGCAGTTGTTCGCTTAGTGATAGTTGTACAAGTATCCTTAGACTTGAGGTCATCATAGTCATCTTGTGTAATCTGAACTATGCTTTGGTTTAGTTCTTAGTCTCCAGAGACAATTATTAGGGCTCTTCTGGGTATAGGAATTTGTACACGAAGATAGTGTATGATCAATAAAGGATCTACCCCTTCCAGTGAAGGAGGCGAATGTTCAAGGCTGATCCACTTATGCTAGTTCAGGAATCTCTGGCCAGAGTAAATGAAATTAGAAAGGAGTTTCTGATTTGCATAGAACTACGTATAGTAAATGGTAAGCAAAGTGATTGAATTAGATAGGCTTGACACGAGATCCATGCCTTGTATTTAATCGGGACATTGTAGGGTAGAAGGAGTTTATTGTACGGTAACTATTCACTGACAGGTTCTTGATATTATAAGCAGTGAATTCATATTATCCGGATAGTCGCGATATGTTGAGAAGCATCACTCGCGATGTAGAATAAATATGATTAATTAATTAATCATATTTAATAAATTAGAGAATTTATATAAATAATGATAAAATAGTTTTATTATTATTTATTTCTACTACCGGCTTAATATTGAACCTACAGGGTCACACCATAAAAAGAGAATGATTTATTGGTGGAAGAATTAATTAATAATGGCTAATAATTATTTATTTGTGAAATAAATAATTATTTGGTAAATTTAATAATTGATTAAATGAGATTTAATTGATTATAAATTAATTAAGAAAAGTTCTTAATATTATTAATTAAGGATTTAATTTTTGGAAATTAAATCAAGAGAGAGAATTATTTTTAAAGTGTTTAGAAAAAGGATTAATGATTAAAAGGTGTTTTAATTATTAATGAGAATAATAAATGGGATAATAATAATAATATTTATGGGAAAATTTCAGCTGAAAATTTTGCCTATAAATACACTATTATAGACCCTAATTTTATTCCAACCCACATCAAACCCGAAAACCCAAAAAGTTTGGAAAACTCAATTCTCTCCACCTTCTTCCTCCTCCTTAACATCGTTTTCTTGGTGGATACCGGTGGAGTGCTTCACACTTGAGGAGCAACTGCTAAGGATCTCTGATCGTTGTCTCCGAATTATTTTAAAAGGTTAGATTCGATCCCTCGAATTTTTATTCACGATTTATATGCTTTTATATGGATTTTATATGTGTAAAAGTGTTTTTCCACGCCCCCGCTGCGTTTAAAATCCAACAGTTACCTCACCTGATGGACCTATGTGGAAAGAGGCCATCAAGAATGAAGTTGATTCAATTATGCAGAATCATACTTGGGAACTAGTGGACTTGCCAACTGGTTGCAAACCATTAGGTAGCAAGTGGGTTTTCAAGAAGAAATTGAAAACCGATGGCACTATTGATAAGTATAAGGCCAGACTTGTGATTAAAGGATACAAGCAACAAAAAGGCCTTGATTATTTTGATATATATTCTCCTGTAACGAGAATAACGTCCATAAGGATGATGTTTGCTATTGCTGCAATGCGTAATCTAACCGTACATCAAATGGATGTGAAAACAGCCTTCCTAAATGGGGACATAGATGAGGAAATCTATATGGAACAACCCGAAGGGTTTGTTGTCCCAGGACAAGAAAGGAAAGTTTGTAGATTGGTGAAATCATTGTATGGTTTGAAGCAAGCACCTATGAAATGGCATGAAAAATTTGACGAGGTCGTGCTGGCTAATGGCTTCAAAATCAATGAATGTGATAGTTGTGCCTATTACAAGGATAACGAGAGTGGCTATGTCATGATGACGCTATATGTAGATGATCTACTTATTGTCGGAAGCAATGATAAAGTGATCAAAAATACCAAGGACATGTTGAAATCAAGATTCGACATAAAAGACATGGGACTAGCAAATGTAATTCTGGGAATTCAAATTTCTAGAACATCAGAGGGTCTCGCATTAAGTCAACCATATTATGTTGACAAGATCCTTGAGAAGTTTCTTAAAGATGACTTTATGAAAGCTAGGACACATGTGGATATGACTTTGCACCTATCCAAGAACAAAGGTGTAGTTGTTTCCCAATTGGAATACTCGAGGATAATTGGTAGTCTGATGTACCTCATGAGCTGTACAAGACCAGACATTGCATACTCAATTAGCAAGTTGAGTAGGTTTACGAGTAATCCGGGAGCTGATCACTGGAAAGCAATCATAAGGGTACTAAGGTACTTGAGGGGAACTCGATACTATGGACTGCACTATGGCAGATACCCAACAGTATTAAAAGGATATACTGACGCAAATTGGATATCTAGCAAGAAAGCACTTAAGTCTACGAGCGGCTATGTGTTTACATTAGCTAGAGCGGCAATATCATGGAAATCCTCAAAACAAACGGTGATAACTCATTCCACGATGGAAGCTGAGTTTGTGGCACTAGATAAATGCGCCGAAGAGGCTGAATATCTACGTCAGTTTCTGGAGGATATTCCAAGATGGCCAAAGCCTGTAATTGTAATAGGGATTCATTGTGATAGTCAATCCGCTATTGGCAGAGCACAGAGCACGATGTATAATGGAAAGTCTCGTTATATATGATGACGACACAGTTCCATTAGACAATTGATCTCAACCGAAATTATCACCATTGACTATATACCATCAAAAGATAATATCGCGGATCCACTAACCAAAGGGTTATCAAAAGAAGTGGTTGAGAAACATCGAGAGGGATGGGCCTTAAGCCTATTGCCTAATGGCATCATGGTGGACACCCAACCATTGCTGACTGGAGATCCCAAGAACTTGGTTCAATGGGACAACTAAATCATGATGACCAAATCACTGTGGGGGTAACCCCTGGCCTGTTCCTATGATGAGGAAACAGTGAGACCCGTAAGGTACGAGGTTAAGCTTTGAGCTTTTAATGATCTTTGACGAATACATGGAGTTCAGGAGTGAACGCATGGAATTCAGTTAAGTAAACGCGGATTACTCTATAAGATAAAGATCACTTATGTGGGAGAGAAGTGGGGCCGCTTCAAAGGAGAATTACGAGGCATAATTCTTTAAAAACTCCTGCAGAACCAGGACGAAGTTCCATGGCCAAAATGGACATAATCATGAGAACTGAATGAGTCAGGAAAGATATAGTGATGAGTATGTCATCGTTTACACAAACGGTCGAACAGTTCAAGGACATCGCGTCATACTGTCTACCAGTAAAGTCGATATACTTATTCGAGCGAAGGTTCAAGGAGCATTCTCTACCTATCGTATGCTATATCTGATCGCCGGAACTATCACCAAGTCAAGCTCCGCATCTGTCTGTCTATGTGGTGCGTGCTACTGGACCATCATTCTCATTTGTGGGGGATTGTTGGACAAACTTAGTATTTTAGACTAAGTTGTGAATCATTTTGAGACTCTATATGAGTGAGACACATTATGTGTTAGTGGTGTGTATTTATTGGAACGTATTATCCTCTTCGAGGGGATTCCAACGCATATTTACACGCTTAAAATGAGTAAAAGGTGAATGATAACTAATGTTCCAAAGTTTTACCTTTTAATATGAAAAGTGGTTTTGTACCACATCGAGAGTAGCGCAAACCTATTCCTTAGTTTTTCTTATAAATACCATGTACCACATCGAAAAGAAAAACAAGTCATTTCAAGACTCTCTTTATAAATAGAGTCTTAGGGCATCAGTTTTATTAAGTCAAGGGAATAAGAGTCATCTCTTTCATTCTCGGTCTCTTTAGTCTTAAATTTTTTCAATATTCCGGTGATAGTTCTCGGGCTTAGTTCAAGTTCGCTGAGAGTATATTCGATCTATCGATTATACTGGTATCTCGTTTTATCCTGGGAGGCTATCGACTCGCACATACGGTGAGAGGCGAAATAGCTTTAAGGAGATAGTTTCAACTGGACTCGAGGATCTCCATTTGGTTATATCCTTTCTTTCTCTGTTTAATTTCATTTACTCACGCACACATTTATTTGATTTATATGTATTAATTGCAGATTGTATTCACACATATAACCTGCATAAGAATAAAATGTCAATAGCTGAATTTTTATTCTTTTTTCATGTATTTTTTTTTAATTTAATACCATTCTTAAGTGTATTTTTTGTGCTTCTGGGAGTTTAAAAGTATAAGGGGATTCACCAAAATTCTGAATCTTCCTAAGAATCAGCGGGTTGATTGAGTGATTGTCACTCTCAATCCTATTCTGAAATTTAATTACACTGCTAAAAGAATAAAGCCCCATACCAAGTGCTTTAGGAATGTACAATGTGCTAATATCTTGTCAAGTTTCATTTCATTATGAGAGTAAAAGCCCACCCGAATGACCAAAAAGAAAATGGATTGTTAAAAAATGTAGCAAAAGTCCATTATTGACAAGAAAGCTGAGGCCATGCATGGTATGAAAATGATTTGTCATTTAATCACATGATTTCATATTTTAATGTAAGAAATGTGTAAATTAGTATCAGTTTTCTTCATTGTTTCGAAGAAAAGTTTTTTGCTTTTGATCATCAGGAGGAAATAATGTTGTATATGCTATAGGTCTCGAAGTCGGCCCGGCTTGATTGAACAACCTGGACCAGGACAACTCAATCTGTGTATTCTATCTGGATGGAGGTATTCTTTTTTAGTATGTAAATTAATTTTTATCCTAAATTTAGACATGAAAAAATTAGTTACATCTTATTCTGTCACAACTCATTTTTTATAATAGTTTTTCTTATTGATATCTTCTTTCTTACCATAAAGAAACAGAGGTTGGATAAATTGCTAGGATAAGATGGTGATGGTTTTGGTAAATAATCTATTACTATTGTTGTTTTCCAATTATTTATATTCATTATTTTGTTCATATCAGCAAAGAAAGGAATATAATATGTAGAATGTGTGAAATATTTCATATTTAAACACCTTTAAAATGTCTTCCTAAGTCTAATAACAGTCTTAATATGGTTTTCCTTCTTGCCAATGCTACTTTTGTTATTTTAGTTTATCCGATAATTGTATGCCCACGAAATTCACTGATGCATTGTTTAGATCTTCTATAAAATTATTTAGCTAAATACTTCTTTTCGTTGCTAATAAGTCATGCGGATATTATAATAGAAGTATTCAGCTAAATACTTTCTTTTGTTGCTAATAGTTTATGCATATATTTTAATTATAGATCAGAGGAACTGTGATTTAGTTATTAAAGTTAAAACACACAAAATTAAGGATCTTGCATGTTTTAACTCTTGCTTATCTTATAAAGTGTCTTTAACGATCAAGTTACAACTTTGATTAGGTATTGGGAGGAGACAAGTAAGAAACTGGAACCAGATTTCGAGTTATTATATATGTATATAGGTTTCAGGTTTGAATAAATTTTTATTGCACCTCTTTTTTATAAGGAGTCGTTAAAGATATTGTATTTGCAAGTTGTTCCCATGAACTGGTAGTGGTGGTTCCCGAGCCAAATTGGTGGTTTGAGTAATTTAATTACAAGTCATGATGGTTAAACTTAATTACATTATCTTATAATGATTCATGTTCCAGCTCAAAGTTTATCTAATATATGCATTATATTCTTTTTGATATTTTTGATGTTTCAGGTTATTTGTTGCTAATTAACCAAAAAAATGAGGATCTGACACATGAGCAAAAGGAAGAAGTGATCAACTTGTGACTGCTGAGGAATGAGTATGTGGAGGTGCTCTGATTTAGGAAAATAGAGAATTTCCTGAGCAAGTTCGCAAAGGTAAATATGTACATATTACGTGGTATTAATTTCAAGACAGAAAACATGAACATAAATTTTTTTCTATCGGGCCTACCAATGACATTGTTCAGTTGTATGGTCACCATATATACGCTTATTTTAATTATATTTTTTGATAATTGTCTTACCACAATCCACTATTTTGAGTATATTTTGATAGTTACAATTCATCATTTTCATGGAACTGATAGTATGATTCAAGCAGCAGCAAGCAACTGCTGGTTATGCGTCTTTTCTATAGTTGAAGTGAATGGTTTATTTTCTTATTTTAGTATATCAACACTCTTTCTGCAAGTAAAAAATTAAGGGGTCATGAATGGTTCACGTTTGTTTGTGAACATTGAGATTTAATATATCGCCTTCCTCCTTTATAAGAAGTGTATGTTTACTTAGACCAAGTAATAAAAGAATTTAGCATCTCTAAATTAGGCATTGTTCTGTTTTGGGTTTAATTTAGTTTCAGCCTTCTGAGTGCACTTGACTAAATTGCTATTATAGTCGAGAGAACATGATTGGGCCTTAATGTATTCTCTTAGACACAACTGACATAGAGTAATCTAACTGGAATCTCTATTATATTAGGAATACACCAAGGATGACCATTTTTAGTGGTTCAGGCATTTAACACACTAATCTCTCCTTTAAAAATAAATATGTTTTGTGTTTCTACCAACTGTTGTTGTCTTATAAATTTATATTATTAGTAAAATGACATTATAACTAATTTTATGTCTTTGCAGGATCATGTAGAAGATGGTAGATAGTGATGCAAGCATGTCATGTTAGACTCTTGATTTTGTGTATTATTCAAGTTTAGAGGGAAAGAACTATCCCAGATTATACCGAGTAGGTTTCAATGCTTTTATTGCAGTTGATGTGGAGAAAGACTTGCACATAACTCATAAGTGATTAAATAGTTCAAACAAAGTACATCAATAATGAATGAGATATATATCAGAAGACGGAATGGTTACAACCTCTATTTTATTTTATTTTTTTGGTATTTTAGGTAGACAAATGACCAAATGAGTTGATGGCCTCTATGCTACCACTATGTCCCTCTAACTTGTGTCCCTCTAACTTGTAGCTGATCATCTTAAATCCTTTTAATTTCTCGATTGAAAATTTTCATTTTTATGTGTTTGGATTCATTAGTTTGATAAGCTTGACAGTCTTAATTTGATTAATTTATAAAACTACACATATTTTATTAAAACTATTTTTAGTTTAGCTGTTCTTAGTTTTCTTAAAAGAGCTTTCAGAAATATTTTAATTTTTTTATTGTACATTTCATTTATTTTTGGAAATTTCATGTTTGTGTATAAGAAAAATCTATAATTACAACTATTTAAATATTAAAATGTATTATATCTCACAAAGGTTTTTAAATTTATATTTTAAGAAGAGATTAAATAACCGCGTGAAGGGCGGTTTTTTCACCTAGTTTCTTTATATACAGGATGCACTTGTTCAGAGAATAATTTCTTTTCTGCATTGCCTCGTATATATCTCTGGCAGCACTTTTGCGATTTTCGGGTCTGCAGTATGCATTTGATCCAGTTTTCAGCTATTTTTTCTTGCAATTTTCCTTTTGCCCAGGGAATTTTTCTTGCATTGCCTCGAATATCTGGAGGCACTGAACCACTATTCTGTTCATCTTAAATTGCATCACAGTTTGCATGCACTTCTCACTTATCATCACTTATTTCATATTGTTAAATTAACCGTTCTCCTCAAACCTAGTGACAGAGTTTAAGTTATTGAAGATTCTGTGGCCACCATTCTTCACAACCAACAATCTCAAACAAATCTACTTATGCAGCTGGCAAAAGCACAGGGCTTGACCCCTCTCCTTGATGATAACAAAAAGGGGGAGAGTAAAAGGGAAGGGGAAGGAGAGCCATCTACAAAAATCCAAATATCCAAAGTGCTAGTTCCTGCCACCACTACTTCTCCAATCATTCAAATCAAAGGAAAGCCTGATGGAATTGATTTAATCCAGCTAGCAGCAGCTGAAATTCAAGTGAAAGAGCAAAGGAGGAGAATTGATGAAAGGATGCAACAGCTGTTTGGTTCAACACAAGATAAATCAATATATGTGAAACATAGCACAAAGGTTGAACCAATCAATATGGAGCACAAGCCAGAAAGGAGAAATAAGGTTGGAGAGACTTCTTTCAAGAATATAAAACCTATGGTTCTCAAGCCCAACACCAGATCCAGCAAGGACTCCACAAAGAACCCTCTAGACTTTGCTCAGATGAAAGAAGTGGACTTTCCTCTTCCAAAGCCTGATGAAGACAAAGTTTTGGGTACAAGCATCATAAAACACAGGGAGACCATGGATGAGGCAGTAAGGAGAAACATGGCTATTATCTTTAGAGAGGGAAAAAGCATATGTGTGATGCAAGGACATCCCAAATTCTCAATAGCCAAGAGGGAAGAAATCAAAAGGTTAAAGAAAGAAGCTGAAAAACTCAAGGCTGACAAAAGAGCACAAGCAAAGCTTGAACAAAAGCTAAAGTCAAGTCTAGTTGAAAATGAGAAAGGAATTGAAGTCAGGGGTGAAGACAAGATTGCAAACTTAGATGAGGTTTTTGGGAGTATATTTGGTGAAAGCATGGAGGAAAAAGAGGAATGGCAGAAGGGAAACAGAAGAAAGGCCAGGGCACATAGAAGGAGTGAAGGCAACACTGAAGAAACTAAATCTCTACCTTCCATACCTGAACCCTTTGTTGCTGATCCTACTATAAACATCCATGGTGAACCAATCATCCCAAAAGAGGAACCTATTGATTGGGACACCATCAATTTGCCTACCTTTTTAACCACTCTTCCACTACCAAAGAAACAGAAAAGAAAATCCAAATCTACACCTCCCCTAAACTCTAAGAAATTCACTCAAAAACATAAACCTAACCCTAAGCCACCCATTTCTAAAGATGATTATGTTCACATCTGTGACATAAAAGAAATTTCAGACATTGAACTCTATCTGGATGAGCTGGAGGATGTAAGGGGAATTGCTGCTTACAGACAGCTACCAGAGAGATTGGTGTTCAGATACAAAGGATCTGGGGAAAGAACATGGCCTCTCTACAGGATTCTGAATGAAGGCTACTCTACCTTGATCAGAGTCTTTTCAGCCATACAAAAGGATTCTGGCTTTACCAGGACTGCCAAGACTGAAATTCTCAACAAGATTGCCAACATAAGGAAAACTTGGAGGGAGCCCAATGCTTTGCCCAGAACTTTACTCATTCAAGAAAGGGGAACTACAATTCACAAATCACCTCATTGGTTGATGGAATTCAGAGATGATAAAGGAGTCAGAAGATTTTTCAGACTTGAAGACCAACTCAAGATTGCCAGCAATGAAACTCTCAAAGAAATGCAATCTAAGTTGGATATCAGTGATGAAGATGAAGCTGAATTCTTCAGACAACTCCAACTCCAAATTGAGGAAAATGACAAAGGGCTAGGAAAGAAAACCAGGGATCAAAGAAGAAAAAGATGATTTGCTCAGGCTAGAGGAGCACCCTTGGAAATACTGTAAATCTTCAATTACCTTCTAGTACATACACTTTTGCAGCACTTTTAAATTTCTACTTAGTTTCAGTTCATATATTTGTTAAGTGTTTTGTTATCATCAAGTTAACCTTGAATTTATGTCTACAATTCTTATAGACATAAATAGGGGGAGATTGTTAGGAATATATGTGCATTAGTTTGATGATATGTTTAACAAAACACTTAAGTAGAAATCTAGTGTTTTTAGCCTCAACGGATAAGACCACTTTTGGCTATCCGTTGATGGTGTAGCTTTACTTAGAAATAAGTCTAGTGTTGTAGCACATTTCAGTCTCTGAATTTGAGATATAATTCTTAAATGTTGAGGAAAATTATAAGTCATGTTGACTACTAAAGGATATGCAGATAGGAAGGCCAATTGTAAATATTTCATGCCTTGTAATTTTGTATAAATGAAATGGTGTCAACGGATAACTTAAAGACCTTCAACGGATGAGAAACAAAGCTTCAACGGATGTCTCTAAAGCTTCAACGGATAACATCCTTCAACGGATGAGTGCATCAACGGATAGAGCTTCAACTGCTAACACATCAACGGATAAAGCCATCAACGGATGAAGGCTTCAACGGATGTTCTGTTAAATAGCAGTTGACAAGTGGTAGTTGTACCTACAAACAGAGGCACATGGGTTGACAGAGACAACTGAGATGTGGTAGCCTATTTCAGGAACATCAGAAAAAGCAGCCGTTCTACTCTAGTATAAAGAGGCAATAGTCAACAATGCACTGGAGTAAAATGGAGAAGAAACAAGTGGAGAACTTATTTTATTATTGTACTTTTTATCTTTGTCTTCACTTGTAAACTTGGTGTTATATAAACCAAGTAGCAGCTAGTAATTAGAATAAGAATTTTTCCAGAGCTGTTTAGAAAAATCTTGAGAAAAATTATCTAGTTTGTACTAGGATGCAGCTGTGATCAATTTTTTGAATCACAGATTTTCTGAAATACCATCTCTGGTGGAACAACAAATCCACCAGAAAAGTTTTTAAGGTCTGTTGTGTTCTGTACTTTTGTGTTTGAATATATATCTGTCTGTATTAGCTTAAAGCAATTCACACACTTGTTTATCTTAAACACACAGCCTTTGAAACTGCTCAAAACTTGAAAAAGTTTTGAGATTTACATTCAACCCCCCTTCTGTAAATCTCATTGTTAGTTCACTAGGAATAACAATTGGTATCAGAGTGGGCTTTTGACACACAAAGAGTTTAAAGTTCTTGGAAACTAACAAAGATGAGTAAGAAGGATATTGGAGTAAAAATCCCAGTTCTTGACAAAGACAATTATCACCATTGGAAGGTGAAAATGCACCTTCATCTACTCTCCCAAGATGAAGGTTATGTAAACTGCATTGAGAATGATCCTCACATTCCCCACAAAGTAGCCACAGTTGCTACAGCCACAATTGTTGTTGGTCAATCCATTCCAAAACCTAGAGCAGAATGGACAATGGAAGACACAGAAGAAGTCCACAAGGATAAGAAGGCTATGAACATTTTGTTTAATGATCTTGACAAGGATATGTTTGATAATGTGATAAATTGCACAACTGCCAAAGAGGTTTGGGACACAGTTCAGCTACTGTGTGAAGGTACAGAACAAGTAAAAGAAAACAAAATGCAGCTTCTCATTCAACAGTATGAGTATTTTCATTTTGAAGAAAATGAATCTTTAAATGACACATTCAATAGATTCCAAAAGCTGTTGAATGGACTGAAGCTGTATGGTAGAGTGTACCAGGTGAAGGATTCAAATCTTAAATTTTTAAGATCCTTGCCAAAGGAATGGAAACCCATGACTGTCTCCTTGAGAAACTCTCAAGATTATAAGGACTTCACTCTTGAAATATTATATGGAATCTTGAAGACTTATGAACTAGAGCTGGAACAGGATGAGGTATTGGAGAAGGGAAGAAAGAAAGGAGGTTCAGTTGCCTTGGTAGCTGAAAATGAGAAAGAATGCAGACAAGAAACTGTGAGATCAACATTAAACTCGAAAGATGGCACAAGCAAATCAGAATCAAGCAAGGGGAAGGAGCAAGTTGCTGAGAATGAAGACAACTCCAGCCAAGATGACTCTGATGGTATTGATGAGCATCTTGCATTTCTGTCCAGATATATGCAAAGATGAAATTTAAGAAAAACACTAGAGCCACTAAACCTCATAAGAACATGGTGGACAAATCCAAGTTCAAGTGTTTCAATTGTGGTATAAGTGGACACTTTGCAAGTGAGTGCAGAAAGCCAACTACTGAAAAGAAGAAATTTGACCAAGTAGATTACAAAAAGAAATATTTTGATCTGCTCAAGCAAAAGGAGAAGGCTTTCATTACTCAAGAAAAAGACTGGGCAGCTGATGGAGAAGAAGAGGATGAAGATGTGGAATATGTCAACTTGGCTCTCATGGCTGATTCTGAGGAAAATGAAGTTAGTTCATCAAGCAACCAGGTAATCACTACTGATTTAACACAGCTTACTAAAGAAGAGTGCAATGATGCTTTTAATGACATGTCTACTGAATTGTATCACTTGCGTGTGTCTCTTAAATCTCTTGCTAAAGAAAATAGTAGGATTAAAGAGAACAATCTATTTTTAAGTAATAGAAATGCTGTGTTAGAAGATAAGTTGATTGACCTAGAGAAAACTAAGCTACATTGTATATCTGTTGAAAATGAACTAGCTGAATCTGTTAAGAAAGTAGAAATACTTTCTAATTAATTAGAGAGAGAGCAAGAGGTGATTAAAGTCTGGAAGACATCTAGGGATGTTAGTGCTCAAATTGTCAAGGTCCAAGGAATTGAATCATTTTGTGAGACTGCCTGGGATAAAAACAAAAAGAAAATGGAATTAATTGATGGGCTGTCAACGGATGTGGAATCAACGGATGATGAAAATTATCCGTTGAAGGAAGAAAAGGAGCATCCGTTGAAGGTTCCTCAATTAAAACAGGCAGATGTTTCTAACAGTGAAAAACTAAAGAAACTTAACAAAAAGTTTGGTTCAACTTCCAAGAACTTTGTCAAAGAAGAAGCAAGCACATCCAAAGATTTCAGTAAGGTGAATATAGGACACATGACCTTAGAACAGTTAAAGAATAGGCTCAAAGTGGTTGAGGATAAAAATGAAACTAAAAGGAAATCTAATAGAAATGGGAAGGTAGGGGTTAACAAACATAACAATTACACACCTGATAAGTATGCTCCTAGAAAAAGCTGTGTGCATTGTAATAGTGTTAATCATCTATCTGCTAATTACAAATCTATTAAGAAAACTCCCATACCTGTACCCTCTTCCATGCCTAATATGTCTGCATCACCTCTGCATGCTATGCCTGTTATGTCTCAACAGAATCCTTATGCACATTTTGCAAACATGCCATATTTTAACAATCCTTATCTTGCTGCATTTAGTATGCCTCAAATGCCATACAATATGCCTATGTGGAATAACATGTTTGCACAATCTATGCCTTATCAAATTCCAAATGTGCTAAATGATTCTGTGACTAACCCTACACCTCAACCAACTACATCTAAGATCAAGGTTGACTCAAAGTTACCTAAGTCTAAAGATGCAGGAGGAATGAAGTCTAGGAGAAAGGCTAACATGAATGGACCCAAGGAAACTTGGGTACCAAAATCAACTTGATTGATTTTATGGTGTGCAGGGAAACAGAAGAAATCTATGGTACTTGGACAGTGGCTGTTCAAGACACATGACAGGAGATTTCTCCCTGCTCACAGAGTTTAAGGAGAGAGCTGGCCCTAGCATAACCTTTGGAGATGACAGCAAAGGGTTTACTATGGGATATGGCTTGATTTCAACAAGGAATGTCATCATTGATGAAGTTGCATTAGTTGATGGTCTCAAGCACAACTTACTGAGCATCAGTCAACTATGTGATAGAGGGAATACAATTTCCTTCAATTCTGAAGCTTGTGTTGTCACCAGTAAGAAAGACAACAAAGTGGTTCTAACTGGAGTTAGAAAAGGAAATGTGTACTTAGCTGACTTCAACTCTACTGATGCAGAATCTATTACTTGTCTCTTCAGCAAAGCAAGTCCAGTTGAAAGTTGGCTATGGCACAAGAAGCTATCCCATTTGAATTTCAAGACAATGAATGATCTAGTCAAAAAGGACTTAGTTAGAGGAATTCCTCTTGTTGAATTCTCAAGGGATGGTTTGTGTGATGCTTGTCAGAAAGGCAAACAAAGGAAAGCATCGTTCAAAAAGAAACTTGAAACAACAATTGATGAACCATTACAGCTGCTACATATGGATTTGTTTGGACCAGTCAATGTATTGTCAATTGCAAGAAAAAGATATTGCTTAGTGATTGTAGATGATTTCTCAAAGTTTTCATGGGTCTATTTTCTTGGATCAAAGGATGAAGCAAGTGAAATCATTATCAATCACATCAGGCAAGTCAATAATCATCCTGACTTGAAGGTTAGGAATATCAGGAGTGACAATGGAACTGAGTTCAAGAATTTGACAATGAGGCTGTTATGTGAAGAAAATGGAATCATGCATGAGTTCTCAGCTCCAAGAACACCTCAGCAAAATGGGGTAGTTGAAAGAAAGAACAGATCTTTAATTGAGGCTGCTAGAACAATGCTTGAAGAATCAAAGTTACCAACATATTTCTGGGCTGAAGCTGTTAATTGTGCCTGCTACACTCAGAATATTTCTTTGATCAATCAAGCTAAAGGCATGACTCCTTATCAATTGTTCAAGAGAAGAAAACCAACTCTAAACTTTCTTCATGTCTTTGGATGTAAATGCTTTATACTGAGAAATCAATCTGACCATAAAGGGAAGTTTGATGCAAAGGCTGATGAAGGGATATTTGTTGGTTACTCAGCTGGAAAATCTTATAGGGTCTACAATCTAAGAACCAACATTGTTATGGTATCTGTGCATGTTGTGTTTGATGATAAAAAGATTGATGGACTAACAGATGAGGGACACCATGAGAGACTCAAATTTGACAATATTGAGATATATTGTGATGATAGTGAAGAGGAGACTGATGGAGATGACACTTCAAAAGGGATTCAAAACATGCCCTTGGATAATGCACAAAATTCTGCATCCGTTGATAGAGGCAATGCAGTATCCGTTGAAAGACATAGTGCATCATCCGTTGAAGTACAAAATGAAGCATCCGTTGATCATAGTTCATCAACGGATAATCGATTTACATCATCAGTTGATAAAACTCCAAGTTCCCTGCAAAGGACCAACAACTCAGGGGGAGTTTTAACTAATCAACACTCTGTCTCACATCATGACAATACTGAGGCCACCTCATCTAGAGTATATCTTCCACCTCAAAGGAAATGGACCAAGAATCATCCCTTTGAACTGATCATTGGTGATGCATCATCTAAAGTGCAAACAAGAAAAGCTACTCAAGATGAATGTCTGTATAGTAGTTTTCTATCTCAGGAGGAACCTAAGAAAGTGGAAGAAGCTTTATTGGATCCAGATTGGATATTAGCTATGTAGGAAGAGCTGAACCAATTTGAGAGAAACAGAGTTTGGAAGCTGGTACCCAAACCAAAGAACAAGAGTCCTATTGACACAAAATGGGTATTCAGAAACAAGATGGATGAAAATGGCATTGTCATAAGGAATAAAGCCAGATTGGTTGCTAAAGGCTACTCTCAACAAGAGGGAATAGATTTTGATGAGACATATGCTCCTGTTGCAAGACTTGAAGCCATCAGAATTTTTCTAGCCTATGCAGCCCATGCCAATTTCAAAGTCTATCAAATGGATGTCAAGAGTGCATTTCTAAATGGGAAATTGGAGGAAGAAGTTTATGTAAGTCAACCTCCAGGGTTTGAAGATCCAAATTTTCCAGACTATGTGTATTATCTGTTGAAAGCACTCTATGGATTGAAGCAAGCACCTAGAGCCTGGTATGAAACCTTATCAAAATTCCTTTTGGAGAATCACTTTACTAGAGGTATTGTTGATAAAACTCTCTTCTTTAGGAATGTTAATGGCTCTAGTATACTTGTTCAAATTTATGTAGATGACATAATATTTGGATCTACAGATGATAAGCTTTGTAAAAAGTTTGCTAAGCTAATGCAAAGTAATTATGAAATGAGCCTGATGGGAGAACTAACCTATTTTCTTGGTTTACAAGTTAAACAAGTTAGTGATGGAATTTTCATTAGTCAAACTAAATATATTTATGATCTTTTAAAGAAGTTTGACTTAATAGAATGTTCATCTGCAAAAACTCCCATGGCCACTGCCACCAAACTTGAATTAAATAAGACTAAAAGGTCTGTGGACATTACAAGTTATAGAGGCATGGTTGGTTCACTTTTATATTTAACTGCCAGTAGACCAGATATAATGTTTTCTACATGTCTCTGTGCTAGATTTCAAGCTGACCCTAAAGAATCTCACTTAGTAGCTATTAAAAGAATTTTCAGATATCTCAAGGGGACTCCAAATCTAGGAATTTGGTACCCTAGAGAGTCTGGTTTCGATCTAATTGGCTACTCAGATGCAGACTATGCAGGTTGCAAAATAGACAGGAAAAGTACAACAGACTCCTGCCAATTCCTGGGAAACAAGCTTGTATCGTGGTTTAGCAAAAAGCAAAATTCAGTCTCTACTTCTACAGCTGAGGCTGAATACATTGCTGCTGGAAGTTGCTGCTCTCAAGTGTTATGGATGAGGAATCAACTCCTTGATTATGGACTACATGTTGATAGAATTCCTATTTTTTGTGACAACACAAGTGCCATAGCCATAACAGAGAATCCTGTGCAGCACTCAAGGACCAAGCACATTGATATCAAGTACCACTTCATTAGGGAACATGTGATGAAAAGTACAGTGGAACTTCATTTTGTTCCAAGTGAACAACAAATTGCAGACATATTTACCAAGCCACTTGATGAATCAACATTCACAAGATTGGTAAGTGAGCTAGGTATGCTTAATTACTCTTAAAATTCATGTCCTTATTGCAATTTGAATTGAAGCCTGAAATGTATTAGCTGCAAGAACAAATTTGATTTTTAACATAGATTATTCCATCAACGGATATTCCCTATCCGTTGAAAGTCAAAATTGTTCTATCAACGGATGTTCATTATCCGTTGAAAGTCATATACATTTCTGGAATTTTTATCCGTCAACGGATAAAACTGAAGTGCTCTTCAACGGATGACAGTTTATCTTATCCGTTAAAATATCACATCAGTCGATTCAAGTATTTCACAGCCGTTGATTCTATTGTCTTAACCGTTGATACTCATACATACAACTGTATGTATTTGTTTTAAAGGTAGTTTTTAGAATACTTACAGTTTATTCTTAAACGGCTGAAATTCACTTACACATATTTATTGTTTAATCTCTTATTTATATTTTTTTCAATTTGAGAAAGTATATAAGCCCTTCTGATTTTTCATTTTTACTTTACGCTTTCTTGAAATTTCAAAGCTTTTACCATTTTCTCTCTGCAAAACCTTCAAGTTATTCTCTGCAATTTCTACTCACAACAATGGCACCAGTAGTAAAGATTATGTCTCAATCTGGGTTCATCTATGAGAAGAACAATTTCATAGCTTTGGTAGAAAAGAATGAAGCCCACTCAGATTATCACAAAATGATGGACTTATCAAAAACTATAAACTTAGCTATGCAATGCTGGAAGCCCCAACGATTTACTGTGAAGTAGTTGAGGAGATTTGGACAACTGCTGAGTTCAACTCCATAGATATGACAATCTCCTTCACTCTCAAAGGTAAAGATCACTGTGTTAACTGTGATGACTTACTAGCATGTTTTAAATTACCTGAGAACAATGCCATGACACCACACACTGATAATGATGTATCCAGCATGTTAGATTCCATAGGTTATTCTCTTAACTCTGCTAGTTTAGGGAGTATTAAAAGAAAAGGCCTTAGGAAAGAATGGAGTTTTCTTGGGGATGCCTTTATCAAGGTTTTCTCTGGGAAAATTAGCAATTTTGATGCCATAACTTCATCTCTGGTTAATATGCTCTATATGTTTGTTTCTGATAGGTATTTTAATTGTAGCAACTATGTTATGCTATAATTGGGTACTAGATTAGGTAACAAAGCTAATAGACCTAATAACATCTATTATGCTAGATTCTTTATGTTATTGGCTAACCATGTTGCTGAAGGTTTGGTCATTACGAATGAGAATAATAAACTCAAGTGCTGGGCACAAGAGAAAAGAGTTCTTGCAGATTTATTGAGAATGAATCTCAACAGTAGTGTGCCATTGGTATATTTACCAATCATGAATGCACCTCAGGTAGGTGAGGTAATTGCTTCTACAACTCCTACTTCTTTCAACCCCTCTATTTCTTTATCTTCTAGTGTGGCCATGGAATCTGTGACAATGCCCCAACAGATTCCTACCAAGGTCACCAAAACTAAACTTTCAAAATCAAAGACAAAGAAAACCACCTCTGTTGTTTCTCAAAAGACAACAGTTGTAACACCTACCATTAACCCTGAGGGGAGTGAACAGGGTGTGAGTGGTGAGGGGAGGGGTGAACATCAAAGAAACCCCCAGGATAAGGAAGGAGAGAAAAGTGCTTCCCAAGCTAGCCAAGCCACAGTTTCTCAAAAAGCTGTGGTGGTTGAAAAGGTTACTAGCATATCCCTAGCTGCATCCTCCCAAAAGGATGTAACTATTGAAAATAGTTCCCAACCAGGAACACACAAACGAGGGAGGGACACTAAAGCCAAACACTCACCAACAAAAGCCTTTATTAGAAGAAAGAGAGCTAGAACCCAATCTTCTACACAGGGTGCACACACTGCACAGATACATCCATCTGTATCTATGCCTTCTCAAACTCAGTTTGATGTGGCTCCAACAAATGTGGAGTCACAGCCCCATTCTCTCACAATTAACACACATCAATCACCACACACTTCTTCACCATCTCTAGATGTGGATATGTTATTCCCATCAATTCCTGATTCTCCCTCTTTACAACTCAGGGAGGAGCCCCACTCAAATACAGGTGATCATCATCTTTTAGATGATTTGTTGGATCACCCGCAAATTCTTTCAGATGTAATTGAAGGATCTGTGTCACCAAAACTCATATCAATCTACACAGATTCAATAGTTATATCACTTTCAATTTCTACTTCTTTTCCTTCTTCAACGGATATCACTCATCCGTTGACAAGTGGTTGTTCTTCAACGGATAAGCTTAACAGCAGTTATCCGTTGATACCATCAGTTTCACCTTCAACGGCTATTCCTCATCCGTTGATAGTCTCTACACACACAACTGAAACAATTCCAAGTGTAGAAGACTTGATTACTGTACAATCACTTCTAGGACTGAGGGAAGGGAGTGACAATTTGAGTGAGAGGCTGGGTTGCTCCCAGGCAAAAGGAGAGATTGAGAGCTCAAATATGCATGCTATTTCTTCCAGCATGGCAAAAGAAAGTGAGAGGAGTACCACCTTAGTAGGTGAAGGTGAGGGAGTGAGTTGTGTGAGCCAGGGGGAGCCCCTGATGCAAGAACATAGAGAAAATGAGAGAAAGGCAGGTACAGCAGATATAAGGATGGATCCAGCCATTGCTAGTGAGTCAATGATTGTGAATGATGCTGAAAAGGAAAGACAATTTCAGCAACATTACAAAGCTGTAATTGATAACATTTCCTTGGATGCTGACACTTTTACTCATCCTGTTTCAGCCTATCAAGTATTGGCTGCACAGGGCAATGTGGAGGCAGAAAAGACACTACATCTAGTACATACAACAACATCTCTTCAAAGGGACAAAACTGCTATTAACAAGATGCCTTCAACAGCTGGTGAGTCATTTGAAGAATTTGGAGTAAATTCTGATGATGATGACTTTGTTTCTTCTGATGGAAGCATGAACTTAGGGGGAGATGAAGACCCTAGTTCTATTCCAAATCTACCTGAATGGGCCTTCACAAAGGAGTCTACAACAGGGCAATTCAATGTCTCCTTAGTCAAACAAATCAGTACTATCAAACAGGCCATTCAGAAAACTTCTCATGCTGGTACAAAGGCTATCCTTACAGCTCACTTGGACTCACTGCATCTCATGAAGTTGCAGCAAGTAAGACAGAATCTGAGTGTGGATGAACTCAGAAAGGATATTGCTGACTTGAAATCCTACAATTCTGAAAAATTGGATTCAGTCATGCCCTTTGGTACAATGCAGGACATTTTGTTGAGATTGAAAAAGGAATCACATACTGAAAAGAGGCTGGCCAAATTGGAAGACAGAGTTCAAGTTATTGAAGATTCTGTGGCCACCATTCTTCACAACCAACAATCTCAAACAAATCTACTTATGCAGCTGGCAAAAGCACAGGGCTTGACCCCTCTCCTTGATGATAACAAAAAGGGGGAGAGTAAAAGGGAAGGGGAAGGAGAGCCATCTACAAAAATCTAAATATCCAAAGTGCTAGTTCCTGCCATCACTACTTCTCCAATCATTCAAATCAAAGGAAAGCCTGATGGAATTGATTTAATCCAGCTAGCAGCAGCTGAAATTCAAGTGAAAGAGCAAAGGAGGAGAATTGATGAAAGGATGCAACAGCTGTTTGGTTCAACACAAGATAAATCAATATCTGTGAAACATAGCACAAAGGTTGAACCAATCAATATGGAGCACAAGCCAGAAAGGAGAAATAAGGTTGGAGAGACTTCTTTCAAGAATCTAAAACCTATGGTTCTCAAGCCCAACACCAGATCCAGCAAGGACTCCACAAAGAACCCTCTAGACTTTGCTCAGATGAAAGAAGTGGACTTTCCTCTTCCAAAGCCTGATGAAGACAAAGTTTTGGGTACAAGCATCATAAAACACAAGGAGACCATGGATGAGGCAGTAAGGAGAAACATGGCTATTATCTTTAGAGAGGGAAAAAGCATATGTGTGATGCAAGGACATCCCAAATTCTCAATAGCCAAGAGGGAAGAAACCAAAAGGTTAAAGAAAGAAGCTGAAAAACTCAAGGCTGACAAAAGAGCACAAGCAAAGCTTGAACAAAAGCTAAAGTCAAGTCTAGTTGAAAATGAGAAAGGAATTGAAGTTAGGGGTGAAGACAAGATTGCAAACTTAGATGAGGTTTTTGGGAGTATATTTGGTGAAAGCATGGAGGAAAAAGAGGAATGGCAGAAGGGAAACAGAAGAAAGGCCAAGGCACATAGAAGGAGTGAAGGAAACACTGAAGAAACTAAATCTCTACCTTCCATACCTGAACCCTTTGTTGCTGATCCTACTATAAACATCCATGGTGAACCAATCATCCCAAAAGAGGAACCTATTGATTGGGACACCATCAATTTGCCTACCTTTTTAACCACTCTTCCACTACCAAAGAAACAGAAAAGAAAATCCAAATCTATACCTCCCCTAAACTCTAAGAAATTCACTCAAAAACATAAACCTAACCCTAAGCCACCCATTTCTAAAGATGATTATGTTCACATCTGTGACATAAAAGAAATTTCAGACATTGAACTCTATATGGATGAGCTGGAGGATGTAAGGGGAATTGCTGCTTACAGACAGCTACCAGAGAGATTGGTGTTCAGATACAAAGGAGCTGGGGAAAGAACATGGCCTCTCTACAGGATTCTGAATGAAGGCTACTCTACCTTGATCAGAGTCTTTTCAGCCATACAAAAGGATTCTGGCTTTACCAGGACTGCCAAGACTGAAATTCTCAACAAGATTGCCAACATAAGGAAAACTTGGAGGGAGCCCAATGCTTTGCCCAGAACCTTACTCATTCAAGAAAGGGGAACTACAATTCACAAATCACCTCATTGGTTGATGGAATTCAGAGATGATAAAGGAGTCAGAAGATTTTTCAGACTTGAAGACCAACTCAAGATTGCCAGCAATGAAACTCTCAAAGAAATGCAATCTAAGTTGGATATCAGTGATGAAGATGAAGTTGAATTCTTCAGACAACTCCAACTCCAAATTGAGGAAAATGACAAAGGGCTAGGAAAGAAAACCAGGGATCAAAGAAGAAAAAGATGATTTGCTCAGGCTAGAGGAGCACCCTTGGAAACACTGTAAATCTTCAATTACCTTCTAGTACATACACTTTTGCAGCACTTTTAAATTTCTACTTAGTTTCAGTTCATATATTTGTTAAGTGTTTTGTTATCATCAAGTTAACCTTGAATTTATGTCTACAATTCTTATAGACATAAATAGGGGGAGATTGTTAGGAATATATGTGTATTAGTTTGATGATATGTTTAACAAAACACTTAAGTAGAAATCTAGTGTTTGTAGCCTCAACGGATAAGACCACTTTTGGCTATCCGTTGATGGTGTAGCTTTACTTAGAAATAAGTCTAGTGTTGTAGCACATTTCAGTCTCTGAATTTGAGATATAATTCTTAAATGTTGAGGAAAATTATAAGTCATGTTGACTACTAAAGGATATGCAGATAGGAAGGCCAATTGTAAATATTTCATGCCTTGTAATTTTGTATAAATGAAATGGTGTCAACGGATAACTTAAAGACCTTCAACGGATGAGAAACAAAGCTTCAACGGATGTCTCTAAAGCTTCAACGGATAACATCCTTCAACGGATGAGTGCATCAACGGATAGAGCTTCAACTGCTAACACATCAACGGATAAAGCCATCAACGGATGAAGGCTTCAACGGATGTTCTGTTAAATAGCAGTTGACAAGTGGTAGTTGTACCTACAAACAAAGGCACATGGGTTGACAGAGACAACTGAGATGTGGTAGCCTATTTCAGGAACATCAGAAAAAGCAGCCGTTCTACTCTAGTATAAAGAGGCAATAGTCAACAATGCACTGGAGTAAAATGGAGAAGAAACAAGTGGAGAACTTATTTTATTATTGTACTTTTTATCTTTGTCTTCACTTGTAAACTTGGTGTTATATAAACCAAGTAGCAGCTAGTAATTAGAATAAGAATTTTTCCAGAGCTGTTTAGAAAAATCTTGAGAAAAATTGTCTAGTTTGTACTAGGATGCAGCTGTGATCAATTTCTTGAATCACAGATTTTCTGAAATACCATCTCTGGTGGAACAACAAATCCACCAGAAAAGTTTTTAAGGTCTGTTGTGTTCTGTACTTTTGTGCTTGAATATATATCTGTCTGTATTAGCTTAAAGCAATTTACACACTTGTTTATCTTAAACACACAGCCTTTGAAACTGCTCAAAACTTGAAAAAGTTTTGAGATTTACATTCAACCCCCCTTCTGTAAATCTCATTGTTAGTTCACTAGGAATAACACATTGTGTCCAAGTTACACAGTTGAACAGAAGTACATATATGAAGTCTAGTTAAGGTTTGGAGGATAAAAAGGTTTTGATTATGTCAAGTTAGTGCATGATGTATGTGTCTAACAGAGATTCCATAAACAGGAGGACATAAAATCACAATTTTATCAAGTTAGAACCATGGTAAACAAACATAAAACCATAATTTTGGATGGAACGAAATCAAGAAATTATACATGACAAATTATACATAAAACTGAACGACATTATCATAACTTAGAAACATAATCAGTTATATATACTCAGAATGCTGACAATCAAAAACACAAAACTAGAGGAACTCCCTTAAGTCCTGAACAACATTATCATAACTTAGGAACATAATCAGTTATATATATAATCAGGATGCTGACCGCTAAGGTTTCTCACAATCAAACACTCAAAACTACGAGAAACTCCCTAAACGATATTATCATAACTTAGGAACATAATTAGTTATATATACTCAGATTCTTATTGCTAAAGTTTCTCGCAATCAAACGCTCAAAACTCCTAGAACCTCCTTTTCTCCGGAGATTATATTCTTAAGAAAGAACATTAATTCCCGACAAAAAAAACACTGAAAACTAAAATCATAATTAACTCAACTAAAAGCCAAGACTATGATATTTTACATAATTTCTTCTGAAGCCGTTTCTTCAACTTCTCCTGGTACTGATCAAATCCCTCCAAAAACTCATGATTCATCACCTCCCTTAACGTTGGCGTCCGCGATGGATTCAAACAAAACTTCACAAAATCTTCAACCTCGAATATATTCTCACCCTTCTTATTCTTCTTCTTAGAACCAGAAAAGCATCCAAAATTGAACCTAAAACCTGCAGATGTCCCATAAAACAAACTCGAAGCCAATTCTCCAACCATCCGAATATCGTTCTTTTGTTCCTTAATCTCGCAATTTTTCCTTAAAGGCAACTTAAGCTTCACCTTACAGTCCTTGTCCAGAAACACATTATTCAAATTTATGTTCCCATGCACGAGATTTTCACGTCCATGTATGTACTCCAGTGCTTTCAAAACTCCCATAATTATAAAAGCAATATAATTTTCGTCGCAGCCATGTCGAAACAAGGAGAATGATTTCAAGGACTTTGCAGGCTGCATCGATGTCGAAAACTCGTGATTTCGAACAACAGGTATCAAGTCGAGGATGTTTTCATGAATGTGATAGATGGTGTCAAGAATTTCAGGGGCCTCCATTGCTTGTAGTTGAAGAAATTGTGAGACTACAAAGATTTTGTATTATCCCGGGCTCTCTTTATATACAAGTAATTGTTAAGAACTCAAATTCTCAGAAAACGTTTTGAATTCGGATACTATAAATACATGAACAAATTTATAATTGAGTTGGGAGAAAGAGGGATTAAATTCGGATACTATGATAATTAATATTCATATTTTGGTGAAAAAAATTTCCATTCATAAATATCTATTCCTAATGCTTATACGAATTTAAACTTTATTCATAATTAATCTTGTTGCAATTTATGGTAATTCAAATACTCAATTTAAAAGTTTCTTTATATAATCATAAATATTTTTGATAACTCATAACTTACATCAAATAATAAAATTACTTAAATACATACTAATTTAAAATTTCGATAAATTATTTACAATGTTATTTTACAATAAAAACTCAAATGACATTATTTGTAAAATTCACTAACAACAAAATATATTTATGATTATACCTTCTGAGTCAGAGTATGTCGTTTAAATGTGATTTACATTATACACAGAGTAAAAAACACAACCAAAAATCCAATAATTTATTAGATTAGTATTTTGGTTCAAAATGCTACTTTTGTTTTGATAAGCATATGCGGTTGGGATAGTTCGAAAAAATTTGAAACCCGAAATCCGATCGAAAAAACCCCGAAAATCCCGATTCGGAAAAAAGCTTGGCCGGCTCGCGGGTCTTAAATGGGCCTCCTTTTTCTCGAAAATCCGGCCCGACCCGAATTCCGAAAAATCCGGATGAAAGCCTGGATTTAACAAAGCCCGGATAAAAGTTTAGATCTAAAAATGCCCGGATAAAAGCCCATTTCGGCCCGGATAAAAAACCGGGCATTTGGAAAAGTCCGATTAAAAAACTGAATTTTTTTATAAAATTTGAAAATATACAATACTTTTTTGTAATTTTTTAAAAATTATATTATAATATTAAAAGCAATTAAGTTATATGTGATTATTTATCGATTTATTTCGTTAAAGTTTTCTATTTTTTTTAAAAAAATAAAAGGTTTACATAATTGTAACCAAATTTTATTATTATAAATTGGAAATGATGTCCTATTTAAACTTATAATTTTAAATTATATTATGTGACTATACATAATGTATGAATTAGTGCAGTTTAATGCATTAAAAATAAATACCGAGCAATAACAACTAACAAGTTTGTGTTTGACACTAAAAGCTAGCTGACCATACAGATTTTGTACAATTTAAATTGTTGTACATAATTATATTATTACAATTATATGTATTATATTAAAAAATAATTATTTATTTCGGTGTTTAAACTACTCTCTTTGATATATCAAAATATTATTTTTTCCGGTATTTAAACTACTCATAGTTCGAGTTATAAAATATAAAATAATATTTAATATATAAATAAAAAACTCGGATATAGGTCAGTTCGGCCCAATCCGGCCCGAACCCGCATGCCTAAAACGGATAAAATATTTGTTAGGAAGTCCAGTCCGGTCCGATTTTAAAAAAATCTGGTTCAATCTATTACCCAAAAAACTGGATTTTTTAATGTCCGGATAAAGGCCGGCTCAATGAATTTTTTGTGCATCTGTGTGAGGCGGTAGTCTAGACTCTAGATAATGCCCAAAATAACTAAAATTCAACTACTGTATGCCCAAGATAACGGATGTCAGGTGATGTGCCCTTTTTACCCATATAAATTCGCATCCAACTAAGGCGTGTACTTGGGTGAATGATAGCAGTCAATAAAAGTCTTAGTACACACAATCCATAATAGCAGGTTCAATCCAATGCTATCTTTGGTGCTATTGCTATATTATAGCACCAAATGCAAAAAAAAACTCAATTTGAAAGGGATGCTATAATTAGATGCAAATATGAATATATGATATATTGCTATATTATGCATATATGTATACTTAGAACCAGTGATGCATATATGTATCATTGCCACATCATCTATTACTACAAATGGAGGGGAAAAGTTATATAATTATTGTCTTGTACATCTTAAAATATAAAAATAATATTAAATTAAATAAAAGTTAAAAGATTTATGAAAATTTGAAACTACTTATACAACTAGTATTGGAGAGCAAGTTTTATTTTAGAATCAAAATACACTTTTTGATATTATATTATAGCAATAGCTATAACTATTTTGCATTTAGCATTGAACTTGCTATAAGGCGATAACCCATCTTCGTTCACCCTCTCTCAGTATACTATACGCATTACGCAGCCATAACTTTTCTATCCATTCTATTGCACTCTGAATCGTACACATAAATATACACATCTAAGGCAAAACCAATAGTGATCCAAAAATCCAAATTTGAGATAGATTATCTCAAATTTCATTCCAACAGTGATCCAAATGGTGATGATGCAAATTTGAATCAATGAACAGTTGAATCACTACTGTTCACTGATCCAAATTTGGATTACTCGATTTAATATAAAATAATGATTTTGTTATTTGTAGTTTATGATATTTTAAATTAATTTTTAATTTTTTAATTATATAATTAATAACAGAATATAATTAATAGTTAACAAAATTTATTTTTAAACTAAAACTTAAAAAATGCGAAGACATAATTTTATTAAAATTTAAATAGAAGTACATTGAAGAGTCAAAAGTGCCGGATACAGAAGTTGAGACTATTCCGATCGATCAAAATACTCGATTCCGAAAATTCCTAGACCGCTTTAGAAAAATAAAAAATAAAGAGGCACATATTGCACTTAGAAATGTATTAATTGAGCATTTGTAGGAAGAATATACTAATTCGGAAAATTAGTGTGTATCGATAATATTTTGTATGTTAATTATTACAATTAATGTGTTTTTCGCGAATTAAGTGCACAAATATAATATTTTTATGTGTATTAATTTTTTTTTAATTTAACTAATTTATGAAATGTTATATAAATTATTAATAATGATTAAACGATAAATTTAAGATAAAATTGTTTAATATGATATTTATATATTATTATATGTAAAAAATAATTTAGATCAAATTTTGGATCACACTGTTGAAGTTGGTCAGAAATTTGGATCAGTATTTGAATCAATTAGTGATTCAAATTTGAATTTTTGGATCATAATTATTGAAGATTTAGATTTTTCATCACAACGGTTGTAGATGGCCTACCATTCTCAATTATACACCTTTACCATCCTCATCTTCAAACACAAACACGCACCTGTAAATTTGATAATACATGTTATTGTATATTTCTCTACGAAACTAGCAGTGTCTTACTGATTTTTGTTCAAAAGTTTCATTATCGATTTCAGGATTTTGTTTCTTTTGTTCTTAAAGGTAAGAATTAGAAAAGTTAAAAATTGTGACTTTTTGCATGTATTAGCATCATAAGCAGGGGTTTGAGAATTTGTAGTTGGTGTAGAACTCGAGGAAGATCTAGTAAGGGGTACTGGGGACACGTATCTCCCATGAAATCAAATTTTATATTTTTTCATCGTTCAAAAATTTGAAAATATAAGAAAATGTCCTTTCAAAAATATAAAAATATTTTCTAAAAAATTTACCCAATGTCCCCCTAAAACAAAATTCCAAAATCAGCCCATGGCGTAGGTTCTTTGACTTGTATCAATGAGAAATTGAGGTGTTGGCCGGAAGTGAGTTGCGATGATACAGAATGGATACGCAACAGCTCTATGCATGTTTAGCATTTCGCATTACAGAGAATGGGTGCAGTTGGAAACCCGTAAACAAATCTTACCATGCGTGGGTTGCAGACGTCAGCATTTCGATCCCCGGTACTCGCATTCAGTTTTGCAGAATTTTGTTATTTTCAACTTTCACCATCCATTTTTACTCTTCATTGATTTTATCTTTTCTTTTTTTTCTTTATTCTAAACTTCTCACTTTTCAAATATACTCTATAACAATTAAAGTCTAAGAGCCGATTTGAGGCCCCGCATGGATGACACCTATCTTAGCCTACATAAAAGAAGGATCACTCCCGGACGAAAAGAATGAGGCAAGAAGAATAAAATACAAGTCAGCCCGCTATGTGATATATGATTGGGTTTCATACAGAAGAGGGTTCAGTGTGCCCCTCATCAAGTGCATAGATGGGGAGGAGTGCGATTATATCCTTAGGGAAATACACGAAGACATCTGTGGCAATCACTCGGGGGTAGCTCTCTTGCTCATAAAATCCTCCGTCAAGGTTACTATTGGCCAACGTTGAAAAAAGATGTCTTTGAATTCTCCCGGGCCTGTGATAAGTGTCAGCGATATGCCAATTACTACAACAGCCCCGTGGCTCCCCTCACATCCCTCATGAACCATTGACCCTTCGCTATGTGGGGAATTGATCTGATTGGAGAACTCCCGAAGGCCAAGGGAGGAGTCAAGTATGTGGTTGTTGCGGTAGACTATTTAACTAAGTGGGAAGAGGCCGAGCCTCCAGCCACTATCACGGCAAAAAAGCTCAAGGAATTTGTGCACATGACTATTGTGTGTAGCTATGGCATCCCTTACAAGTTGATATCTGACAACGGGAAACAGTTCGATAGCAAGGAAACGCGAGAATTTTGTGAGCAGCTGGGGATTCAGAAGAGTTTTAGTGCAGTTTGTCGCCCACAAAGCAACGGGCAGACGGAGGCTATTAATAAAATCATTAAGCACACCTTGAAGGCAAAGCTTGAAGAGAAGAAAGGGACATGGCCGGAGGAGCTCGCCCAGGCCCTGTGGTCTTACAACACGACTCCACGAACTACAACTGGAGAGACCCCTTTCTCTTTGGTGTATGGGTGTGAAGCTATGGTGCCCGTTGAGGTAGGGGCATGTTCTTTTTCGAGAGACAACTATGACTCAGAGGCAAATGAGGTCAACCATCGGCTCTATTTGGACATGATCGAAGAAACTCGGGAAGATGCTCAGATCAAGATAGCAGCATATTAGCAGAGGACATCTAGGCACTACAACAGTAAGGTTCGAGCCTGGACTTTCAAGGTGGGAGATTTGGTTCTGCGCCGGGTCATGCCAAACACCAAGGTGGTGAGTCACAGAGTCTTTGGGAAAAATTGGGAAGGCCCCTACAAGATAAAATCAGTGCTCTGGGAGGGAACCTACCACCTCAATGATATGCAAGACAGGTTGATCCCGAGAGCCTGGAACGCGGAACACCTCCGCAAGTATTATCAGTAATATTATTTCTTCTCAAACTTAGTATTATCTTAAAATATTCCTAAGTCTCGGGGGGTAGTGCCATATATGTGCCTCCCTGAGACAAGCATGTACTCCTTTCACTTTCCATTATCTATGAATAAACGATTGATATCTATTTGTGCCCTTGATATTTTAACTCCTGTTAATAGATTAAAATACCCAGCAGGGGAGCCCATCCTTGGGAGCCCATGCGAGAACAAAACAGTTGTTTTATTAACATGTTAAAATCATAAGTAAAGCTGGGCCCCGACCCGCTTCATAACAAGTCTATGAAACGAGTTGGGCCCCGGCCCACTTCGGAAAATAATAAGCACAAAGCAAATTAAAGATGAAGATAGGGAGAGGTGACCACAAACTAACTCAAAAGTTAAGGATAGCCGCGATGCGAGCCCATATCAAGGCGGGCCAGGGGAAAAAATCGAACTTAAAAACAAGTTGACACAGACTCAAAGGTTGAATTTAGGACTGAGCAAAAAACCGAATTAAAATCGAAACCGAACCGAAACCGGGAAAAACCGGACAAAATCGATCCGAATAAAACCGATCCGAAACTGAAACCGAAAAATAAAAAATCGAACTGATTTAAATGGCTCGGTTTCGGTTATACGTTCCAACCGAACCGATAAAAACCGAACCGAACCGATTATTAATATTACCAAATAAATATTATATTTTACATATATAATTTATAAATTTATATATAACTGTATTATGATATTTCAAAATCAGTCTATAATTTAGAATTTATAACTAACTGATTTAACCGTTTAATCTGTAATTTTTAATTACATAACCCTGTTAGTTTCTACAAAATGCTTTCAAAAATCTTTTGTTGATAACAGTGAAAATGAAAAAGTTGGTGTTTGGCGTTTGGGTCGTATTTGTTTAGTCTTTGTGATCAATGTGTGCATATACGAAATTACGGTGTTACTTCTGGCAATCACTTTTTCACTATGCTAATTTGCACCACAATTTTTTTAAGCAGTTAACTAGATATGCTTGTGTTTGTCATTGTATATAGATGTACTCCCTCCGTCCCTTAATACGTTTCTCATTTCGTCCCTTAATACGTTTCATATTTTGACTTTTTACATTGTTGACGGTAAGCGATTGACTACTAATTTACATCTAATCTATAAAAGCAAATATAATCATGAGTGATCTTGTTGAATTCGTATTTATAAATACTTTAATACAGTGAAATTTTTATATTTTATACTACTACGAAATTAAAGATATTAACAATCAAAAGTGTGTATTGACAAACGTGTCCAAAACAAATGGAAACGTTTTCAGGGACAAAGGGAGTAGCAGATAACCACATTCATGAAACTTGACAAACAACAAGTGTATGTGCATGGCTTCTTAGCTCATTTAAGTTGATTGAACGGAGAGCTAAACATTAACTAAGTGTTAGTTAAAATTAATATATTTTCATCATCTCATTTATATATAGTTTTTATTTTTATATTTGTCGGGTTTTTAATCGAAACCGAACCGATTAGAACCGAACCGGAGTTTTCAAACCGAAACTGAAATCGAATCCGTACTGGTAATTGCGGTTCTCGATTTTAAAAACCGAAATTATATAGTTGTGGTTTCGGTTTTATGCCGAAACCGAACCAAACCGGCCCATACTCTCCCCTAGTTGAAGCTATCATAAATGGTCAGAGATTGAAGTTTCTCTGAACTTAATGGTTCATATATTTAAAAATAAATTAACCGTTCTTCAAAGCCCTTTAGTACTTTTTTTTAAAGATTAATTTAATAATTCCCGAAAGTTTTTCTTCAACATAAGAAGTAGCTTTTTTTCAGCTATACATTCAAAATATTTTCTTTTTAAATTTACTAAAAATTAAAAAATTCGTTTCTTGATAGTAATAACATATTATTTAATTTTCTTTAATTTTATTTCACTTTTAACATGTATAATTTTATATAAAATTTCATTTTAAAGAAATACAATTCATTTTCTTCACTAAATCAAATATTTTCCTTTTGTTTTAGATTTAATTTGAACGTAAATTTGAACGTAAATTTCTTTAGTAAATAATCTACCAAAAGTATAAGAGGTTAAAGTGTACCTTAAATATTCATTTTAACATCACAAAACCAATAATTATCTTAAATATACGACTACAAAATAGAATGGCTTGATAATCATAGCATGTATTTTCACTTTGTAAAACAATTTTAGCCCCGGTAATCTCAAGATCCTGGGTCCGCCCCTGCTAACAACTAAATTTTTAATATTTTATTTTAATATTATAATATAATATAAATAGATAAATTTATCATATTTTTAATATAAAACGTAAAATTCCCGTATATACGAGAGTTTCCCTTTTTCTAAGTACAAGGAAAATTGCAAATCATAGTATTTCGAATATTTAATTCAAAATATTTTTTAAAGAATATAATTTTATTTTTTATTTCCGTATTGGTATCTTATCTCTTCTTTTAATCACATCTTGTGTCTTAAATTTCTAAACTAATCTCTAACATGTTGAGTGCATGAAAATTTTTAATGTATCAAATACAAATTTGAATTTTTTCATGATAATTCATAAATAATTTTATGTTCCCAGAAGGGGTGAAAAACCAAAATATCCACAATTTGGGGAAATTTGCCCAAAATACCTATTGGCGGGACGTTCCGCCCTTTTTACCCACTGAATACGCATGTTACTAATGCGGATTCAAATTTTAAAATTTTAAGAAAGAATACGCATGTTCAAAATACGTATTCACTTTTTGTTTTTTTTTGTGAATACGCATGTCTTTATAAAACCAAAAGTGAATACACATGTTCAACATGCGTACCCTTTATTGAATTTTTGGAGGCTGAATACGCATCCCTGAAATGCGTATTCCGTGGGTATTTTGGGCGGTTCGCGCGCATCTGGGCATTTTGGGTAATTGAAAGTGGAAAATGGTGTATTTTGGGCATTTTTCTGCCAGAAGTGGGTATAATTTTACTAATATCGCCGATTCACTTTTGGAATTTTGTTTTCAATTATTTGCGTCGTGTAGTGTTTTGCTTTCCCATTCTTTCTAAATTCGAATTGTAATCCTCTTCTATTTTCTTTATTTCCGTTTTGACTTCGACATGTGTAATTTTGACGTTCACTACGTATTCTTTCAAAAGAAAACAAAGTTCACTACGTACAAAATTTACCATTATTAAAACATATTAAATCAGTTGTTCTCGTTTTTGTATTTGCAACTCAATTGAAATTTCAATACGTTTTAAACACCTTTTAAACACCTTAATACTAGATAAAATTTAATCTCAACTACTGTGTTTTGAAAATAAAGTCGAAGATTTGATTTCTTTCAACTTATTCTCAAAAAAAAGAATTTTTTGTAGAGAATTGAAAAAAACTTCTTTATATTTATTCCCAAAATCGTATTCACACTTTTGGAAAAATTTAGAAATTAATTTCGTTGATTTAGTTAATCTTCGATTTTCAAGTACTCTTATTTTACAAGGAAAATTGATAGTATCAAATATTCACTTTTACATTAAACTGAATATACAAATTATATGACTATTCCAAGATTCTAAATATACAAAGTGAATATAATTAAAATAATACTTAAATAGCTATTGCAAATACTTTTGGACATAAAACATAATTACAAGAGTACAGTTAAATCTCTATAAATTAATACGCTCAGGATCGGGAAATTTTATTCATTTAACGAGATTTTTCATTTATCGAGTTAAAAATATACCGTGTCTATTATGCTAGGCCGGAAAAAATTATTAATTGACGAGATTATTCGTTTATCGAATATTTATTTATCGAGTTTATACTGTAATTACAAAAGCTGTACAATTCATGCATTGAATCTGCAGTGCAGAAGTAGGTGGCAAATGATAAGGAAAATTCATTTACACTGAGATCTCCAAAAATTAATCTCTATATAACACATGGAACATTTGCTGTCCTCATATATACTTTTTGTATTTTCCGAATATATTTTTTCAATATATCAGTTTGCTCTGTTTTACATCCTAGCCTATCCAGGCTCAAGTTTGACATGGCACCTATCAGTGGTGAAGATGAACTTGGCCAAAAGTTGTTGCAGGAGAAAGGACGGGTGGTGTTACAGAGCCATGATCAAACGAATATAATTCCGCGATTTTGGACCGAATCAAAGAAGCTATGGCAGATCACTGCCCCCTCGATTTTCAGCCGTGTTGCAGCTGCAACTATGAATGTTGTCACACAGGCTTTTGCTGGCCATCTTGGTCAGGTTGAGTTGGCTTCTATCTCGATTGCTAACACCGTTATCGTTGGCTTCAATTTCGGCCTTCTTGTAAGTACTATCGATAAGTAACAAATTTTTCGATAAATTAAACCAAAAAAGTCCTGTATGTGTGAAAGAGTGAGATATACGTGGACCTTAAGAGGTTTAGAAGCGGTTTTGTTCAAGTGTATTTTTTGGAAATTAAACCAAAAAGGTCCGTTATGTATGAAAGAGTTAGATTTACGTAGACCTTAGGAGGTTCAGAAACTGTGATATTTTAGTGTATTTTTCGGATTTTTAACTAAACAAGTCTGATATGTATGAAAGAGTGAGATATGCGTAGACCTGAGGAGGCTAAGAAGCTGTTTTTCTTGTAGTGTATTTTTCCGAAATGTTTAGGAACTGTTGAAATCTTTTTGCACGTGTTATTGATCGCGATACTGTTCTGATGCCAATTCCTTTTTCTTTTTTACTAGCTAGGGATGGCAAGTGCACTAGAGACATTATGTGGACAAGCTTTTGGAGCTAAAAGATACAGTATGATGGGGATTTACATGCAAAGATCTTGGATTGTACTTTTCTTTTGTTGCTTTCTATTGTTGCCATTATACGTGTTCGCCACACCAGTTTTAAAGCTCTTAGGACAACCGGATGATGTTGCTGAACAATCCGGAATTGTGGCTGTATGGTTAATACCTCTGCATTTCAGTTTTGCATTCGTGTTTCCGGTTCAGAGGTTCTTGCAAAGCCAGCTGAAAGCTAACGTCACAGCCTGGATTTCATTTCTAGTCTTTGTTATTCATGCCATCATTAGCTGGCTTTTCGTGTACAAGTTAGAGCTCGGAGTTGTTGGAATTGCCCTTACTTTGGATGTGGCATGGTGGCTACTGGTTTTGTTTCAATTCGGATACGTTTACTGGGGTGGATGTTCGGAAACATGGTCTGGTTTTTCAATGGAAGCCTTTTCCGGTCTCTGGGAGTTTATTAAACTCTCTGCTGCTTCTGGAGTCATGCTCTGGTAAGTTTTCTAATATTTTAGTTCATTAGGCCCGAAAATGAGTGTTCTGCAGTTCTGCTAAGTTTTCCGATCCCATGTTTGTTTATTTGACCCGAAAACAAGTGTGTTAAATATGATCATAATGGGGACTTCCTTTAACACGTTAAGGTTTTAGATGAGCTGGTTACTCAACAAAGTGTAATGTATTTGGTATGTTTTTCGATCACATGCTGGGCTCAGTTGGTCCAAAACTGTGTGCGATAGTGATATTTTTAGAATCATATTCATACACCATTAGTTGCATTTACTGCACATAACAAACTTGACATCAATCGATACAAAGCCAAAAAAATCAAACAAAGCCGTCCAAGGTAATGCGCTGTGTGACATCTTGATGTAACTGATGTAGAAACACAAAATGGACAGTAACATACATGAACCTACCAAGGCATTAGAGTACAAAACACAATTATGAAGATGCCGGCAAATGAGAAAGAAGTTAAAACTCGAAAACAGCAAAACAGTTATCAATAATTTTTGTTTTAGTATGTTCAGTATTCTATTCTGGTATCTGAGCATTTTGAGCAGACAACCAAACAGACATGTAGTTGTTTAATTTAAGTTGTGTGATCTTCAAATCATAATCTAGCAATCTCACACTTGTCGATGATGATGACTACGTATAATAAGAATATATTTTATAAAGATGAGTGAGATATACGGGGTATGTTTTGTTTTCTATGTTTGTCGCCTAGTAAGAGGTCATTAGTAAACTAACGGTTAGATTAGTACGTGTTGGTGTCTTGTCAAAGAAAATTTTAACTTTTACGGAACACAAAAATAATTAAGCACTTTCAGCAGTCCGGTGTTCTTATGTGTTTTGGCTAACTGTGTAACTGATGCAGCCTGGAGAACTGGTACTACAGAATACTGATATTGATGACCGGAAATTTGGAGGATGCTACTCTTGCTGTGGATGCATTGTCTATCTGGTATGCAACTAATGAGGAGTGTTTTATATTTAAAACATTGCATAATTTCGATTAATTAGACTAAGCACTAGTTCAAACTCGGACCTCTGGATCTGTTAATACTGTACTATGACACTGATCATGTGATTTTGCAGCATGAGCATCAATTCCTGGGAAATGATGATTCCTCTTGCATTCTTTGCTGCAACTGGGTAACTTCACAGTACTCTGATACATTTTTTTTCAATAAAAGTCGCGTTAATTAGAAAAATCTCATCAGAATCAAATCATATTCTTGAAATTTGCAGAGTGAGAGTTGCAAATGAGCTAGGTGCAGGGGATGGAAAGGGAGCAAGATTTGCAACAATTGTTTCAGTCCTGCATTCGACGATTATTGGTCTCATTTTTGCTATACTTATTATGATCTTTCGAGTTCCACTGACAATGATCTTCACTTCAAGTCCTGAAATCCTTCATGCAACCGAGAAGCTCACGTATCTCCTGGCCTTCACTATACTTTTAAACAGCGTTCAACCTGTTTTATCCGGTACTAGAAATACTCCAGTAAATCTCATAGATAAGTGAAACACTGGATAAATCAATGAACTTAAAGATTTGATTTATGATTGAAATATGTAGGTGTGGCCGTGGGATCAGGCTGGCAATCTAAAGTAGCTTATGTAAATCTAGCTTGCTACTATCTTATTGGAATTCCTCTAGGAGTTATTCTTGGTTGGTCTTTCAACCTAGGTGTTGAGGTATGTTCATTCCTCTGCAATTTTAATCGCGCTAAATCCTTGCAGGAAAATTCATTTATCTCGCGATACCATATCAAGTTGCCGGTTCTTTCTCACTGTACATGACTTTAATTGATGTTTCTTAGTCCTCAGACAACCAAATTTTAACTGATACAACTTCTGTGACGCCAGGGCATCTGGGGAGGGATGATATTCGGAGGAACTGCAGTGCAAACCTTAATATTGGCAATCATGACAATACGATGCAACTGGGAACTAGAGGTAAAACAAATTACACTTCTAAATTCATGATTGTTAAAGAATATAAGATCATGTTCGGACATTCCTCTACCAACTTAAGGTTTTAGACGGACTGATTACTTAACATGGTATCACAGAGCTCGGTTTAGGGACAGACTCAGGTTGTATCGTACGATTGAGGGGGAGTGTTAAAGAATATAAGATTCTATTCGGACCTTCCTCTTACTTAACAATGATAAATTTTTGAATTGCATCAATGTGTTTGCAGGCTGAAAAAGCTGTGAGCCATATAGAGAAGTGGTCGCGAATTCGGGCCAGTGATGAACAACAACAGTTGCGAAAATAGTACTAATGGTTGCAGGAAGAAGAATGCAGGGATGATGCTTATTCAGCTGATGCAGTTCTTGCATGGATAATAAGATGAGCATTCACTGTGAGAGGTTATTAGTCAGTTGATGTCAATGATATCACACATGACCAAACAGGAGAGTTTTTAATCATGTCACATTTGTATTAGAATTGTGAAATACTTGATACGCAGTTAGGATTTGGGAATACTACTATAATGATGTCTTTTTCAGCCAAAGGAAAATGTTAGAGTTCCCAAATATTATTACAAAAATTTTTGCCAAATGCTTTATAAATGGTAACTTTCTTCGTAATAATATGGGACCCCGCGTGCATTTATATGCGCCCACGAATTAAATTTTAAAACATGTCATGTCACGTCACTTTGTAATTATTTTGATACAACTTTTGGGTTATCTAGCATTACTCTTAGCGGAAATCTCTTTGTTTTTCCCGCTCATTTGTTTATATTTGAAATGGTCATTGCATTTTAAAACAATTTTTTTAAAGGAAAATGTTAAATCTAAAGTCGATTTTTAGTTTTCACAGCAAATAAAAAATGAAATGAGAAAACTATATTGTATACTACTACAAAATTAAACAAATAAATATCCATGCAAATTTACAAAAAAGCCCAAGAACCCACAACCCGACCCGACATTACACCAACCCGAAACCCGACCCGAACTTCCATTACCCCAAAAAAACAAAGATCAAACACCTGAGAGCAGCTAAATGTAGTGAATAAAATGTACACAAACACTTACAATCACTACAAAACTCGCATATACACACAAATCAAACAATTATACATACACACAAACACACCCTTTTATTCTAAACTTGAATCTTTATCTACAACTAATAAAAATAATGATCTTTGGGCTCAAATTTGTGGGCTTGTTTTTCCACCAAGAAGTGCAACAATGGTGCTTCAAAAATGGGTTGATGAGGGTAATCGGGTTTCCGGGTCGGAGCTCAGGAGAATTTCTAAGCAGCTTTTAAAGTTTAAGCGTTATAAACATGCTCTTGAGGTATAAATTTATGATTTTTATTGTTTTTATTGATTGGTGTTCAAGATTTTGGTTGCATTAATTGTTGGTAAGTTTAGTGTGTGTTTTTAATGTGTGTTTTAGTTAAAAAGGTATGTTCTTGAAGTGTATATATGAATGTTTTTGTTATTTTTTATTAAATAGTGTTTTAAAGATTTTGGTTGAATTGTTTGTTGGGAAGTGTAGTGAGTGATTTTAGTGTGTGTTTTTGGTGTTTTGTTGATGAAATTGTACTGGGGTTTTGGTGGTTGATGATTTATGATAAGTGATGAAGTTTTGTGTTTTGGTAGGAAAATTAGTTTAGGTAAAAATTTGATTGTGGAGTGAATTTTGAGTTGTAAGGCGGAAAAAGGTTGTGGGGTTTGCATATGTTTGTGTGGGTTTCCGAAAGGGGGAACTTTAAGTTATATTTTTTGCAAAGCTTAAAGTATGCTAGAATAATGCTATAAAGGATAGAAGTGAATGGAAGGGGTATTTGGAATTAACTAGGTAATGTTGTTGGTATGAAATTCGAGATTTCATGGTACCATGTTACTTGGGAGTTGGGATGGATGGTGCATTACTTGATTGTCAGTAGTACTGGTCAAGTTTTCGTTTAAAAATTAGGAGTAGCTTTTTAATAACTTCATTGAAATGCAATTTGAAACTAAGCTTGCCCTATTATTCTTTCCTGGTCTGGTTTTTTAACATTTATTGTTGCGTGTATAGTGAAGAATGAGTAGGTTTAGACATTAGAATCGAACTGAATGCGGATTTTATAATCTGAAACAAGTGGTCCTTATCTGGATTATGTGGGCTTTCTAAAGAGAGGAGGAAGTTTACTTGCCTTTAAAAAAGAAGAAGAAAGAACTCGCTTAACTCGCTAGGCCTTTAGACATAAAGACTGGAGTTTCTAGGTTGGGTCGATACTGGATGATGCTTTAAGTGTCACTTGTTAGTGAGTATGTTGAATATAGAAAAATGCATGATGTACGCGCATGTAATTTTAGATAGTTTTATGTGGTTCATTAGGAGCATGGTCAACAATGTCTAGATAAAGAACTTTATATATGAGGTTAACGTTGAGGCTAAGTGGTTAAAGCAGGTTTTAAGACTAAGAGAAGATGAAACTTAATAAATTTGTTGTTCCTACATCCTAAGAAGGATGTTCTTGAGTTTGTCATCATGTACATTAATACAGATTATGGAATGCACGATCAAGTTTTTTGCACTTTGGTGGATCCTATAAAGTATAAACAAAAATAACGAAATCTTCCTCCCAAAATATTTGGGACTGTTCCCATGAAGCATCCTCCTCTGTTGACTGTTTTTTGTTACTAGATCTGCGCTTACTCTATTATCCTTCAAATCTTTGCCAATAACTTCCTGTTATACATGATACTTTATACATTGTGAAGGAACTCTCTCCGGCGTGATGCAGATCAATGATATAGAAAATATATTTACTTATATTCATGTATAGATATGCATCTGCTACCCTTTTTTGTCAGTAATAGATTATTGTTTTCTTATCTAGTTAAGCTAATTACTATGAAGAAGAGATATCAACCAAAATTACTTTTTTCGTATTACAATTTTACTTGGTGAATGTTAATCTATATCATGTTCTTTCCAATTTCTTCGCCTATTTTAAGATTCTTGCAAGTGTGAAGTTTTCAGTAACTGTGATGGCTAGTTCAAATGACCACCTACCACTATTTACTATCTAATGTGTCATGTTCTTATCCTTCTTCACATAGATAGACATTCTTCACAAAAATTATATTATATATCAGCTAAAGTAACATTGGTCATTGAATAAGACATAACTGCGTTATCTGGACACTTGTCTAAATATGTTCTCGTATATGCACAGATACTGAAATGGATGGACACCCAAAATAGATTTCAAATGACTGCAGCTGATCATGCCATCAGAGTGGAATTGCTCATTAAAGAGCACTCTATAGATGAGGCTGAAAAGTATTTTGCTAATATACCCAGTCCTACTTCCTTAAAATATTCTTTCCTTCATCTTCTTCGTTTTTATGTTAAAGAAAGAGACACTGAGAAAGCTGAAGCCCTAATGACAAAAATGAATGACTCGGGACTGATTGTAAGCCCTCATCCATTAAATGAGATGATGAAGTTGTATGTAGCTACATCTCAGTTTGAGAAAGTCATGTTTGTGATCCAACACATGAAGCGAAACAAAATATCTAGAAATGTCCTTTCATACAACCTCTGGATGACTGCATTAGGTGAGGTATCTGGTGTATCTTCTGTAGAGGTGGTTTACAAGCAGATGGAGATGGACAACCAAGTTGGAGTGGGGTGGAGCACTTTAGCTACCTTGGCCAATATTTACTTAAAGGCGGGACTTCTTGACAAGGCTACTTTGGCTGTAAAAGCTGCAGAGAAAAAATTGTCTGCAATAGACCGCCTTGGTCATTTATTTATCATGACAATTAACACCTCTTTGAATAATAAAGATGCAGTTTTGCGGCTTTGGGAAGCTTGTAAAAAAGTGGATGGGAGAATTACTTGCACCGAATATATGACAATAATCTCATCTCTGGTAAAACTTGGCGACATTCATGAAGCTGAGGAGATTTTTACCGAGTGGGAGTCACAGTGTAAGAAATATGATATTAGAGTCTCCAATATCCTTCTAGGCGCGTACATAAGGAATGGAAGTACAGAAAATGCAGAAGCCTTACATCTTCGGACATTGGAAAGAGGCGGGAAACCTAACTATAAGACATGGGAAATGCTCATGGAAGGATGGGTGAAAAACGAGGATATGGAAAAAGCTATTAATGCCATGAAAAAAGGATTTGCCATGTTAAAGCATTGTCATTGGAGGCCGTCACCCAGTATAGTAGTGACAATTGCTGAATACTTTGAGCGGACTGGAGACATTACAGGTGCAAAAAGGTATGTTGAAGTTATCAGACAGTACGGTCTTGCAAGTATTCCAGTTTATAAATCTTTACTCAGGCTGCATACCTGCAATCAAAGGCCAATTGACGATATCGTTGTCATGATGCGGAAGGATAACATAGAATTGGACGATGAAGTCTCCGCTCTAATCCAGTCAACTTAGGTGCAAGAAAATCAGTAGTTTATGCGAGTATTCTGTCCCTTTGTGGACGCAGAATCCCTTTGGTCCCCGACGAAACTTTCTGTTGCAAAGCAGGTACCAGAGCCAGAAATTAGACAGTTCATTTACCACCAATCTTTGAGCGGAGCTTATATTTTGTGTTTCATTTGCTCCCTACACATGTATACACCATTTTTCACGATCTTGTAATTCAGTGTAGAGGATGTTCAAGGTGAAATTGTATTGATCTCGACATGTCTACCGGGGGATCAACATTCCTGCATTACAGAGCAACACATCCTGACCACATCTGTTTAATTTTTACGGAAATTTTGGAATATACTGGGTTCTCGAAAGACCAGAATGTACATCAACATACTTGCTCTCGAGAATTTTCAAGTTTACAAACTCAATTTCTTGCTAGCTGCCGCTACGGCAGAATCTCGATAAATGAATATTTGATGAAAGAATAATCTCGTCAAACGAATAAATTTTTCTGGTGCCGACATAATAGAGATAATGTATTTTTAATATTGATAAATAAATAATCTCATTAAATGAATAAAAAATTTCTATCCCAAGCATATTTATTTATCGAGTTTTAACCATATTTATGTTGCAAATTAAGGTCAGCGACATTTAACAAAAGAGTCAACTTTGTACTCAAAAAATCCGAGACCCGAAATCTGATCCGGAAAAAAGCCCGAAAAGCTCGATCCGGTTCGGCCCAGCCTGCAGACCTTAAACGGACCTTATATTTTTTAGGAAGTGTGGGCCGATGGGGTTTTTTTACATCTCTAATTAGGTAATTATGATACTCACTATATTATCACGTGTGAGAATACTATTTTATTTTATTTAAAATTGCACATCCAAAATTAAAAAAAAAATAAAAATTTAAAGGAGCTGTCAAATTACACAAGTCCTTGACATGTTTGTAATGTACTTGTACACGTATCTGAGAATGAAGTATGCTAATATATTTTAATTTTAACTAATATATTTTAATTTTAATTTAATTCTATTTTTAACTTGGCCACCAAGTAGTTTAATTTCTTTCCGAGTGCAATTCATTTTATTCAGTTACAAGTATTCTAATCCAAGTATAAGAACTAAGGTATCCTTTTTTCCCGAAATTAAAATACATTTTCAAGATACAATACAATATTTGTTATCATGCGTATAACATTACACAATAGTCTTGATTAACTGAGCAGTAACAAAAATTTAGTGAAATACGCTTAAGCGAAAATTAACTCGAATTCGATAATATAGTCTCAAGTGTCACTGTGATCTAAGTTCGATTCGTTACCAGATAAATTTGTTAAAATATCTATTTGTAAAACATAAAAGTTTAATCATTCAAAAACATAAAAATATTACCTATTTAGCAAAAAAATCAAATACTCAATTAAAAATTAAATTATATACCATTTTCATGAAAGTAAAAATCTATATTTTTATTAAATAAAGTATTTTTTGCCGGAAAAAAAGGAAAGCAGAGTGAGGGGAAAATAAAGTATAAATACTCTCGTTTCTTTTCTTCTCTTTTCACAAATCGAGATTTCTAGGGTTTGTTTCAATTCATCACTGCGATTCGTATACACATATACATACATATCTGTATCTATCTGTATTATGTACACGTCTCTGCACCGCCATCGACATTGCTGCGCTGTTAAGGTTCGTATCTATAGTTATAGATATGTGTGTATTATGTTAATTTGGGGTTTTTGATTGGTTGATGATTCAATTGAATTGTTTGTGTGGTTTGATCTTGTTTATTTTGGTGTTTGATGTGTTTTGATTGTGTAATTGATCTTGTTAGCTTGTTTTTTGTCTTGTTTTGTTGTTAATTGCAGGATTTATTTGAATTATAGAGAGAGAGAAAAGGAGAGAGAGAGACGAGATAGAGAGATAAAGAGAGAGAGAGAGAGACGAGATAGAGAGATAGGGGGGGAGAGACGAGATAGAGAGATAAGGGGGAAGAGAGAGAGAGGAAAGAGGAGAGAGAAGGGGAGAGAGGGATCAATGAGGCAGAAGAGGAAAGGGAGTGATTTTTTGTGTCCGAATGAGGGATTAACAAGTGATTCGGAAAAAGTGAAGTCTAATTTAAGGTGTCATTATTCGTTGGAAGATTATGCTAGGTTAAAAAAGAGGTGTAAAGAAGATGTTGAGAATGTCGAGACAGTTGAGTCATCTAGAGTTAGGCTGGTGGGGAGGATTGCTGCTACGGCTCCAGCTTGTGCGACATCGTCGTCGTCTGGTTTGTTAGGAAGGGGGATTAAGAGGAAGATTGGGTGTATTGACGCGGCAACGCAAATGGGGAGGAAGAATAAGATTGAGGATGATTATATCACGGGTGCTACGATTGGGAAAGGGAAGTTTGGGTCGGTGTGGTTGTGTAGGAGTAAGGTTACGGAAGAGGATTTTGCGTGTAAGACGTTGGTTAAAGGGGAGGAGACTGTGCATCGTGAGGTGGAGATAATGCAGCATTTGTCAGGGCATTCGGGTGTTGTTACGTTGAAAGCAGTGTATGAGGATTCGGAAAGTTTTCATCTTGTGATGGAGTTGTGTTCAGGCGGAAGGCTGATTGATCAGATGAAAAAACAGGGAAGGTATTCAGAACATCAAGCAGCTAATATTTTTAAGGATTTGATGGTGGTGATAAAGTATTGTCATGAGATGGGAGTTGTTCATAGGGATATAAAGCCGGAAAATATCTTGCTAACGAACTCTGGTAAGATGAAGCTTGCGGATTTTGGTCTGGCCATGAGGATCACAAGTGGTAAGCTTCAACGTTTTATTTTCATGTAATTCTGTTTCTGATACTTTATATGGTAAAAATAATAAGGATTTAAGGTGTCTTACTTTACTGTCATATTTTAACATTTACCTGCTTGTTTGTCATTACTAATATGGTACATTCCTTATGCTCGGCCTTTTACTAATTATTTCCATCATTAAATCTGCCAGGCCTAATATTCCTTTAAATGTAAAATCCCATTCGAGGAAAAGAATATAGGATGAAAATATCGAAAGATTTTAAATTTCTTTTTTTCCCTGTCTTTAAAGTATAATACCATCGCATCTCTTGTTATTATGGGTTTTACTTCTTATTTTCATTTCCTTAATCTTTGTAATATTTGCTACAGATCAAAGTTTAAACGGATTGGCTGGAAGTCCGGCTTATGTTGCCCCGGAAGTATTGTTAGGGAATTACTCCGAGAAAGTGGATGTCTGGAGTGCTGGAGTCCTTTTATATGCTTTGCTGGCTGGAGTTCTTCCATTTAAAGGAGATTCGCTAAAAGATGTCTTTGAGGCGATCAAGACTGTAAAGCTTGATTTCCAAGCAGGAATATGGGAACATGTATCGAAACCTGCACGAGATTTGCTTGAGCGGATACTTACAAGGGATGCTTCTGCAAGAATTACAGCCGATGAAGTTTTAAGTAAGCATTTTGTTATACCGCATTTTTTTGACTGCATCATATTGATATGTACTTCTGTGTCATGTTATGTTATTTTCAAGCATTAAATACTTGTTTGCATATTTTTCTAAGATGGTGTCTTGTGTAACTTCTACCTGTTATATATATGCCTCTAATTTTTCCTGCTATTTTTTTTTCAGCACATCCTTGGATTTTGTTTTACACTGAGCGCACCTTGAGGACGTTATCAATCAAGTCAAAAACAAAGAATCAATCAGGATCTCACCAGCTACCAGTAACTAAAGTTACTCCAGATTTAAATGGAAAGATAAGAGACAACAATTGTGCGGATGATAATTTAAATCGAGATTCATCTTCCGGTAGCTCAAGCCAGGAAAGCACAGAGAAGGATGAATGCGGTTTTGTAGATGCACTTGCCGTAGCAATCTCACGTGTGACTATCTCTGAACCAAAGAGGAGCAGGTTGTGTGGTCCCACTAGTCCTATACGGGAGCAGTGTTCGTCTAACGTAACTTCTAACAATCTTTGCAAAGCATTCTGATTCTAATACACCGACTGACCCACCTCACCTCACCTCACAATCATTATCTCCGGTTTTTTAAATGGGGATCAGTATCGACCTTCTCAACTATACACGTCTGAAAATAAGTAGCTTTGTGTCTACACATTGGAATGCCGATGCCAACTTGTGATTCCCGCTTGCAGCTGGTCTGTAAAGTAGAATTTATTGTCCTACAGTGAAATACACGTGGGCTAATGTTAATGCACATAATTTGTAGATAGATTTCGGATTTCAGACTCCAAACTTACCTTTGCCCATGTTGAAAGTGCACTTACACAGTGACACTACTAATAAGTTGATTGGTTATGCTTTCAATTTAGTAACCATTGTCTTATATATGTTCAATTTATTGATCATCATGTACCTCAAATCATGTGATTTGAAAGCTATTATTTCAAATGAAATGCATGTTTTCAGACCCAGTTTTATGTCATTATTGGCACTGGAGATGGCTCGTGTTTGCACACGATAATTGCCATGTAACGAAAAATCTTTCAGTTGCATTTTAGTCCAAGTAAAACATGATTTTACATCTGGAGAACTAAAGAAGTTTGCATTTGTAAAATAAGCAGGTTTACAGAATTATTTGAAGCATTATCATTAGTTACATATGGAAACGTCAATATCTATGAGATTTGTGGAGAATAAGTAGCAATTGTGTTGGTGCATTGCTATACATAGTTTTGAAACAGATGTTTTAATACGATTTTAAGCATATTTTTACCTTCCTATATTTAATTGGATCGATTTGTACAAATATTTAGCGAGTCAAGGATAAAATAAGAAATACTTATGTATAAAAAACCAACGGGGAAGTAGCTCAATTGGTAGAGCATTCTAGAAATTGATCAAATATAGTTTTCTATGTTTCTTGCAGAAACAAGGTTCGATTCCTCGCTTCTCCACATTTTTTGGGCGTAAATCTTGAGGGAGACCTTTTAGAATTTAATCGGTTTAAAGTTATTTTTTAAGCGGTAAAAAACAAAACAAAACGAATAAATATGTATTAAATACTTGAAATATAATTAATATGTCTAATACTAAAATTATGAAAATAATAAAGTATGAAAAATCTAAATATCGAATGTTCTTAAAGAAATATTGTATTTTTAATTAAGATTATAATTTTGTAAAATTAAATACTAATTTTCTAAAATTAAAAATTTTGCATGTCAACGTTTGTTTGACCGCTTATTCCGCGCTTCATATTCAAAAATAATCAATCAAACGAATAATACCAAAATCAAAGCAATTTATAGTACAAAAAAATACACAATACCTCTATCATAGTTATATTTCAAACACCGCAGCATGTTGCCGGAATGTATCTAGAGATTCACGACCGGTCCTGAGATTTGAGAGACCCTAATCAAAATCAGTTTATGAAGTCCTAACATATATAAATCATGTAAATTCATCTAGTATTTACTTAAAAAAGTTGAAATTTTGGGACACTTGAGTGTCGGGGGTCTTAGGCGCAAGTCTTACTCGCCTGTAATAAGGACCACCGCGGCGGAGGTTCGTGTAATTAATCTCTTTTTTTTATAGCGCTACATTAAAATTCTGATACTGTCCACTTCATTGTTGCAAGCACATTGATCGAATGAAGGGAGCATCAATTGTGGATCTGATATGCACATAATCTCATAGTTTCCCTCTACCACTCTATTATTATTTATTTTGAAAATAATCTACCACTCTATTATTAAACTCTAAAATAACATACATTTGTCAAGGTTTAATTATTAGAATCCTCCAGAAGAAAATATACAAAGGCTCAGGCGGTAAGGGTTTATCTATTGTCATCTTCTTACATTTCGACTAAAAATGGCAGCGGCACCAGCCACTTTGATCATTACAATGCATCGAAACTATGGTTGCAAAGCTCTGTGAGTCGGTCACTTTCATACCCCTCAAAGATCTCCGATTTTCTGACTCTGCCATGACTGGACGATACTTGTGAAGAAAATGAAGCTGAGTATCTTTATTTTCCATAAGAAGTGTCTAAAGGCAGGCTGTTGTGCATCAGGGGACGAGATATGAGCGAGGGAACGAAGAATTCGTATGCATTAGCATGCCAAGAAAGCCTTCCCAACAATGCTACACTACTGAATGGCCTAACTTATGTTTCGAGTACTTGTTATAATTACTTAAATCTATGACATGGATCGTGTGCAGCGATACCATTTATCCGATGGACGATGAAAAATAAGTGCGTAAAACCAGGTAGATGGGTTTTGTTTCATGGGGGAGAACTTGGGATCAAAACAGGGGCATGGATGATTCAGCAGCTCATGTTAGCCAACTAAGGAGAGTTTAAATTTAAAGGTTTTGACAAGGGAGATGGGCCTTGCTGTTTTGAGAAGGCAGTTGTGATGAGACATGATTTAGGATCAATGGGAAAGGCGAGAGTTTAGCATTTTGTTTATTCCTGAAAGATCGATGGAGGTTGATGAAAGAGGCTAACGAACATGCTCTTCAAGTACCGTGGAAGCAGTGTCATGGCATTCTATCCGAAGGGATGGTTAGAGCACGCAGGCATTAGCAAACAAATAAAAAACTAGACAGCAAGTGTCTTCTTTCTGTTTTACGCATTATAACAAGTACAAATAAGTTTGTTGGAGCACCAGTTCTAGACAGCTGCAAGCATTCATCTATGTGACATTTTGGACAGCAAGTATACAATGAAAAACAGAACTAGTGCAAAAAGAACTACATGCATGACATGACTGTTCCCTTGATGGATAATACTCTTGTTTAACTTCCTCACATTGTTCTTCACCCCTGCTTGAGCTTTTATCAACATCATTTGCTGTCAAGAAAAAAAAATTGATAAAGGTAGAAATAATTATATTAACAAGATCCAGTACAGCATTACAATGTAAGGTGTTGTAGACTAAGGGATAATTATTAGTAGGGTCAGAAGACACAAAAGAAAAAAACAAAATAACAATTACATGAGATAATCATCTATATATATCCAGGTAAGAAAAGGATATATATTGCTCAAATTGCCCAACACAATCTAATCTTTCAACAATGTTACTACCTATAGATAACTACTTATTAAGTCAAAAAGTTGAAGTCCAAGAACTCGCATCTAATCATGTTCCTTCCTACACAAAACCAAACCTACATCCCTTGCATTTTTTCTCTGTACTCACCTGTAAGACCACAGGATTTTACCTTCCGGCAGAGATCATGAAACTAAAATTATAATAACAAACTTCAAGGCAAGATATCATTTTATGGTACATGAATTAAAAGAGGGATTCACTTATAACACCACCAGCACTTCAAATGCAAGGTAAGCATTAAGCTGAAAAGAACAACACACCACTTAATGTATTCTTCATGTGTACTTCTTTATTTCCTAATCCTTTCACACCATAGTACCATACATACAGGCTACAGCTATGTCCTCGGAATGTATAGTAGCATACATACAGGCTACAGCTATGTCCTCAGAATGTCAATAGCAATCACAACTTTTACACAGTTTCATAAGATGTATTATAACAGTTAAATTATATCCACTTGCATCCAAAGTGTAGCACTCAAGTACACTAATGATTAACTCTTTTATTAAATCAGGGTAGGCCACTTGATATATTAAGAGAAATTGCAGCCCTTAAGCCATGGTACACATTTTTTCACTGAATTTTCTACACGGGCAATTATTTTGAGCACTTTTCCCCCTTAAAGAACAGAGGCCAATAGTAAACCATACTGGTGAAAGAATAAACAATATTTGATTTGACATCTTAGATTGTTTCACCCAAGCTTATCACAAAAACAGAAAATATATGACGTGCAGAGAGTTAATGGCATACCAGCTGAGTGATAGCATCATTCTGATATTTCGCTTCAGATTCAATCTCTTGAGCTACCTAAAAAGCCAAACATGCACCAAAAATGAATTCAGTGAAAGTCTTGTAAAAAGATTAATTGATGCAGTAAATGCTACAGTCAAAAAGTTATCACAAGACAAATATAGTAAGATGATATAATAATGATCACCTGGGAAAGTAATAAATAAAGGTAGTGAACTCGCAAGGGTAGTGATTAGTGAACAGCATTTAGTTTACACATATAACTAATTTTTAGTTGGCGTTTTTCTTGAGGGGTGGGGGGCAGCATACGAACTTTCACCGGATTAATAAATAAATCATTTTTTTCCCATAACCTTTATTTAAGCAATTAAGGGAATTCAACTATCTAAGTATAAGGCATCAACAAACCCTTTTTTTCCCTATAAGTATTCCCTAGTTCCATAATTTGGTGCCTGCTTCTGCCACAACTGTGAGATAGTTTACCCAAAAAAATCTGATTTCAGCAATATATCCACTAATAACATAATTCCATTACATATATTATACATTCAATCCCTTGTGTATAGCATGTCACACCAGTAGTTAAGCTAAAGTACAAATGGGAGGACGATATTTTACTCTAAGACCATTATAAATCCAAAGTTTTTCTTAAATCTATAACTAAGCAACAAATAATCCCACTACAAGAGTCAAATTTACTAACAACCTTTGATCTCTCATTTTTTTTAGATCACTCTAGGCTTCGTGTATACAATCACAGGAAAGATTCCTGTATACTAGACCACATTAATCACTCATTTTGTGTGTTATGAAAAAACTCAAATATGTCATATCCATATATCAGTGGGATGAGAACCGTAACATAAATGTGTTTCACATATCTATAAACTTCAAGCAACTACACAATCAGAGGTTACTACGGTTTTAAGATGATTAGGTAAATATCTCAAACTAAGTTGTGTTAATTGCATAGTTTTATTATATTTATATTTAGCGAAGTTGTGTGTTTAAGAAGCTTGTAAAACGTGTCACTATTAGTTGGCTTATACAGAAATATAATGTAATTCTCAAATGGCCAACTGCAGCGAGTAGGCTGTTGTCAAACAACTTTAAACAACTTCTAGTCAAGCTAAATATAATACGTGAAGAATAACAACAAAACATGTAGTTACCTATAACCACGCTTTAATCAACTCATACATTGTGTGCAACATTAAACCGCCCTCTTACTACAAACTTGTCTAACATATGCACAAAAAACCCTCAAACCAAAGGAAATTCTAGCCTTTTCTCGAGCCGTCTATTCACAACTAACTATAACAAACACAGCCACAAACTAAATTCTGAAGTCACAAAGTACTAAACTCCCAATCGAATTAAGCAATAAAAAAAATCACAAAATCCTTAAAACGCTAGGCAGAGTTAACCTAAAACACACATGCAATTGCTAAAATACAACAAAACCGTACTTTAACAAACAACTAGGGTTACCTCAAACCGTACTTTATTTTAAACCGCCCTCTTACTACAAACTTACCTAATAAGTCGATACAACTTCAACACACTGGTAAAACTAACACACACGCACCCAAACATACACTAAACCCTCAGACTGAAGGAAATCAATTCTTGCCTTTTTCTAAGTCGTCTATTCACAACTAACTACAACAAACACACAATCACAAACTAAATTCTTAAAATCACAAGGTTAATAAACTAAACAATCGAATTAAACAACAAAAACAAAAATCATAAAAAACCGCAAAACGCTTAACCTAAACCATTATCATATCGTAAACACACAGGCAATTGCTCATATACAATAAAACCGTACTTTAGCAAACAGCTAGGGTTTTAATTTAACAACACAATATATACCGACCCGATAAAATGCAAAACAGAGTTAACCTAAACCATTAGCATATCGTAAACACACAGACAATCGCTAAAACACAATAAAAACCGTAATTTAACAAACACCTAAAATCTCAATTTCACAGCACATAGTATACACAATTATACAATTCTACATACATTTCTAAGCATTTTGACTTGGCTATGAAGACCGGAAATATGATCATCCAAATCCGAGTGCATCGGATCGATACGCAATTGAATTTCATCTGTATTTGTTCCTGATCTCGTGGTTAATCCTTCTCTGATTACAATAACACAATCAAAATATGATTAATTTGACAATTATTATGTAATTAAATTGTGTAATTAAAATAGAATTTAAATAATTGAGTATTGAGATTTAATTGTAATATTAGTAGACCTGGATCTGTAGGCGGCGGCGCCACCGCGGTGGGAACTTGATGCCATCGGAGAAGGCCAAGCAATTGGATCGTCACAGAGGCTTTTCTTTTTTGTTTTTCGAACTTCGTATTCCTAGTTATTATAGTGTTGCGGCTTTTTTTTTTACAAATAAAAAATAATTTTCATTAAAAATATAGGGACAAACCCCGGACTCTCGATAGAATCATGCCGGAAAATAAATAATATATTAAAAATAATTAGATGATTTATTTATTCATCGTTTAACACACTGAATTTAAGAATTTCTTAAAATTAAAAATGAAATAAAAAACATTTTAAGTGATCTAAACTGTATCAACATCTTAGAAAATACCATCATCACCCTTTATTATATCACGTAAAAATAATTACTCTTGTAATTTTTTAATATTGAACTGTTTAAATTTGATTGTATATTTAAGAGTAATTTGAATATAATAATTGTTTGGAAAAAAAGAATATAATAATTGTTTGGAAAATATTGAAAAGAGATTTTTCAAACTTCATGTAAAGTCGACCCACATAATTTTATATCATTCGCTTGTAATAAGATAAGATATTTAACATAATTTTCTTTCAAAAAAAGATAACTGTTGTTTGGGCCTGGCAAAAGGCGGGGAGTAGTTATTTGGGCCTCTGGTTTCAAAATAAAACTATTTTGGGCCTTTCCTTTTCAAACTTATATTTTCATTTGGACTTTGTGGATGTTATTTGGGCCTAGCAAGAGGTGTGATTCTTTCAGAAATTCACGAATACCTTTCGTACAAGCAATTTTGAACACGCCAAGACTTATACGACGTTAAATAACAGGAAAATTTAGTTTATTTATTTATTTATTTATTTAATTTTATATATATATATATATTCAATTTTACACGAAAACATGACCCGAAACGAAAGTACACATAAAAGAAAGTACACGAACCCTAAAATTTTGTATTTAACATTTAAGTACCCTAAATACGAAAAAACTACGTGACAAGAATGATTTGACAGGTCTAGTTACATCAAATAAGATTATAGTTGATTTTATGGCTCTTATTAGTCATGTAAATGTAATTTCTTCCCGCAAAATAACTAAACAGACACCCTAAAATCACCATTGCATGTTTTCAAAATACTAACCGCAACCATAGAGAAACATAAAAATATCCATCCTCTGCATTCTTGCATTCCTTGCACAAAATTTATAGCATCATCAAAAGGTTACAAAAAGATGGTGAATGAAGGTGAAACAAAGGAGAAGACAAAGCCCAGGTTTCTATGTCTTCATGGGTTCAGAACAAGTGGTCATATTCTCAGAACTCAGTTACAAAAATGGCCTAACTCTGTTCTTGATCAGCTTGATTTAGTTTTCCCAGATGCTCCTTTTCCATGCACTGGCAAATCTGAGGTTGAAGGGATTTTCGATCCTCCGTATTTCGAGTGGTTTCAATTTAACAAGGTAATCTTTTTATGAATAACACTATAAGAAAAACGTGAATAGACAATGGTTATGCATTGATGTCAAAAATATTTTTAACATCAGTTCTTATTGGCTGGTGTCTATTAAACATTTTCTTGTAGGGTAATTTCATAGAAATGTTAACATTTATGTAAAAAGATGTGTATATTGATTTGTTTGAATGAAATTTTAATTTTTTAAGATGTAATGTGATAGGAGTTTACAGAGTACAATAATTTTGATGAGTGTCTTGCTTATATTGAAGATTTGATGATCAAGAATGGACCCTTTGATGGCTTGCTTGGTTTCTCACAGGTACGCTTGAATTTAATTTGTTGATCGTAGATTATGATCTTGGTAAACCCGATTTTTAATATATTGAGATTTTAGGTCTAGTTGTTTCTCAGTAATAATTGAAAAATATTGATATTGTACTTCGGTGGGCCCAAAAAATGGGACGAGCTCCTCCATGCGTAATTGAAAAATGTGTACTATGGTAGGTCCAAAAAAGGGACGAGATCCCCACCCAGACCCAGTAATAGAAAAAAATCTGATAAGCTCAATTCCTAACGTCTTGATGTTTTAGGAGAACCGGTAATTTAACAGAATTTGGATTTGTTTAAGAATTCGTAAATACAAGGTGGAAAACTAATAGCAACATTTGTTTTATGGAAATGGGCTTGGTATGTTCATGTTTCTTCATAGATTATGGAGCTGCCTACGAGTTTCTTGTCCTAGTTCAGCTGGAAATCATATGTATGTTTTATTTGAATGAGATTGAGCTTTCTGATACATTGTCACTTTGTTGGACCAAGATTTCCAGCTTATAATACCACAGTGTATAGTCTTGTTGATTTTTGTTTAAACCTCAAGAATTACTTGTTCCTTTTCCCTGATCTTCCACTATCCGTTTGGTATATGCAAAACATGAAAATTTCGTGATTTTCAAGCACAAAGAGTTTCTTCTAAATTATGTTGCAGTGATGCTAGTAATTATCCAATTTTAAGTACAATGTAAAAACAGTTGAGCATACAAGTTAATATTGTTTTCACTTGCAAGCCAGAAACACTTGATTTTCGAATTCATCATAAGTAGTACATAAATTGATAATGTATTTAACTGTTTATTAATTAATCATACACCTGAACCTCTGATTTTGAACTGAACTATGAAGGGATCAATATTGTCAGCTGCACTGCCTGGCCTGCAAGCTAAGGTATGCAAAATTTATCTATCGACGTCTTCTTTCCCCCAGCCTTTTCCATGTAGTGCTAGTGTTTTACAGTAAAAACTTCTAATGTCATATCTAATGATTTGTATAGGGTGCAGCTCTTTCAAAAGTTCCCAAAATTAAATTTTTGATAATAGTTGGTGGGGCAAAGTTTAGGAACAAACCAGTGGCTGATAACACTTACTCCTCCCCAATTCAGTGTCCATCTGTTCACTTTTTAGGTATTTGTTTCTGTCATTTTTTAATTAAGTTTCAAACAATATATTCTTTGTCCACTCAGCGATAAGTGATATGGATTCGAGGGACCATCTACTTTACCGGTCAAGCCATTCCTACACCCTACAAAAAACAAGCAATAAGTAACGTTCGGTTTTATAAACAAGTAACAAGCGATGAACCTAGATTTTTCTGAATATCATACTATTAGAAAGAATGATTTCTGCAACATTTACTGGAGATTAAGAAGAAATGGATTGCAATAAGACTTGTACTAGCCTTAGGCTTAGGCAATTATTAAAGGGACAGTATTTTTTCTGTATTGTTTTCCTGTACATGGTATATTGCCAATGACAATATGAAATAAAGTTGTAGTGTATGCTACTGTATGAGTAATTTAAACAATTTAAATATGTTCTGAGTACCATGTGTTGTAGAGAGCACATTTAAAATTAATGCAAAAATTATGTATATTGTCTCTTACCAATACATAATTTATTTTCCTTGATTTAACAAACATTAATACGTGTTGCAGGAGAGACAGATTTTCTAAAACAATACGGGGTTGAACTTATAGAACACTTTGTCGACCCTGTTGTTATACATCATCCAAAGGGCCACACTATACCACGACTTGGTAATTTTTTCAATTACTATCAACTCTTTAATAGAATACTTCATCCTCCGTATAGTACATTGTCAATTTTTGATATGGAAATCTTTTTATTCTAGATGAGAAGGGTTTGGAGATGATGTTGAGCTTTCTGGAAAGGATTCAGAAGTGATGACCAGTCACGATGAACACTAGAGTTGCCGCATGAGAATAGTTTAGATATGTTTACACCACATTATGAGATTTGTAGAGAATAAGTAGCAACCATAGTGGTGCATAAGGCAGTTTCAGAACCTATAATGTAGAATTTAACATGAATCAAATATATTTATATTCGCATTATGTCAAATGAACATTTTGTTTTGTGACTTGTGGGTAATGTTGTGTACTTGCATGAAAGTATAGAGTACTTTATCGCTTCACTCTACAGCTATATTCATAGCAAATCATGAGAGTCAACCAGAAAACTACTAAAAATGTCTTCTAATACTTGGCTAGAAATTAGAACAGCTCAAAGTGGTAATAACAGAACCAGCAGGTAGCAGAAAGACCAACAATGTCAGGTGCAATAAAAAACGGCTCTTGAGTTTTCCGGGGAAGATGGTGCTATGAACAGTTTGTCGTCCATATCCTTGCCCACTAGGGTGTCTGTAAGGGTTTGGAGAAGCTTTCTGGAAAGAATTGGGGATGAACAGCATGTGCTCAGATGGGATGCGATTAGATTGCTGTAACACAGTTTCAAAACACATTATTATTTTTTTGTCTATATTTAGATGAATTATTTTTTTTCAGAAATATTGTTACTTGTTAAGTTGATTAACTACACAAAAATATATGCAAAACATCACTGGGGAAGTAGCTCAATTGGTAGAGCATTTTCGGATTATGGATTCAATGGTCTCTCGCTGAGACACAGATTGAGGTTTGAATCCTTGCTTCTCCATGTATTATTTTTATTTTATTATTATATTACTAGTAAAATTTTGTATAGCAATTTGTACCGAGAGATCTTAGTAACAGTATGAGTTTGAACAACAGCAGGTGCTCCTCTCGGCATTATCATACAGCAGCACGATTCTAGTCATTTCTGAACTGTTTGTGTCAAATTTGAATCCCCAAATGCCCACAGAAACCAAAGTTGATAATGCATATACAACTGAACCAATTGGATTGATCATTTTATCAGAAGGCGGCTTGCTGTGTCAGGACATTTTTTGCAGATTCTCATCAGTCTTCTCGGCTGATACAGGAATCACTGCAAAATTGAATCCTCATGGCTGCCATTAAACAAGCAGAATTTTTTACAGTTAGAACTAATATACTTGACATATGATATGAAGGTACAATCTGGGAATCGTATATGAGGAATTTTTTTTTTGTCATAACTTAGCCATGTCAGTACATCATGTTCTGAAAGTCTAACAATATACAACAGCTGTGTCGTTCTGCATAATATTTTTGCGAATTTGTAGAGAATAGGTTGCAATTTGGATTGATGCATAGGACAGTTTGAAAACAGATTATTTTATTTGTCTATGTTTAAATGAATAATTTTTTTTCAAAAGTATTGTTACTTGTTAAGTTGATTAATAAGACAAACATATATTCAATATATCACTGGGGAAGTAACTCAATTGGTAGAGTATTTATTGCATTGTTCGCGCTTTATTGCAAATGTTTCTTGCTGAAACAAGGTTCGAGGTTCGAATCCTCGCTTTTCCATGTAATTTTTTACACTGTAATTTTGCTTGGTAACATTCCTTAACACTGGCCTCCTGGGGCTATAATACTGCAACTCCTAATTTTCTTCCGAGCTCAACAACGACATATGGGACTGTAATGCTGCAACCCCTAATTTTTTTATTAGCTCAACAAAGACATTTAAGGATCCATAGAAGCCTTTCCAAGATATAGTGTACGCAAAAAAGTGACATAGTTATAGAAAACTTCATTTGTAAATGATACATTTTCCCCAGAAAACTAGAGGATACGGATGCACCTGGAGGAATTAATTTTACTACTAGTAATATTGTCATGTCTTTTTCATATATAGACTTGGTGCCGTGAGCATCTGATATCTTCTTTGTGAAATAGAACATCTTAGTTCTTTGATATCCTTATTTGCTCCATTATTACTCAAAGTTATGGTACATGCTTCTTGCATAACTTTCAACATTTGTGCATATCCAGCAGCTAGCATTGTTTAATGAATTGATTTGTTTCTAAGTGATTTTAATTTGTCCCTTTAAAATTGTTTTGAGATGTAAAGTTAATTAATACTTAATCTAATAATAAAAAGAAGTTTTACATGATAACAAATCAATGGGGAAGTAGCTCAATTGATAGAGCATTATCATATTATATGATTGAGCTTGTATTGATTAGTCTCTAGCCGAGACAAGGTTTGATGTTCAAATCCTCGCTTCTCCATGTTTTATCCCTTACATAGGTGTTTTTTCTCATTCCATTTCCTTTGTCATTTTTCTTGGAGTCCCATAATTGGGAAATATACTAAAATGGCTAGAGGATTTAATTTTACTAGTAAAATTTTGTATAGCTATGTGTACCAAGAGATCTTAGTAACAGTATGAGTCTGTGAGGAACAACAGCAGGCGCGCCTCTCGACATTATCATACAGCAGCACGATTCTAGTTATTTCTGAACTGTTGTTTGTGTCAAACTTTTCGACCTCAGAGTTAGAATGGTACTTCATCTGCCTGTCAAATTTGTACAATTATATCATTGAGTCCACAGAAACCAAAGTTGATAATTTACATACAACTGAACCAATTGGATTGATCATTTTATCAGAAGGCGGCTTGCTGTGTCGGGACATTTTTTGCAGATTCTCATCAGTCTTCTCGGCTAAATATTTATCTAAATGATAAATATGTCATATGGTACCTGGTGCTGCGAGTATTGGTAGAGCATTATCATATTATAATTATGATTATGATTATCATTATGGGTTAAATATATCAAAGTGGTCACTCAACCGAATGTCATATATCAGTTTAATCATCAAACTTAACGGGGTATCATTTGGATCACTAAAGTAATAATAAATATCAAACAGATATCTCAAAATTTGTGCTCGAGAATTAAAATTTATTTTATGGAGTTCTAAACATTTTTTTTAAATCTTATTATAACCAAATGAAAAGTTATGAATTCATAGTATTTTAGATGATTTTTTGAGATTTTTAAAATTTATCTACTAGTTATTTTTATTTAAATTTAAGCAAATGACTACAAAATTAAAAATAAATAGTAGATAAATTTTAAAAAATCTTATTATATTATAGAAAATACTAGAATTCATACATTTTCATTTGGTTGTAATAGGATTCAAGAAAAATATATAGAACTCCATAAAATAAATTTTAATTCTCGAACACATATTTTGAGGTATATGTATGATATTTATTATGACTTTAGTGATTCAAATGATACTCCATTAACTTTGATGATTAAACTGATATATGACGTTCAGTTGAATGACCACTATGATATTTAATCCTTATCATTATCATTATCATATTATGATTAAGATTATGATTGATCGAGATTCAAATCCTCGTTTCCCCATATTTTAATTTTACTTTTTCAAAATCGTGTTGTCCAGAATAAGCAAAGCTATAATTCTTTTAGACATATAAAGTGTCGACACAACTCTAGTTTTAACTCTATACCATAGATTGATTTATCACACTAAGTGTTTTTACCTTGAAGTTATCATGTCAAGTTTTACATAATATATCTATACGAGGTTTAACTCCCTCTTCATCATTTATCTCTTTTACTTTTTAAAATCGTATTGTCGGGATGTAACTGCATGGAATGAAGCAACATAATATTTTATTACGCCTCTTTGAATGCAAATTTGCTACTTCCGTAAAGAAACAGCAGCAGAAAGCAAGTAATTGTTGACTGTGTCTGATTATCAATGTGTTCGAAGGTGTGTATTCTTTGCTTTCGGTGTTTGATTATCCGTGTTCTATAAAACTTTTGTTAACTGGATGCTGTTTTTTCTACCTTTAGCTAAAATTATCTTGAAATTTTTATCATTTAGTTAATAAAACATAGTAACAATGAAAGACGATTAGTAGTGGAAGTAAATGAATAGTAAATGTTTCATGCTGAAACAATGTTCGAGGTTCCATTCCTGTAGCTTTACATCTAGATTAGAAAAGAACAGGTTGCAATTAGATTGGTGCATACCACAGTTTCTGGACACATTCTTTCAGTGTTATTTTTATTATATTTTCATTCTTCTATATTTAAATGAAAAGTAAAAGAGATAAATGATGTAAAAGAGATTTGTTTATAGTATAGTTTAATGAATTGATTTGTTTATGTGTGATTTTAATTTGTCTCTTTAAAATTGTTTTGAGATGTAAAGTTAATTAAAATTTTATCTGATGATAAAAAGAAAATTTACGTAATAACAAAGCAACGGGGAAGTAGCTCAATTGGTAGAGCATTATCGTATTATGATTGATTTAATTGTGATTAGTTTCTTGCTGAAACAAGGTTCGGGGTTTAACTCCTCGCTTCACCATATATTTTATCTAAGTTTTAAAATTGCGTCGTCGAGATTATACATAGCTAAATGTTTGTTCCTTAAATGGGTTTTTGCTCATTATATTCCCTGTGTATTCTTCTCTTCTCTGCTTATTTTTCCTAGAAATCTTTGTTTAATTGCTAATTTCCTTCTGCCTAAACAATGACATTTTCGTATCAATGTCCAGCTCTACAAATAAAATGTTAATAGAAGAGCAATCTTTAAAGAGTGAAGATAATCAACAAACAAATCGCTGTACAGGGAATCACAAGCCGCGTCGCTACATGTTTAAATACAAGCTCAAAAGGCTCTGCTCAGCTCAAAGACTAAACTCAACTTTAGCCAAAGAAGACAACAGAATTTGCTCTATCGAGAAACATTTGAGACACAAATTTCGTTTGAGATCATCAGTAAGGAGTTCCGGGGAAATTAAGAAGGAGACGCTATTTTTTCAGTATTGTTTTTCATGTAGGCCATGCCGTCTACTGCCATGGTATATTTCCATGACATATAGGAAGAAAGTCATGTCGTATACTACTCTGCTTTCATCTCTGTTTCAGAAATTTTTCCGCTTCTGAAAAGTACGGATTAATATTGAAATCAATTACCACGGAGTTCATGGCTTTGGAATATGGAGAATTTTTCAGCCTTATGTTGGGAATGAGTAACTTAAACAGTTCAAATCTGTTCTGAGTACCATTGTTGTAGAGAGCACGTTTAATATCAATGCAAAAACGATGTTTATTGTCTCTTACCAATCCACAATTACTTTCCTCATTTTAACAAACATCTATACGTGTTGCAGGAGAGACAGATTTTCTAAAACAATATGGGGTTGTACTTACAGAACACTTTGTCGACCCTGTTGTTATTCATCACCTGAAGGCTAGACCTAGAAATCTGACCAATACTACTTCCACCGGTCTGATCAACATTGCTTCCATCAGTCTGAGCCATTCCACCAGACTGACCCTCATAACTCATACCGTTACCATCTCCAAGATGACCAGCATTACATTTACCATCACCAACATCAACATTATCAACATCAACATTAGACATTATAGTGTTTTGGAATGGCTGAAGGTTGTGTTCTTCACTGTTGGGTAAAGTAGGATTAGAGTAACCCATTGAATTTGGGATAGGAAGAGCAGTAAAAGGGTAATTCATTGAATTTGAGAAAGAAAAGGAGTACTCAGGATTCATCTTTCGAATGGTAAACAATGATATAAAATACTGAGTGAAATATGCTTAGAGTTGTGGGTTGAAGCCCTTTTTATAATTAAATTTGATGTGCTTTCTCAAGAAAACAAAGATGCCATACATCTGCAAAAAAGTATTATTTTTCTTTCCTAAAAATCTGAATTTGAATAATAAATTCTTATCATATTTACTAAAGAGGCCGAACAATCGCTAATATTTGACTCGTGAAATATTTATACCAATATACGATTATAGATTAATTTTTAAAACTCAAATCGAAACATTAAACATAAATACAACGTTCATTTACTTAAAATCGAATAGATATCAACGAGATAGATGTTAGCAAGAATAAATATTTAAAATTTTCTGATTGCGAAATCAAGAACATATCTGAACATTATGGTCTCTAAAATAAATTTTGTTTCTTAAACTATTTCCTTCATTGTTTTACGTATCGTATCAGTAATTTTAGTGCTTTGTTAGAAAAATATTATGAGATCCAGTTGGTACCTTACTTTAATACCTTAAACTTTCGGATGTGCCGGTTACCTGACAATGTATCAGAGTCGAACTTGAGTTCAAATTCTTGCTTTTAAGCGAGAGTGTGCTATAAAAATATTATAAGATCTAGTAAAGATAATATCTTAAAATATTAGATGGTCTGGTTACTAAACATGCATAACATTCTAATGTTTATTTGTGATTTTTTTAGACAATTAGAAATAAGTATTTGTTAATTCTTAGGCTATCATTTAAATTAATCTAATTATAATCTTCTACTTATAACTCTAACACTTTCCCAAACCTTGTTTTAAATTTTATTTTTATTTAAAAATTATAGCATAATACTTTAAATCATTTTTTCTTTATTTAACTTAAAATATTTAAGGTGCTTTTTATATACATAAAATTATAATATAAAAATTATGTATATACGTTCATTATTATTATATGTATAGATGTACTATATATATTTTTATTTATAAAATAATAATATTATGTAATATTAAGTGTAAAAATATTACTTTATTGTTAACAAAATTTATAAAAATTCTAATATGGTAAAATTAAGATAATTTTTTCAGTTATTTTAAGTTATAAAATAAAAATTAACTAAATTATTAATTTTTATTTTATAATATTTTCTTTAAAATATTGACACAAATATAAAAATGTCATAATATAATAAATTTACTTTCACTAATACATATTTGAAATTACTAAAAAGATAATATTTTAAATATAAATAATAATTATAGTTAATATGAGGATTAATAAAATTTCAACTAACAATGTTTTACTAACAAAGATGCCCTTATGGGCCTTAATTTCCATGTCTTTTTTTCTCTTTGAATGCTCTTCTTTCTTTACACAATATATCATTTCTAACATTTTTATTTTTTCTTACAAGTTTGGTTGGATAAAGCTACAATTCACAATCTTACATTGCCGAACGAACCGATACCTCTTTAATATTAAAAAAATCTTTTTTTAACCAGCAAATTACCATGCTTCGATAACTCGATAATAACAGTCCAACAAATATATAACTCTTGATATTTAGTCACGAATATAAGAAAACAAGCACCATAGAAATAGAATATATATATATATATATATATATATATACAAGAGCTAGAGAACACATGATCCGAGTTGAGTATACAAGAAAATCAAATAAAATTACTAGCATATTGAAAACAGGTTGCTACCAGAATAAAAAGAGAAAGACATGCACTATTAAGGAAAATAATATTTAAAACCAAATCCTAAAGAATTTAGAGCCATTAAAGACGTGCTTCGCAAGTAAAAATATTCAAATCCGAAACAAATAGAATTTAGAGATGTAAAACACGCCATAAGAAAAACACTAAATAAAATCGAATCAAATAGATTTTAGAGTTTTAAAAATCTCGAACAAAATGCTCCAAATTTAAAATATAAAAATTATAGAAGTAAAATGTAAACGATTAGACTATAGTAGATCTCTAACTAAAAATAGCCACGCCACTACATCCTTTCATTAAAAATATTATTGAAAAATAAAGTAAATAGATAGAGAATAGTGCTTTCTCTAAATATTCAATCCTTGATCTTAATATAACAAAATCATGTTGAAAATGGTGCGAGCTTAGTTATGGCATTCGATTTCTCGCCTTTCCAAATACAACTTTTTCTTATTGAGTCTTTAGATTAGACTGGTAATTTTTCACATGAAACGAAATGAAATAAAAATTTAGTATTTGTGTTTGCATTTTGAGAATATGACTGAGATGTTTGTCGGTTTTATGTTTACCCATCGGGTACACGACAAAAGGTACACGAAATAAACACATTTATAAGTAAATATTAATATTTATTATAAATATGTATGTTTAAATTAAATAAATTTAAATTTAAATATGTAAATTTATAATAAATAGTTTAAAAATAATGCATATCTTTGTAATGTTGTAGGTATAAATGATTTCTTTAAAATATATACATTTCATATATTATTTTGTATATTTTGACCTGAAATTAAAAATCCAATATTTATATTTAATTATTTAATTATATCAGTTTTACATGAAACACGACACAAGAACGACATTGTCACACGGATGTACATGAACACGTAATGAAAGTACACGAAACCTAAATGGATCGGTTTTGTGTTTAGTTTTTGAATACACGACATGAAAGATATACGACACAAAAATATACGACACGAACGAATTGACAGGTCTAGTCCAGATTACATAAGCATCTCATCATTTTTATGTACATATTGTCTTGTTTTTTTCATATCTAGACTTGGTGCCATGAGCATCTGATATCTTTTTTGTGAAATAGAACATCTGTTCTTTGATATCCTTATTTGCTCCATAATTACTCAAAGGTATTTATAAGATTTGTGCATATCCAGCAGCTAGCATAGTTTAATGAATTGATTTGTTTCTACGTGATTTTAATTTGTCTCTTTTCAAATAAATTATTCAAAGATGTATTGTTCATTACTACTTAATGTAATGATAAAAAAATAACGCAACAATAAATTAATGGGAAAGTAGCTCAATTGGTAGAGCATTATCAGACTTTGACTGATCTTGTCCCAATTAGTTTCTTGCTTGAAATAAGGTTTGAGGTTCAATGTGTGCTCATGGGCACACAGTGTGTTTGTTCGTTAAATGGGTTTTTACTCATTCCAATCCCAATGTATAATTCACTGACAACAGAATCTGCTCTTTCTCGAGAAATGTTCGAAATCAAAGTAGAACCAATATTGGCACAGGAAATATGGTTCAGGGAAGCAAGAATTGACCAAGATACATGGTCTCCCGTTGTTGAGAAGGCTTTGAGTTGTTCATTCCACTGTCATGGATTCAAATTACAAATGCCACGTTGCTACTTGATTAACTCATCAGCCTCCTCTCTGCAACAAAAATATCCAAATGTTTTTTACAGGTAGAACTAATATACTCGAAATCACGGAATCATATAAAAGGAAATTTATTTTGTCATAACTTAGCCATGTCCGTACATCATGTTCTGAAAGTCTAACAATATACAACACCTGCGTTGTTCTGCACAATATTTTGTGAATTTGTAGAGAATAGGTTGCAATTAGATTGATGCATAGGACAGTTTCAAAACACATTATTTTTGGAGAAGTATTGTTACTTGCTAAGTTGATTAATAAGACAAAAATATATGCAAAACATCACCGGGGAAGTAGCTCAATTGGTAGAGCATTTATTGCATTGTTCGGGCTTTATTGCAGATGTTTCTTGCTGAAACAAGGTTCGAGGTTCGAATCCTCGCTTCTCCATATAATTTTTTACACTTGGGACTGTAATGCTGCAACTCCTAATTTTCTTCTGAGCTCAACAACGGCATTTTGTTAATTAATTTCTCCTAATTTTAGCTAGGATATGAGATTTGCTGGGAACAAGTTAATTAATTGTTAAGACTGCAAATTCTTCCATAAGAGACTTCTCCTTCTTTGTACAGTACATTAATCAATTTATAAATATGGAAACATTATCATTCTCCTATTATGATTATGATTGATCAGGGTTCAAATCCTCGCTTCTCCATAATTTAATTTATTTTTTTCAAAATCGTGTTGTCGAGAATAAGCAAAGCTAATTTTTTTGATATACGAAGTGTTGACACAACTCTAGTTTTAACTCTGTACCATTGATTGATTTATCACAGTAAGTGTTTTTACCTTGAAGTTATCATATCAAGTTTTACATAATATATCTATACGATGTTCAATTCCCTCTAGCATCCATCAAGATTTGAAAAGAATAGCATTATCATATTATGATTGATCTAATTGTGATTAGTTTCATGCTGAAACAAGGTTCGAGGTTCAACTCCTTGCTTCTCCATATATTTTTTCGAAGTTTTAAAATTGCGTTGTCGAGATTATACATAGCTCATAGCTGCATGTTTGTTCCTTAAATGGGTTTTTGCTCATTCCATTCCCTGTGTATTTTTCTCCGGCCTGATCATATTTTTTGTCACTGTCATGTGCCCATCCCTCGTCATTCTTCTCTTCTGCTTATTTTGCCTTAATTTTCTTCCGCCTAAACAACGACATATCTTCGTATCAATATCCAGCTCTACAAATAAAATGTTAAAAGGAGAGCTATCTTTAAAGAGTGAAGATAATCAACAAACAAAGCACTGTACAGGAAATCAAAAGCCGCGATGCTACATGTTTAAATACAAGCTTAAAAGGCTCTGCTCAGCTCAAAGACTGAACTCAACTTGATCCAGAGAAGACAACATAATCTGCTGTTTATCGAGAAACGTTTGAGACGCACGTTTCGTTTGAGATCAGTAAGGGGTTCCAAGAAAATCAAAGTAGAACAAATATTGGCACGTTATATATCATCCAGGCTAAAGCAAGAATTCTGAGTTGTTTACTCCACTGTCATGGACTAAAATAACAAATGCCACATTCCTACTTGACAAACTCAAATAAAAAATACTGACGGTAATTAATGAATCTCCATAAATAAAAATATTCTCTATTATGTTACATTCTCGAAAAAAATTGGGCTGCTAATTTAACTCGTATCAGTACTTTCAGGTGATGTCTTATTTCTACACAGTTCCATACACAATTTCCTTTGAAAACTTACTAAGAATTGATGTTTACTTTAGCTTCCTTCCAGCTTGCGGCTTCTTTTTTCCTCAATGCCTGATCTTGAGAATCTCTTCCGAAGGACAGTTAAGACCTCTTCCATGGTCACTCCTCTTACAGACAGTAAAACCATAGCATGATACAGCACATCAGCCATTTCTGATGCAGTCTGTGGTGCTTCCTCACTGTCTTCCAGGGTTCGGCATAACTCATCAGCCTCCTCTCTGCAACAAAAATGTCCAAATATAATTAGCAAAAAAATCTCCAAATATAAGAAGATAGACAATTGTGACATGTATGAGCCTCAAGCTTAATGACTGTTTGCAACAGGATATAATACTAGTCACAAAACATGTACATTCATAAAGAATCTAAACTATGCATCTTGGTCTTGCCGGATTTTCGAGCAAAGCAACTTGTTGTCGAGCAGCAACCGCCTAGTCCACGAAGGCTTTGCAGTTGAAGATTCTGATATTTCTGCTTTTCGTTGGAGGATTGTGGCCTCTAGGGACTGTAATGTTGTCATTGCCAATTTACTTCCTTCTGCCTGTACAAAGACATTTTTTTACTTAACATCTAGCTTTATAAATAAAAACTTTACCAAGACCTACGAGCTATGTTTATGGATAACAATCAAACAAAGAAGGCAAGCATACACACCTGTGAACTATGCAGGGAATCAAAAACAGATGTATAGTAGCAGGTTTCTGATCCAGTATGGCAAGAGGGTCCATCTGGCTTTCCAAGATATAGTATCTGTGTCAGAGTGAGAGTTACATAGTTGAGAAGAACTCAAACACAAGTCAAATTAAGTGATAGGATTCAAATTAATCTAAGCTTACGGAGTCTTTGTCGCAGTCTAAGAAGACATCGCAGATATTAATGTAATTCATAGAGGTCTCCCCCTTGGTCCATAACTTTGACCTTGATCTACTGTAAAATGTGGCTTTCTTAGAGGAAATGGTGGATGCAAGTGCATCCCTGTTGGCAAAACCTTGCATTAAAACTGCTCCTGTGTCAACATGTTGAGCTATAGCCACCGCCAACCCTTTGTCATCCCATTTCACACTATCCAAGAGAATATCAAGCTATGAACCACTTCGTTAGATATTGATTCATCAGCTGTTAAATAAAGAAAAAATTTAAATAGATAAAAGACTTCCACAAACATATTAACAGGCCATAACAAATTCTAAAAAGTTTGTTTCACCATGCAAGGAAATGTTTTCTCTTTACTGAGCAACAAAAAATGAGACCTCTTTAGTTTCTAATTCTAGACAGTCAATAGGACACAGTCAACTTCCTGTCTGATTGGATTTATGAATACCTAACACAGCAAATGAAACACGAAAAACACATCATGTTCAAAACACCTTATTGGACAAACCAATTTACAGAAATTTATAAGTTGACATTTAAATTTCTTAATTTCATTGCAAATAAATTTAGTGTCCAGATGTAGCTCAATTAATCATTTTTATTAAGATTATAGGGCAACGATGGACACCAGGTATTTATTTTCCAGGACATTCAACGGTCCCCACAACCAGACTGTGGAAAGACACCTGCCAATGTCTGGTTAAATCTACAAAAGAATAACATACAGCCATAGATAAATTACAAGAGTATTATGATAGTAATGCTTTAGTACTGCACAGCGGTTTATGCTTTACTAAATACACTCTCTTCCTCGTCCCAGTTATCAGTATCTTGTAAGCTAAACCAAACACCAAAATACATGGTTTGTAACACAAGCACAAAAGCATTGAGAACTAAATTAAAACATTTACATATAGTGTCCAGATGTAGCTCAAATAATCATTTTAGTAAGCTTATTGAACAACGATGGACACCGTTTTCTATTGCATAACATTCAACGGTCCCCACAACCATGACTGTGGAAAGACACCTGCCAATGTCTGCTTCGATGTTTTGGAATAAAAATCAAACATGTCACCCATTCCAACCAAACAAAAACACAATATAATCTTAACCATACCATACTACACCAAGTAGATAAGCCGCATTAAAAAGTAAGCAAACAACAATAATAAGAGAGTGTTATGAAAGTAATGTTTAGTACTGCACCGCCGTTTATACTTCTATACAATTTCTTCTAGTCCCAATCATCAGTATCTTGTAAGCTAATCCAAACACCAAAATACATGGTTTGTAACACGATGCACAAAAGCTTGAGAACTACATTAATAAATTCAAATATAGTGTCCAGATGTAGCTCAATTAATCATTTCAATAAGCTTATTGAACAACGATGGACACAGTTTTCTATTGCATAACATTCAACGGCCCCCACAACCATGACTGTGGAAAGACACCTGCCAATGTCTGCTTCGATATTCTTACATAAAAATCAAACATATTACCCCGTCCAACCAAACAAAAACACAATCAGATTTTAATTATACCTTACTACACAAACCAATATTAAACCGATAATGTGCACGACATTAATAAATCAACACACTTGGTAGTTGGTACCAATCCTAAACAACAATTCCAATTAAATGTACGGTCCAGATGAAGCTCAGGATATAACTAACAAAACATAACCGAGCAACGATGAACCAAATCACGAGCTACGCAAACGAATCAATGGAAAACCCATCAACCAATTACTTTTCTCGCGATATTAATTTTCCAAAAATGTAACAGCGCCTATCACAATATCAATCATAGGCACTTGACTAATGTTTGGATACTACTCAACTAATCAAACCGCTTTTCGAGCACTACATTGCATTCAAATATCTCGAATAACAAATCGAAAACAACAAATACACGTGGCAATAACTATAATCAATAAACAAAGCTGAAATGTACAACAATATCAGCAAATAATCAAAAAAACATGTTTAAATAAAATCTAAAAAAAAACAGAAATGTAATTAGCTGTTAAATACTGTTAAATACATAATTGAATTAAACATATATACCTTGGATTGATTAATTGTGGCAGAAACAGAGCATCTTCTTGTAAACAAGCTTGTGCTATTGAAACGGTGACGTTTGGGTGAGAATTTGAGGGGTTGAAAACAATTAGATAGTGTGGCCATGCTATTAATTTGAGAATTGATGTTTGAAATTGGGTGAAATGTTGATGAATAAAGAACCCTAAATAGGGGATTTATAGGGGGAACATTAGGGTTTATGAGGGGAGGCTATTGGGCTACAACTGGGGTTTTAAGTATACGGAGACATTGGGCTTTGTTTTAAGTAAGGTAGCCCACAACTTAGCAATTGTAGTAACAAAATGAATTTTCCATGGACCATTTTTACCATAGTAGTATTTCTTTAAGAAAATTAAAAAAGAACCTTTTCTTGTGCTTGTGCATGTTTGGACAACGCCCATTTCAACTTAAATGGTTCTGGATTTTCACCGACCGTTTGGGTAAAGGAACAAATGACTTTTTTACTCCCTCCGTCCGGTTAAATTTTATTTGATTTGGGCACGAAAGTTAAGAAAATGTAAAATGTTGTGCGAAAAAATAATGAAAGTGGGTAAAGTGGTGGGACCAATAAATATTTAATGACTGATTTACACTTTGCATCCCATAACTTGGCCTGAATCTCAGTTTGGTATCAAAATTTTGGGACATTACAGTTTGAACCCTAGACTTGGGAAACGCTAATAGTTAACATCACTTTGATAGATTAAACGTTAACTCAGACGTTAACGTTATATGACATAGGGGTATTACTGGGTTTTTTTTAACGGATATAATTGTCAAATGGGTGTATATAGACCCCAAAACTGATCTATTTCTTTACTCTTGTATATTCAGCCATTTTTTTCATTTTTGTAGGTAAAAAAAATGTCAATTAAGTGTAGCTATAATCAATGGACGGTAGAGAGGACGGCATGGACTCATGCAAATGTGGGTCGTCTTTTTCTTGGTGTGCTACATATACCTGCAACTTTTTCCTATGGGTGGATGCTCCCTTATGTGGACGTGCAAGAGCTATCATCTCGGGTCTAATTCGACGAATTAAGGCGATTGAAGGTGAATAAAGGTATCTGGAGGCTTATAATGTTCAGTTGCAAAATGAATTGCAGAAGAAAAGGGGTAGCAAATGGTTTATGTGTTGCTAATATTATCATGGGCAATTCTGTTGATGTTGAATTTACTCGGATGCGGGGATAATCAAGACAGGGTTGGGGACAAGCAAGGACATGAAGATGTTGTTTAATATTTAATGTTAATGGATGGAGTAATATGTAATGTTAGTAGTTGGCAAGCACATTGAATGTATTACTTGAATTTGGCTACTGATAAATGTATTTCTTATTGTTTGATGTTAGTTGGTTGCAAAAATAGATGATCATAAATGACAAATAAAAGTTATGCATTCAATCAGAAATCATGTTTTACATAAGTTTTACATCAGATGGTTACAATTAAGTTTCAAAGATAGTTCATAATGACTTGCTTGTAACACCAACATGTGATTTGGGTTAAGTCTCAAAATGGTCACTGAACCAAGGGGGAGATATCAATATATTCATCAATCTTTTTGGCGACTCATTTGTACCACTTAAGTTGACGGTAATGACACGACTGTTAACCCGTTAACATTGACTAGACGGAAAAAGGTTTGACGTCTTACGTATTCTGACGGCAACAGAGTTGGCATCTGACTGTCATACATGGCTACACACGTAGACATGACACGTAATAAGGGAACGAAGCCTAATTTTTTATGTATTAGTAAAGGGGAAAAACAAATCTAATTATACAAATTAGACAAGAGCGGGGAGAGAGACAATGAATTGGGGGAAAAACCCTAAACGGCGATTTCTTCAATCAGACGGACAAATCATCTTCGGCTTCTTCGTAGTAGTGATAAATCCCATCGTTAACTAAATTGCAGGTATATTCTTTGCTCTTCTTCGTAGTTTAACATATATGTTTTGTGTATAATAGTGATTGTGATATCTGTGTGGTGAAATTTTGGTAGTAATTGATGCATAAGGTCGTGTATTGTGTGTTATGTATGCATAGTGGTGACTTATATATTGCATGTTTGTTCTTATTGACAGTATGTCTACATCTGTTTGCATTCATCTTCATCACCATGGTGATTTTACATCTGGTCAAAAAATGCAATATGTAGGTGGTAGTGTAGATGTGATACCTGGATTTGACACCGATTTGTTATCCTTTCATGATTTAGAGGAATTTGCTGAGAAATTTGATTATGACCCCAACTGTATTGTTTGTTTTAAAAAAATGGGAAGAATTTTGAACAAGGGATAAGTGTTGTGTATGATAATAGCGCTGTTAGGGAGTTAACTGTATTGTATGAAGAAAATGACAAGATAGATTTGTATGTTGATCATTTTACCCTTGAAGATGACCCTAATGAAATCCCATTAACACCAAAACATAAAGAGAATATAGAAGCTGAAATTGGGGATCATAATAGTGATTACAGTGATGATAGTGGGGATGATCCAAATTATGACTTGGGTACTGAGAGTGAGACTTAGTCTTCTGATAATTGTAGTTTAGATACCGAACATCCTGAAACTGATGAAGAACTAGAGGAAATCAGAAGGAAAAGAAAAAATTTTAGGATAAAATGAAGAGGGCAATGACAACATCTCATCTACCGGATAAAAATTTTCAGGATAATTTTGATGAGTCAGATTTCAGTTCTGAAGGAATTTGGTCTGATAGTAGTTCCAGTGAAGATGAAAATGCTAAGATTGGGTATGTAGGCCCTCCAAACCCAAGGAGAAGAAGGGACTTGAGAATGCATGTAAAGAGCTATTATCACATGTTGAGCACAGGTTCTGCACCAGACACTTATACAGCAATTTCAGAAAAAGGTATGACTGGTGTGCACACTTCTACTTTTTTCTGTATTCCCACACTTGTACACTTATAATTTTCCACATTGTACACTTATAATGACACCACACTTGTACACTTATAATTTCCCACATTGTGCATGTTTGGTTCATTGTTGTTGAGAAGGGCTTTCTGGAATGCTGCATGTGCCACACATCCTGCTGCACATACAAAAGCAATGAAACAGTTGGAAAGACTGTCAAAATCTGCATATCAACAACTACAGAACTTGGATACAAAAGTTTGGTCAAAGGCTTTTTTCGCAACTCATTCTCTTGCAGACAATATTGAAAATAATATGTCTGAGAGCTTCAATGCTTGGATAATAAATGAAAGGTATTTGTCATACTTGTTTTATTTTTTTCATGTTTTGCTCATTTGTTGTTTCAATGCTTAGCAACTTCATTTCTTGAAAGGTATATGCCTCTCCTAACAATGATGCAAGAGATACATTTTAAGCTACTAACAAGGATAAGGGTTAGGAGAGATGATATGTTGGGGAGTGATAATCTGGTGTGCCCTAGAATTAAAAAGAGACTTGATGTGCTTGTGACTGAATCTAGGCAGTGGACAGCTGCTTGGGATGGGATGAAAAAATTTCAAGTATGATTCTTCTTCATTAATTGTCTTTCAAGTTTATTTATGACTGAATATATAAGTTTTGATTATATTTATGTTTTGAACATATATGTGCAGGTTAAATCTGGTACAAGAGCTGTGAGAGTAGACTTGGAAGCTAGATCATGTGACTGCAGGGTATTTAATCTCACAGGTATACCCTGTGCACATGCAATTACAGCTATACATGAAAGGAGACACAATCCAGTGAACTACCTATCTGAATTTTACAAAAGGGACAAATATCTTGCCACTTATGAGCATGGATTAGAAGCTATCAGAGGTGAAGAGTTTTGGGAGGTGCATTCTACAGATGAGTTGCTCCCACCAGACATACCAAAGAAGCTCAGGGGCAGACCTAAGAAACAAATGAGGAGAGAAGGATGGGAGGGTGGCAATCGAAGTCAGGCTCAAGTTGGTGAACAAATTCCCCAAGGACCAGTGGTACAAAGATTTTTAAAAAAAAGGGTCATGCATTGCTCTATATGTAGACAGGCTGGTCATACAAATGGAAAGTGTCCAACAAAAGATGCACCAAATGATGAAGAAGCAGAAATTAGAAGGGTTGAAATAGGGCAACAGACTAGGAAAAGGACATGTGAAGTACCAGATCAGCCAACTCTATATCCTCAGCAATTCTTTTCTCCAAATCATGTTGTCTGTCCCTAGCTGTTTGTTCTTCATGTTCTTCTCTAACCCTTTCAGCTGCTGCAACCTTCTCTTTTTTATGTTCAGTAAGTGATAACACAAGTAAATAATTTAACTTTCATCTAAATTTCAGTTTTAGTTGACATGAAACAAACTTGCAAATACCTTTTTAGGGCATTCTCTAATTTTGTGACCCAACTTCTAGCAATGAGAGCATGTAACATGTTTTTTAGTATCAACATTGATTGTGTCCAACTCTTCTTGTAAATCCAAAACCAAATCTATACCATCCTCTTCCTCAATCTTTTTCTCCATATCAACTTTCTGCATATGAAAAAAATGGCATTATGAAAGGTAAGTTATTTACAAGAAAACCAAATCCATACCTTTGATTTGCAGCTTCTTTGGTTGTGCCCCTATTCATTGCAGTGTGAAAATCTCAATGAAGTTCCACTCCTCTTTAGCATATATGGATTAGAGGGCATTGTCTCAATGATATCAGCCCTTGTATCTCTCCTTTTCTTTGGCCTTCCAGGGGCTACTTTAACGAATGCGGGTAAAGGTGGGAGTTCTGTAGTATCTTCCCAGAATTCCTCTCCATTGACTTGGTCTAACACATTATTATAAACTTGCAAGTACCTTTCTTTGGAATAACATTCATGCATGTAAGCTATAGGAGACTGATTTTAAAAAAAAATACAGGCACATGCATGGAAGCATAGAATACCTGTCAATTGCCACTTCCTACATGCACAATGTTTTTTACTCAAGTCCACACCAATTTGGTGGCCTCCATCTGTCATTGTGACAGAGTATTTATCTCCACCATTCCAAACTGGTCTAGCATTTGCAACCATCTTCATGGCTCTAGTATAATTGATGTATGTATTAGCATGTAATATACTATTGACAGGAAAATAACATATAAAATGGGGTGTAATATACGAGGTGAAAATCGCTTCAAGCTGTATTTAATGATTTAATAAAAATCTCAACCATAATTGTAAATGCAGTTATGACTAATCACTAACATTTTCAACCCTGATCCGGTGATTAGTGTGGATTGATTTATAATTCAACCAAAAATATGATTGAAAAAATAATTGTTGGACACGTGCTTATATTTGACAAAAGCTAACCTATCTATTATCTATTATATATATAATAGAGCAAATAGGGGTTAGGTGAGACAATTTATTCCAAATTACTATTTTACCCCTCTATAATAAATACAAATAATTGTCAAATTTAATACCATATATTAATTACATTAGGTCATTATTACTCCTTATTAATAAATATAAATAATTGGCATATTTAATAACATATATTAATTACGCCTAACTCATTAGTATTAATAATTTTATATATGCTACCATTTATAATTGAATATTAACAACCTATAATTAGATATCTAAAATTTAATAATATTTGCATATATATATACTAAATTCTTATTTTTTTTTGAAGACTTTATATAAAATAAATTTATTTTCAAAAAATGAATTTAATATGTTAGCTAATCTGAAAATGACAATGTTAGTGTATCAAGTATTAAACCCAAGAAATATAATAGATATTCTCTTTGTATATGAATAAAATAGTGGGTTATGAGGTGGTTTATAATAAAGTTGAGATTCTTATTATATGGCTAAATCGAATATAAACTAAGACTGGTTTGAAGATTTTGAATATATATAATAAAATATTAAAATGGTAAGGTGAATCATTTTTCTTACATTAACCAATTTAAAGTTTTTTCAGAGGTATAAGTAAAAGAGTTATAAGATTACCGCAGTGTTATAGAAATCGACAATTTCGCCGATAAATTGCTAGAAGGCAACCAAACAATATTATACAGCAAAATCGGAGCATACAACATTTTTGCCATTTTCGATCAAAATCAGCAATTTTTCGGTCAAAATTTAACGAATCAAACACACGATTTGAGGCTGTGAAGAGAAGAAAAGGAAGAAGAAATATACTCAGAATCGAGTTGGTGAAGAATGACGATTTTAAATGAAGAAATCAAACGGCTGCCGAATAGAAACTGAAAAGACAAGGGAAGAAGAAGAGAGATGCGTAAAGATGATTAAGACTCTTATTATTTTAATAAATAATGGACACAAAATAATGTTATAACTTAGTATGGATTTACAAATACAATTTTACACATCTCAAATATAATTATTTTACTTATATATTTTAAAAAGAATATAAAAATAAGTTCGACATTATTTCGATTTAGCATTTCGATAAATTCTCGATTTTTTACGGTAGTTCAACCGATGTAGTCCATTTTTCGATTTCCATAACCATTGATTACTGACCTATCTATTAATATATTTATCATAAAAAATGTTGTATATTGAAAAATGTATTTATATTATCAATTGTACAATATTATATTTAATATGTCGGCTTTCATATCCAATCATTACATTTTCTAATATGGAAAGTAAGAATTATCTCATATTCATTGTATTTTGTATCATTAGTTGTACCAGGTAAACAAATATAGTAACTCTTTAATTAACTTCGCAATATTTCATTCATTGTAATTATTTTCATGAGATATGTGTGCTGTCATTTGTATAATATTTTGATCGTATATATCGATTTCATTGTCGTATATTCAATTTATTTTGAGAAAAAACACGTTAAATATAACATCGATCTCAATTCCATAAAAAGAGATATTTAGTTAATCGATCCATCATGAAACAACATGAATATATCGTCGATAATTACAATCAAAATAACATCAATTCACGTATTAGAAAATATGCATGTGCATTGCACGGGCTATAGAGCTAGTTATTATTATTATATATATAATAGCCCAACATAGGGCATTGGTGAGACATTTTATTCAATTTAAATGGTGAGACATTTTATTTAGCTTGAAATGTCTAAATTGCCCTTATAGTTACCATTTATAAAAAAATGCTTTTGGTGGGAATCGAACCCTGGTCTTGCAAATACTCTATACAATAACATACCACCAAGGTACTAAATCATATGAGTTTTATTAATTAATCATATAATAGCCCAACATAGGGCATTGGTGAGACATTTTATTCAATTTAAATAGTGAGACATTTTATTTAGCTTAAAATGTCTAAATTGCCCTTATAGTTACCATTTATAAAAAAATGCTTTTGGTGGGAATCGAACCCTGGTCTTGCAAATACTCTATACAATAACATACCACCAAGGTACTAAATCATATGAGTTGTTAATCATATACATATTAGATATACTTGTGTGTCTTGAAGAAGTTAATATTTAGTATTATATCTACTGTGACTAATGAATAATTTTTAATTATCTATCTTTTTTTACATTTGCTATGATTAGCCCAACATAGGGCATTGGTGAGACATTTTAATCAATTTAAATGGTGAGACATTTTATTTAACTTGAAATGTCTAAATTGCCCTTATAGTTACCATTTATAAAAAAAATGCTTTTGGTGGGAATCGAACCCTGGTCTTGCAAATACTCTATACAACAGCGTACCACTAAAGTACTAAATCATATGAGTTGTTAATCATATACATATTAGATATGCTTGTGTGTCTTGAAGAAATTAATATTTAGTATTATATCTACTATGACTAACGAATAATTTTCAAGCCTTAATGCTCCTAAATGCATGGGTATTTTTATGATTACAGAAATTAATTAAAAATTAGACTATTAAAAATACATTACGTGCTCATATAACTCTCTTAAGTACGTACTTTGGGATATTTTTCTCCAAATTTTAATCATATATTTCTTTTTATATTTGCTACTTTAGTCATTTAATCAAATTGACTGTAAAGTTATAAAAGTCAACAATAATAAGATAAACCGAGTACTATTCTGTGTACTTACGGGTAAAACTATTTCAAATTTTTATTTAGACTAATATATTTGAGCTTATTCTGAACTCAGCATCAGACTGTCACTTAATTTCTAAAAAATACTCAAAATTTGACCGTTTTTTACAAATGATGTCAGAACTTTATCAAGTTAAAATGTTTTTTTTTACTTTCGAATTTAGTCAACGGGCTAGAAAATGATTGAGAATAAATTGTTTCCACTGATATTTTTCGTACACTTTATTTTAAATTATTAGGGGCTATGTACTTTATTTCTAACAAAATCGGTACAAACTAAATTTTTTTAAATTATACGCTATGTATTCTAAAACATTATTAGATAATGACTCGTGATAGCCCGGCATGGGGCTATTTGTTCAAGAGACATTTTATTCCATATAAATATTAAGACAATTTATTCAGTTTAAAATGTCTAAATTTTCATTAGACTTACAATTTTTTTTTACAAAAAAATTATTTAAATGGATTCGAACTTGAGTCTATACACTAGATTGCACATCTCCTACCACTAGACCAAACATTCACATGTGTTTTTAATCATGCAAATTATATGTGTATAAGTGTCGCATGAATAAAAATATAATGACGAACTTATCATTGTGCTTACTTTTAAAAATATAATTAATATTTAGGGCTTTCGAAATCGAGTATATACACTAATTTAGACATTTTCTTACCAATTGAAAATCACTCATTTGTGTTTTATATCATACAAATTATAAGAGTGTGCATATCGCATGAATGAAGAAATTATTGATAGTTTAATTATTGTGTTTCTATTAACATATTTTAATATTGATCAAATTTGTATACTTATTGATTCAGATTGTAATTTATTATGTATCATATAAGGTCTCTTTATACAATTCTAAATTATTTAATTTAGTGTAAAAATAAAATAATAATAAAAATTTACTATACATAAATAATTGCACAGAAAATTACGTTACTTGTGTTTTCAATCATACACATGGTATGTATGTGTGTGTGCGCGCCGCGTGAATGAAATAATATTTGGTATTATTTTTATGATTTATTAACAATTTTTTATCATAGTTTTAGTTTTACATATTTTAATTCGGATTATAATATATTATTTCACATTATAGTATGAATAAATTATATATAATATATTGATGGACTATATTTCAAAGTAGTGTTAAATAATAATAATAAACTACTACATATGAAATCAGATCACGCGCCCACCTAATCTTATATTTCCACTCATACACGTGATACGTGTGTGCGCGTGTCGCGTATTATAGAAATATTTGGTATTTTAATTATTATAACTTATCAAAAATATTTAAACACAGTATTTTTTTGTATTTATTTATTAAAATTATATTATATTACTTTATGATTTAAAATAAAACAAGCAAGATAAATTAGACTATAAAATAGCGCATACATCTAGTGAATTGCAAACAATATTCCCACATATGTTGAATCGATGAAGAACATCAGGGACACATCAACCCAATTATAGAGAAGGAAATTTGACAGATAGACCATCATGTACCAATACACATTTCAAACCCAAATCACATCATATACCAATAAATATTTCACACAAGAACTGATATGTATAGATGAAACTACGTAAGCTGGAAAAAAACTCTACTTTTATGAATTGGGTACATAAAGAAATTTTTTGTCCACAGTTTTGTTATCTATGTGACTCTTATACTTTGCAAACATGGACCAAAAACACAAGTAAGTCGGTTTATAAACATTGTGCACAATCTTGTAAACTATTAAGTATCTACACTACTCATTTCGCAAAACAAAAATATTTCAATTATGGATAGTTTTCATCTATAACTAGATAATTATATAGCTAAAGTACAACATATTCATCACCAAATAATGAATATCGCACACACCACAAAATCTCGAAAATTTAAAATTTATACTAGAACGTGACCCGTGCCTCGCATGGGTTTTCATGCTAGTTATATATAAATATTGACCAATGAGTTGAAATTATTAAAAGAAAAAAAGTCTAAATTTAATAAGTATATGGCCAAAAATATAATTGAAAAAGTACGTGTTAGCCACGTACTTATCAAATTTATACTTTTTAGCCACATACTTATCAAATTTAGACTTTTACTCTTTCAATAATTTCAACCAAGTGATCTATATTTCTTGTATAATATACATATAATAAGTTATTTTTTTTATAACTTCCAATTCAAAAAATATTTAAGAAATCACAATCTCGATATAAATAATAACTTACTATCCATTCGGGTCTAATAAATAAATAAAATATTTGATTAGTAAACACTAAGTATATAAAAAGATCCGTGACGAGTTAACTGTCATGATAGAATTCGAACTCGACTAAATAGTTAGGGCTCGATTTCGACCGAGTCATAAATTTCAGGTTTAAAACTCGGCTTGATCAAAACTCAATATGTGTTTGTTCTATTCAAATCTCGACTTGACTTCAGTAAAATTTTAAAAAAAATCTTGTATAAAATAGGTCTGATCGGGTTTGAATCGATTAAACATATAAATTTTATATAAATATTGAATATTTATGTAATAATATATAAAATCCAAATAAAAGTGAATAATAACAAAAGCTCGATCAGGCTTCACAAACTCACGAGCCCCGTAATATGAAATTTGACCTCGACTCGATAAATTATCCGAATAGCTCATAAAAATATCGGTTATTATCTGATTGATTTCGAATATGTTACGAGTCGAACCCGAGCACTTTCCGAACGATTTGACTCATGTACCTCAAAATAAATTTATAATTTTAAATTAAATCCAGCTCATAAGTTAAGATTACACGTGTTGATCAGATCTTCGATCTTCAATAATACTGTCCGGATCAGAAAAGGAAATACTGGTACCAAACGAACCGTAGTTGAAAACATTTCCTGAAAATCAGCAGTCAAAACGATGTCGTCAGGCGATTTAGGATGCGTAGTAGTAGCAGTAGACAGCAGCGAAGAGAGCATGAACGCACTCAATTGGGCCATCCGTAACGTCAAACTCCGGCCCAACGACGGCCATCTACTCATTCTCCACGTTCAATCTCCACCGTCCATCGCCACTGGCCTCAATCCCGGTGCTATCCCCTTCGGCGGCCCCAGTTAATTCTATCCACCTCATCGTCGAATATTATCGAAATATTTTATTCATTTATCGAGATTATTCATTTATCGAAATTATAAACACGCGGCCTCTGTTACTCTATAATGCTGGGACTATATTATATATGTAATTTGTAGTTGACTTGATTGATGTTTGACTTGACTGTTTGATTATGTTGAGCAGGTGATTTCGAGGTTCCGGCTTTTAATGCCGCGATCGAGAAGCATCAGCAGCGCATTTCGGATGCGATTATTAATCACGCTGTTGAAATTTGCTCTAAGGAAAATGTTAGCTCTTTCGAACTCTTGATTGTATATGTACTTGTTTGCATATGCTTCGTATAGTGTGATATTGTTTGACTTGATACTTAATTTTCGATGTTTCAATTATAAGTCGCCTCTAATTGTATTGCACCTTTCGGACTAAGGAATTCAACTTGATTTTGTATTTGAGGCAGATTCTCGGGAAGGGAAATAGCACGATTCATACTTGTTAAAATCATTTAAACCTTTTAGACTAGGGAATTAATATCATTGTTATATAGGAGGTGAATGCTCAAATTTGAAAAGACTAGTGGTAGTAAGACGGATGTTATAGGAAGCTGTAGATTCACCGACTCTCGGAAGGAAATCGTTTAAAACATACTTGCATTTCTTGCTTGGACATGTCTAGTAGTAAACTAATAGTTATCTATGTTGATTGTAAAAAAAACTTTGACCTACATTTTGACTTAAATTACAACTGTTAATCTAGCGATAAAAAGAATTATGATTGTAATTGCTCTAGATTGAATGCTTGTTAAAACAGTTGTTCTATATATAGCCAAAATATATAAGCCAATTGTGAAGAGAAGTTGAAATTGAGGACAAGTAAGAGAAATTTTCTAGAAATGTCAATGACCATTCCTTTTTTATTTTTACCTAAATGAATTAGGTGAACTATAAGACCCAAGTTGTAATTGGGGATCCAAAGGAGAAAATTTGTCAAGTTGTCGAGGAGCTGCATGCTGATTTACTTGTAATCGGATGTCGTGCTTTCGGTCCTATCAAAAGGTACTATTGTATTTTCCTGCTTTATATGTGAGTAATAATAATAGTTATATATCATTGCTTACTTATTAATATGTTGATTTGGCATTCTGAAGATGCTCTTCTCATTTCCCAGTTCTGAAGATGTTTTCTGTCAAGTGATTATTTGCAATTTGATTTCAATTTAGTTTAAGCTCTTGCAGGATCTACATTTTTAACAATCTCTCAATGATTGATATATTGCAGCGTTGTCTGTCATAATTAGTCCTAAAATTTAATTTAAACAGTTTTCCAAACATGAAGCGGTTACTGGACTAAAATGTTGAGTTCAAGCTCCCCTTATTTTTCATTTGTACTTGTATACTTTTCTAGCACATGGTATGATGGCATTTATAGACAGGGATGGAGCTACCTAACTTAACTTGCAGGGGCAAGGGAGGAATATACCTAGCTTTAGATTAAAAAAATGAAGGGGGCAAAGTTCAAAAATCCAACTCAGTTGTACATAAAAATCATCAAAATATATAGGTTTGGGGGGACATTCGCCCCTGCCCCCTCTCCGTCATTGTTTATAGACATCATGTAGAATGAACCCATGTATGTGGTTATCCGTTAGAGAAAGTGGCATGTATAAGTTTTTTTAATCCAAAATGTAAACTTGATGTTTGTATAATTTATATGAACTTGTACATATATAGGCTATCTAAATTTTTGTTAAATTTTAGACCTGAAAACTTACAGGAGTTGACATTCACATGTTCGTGAGTGCTCCAGCTATCTTGACTTCACTTTGCCTCATGTTAATTCTCGGTACATACGTAAAATGATTATTTTTTACATAGAAGGCCTATAATGCTTCTTAGTTTTGTTATGCTTAATGAAATTGTTGATTTGTTGTATTTTTTTAAAATTTTTATATCCAGTCACATATTACAATTGTTATAATGAACCATTGTTTTTCTTTTATGAATTATATGTAGCGGTGTTGGAATTTACTAGTTTCAAACTCAGTGTACGAGGAATATATGCATATTTGAATGTAGTCATAGATCTTCATCGAGGAATCTTTCCTATTAAAATACTTATATGCCAAACTATTAAAATACTTATATGCCAAACGTTCACTTATCATGTATCATAATTCTTATAATAAGGGCTTGTTTGGATAGGGGTTGAGGAGGTAAGGGTTGTGTTGTGTAATAATTGAGAATCTTGTTGATTATATAATTATGTGTTAAATGAAATTATGTATATAATATTGCATTTTGATGCATTTTCTTGCCTACATGTTAAATGTTACCTGTTCAGTGACATCATATGTGATATCGTCTATTTTAATTTAATTTAATTATTTTTTTTAAAAAAATTTATCATGAAGAATTCCTCATTTTATCAAGATTGTTGAAGTGAATTATTTTCGTGATTTTAGATACCCATTTGATATTTCGTCGGTACCAAAATTTTACCTGCGTAAATTACAAGAATTTCAACAATTTAGTATTTTTATGTTTTTCAAAAATTTAAAATATTTAAAATTTTTGGGTATAAGTATTTTGATTGTTTGAAGGAAAAAAAAAAGAAAATTTAGTTTTATATCATAATTTATTTATGTCATATTATTGATCAACATGATTATTATTAAAATCCTCTTGCAACTATTCATTGATTTTGCATGAAATGGATTTGACGTGAAAATATTTGTCTCGAGATTGATAAATTATGCAATTTTTAAGATTGATTGATGAATTTAAGGTGTTCGATTTTCTTCGAGACCTTTCATCTAAAATGTGGAATGAACTGTGTGAGGCCGAGACATAGGTCCAACTTGATGAGATTATAGGCCAATGTGTGCCTTGGACACCCCCAATACTTTTTTCCCGACATGCTCGGTACATGGTGTTGTGGATCGTGGTGATCATCGACTACAACACATGCGTAATTGATATTCCCACTTTTTAATTTAAATTTGAAATTGATAGCTACTATTGGCCACATCATCTTTAGTGATTCTTTTTAAAGGAATAATGATTATGGATATTCCCGTTAGTTACTTTTTTATTCTATTGTTCTATAAATATTTTCTGAGCACTTTTCTCACTCTTGCTTTGTTTGTAGTCTTAACCTTTTCAGTTAAATTGGAAGATGGTGCGAGTACATTGTATAACCCAAAAGAATGTGGCAAACCCCAACCCAATATTTTTAGGTTCCCGGTTGCCGGCCATGTAGTTTTGGCAGTTTTAGCCGCGACTAAATAGTTCGTAACCGGTTTGTAATAAAAGGAGAACAATGTGTGAAACTTATCTAGGTTTATGTTATTTGAGATTGTTTGGTGACACCCGATCTTGACCCTGGATTTGGGGATGTCACGTTTGGTATCGGAGTTACATTTTATAGATTTTAGGAATCATAGTAGGTAGAAGAGTTTAAGATAAGGAAAATACCGATCAAGATAAGGTTGTGTTAATAGGTAAATAGGTAGAAGACTATTAAGATAAGGTTGCGTTAATATTATTATGTGGAATGTTTTGGTGCTATATTACTGCAGCTTGCTTATACTAATTTTGATACTTCTGTGGCCCATTAGCGATTAGACTTGTGGTTGTTTTGCGTTTCCTTTCCATTAATAGTTTACCTCATGTTCTATAAGGATTCTTGTTGCATCATGCAATACTCTCTTTATGGTGATACCTTGTTATAATTTTGTGAGACAACAAACTTATATAGTGATGGCAAACGGAATTCAATTTTATTTGATACAATTTAATTAATTAAAAAATAAAAATGTTTGACAAATCGCTAAATGAGTTGCTTGTCCTATCTTCAGAATTATGCAGCTTGAGGAAACCACCCGTTCGGGTAACCATGATACTATTCAAGATAATCCTACAGTTTTGCAACAGATTTTAGAACTTTTACGTCAACAGACTGCTAATCTCACACAACAGCAGGAATATCAAGATAACCCCTCAGTTTTGCAACAGATTTTAGAACTTTTACGTCAACAGACTGCTAATCTCACACAACAGCAGGAACATCAAGAAGATCACGTAGTAACCTTTAAAACTTTTCAATATGTTAACCCTCCAGAGTTTAAAGGATATGAGGGCCCGATAGAAGCCATGGCATGGCTAAAAGAAATAGAGAAAGCTTTGGCCATAGTCAGGGTTGGAGAAGCACAAAAGACTGTCTATGCCAGTTATTTTCTAAAAGGAGAAGCGAATTATTGGTGGGAGTACAAGAAAGCTTTAGAAGATGCAGGTATGATCACCTGGGAAAGATTTACAGAATTGTTTCTTGAAAAGTATTTTCCCAGATATATGTGGAACCAAATGGAAATAGAGTTTTTGGAGCTCAAACAAGAAAACATAAACGTGGCAGAGTATGAAACTAAGTTCATGGAGTTAGCCCGATTTTTTCCCGAGTATGTAAATACGGATGAAAAGATGGCGAAAAGATTCCAACAGGGACTAAAACCGTGGATCAGAAGGGAAGTTGCATTATTTGAATTAAAAACTTATGCGGCTGTTGTTCAGAAGGCCATGATTATTGAAGGTGAAAACGATTGGTCTCAAGATGAGAAATACAACAAAAAGAGAAAGTCGAGGACCCAGGAAGCAAGTCAACAACCGAGGAATTTTCGAAACCGTTATAATAGAAGACCTGAATTTCAGGAAGGAAGGAATGAGAATTTCATAGGGCATGAAATTGGAAATGTGGGTCAAGGTAACCGCCTATTAATGGTAAACCAACAGAGACCCCAAAAACCTCTGATACCAGAATGTGGAACATGTGGGAAAAAACATGCAGGAGTGTGCAATAAGACTAATGTTGTATGCTACAAGTGTAATCATAGAGGGCATTATGCAAATGAGTGCCAGAATGTTAAGCCAAGAGTTGCAGCAGCTTGTCACAAATGTGGAAATGTGGGACATTATGCTCGGGATTGTAAAGCGCCTGTTCCGGGGAACAATATGCTACGAGTCACAGGACCACCTCAACTTGAGTATGAGGGATGTTGTACAAAACTCAAACGTGGTTGCTGGTACGCTTCTTGTAAATTCTGTGAATGCTAAAGTGTTATTTGATTCTGGAGCTACAAAATCTTTTATTTTTAGAGAATTATTACATTGTGAAGCTAACTTTTATATGAAATTTTGACTACAAAAGTAGCTAATCAAGTTCGTGTCATGGTATATCTAGTTTGTCCTCATTGTGAGATTGAGATATTAGGACCTCGTTTTTATGTTGACTTGATACCTTTTAAGATAGGAGAATTTGACGTGATTTTAGGAATGGATTGGTTGGGGAATCATTATCCTCAGATTGACCGTAAGAACAAAGTGAAATTGCAATCTTCGGATAACCTGGAAGTTGTGTTCTGAGACCAGTAACCTAGTAAAGAGGTTTTGAAAATCATGCAGTTAAAAAGTTTTTTAAGATAGGGTTTAGAGGCGTATTTGGGACACGTGGTGGACAACAATAAAGACACTCCTACATTGAAGAGATCCTGGTGGCTAGTGAATTTTTAAATGATTTTCCCGACGAGCTTCCAGTTTATCTCGCGATAGAGATATGGAGTTTGCTATTGAGTTGACACTCGGTACTGAACCAGTTTTAAAAGCTCCTATCACATGGCGCCAATAGAGATGAAAGTGTTAGCCACCCAATTGCAAGATTTGCTAGAAAAGGGAGCAATAAGGCCTAATATATCCCCGTGGGGTGCACTAGTTCTATTTATCAAGAAGAAAGATGGTAGTATGAGATTGTGCATTGATTATCGTGAGCTCAACAAGTTGGCAATCAAGAATAAATACCCTTGCCTAGAATTAAAGGTGCAACATGTTTCTTCATAATAGATTTACGAACAGGTTGGCATCAACTAAAGATAAAACCCGAAGATATTCCTAAGACAACGTTTCGAACTATGAGTTCTTAGTGCTGGCATTTGGTTTGATGAAAACGCCTACTGCATTCATGGATATGGTGGACCTTTAGGAATATTGAAGCGGGTGGGAAAGGTTGCATATGAGTTGGCCTTAGCTCTACACATACAACATATTCATAACATGTTTCGTGTCTATATGCTTAAGAAGTATAATCCCGACTCCAATCATGTGATAGAATATGAGCTTGTAGAGATTCAACCCAATTTGTCTTAATGTAGAACATGTAGAGATACTAGACTGGAAAGAGAAATTATTAACGAGTAAGATAATTGGGCTAGTTAGAGTATTATGGACGAATCACAAGGTTGAAGAGTCAACCTGTGAACTTGAAAGCGAAATGCTAGAAAAGTAGCCTTGTTTTTAGGTTGATTCTGAGGACAAAATTTTATTTAAGGGGGAGGATGTAACACTTGGAAATTTTGTTGATTATGTAATGGGTTTGTCTAGTGTGCCCTTATTAAGAAAATGTGATTGATGAGTTGTAAAATTTTTATTGGTGGAGATTTTCGTGCATGCAGGGGGTCCATCATTATTAATGAGCTCTGCTCCAATATTTTGTGGACACATCTTCAAGCTCTAACTCTTAACATATGTCATGGGCACACACTAGAAAAACCATTATGTAATTAGGTGTTAAATGAAATTTTATATATATATTATTCCATTTTGATGCATTTTCTTACTTGCATATTAAAAAATTAGTATTTTTAAGTTTTTGAAAAATTGAAAATTTTAAAAATTTTGGCTATTAGTATTTTAATAGTTTGAACAAAAAATAAAGAAAAGAAAAGAATTTTTTACTATTATTTATTTATTTATTTATATCATATTATAGACATTAAACGTAAAGGGTTCGGTTCGCTACGTATTGTTTATTTTTATTTGACCATATTATCATCCCGAGTTGGTCAGTAAGTGGCTATATTAGTATTACTGAATGCCAGGGACAAATTTGTTTGCTGCTATAGATCTCTCTCCCGCTTTCCTTAGTGAGGGGGAGGTGAAGTTAGCGAACTAGGTTGGCCACAAAATGTTTGTTATCTTGTTTCGTGTTTTTTTTGTCAAAATTTTAATATTTCTATCATGTAGCAACTTTTCTAAAGTAACGTTGTTATAGTTGTAGTCTCAAGTTTTTAACGTTAGTAATTACTGTACATGAGAAGTTTTGATACAATTATGAATGTCTATCATCTCAATTACTGAGTGAAATGTGAGATGGTGTTCTCTTCTAACCACCATATTACTATTTACCAGTCAAAGTTACTTTAAATAGTAAAAAAGTTGATGTACATGTATAATTAAAAAATTCTAGATATTTAATGACATATTGGTCATGCCTCTTCTATCTAACCTCCATGGAAGTTATGCAATTTTTAGGTAACTAGTAATACATTATATTAATACTCTGCAGGACAAACTTTTAATGCAACTAGCTGTAGCATTTCCAAAACTTTTTTATCAACATGCTTAGTAACTTTGCCACAAGTGATTTAACTGTTCTGTGTGCTCTTTTCAGCAAAATATACTTAATTATTCTTCGTATTGATCAGGATGTTCTTGGGAAGCGTAAGCAACTATTGCTCCAACCATGCTGTGAGCCCAGTTATGATAGTCAAGAGCACTTCTTGAGGAGATTTTCCGGCCAGGTATTTTTCCTTAAGAACTTTGATCAGCTCTTTATTTGCTTTGCTATCTACGAATAGGGGAAAGTTGACAATTACAATTATTAGAATACTCAACACACACTGTACCTCCACTATGGTTCAAACCCTTGACATCTTATTACCAAGATGGGAGGGGTATCCGGTAGGCACAGGCCAAGGGATGAGTTCTGACATTTGCGGGACTGTTATGGAGGTTGCATGCTTGGTTCCATGCCATTGTCATGGAGGTCAATTCTATGTTAATGTCTTGGGGTGAAACAGTGGTTTACAGTTTACACCGGGTATTTATGTCAGTTTCTGTTGAGTTTATGGTAAAACTTGGTGCTTTTGTGTTTGTTGGTTACTCTAGTTGAAAAAACATAGTAATTAGTAAGCATTTATGCTTTTTCTGTTGAGAAAGACCGATGACTATAATTCTATTAGAAGTTTGTTTGTTATGTTCGACAAAAAATTGTCTGCGAGGTTTCTTATCAGCTTATGTTCTTTTTCTTATTTTAACTCCAATTATTTACTGGCCTAAAACAATTTTTTATTTTATTTATATTGCCTATTTTAAATATATTTGTTATGCCAAGTATGTATTTTTGCTTGTCCAAATATTTAGAATGTTTCTGCCTACTGTCTCATATGAAATGCCTTTTAAGCTGCATTATGTTGATGGAAATGACTTGCTGCAGATAAAGCTCTACTACGAATGCAGGTACATCTTGGAACTGAATAGTATGCAGGGTAGCATCTCTACCAACATGTTTGTTCTCTAAAGCAGTTCGGAGTTTAATGTGAATCTTGATATGTTTCAGTTTGTGGATTTGGTCTTTTAGTTGTTTGTGTGAAACTTGGTTGGCGAATCTTGCTTTTAGATGCATCTCTGAGTATGTGTTTATCTGTTGGTCTGCAGCGTTATGAATTTGTATAGAACATAATTTTTTGTAATCGGTTGTTATGTGTTGATGTATAATTTCAATTTCGACGCAGCATCATTATATGATCAAATGCCTTGTACCACCTATATATTCTGTAAATGAAAAGCTTATGAACTAGGATTTTTTTTATTCATTTCTGGCCCTAGAAGTTTTAGTAGCAGCGAGTAGAATGACCCAAACATCTGAATTGTATACGGTTTAAGGGGCTTGGGATGAGATCATGAGACTCATGAGGCCATCCCATAATTGGAGAATTTTGAATCATGTAGAAGCTGTCTTCGTTCGGTTGTTTGTACTTGGTGATTATATGCAAGAGGATTTAGGCGCGCTTTGAGGTTGTCTTTGGTTAAAAGATATAGAATGAGATAGGAACATGATATATTATCGACCCATTTGGTTGGTCGATACTTGATGTTCAAGCATCATGTCCATTTCTTTACTTATTTAGAGCAAGTCCAACAGTCTCTTAATGAGTTCCTTATAAATATTATAAAATATTAATTTTTAGTGATTTAAGACATGATTTTGAATTTAAACTCCAACAATGATCCTTATCTTCATTCCTTATTATTATAATAATAATAAATTTGAATGAGATATGAAAGGAAAAAAGAGAGAAAAGAAGTAAGAAGAGACAAAAATCATTTTTTTATTGATAAAAATGAAATAAGGGATGACTTGTGGTTCCTTAAAGATAAAGGATGAGAGAGTTGTTTTAGTGATATAAGGAATCACTAAAACACTGTTGTGGTGCATTTTTTTGTCATATTTCTTATATTTGAAGTTAAGAACAAGTTTAGGGGAGGTGTTGGACTTGCTCTTAGTCCCACAAATTAGGTTACAAATAATTTAGTCCTGGTTCCCCATTGGGGTTGCTCATTCCATTCCCCCTGTGTAATTGTCTTCAGTCTGATCATTTTTCCAGTTCACGGTGATCCACTCCATCATCTTATGCTAATCCCTCAACATTCTCCTGCTTATTTTGCTCAAAAACCTGATAATCTTAGGGTCTGTTTATTTCAACTGTTTTTCAGAAAATTTTTCTAAGAAAATTGGAAAAACTAAAAACATGTTCAAATACAAAATACGGTTTTCCCGTGTTTTTCAAATTATAACTACATATATGAAAAGTGTGGAAAACAACATTTTGATGTTTTCTAAACTTAGAAAAGTGAAAAACACGTTAAACAACTAACCGCTTGGATCTCAGACACAAAAACATTTTTATATTTTTATTATTTTAAACCTTTTATGACCCATTAACAATTTTGTAAGTTTATTTAGAAAGTTAATAAAAAAAAGTAGCTAGTAAACATCCAACCAATATATTACTAACTTAACTTATAGAATTTATAATTTTTCAACACTATAATACATATACAATTAAAAAAGTTATTTTAAACATATTAAGGAAATATGTATATATAATTAAATTGTAAAATGTTTAAATTGTTTTACTGGTTACTCTTCTGTATATTTACTCAAATTATCTATCATTTATTTAATATTTTTAAGAAAACAGAATACTGATCACTGATCATATATTATTTTAGAATTTGGAACACATTTTCTCAGTTTTCTTCTGTTTTTTAGAAAATCTTAGAAAAATAAAAAATGGAAAAATGGAAAAAATTTCTACAAGTAAACAGCCCCTTAGTTTCGAAATTCTTCAAACAAAGCATTTGTTCCTTTTCAGTGGATTCAGTTCATGTAGTTGCAGTCTGCAGGACTTCTTGATATATTCTGTTTTAATTAAGAAGAATTACCTTTTGGACGGGCAAATAATTATCCAATTAATAGGACTATTATGTAAATTAATAGATTTTGTTTGAATAGTAGTAGAATAATGGATTTTTTTTTATATTTATATGCTTGGTTAAATCTATAAATATATTCTATTTAGGGTTGTATAGAACATTGTATCGCAATGGGTGTTTAAATAGTATTAGAATAATATAATCATTTTCTATTTATTATTGTATTAAGAATATACTTATTTTTTTAAGAAATAATCTTAATCGTCTATTTTAAATTATATAAGATTAACGATTGAGATTGTTTTGACGTTAAATTACCAAAATCTTGAATAAGAGGTCCGTTAGTTACGCTTATAAAGGATATAATTTCTAAATGCAATTGATTAGGCTTTAAACACCAATGTTTTTTGTCAAAAGGGCAAGCAAAACAATAAAACATGTCCCAAAAAAGTTGGGCAATGGAGAGAAAGAATAGATGAAATAAAGATCATGCCCGGAAGATCTAGATCATAGTCCCATCAGCATCAAGAGTGTGAAAACTGAAAAGATAAAGATTTCGAAGAACAAAGAAATCAAAAAAAAAAGTAAAAAGCTTTATTACTTATCAATCTATCATACAAATGCAGGCACTCTTCAATTTCCACGAGACAAAAGCAAATAATAACCTAGTCTCATGCGCCTGCAAAATGGCAAAAGCAATGAGAACTGAGAAGCAGAGGCAGAATAAAGATAATAGGGAAGACCGAAGCTTAAGCAAAGTTTGTTCCTACACAGATTGATCGACCAAAGTTTGTTTACAACTATAAAGTAAAGGGGATGATGTTGTAGTCCAAGCGATTTTTGTAACATATCTTATCGCAATAAAAATATCCGTGACACGTGAAATTATGATCTCTATGTATTTACACTAAAAATTTTAAACATGAATGGTAGAAAATGAGCGGTGTATAATAACCGCAGTTTATGTTATAACTGAATCTATATTATACTATAATAACTGGAATGGAGTATAATTTGTTATGTTTTTTTTGGTTGGTTTAGTTATCTCCATTTATAACAGATGAATCTTTTTAATCAAGTGATCAAGACCGTTGGATCAAAATACTAAAAGAATATACAATACTCAAACTTTATAGGTTCGAACCCGCCGATAACAAATATTTATATTATTATTTTACAGTCTCCAGGTTCGAACCCCGCCATTAATAAATATTTTTATAATTATTTATACGCTATCCAAGTTTCAGGTTTGAATTCTGCAAACAACAAATATTAATATTATTATTTATAAACATATTTTTAAGGTTAATAGTTCAAATTTTATCAATTATATACTATTTAATATTAACTAAAAGAAATTTATTATAATTTTAAATAATATAAATTATTAATATATTATATTATAATAACCGGAATGATGTATAATTTGGTATGCCTTTTTTCGGTTGGTTTGGTCATCCCTATTTATGACCGTCGAATCTTTTTAATCAAGTGATTAGTACCGTTAGATTCAAATATTAAAAGAATATACACTACTCAAGCTCACATGTTCAACCCCGCCAACAACAAATATTTATATTATTATTTATACATTATTAAACCCCACCAACAATAAATATGTATATTATTATTAGCACCGTTAAATTCAAATATTAAAAAAATGTACATTACTCAAACTCTCGGGTTCGAACCCCGCCAACAACAAATATTTATACTATTATTTATACACTATTAAACCCACCAACAACAAATATTTATATTATTATTTATACACTAGCCAAGATTTAGGTTTGAATCCCGCCAACAACAGATATTTATATTATTATTTATAAAAATAATAATAAGGTAATTATCCAAAAAAAATTATTATAATTTTAAATAATATAAAAATATTAATGAAGACTCGTGCATCGCACGGGTTGTAAAGCTAGTAGCCTTAGTATTCGGGAAATTTATAAAATTATCGAGATTAAAAATACAATGTACATTTTGGGCGTAAATAAGTCAAACTCCTCATGAGCTATTCTAGTTCGGCTCGTAAAAAATTCAAATTCGGCTCCAAAATAATTGAGCCGAGCTCGAGCTCGAGCTCACGCTCGAGTTTTTCGAATTTTTGGTCGACCTCAGCTCGAGCTTCAAATTACTATGTTCATATTTCAAGTTTTTTGTTAATATTTGTTAAAACTAATCGAGTTTTCAAGCCGAACTCGAGCCTACCGAACCTTTTACGAGCTAAGTTTCAAACTTGAAATTAAAAGCTCGCTCGAGTTCGAACTCGAGCCTAAACCATTTTTAATCGAATTCGAGCCGAACATGACATTGTTCAACCTGGCTCAGCTCAATTACACCCCAATTTGTACATGCCGTGTTTTTATCAAATTACCAAATTATCTTAGCTACAACAACAACCAAGTGCATGATATATCCATTTGGTGTTCCGAGAGTCAACTTGGCTATATATGCACATACAATGCAATACTAGCCTAACATAGCATGAATGAGGCATCGTGATCCTGTGGATGCTATCCCCAATTGTTACTCAATGCTCTGTTTGGCATGTATCATAATTGGTTAACAAAGATGGTGACATGAAGAGGTGGGGAGTCAGTTTTGTCAGTCGGTCCATCCTGTTATCCTCTATCTTCAAGCTCACTCCCAAACAACCCCCTCCCATGCCACCGCCTTGCTTTCTCTAACTTTTATTCCCATCACTTTTCTTATCCCGTATTTATCACCAACTCCCAAAGTTCCAATCAAGGCTTGCATTGATCACAAGTTACTTTTTAAGTAATTCGTATCGTCGATAAATTTCTCAAAATATCGATTTCAAAAAATTGACTTTGATAAATTGTCAATAAATATCTTTCAAGATAAATTACTAATATTTTATTTCAAAATTTTAATTTTTGAAATCTGTAATCAGGATAACGAATTAATAAACTAAACTCATTATTAAAATACGTTGACCTCGGCAATTTTAAACAAAAATTATATCGGTTAATCAATTATATTAACATAACACCTATCAAATCTTCGGAATAAAATAATTCTCGGTATAACATATTTTCCCTTATTCTCTCCGAAGTCGAGGTACAAGTATTCCCTCCCTTTCTTTACATGAAACCATTTTCACTGTGCGGCAAGTCAAGAGTTCGAAAGAAATTCATAGTTCAAACCTTGGGGATAAAAATAACCCCTAGTATAGCATAATTTCCCTAATTCTCTTTACGTGAAGTCGAGATACAAATCTTTTCTCGCTCTCTTTACATGAAGCCATCTTCTCTCACTCACCTCACACAATGTCGAGAGTTCAAAAAAAGTCGAGAGCTTGAACCTCGAACCTTGTAAACGGATAATGAGATCAGGAATCTTATGTGACACAAGGTCGCAAGTAGAGGTGGCCATCCGTGCGGGTCGTGCGTGCCGGGTCGGGTTTGTAGCGGGCTGGAACCGAGAAATATCAACACTGAACCGGCACTAGAAGGCGAATGAATCGGGCCGGGCTGGTTTGAGCAGTCAGAAGGTAACCCGGATTCGGCACTGAGTTTGTGTGCGTGTCAGGCGGTTCACGGGCTGCCACGCGGGCTGGTTCACGGGCCGGCACGGGCTGACACGCAGTTCAGTGTTGCATAATTTGAGTGGAGTTGTGTCATGTTCTCTCAGACTCTGTTTGTTTAAAATGGTGCTATTGTATTTTAATTTTCAATGCTAATATTCGAATTGTATTCTAATTTAAATTCATGTATTGAAATTGTATAATAAATATTTTTTACTATATAAAATTCGAAATTTAATGTTTATTAAAAAATAATTAATAAAATGTAAAATTATTTTCTATTATCTCACATAATTTATTCGAAATATTATAATTGTAATCAGTTAATTTTATTATTTTAATTTTTTGGTTAAAAAGAGGACGGTACCTCTTATAAATTTTATTAATTTAAAAAAATTACAAATGATATGAGAGGACTCCTCTCTAAAAAAACGGAATAAACCACATCAAATATTAAAAAATTACAAATCAAATAATATTAAAACTTTAAATAAAATTACATTTGGGTAATTTTGCATCCAGTTTGTTTATGTTCTTCCATTTTTTACTTGGCATATTATATTGCATGAATCATGTTTGCACATATTTTTGTAGTACCTGATTTTCCAGTTTATAGGCACTAACCCGCGGGCCTGTGCGGGCTGTGTGGTCTGCATAGTACGTGCGGCTCCTGTGCGGGTTAGTGATGGTCCCGGTATTTTAGAAATAAATTCGTATTCGGTTCGCTTAATTTGGCAGGTTGTGCGAGTTTGAACCGGCCCAAAACGGGCCGAATATTTTACGGTTTCTGTACGAGCCAGTCCCGAATGAGCTGTTCAAACCCGCCCATTTGGCCAACACTGGTCGCAAGCCAAACATAGCAAGCAAACTAAATATAGTATATCTGACGAAACATCCAACAAACATAAACTAAAATAGCAAAAACTAAACATCATTAGTTTCATTACAACAAACAACCAACCAAACACATTTTCACTACTAATCAACATCACTAAACTTACCCAAACTAAACCCTACATTGTCTTAATTAACAACTAATCATAGTATTACTACCACAATTAACAACAAATCATTCCCACAATAAATAAACCACTACTAATACGGCTGCGCTTGTCTCGGAGTTGGCGCCCATATCACATCCGCACCCATACTTTGCCCACTGTAAATATCTCCGCCGCCCGACACCACCGACGGCGATGCCACGTCAGCACCGCCGCCACTATTATTATTAATAATGTTAATATTATTTTCATTTTCATCTTCTATGGGTAAACGTTGAAACACGGGGCTATTAAACGACGCCGCAATGACATAAACGGTGGAAGCAGCAACAAGTGGGCCCACCACGGCCCCACCAACAACTTGACCCTGTGGGCCCGCTAGTGAAATAGTGAACGCGTTTGTTACATGTTGTAATGACGGCAAGATAATGGTTCCCGACAGAGATAACATGTCGAAACGTCCGTGAAATGTAACGGTAGCGTTAGGAGTACTTGACGGTTGCTTCAGCGTCACGTTAGCTACCGTACCCGACCCGTTTAGTACACAAAGACCCGAGTTACGCTTCTTGCAGTAGAGAGTGATGGTGGAAACGAGGTCCGACCCGGAAGGGATTTCGAGGACGTAAGGTGACATGGACGGGTCGGGTTCTCGGGTTATAATAATGGGGGACTTGAGTTTGTTTTTGGATCCGGGTGGGCGGCCACGTGGACGGCGTAGGATTTCTATCGAAGCGCCGTCGTTTTGGGAGGGCTCGGTTTTGGAAGGGCTAGTGGGTTGGTTTTGGAAAGCGGTGACGTGGAGGGGTTGGGTGGGGTAGGGTTGGGGTTGTGGGGTAGGGTTGTGGAGGTGGTGCGGTTGGAATTTTTGTGTTTGGTGGATTTTGGAGAACATTGTTTGAGTTGTACGGTGGGTTTCATCCGTGTATTCACCTTTCATGTTTAAAATATTACTATTGTGTACGTTGTTCCGTGTATTGCAGATACGGAACCTAGCCTGAAATCTCGACTGAACGTTTTATGTTACGAGTGAGGTTTCTGAGAGAGAGAGGGAGAGATTTGGATATATAGAAGAGAGGATGAGGAGGGGAGGGAGGAAGGAGGTGGGTGAGCTTAGAAACAAAGTAAGGAGAGACCAAAGGGCGCCGCTACTTTGAAGCTTTATATATAGATAAGATATGGATGAAAATGATCTTCATATTTTGAGTAAGATTTGACTCGATATATTGTAGTTGCAGGTGTGGTATTCCTGACTTATTTTATGAAAAATGTTTCCTGTACAAAACTTGATAAAAATATTTTACAAATTACACATATTAAAACTCCGTTTGGTATTGTCAGTTACAATAGTTTTTTGTTGAAAAGTTATCAGAAATTTATTTGGTAAATTCTAAAAACTACTGTACGGAAAAACGCTTTTGGTCCAAATGCCCTGTTAACAAAAATACGTCCCCTATGTTTTTGAAAAAAAACTGTTTTCAGCAGATAGTAGTTATCAATTTCACTATCAAATCTTCTCAAAAATATTATTTTTATTTATTATATCTTAAAATATGCATAAATTAAAAAAATTACCAAACAATCATCTAATTTTCCTGACAACACTTTTTCCACAGCACTTTATTCTACAACAGAGCTGTTAAATTTAACAGTAATACCAAATAAAGCCTAATTTACGATCGGGATAGATCTCCTGTATACACATAAATAATTCTATTATATAAATTTTTCAACAGGGTAAGCTATGTTTTATGTAAAAAGAGAAGAAATTTATGGTTGTTAATATATTGTATTTTTTTTTACAAATTATGTGATCAAATTATGATATTTATCGGTCTTCTTTCAACATATTAATATTTATAATTTTATTTAATATATTTTTATGTATAATTTTATGTATTATACACATGCAGTACAAAGTGAAATTTTTTCTCAAACGACTTGGATGAACCTTACGTGTGCGTGTGTAATTAAATTAGTAAGAATTAATATTGCTTATATTTTCCTTTTTTTCAATAAACGGCATTGAATATATAGGAAAATGTTATTTTCTGATGCTTGTTTTTTGTTTTCAGAGCTAAAAATATATATAAAAAGACCAAATTATTCTTGCATGATTTTTTTTCAACAATTGTTTATGTGATTCGGGATCAATTTTGTCTTTTCACTATATTCTTGCTCTGAAAATAAAAAAGAAAACATTTCTCAAAATAACATTTCCGTATATATGATTGTTGTTTTACTCCCTCCGTCCCAAAATGATGTTCCTATATTGACTTTCGGTACTATTCACGGTAAGCGATTGACTACTAATTTACGTCTAATCTATAATATCAAACATAATAATGAGTGATCTCGTTGGATTCGTATGTATTTATCAGTACTTTAATACAGTGAATTTTTTATATTTAATACTAATACAAATTTAAAGATATTAACGATCAAAAGTGTGCATTATCAAACGTGTCCAACACAAAGAGGAAACGTTTTTAAGAACGGAGGGAATAACATATATATATCATTCCGACCGATTCGTTTAATAGAGACTTGTGTGATGTTCTGTTCTTGTGGTTAAGGGGGATGTTCTCTCCTTCCTCTCTTTCTCCTTCGCTTAACCCCATCCACTTGATTTGTCGGCTTGCAGTTAGGGTAAGTATGGGACCACCATTTTATCACCTCATCGTCCTTATATTTTCCGAAATTTTTTAATTCCGCACAAGCAATTGATGTAATTATCGTGAAAAATTGATGTAAATGGAAAAATTTTATCATTCCGCTTGTAATAATTTTTTGATTTTAGGTTTTTCATGTCAAAAAAAAAGATTAAAAAATGACGGTTTGTTGAAATCGTTGAATGTGGAACAACGCTCGATTTAACGAGATGTATGTGCGCTCATCGAAGGTGTTCAATTTTGACTTGAACTAAAATTTTAGTTTGAATTTGGAATGCAATTTGCAATGCTGCTACACAAAGTCAGAAGTCAAATGTTTTTACATTTTTTGACATCCTCCTATCCACTTTTATTTTAATCATATCCTTTTTTCATCTAAAGGACGACTATATGCTAATTTTAAATGAATATATTAACTAATAATCTTTTTATTCTTTCTTAATATAGCAATAAATTTTTCATCCTTGTCAACCAATTTATAAAAATATTTTTTTAAATTTATATTTTCTACTCCAAATAGAAAGCATGAAAATACAATGATGTTACCTGCATGCACAATCGACCAAAAAAATAATGTGTGATAGTAATTATTTTTTAGTAATACTAAATGCACAAAAATATTTGTAAAAAAATATTATAAAATGACATGACATAACGGATATGAAAATATGGAATAATTTAGTTTGTGTTATTATTATGAATAAGGGAGAGTCCATTTATATTTAGCCAATATATATCTGACACGTGTCATTTGTATCTATTTTAAAAACTAATTTTTATAACCGATTAACTGTAGCATTTTTCATTACTTTTTTACTCTACAAATAAAAAGAGATATTTACCTCAATTTACGGAGTAAATTTACCATTATGCCCCGTTTGGATAAATGTATTTCATTTCAAATCCTAGATTTTATCAAATCTGTTATTTGACAAATACCAAGAATTTGGAATTGGATTTTATTCAAATACAACCCAATTACACAACTAGTTTAAAATTTTGAATTTGAAATACTTGCAAAATACATGTCATTTCAAATGAATTTTTTTTACTGAAATTTCTTTTAAGATTTTTTTTTGCAGATAAATTTCCGAGAATTTTTTCCAAAAAACTTTTTTCGAGAAACTTTTCTCCAAATATTATTTCTCGAGAATTTTTTTATAAACTTTTATCAGGGAAATTTTTTCCGAGAATTATTTCTCGGGAATTTTTTCCCGAGAATTTTTTCTCGGGAATTTTTTCCCGACAATTTTTTCTCGGAAATTCCCGAGAATTTTTTCGAGAATTTTTTCCGGAAAACATTTTCTCGGAAATATTTTTCACCAGAATTTTTTTCGAGAAACTTTTCTCGGATAATTTTTCCGAGAACTTTTTTTCGGGAATTTTTTCCGGAGAACATTTTTTCGGGATTCTTTCTCCCGTGAATTTTTTTCAAGAGACTTTTCTCGGAAAATTTTCCCGAGTATATTTCTCGGTATTGTTTTTTCAGGAATTGTTTCCCTATCCGGATCTTTTTCCCGAGAATTTTTTATGATAAGCTTTTCTCGGAAAATTTTCCCGAGAATTTTTTTCTCGGGAATTTTTTCCCGTGAATTTTTTTCGAGAAACTTTTCTCGGAAATTTTTTTTTTAGTAATTTTTTTCCGAAAATTTCAGAATTTTTTTTTGGATAAAATGGTTCATTCGGAAAATTTTCTAGAACGAAAAAATTTCTAGGAAATGTTTAACGGGAACCTTTTCATCAAGAAGTTTTTTCAAAATTTTAATTTGGGGATTCTATTTCGGAAATTTATCTTGAAATAAATAAAATAAAATAAATATTTCAATTTTTCGAGAAAATAATAAAAAAAATATTTCAAGTTTTAAGAAAAATTTAAAACAGAAGTTTGAAATTCAATTTCTTGAATATCAAAAAAAATATTTGGAATTGAAAATAATAGATTTCAAATTCTAGAATTGAAATCTCGGATTTGAAATAAAATTAATGTTTTCAAACACTACCTTAGATAATTCATAAATTGAAATAGCAGCTGTATTATTGTTGTCTGTTAATGACAAGTGCAAATGCAAGGGGTCCACTTTTGGATGTATTATAGAAAAAAACAGTATCGTGTCCCAAACAGACACTATGTATGTGGGTACATGGTCAGTGGGCCCCCACCATGTAGTGAATGTGTTTGCTTCATCATGGGCCCCACGATGCATATCTGGAAATCAATCCTAATCCAAAAACGGAAGGTTTATCGGTGGGATCATAATATCCATTTCAAAAAAATGTACTGTACAATTGTATCTCAAATTATCATGGTAGTTGGTTTTCTAAAAATTCCCGATTTACAAAAAAAATTGGATTAATTTTAAAAAAATATTTGTTTGATCTATTTTTTGAAATTTGATTAATATTTATAAATTATTTTTGAATTATATATTTTTCATTATAAAAATAAAATGGTCAAAATAACCAAAATTTAGAGATGGATGCCCAAAATACCCACTCTGAAATAGGTTCCCAAAATAACCATATGGACACACATACAGCAAATGCATGTATATTACACGCATACAGCAAATGCGCATAATTTCAAAATTTTCTGGTGAAATGACATGGCAAGGGAAGCATACATATATTGCGTATGAGAAAATGAAGCATACGCATATTCCGTATCCGCATAGATTTAATTTTTTTACACTACGCGCATATGTTGTATGCGTATATTGTATATACATTTTTTGTATGCGTGTCTCTCTGCTTATTTTGGGCACATGTTTCCAGTTCGGGTAACTTGGGCAGTCATCTATAAAATTTGGTTATTTTGAGTTTTCACCCCATTATAAATAAGATAAATATATTAAATATTATTAAAATATTTAAATATATCCAGTTTTTATTTCAATTAACATCAATTTGTCGATTAATCCTAAATGTGTACCTAAATTAATTGGTACCGATTACCGATTTTTATAACCCGTAACCGACATATCCAATATCACTTATCCTATACTGAAGTCAAGTACGCGCATCATCAAACACAGCTCGTAATTTTCAACCTCCGGAAACACGTCATCAAGTCAGTCCTAGACTTCAAGTACATTAAACTAAGTATATTTCGTAAAATTTTACTCTCTTCGTCTCTTTTAAATTATAATATTTTTATTTTTATCAGTTAAATTAATTAAATTTTTATCAAAAATTATAAGTTATTCTCGTATTAGTTTAAAAAACTAAAAATTACATATTAAAATTGATTAAAATTTCTTTTCGATGATATACTTATCGTATTTTATTAATTGATAAAATATAATTAAATTTTGGTCAAATTAAGTGGTCAGATTTTAGTCAATTTGACTAATTAAAAGTCAAATATGACAACTAAAAAAGGACGGAAAGATTAAAACTATATAATGTGACATAATATGTAACTTATTTTGATTTAAGGACAATATTAGAATCCTAATATAAGATTTTCATAATATTCATTGTCTAACATTTTAAAATTTTAAAGGGAATGGTTTCTTAATATGATATAAGAACGCTCAAAATATTTTTCATAACTAATTATGAATACAAAAAATAAATTAATGTTCAAAAATGGGCGTCTGTAATCAACTATTCGACCCATTATAGATTTTAAAGTAAGCGAAATGTAAAAATATTAATATAAATCTTTGTAAAGATCTCTAATTCACTATTCGACCCTTATAATTAATATTTGAGTGAGCGAAAATATTAAAATATTAACATAGAATTCTTGTAAAAGGCCTTTTCCATGACATACATACAATGCACAAATACTAATGTACGAATCTTACAAGGGTCTTCATTGTATATTTTTTTTATCGTAGATAATCCGCAGCCGCTATCCTTCGGGTGCGCACTGGGTAAACCCTACGGGCTCACGCAATAGCCTGCAAACCACGTGAACCAGGTAAACCGCATTTAAGCGACAAACTCTGACTCAGGAGACATAACCATAAATTCTCCTTCCGTGGGATTCGAACCTGTGACCAAGAGGATAATTTTCCTCTCTTTAACCAACTGAGTCAACCCTTGCGGGCGGCCTTCATTATATTACTTCGATGACAAACATATTAATGCACGGGAAGAGATGGGAATATCTGGCTTTTTTTAAATTTAACATGTATTCTAGAAAAGTTTCTTAAAAATAAAAAAAAAAATATTTTTTTAACCTTTCAATTGATCATGCAATCAGATTAAAATGTGTTACATAACTAACCGTTTTGTTTCTGGATTGCTTAACTAGTGGATACAAATTAAAAATAAAAATAATAGTTTTACGAGCAATCGAACATGCATTTTTCGTGAAAATAGTAGATTCACAATTGTCCAAGTTCATTTCATAGATAGTGTAATATTCAGAGTACTCAGTTGTAAAAACTAAGTTTAGAGGGCTCGTGTTATGAACAAATATTTTCAGAGCAAAGGATGAACAAGCAATTTCACCATCGTTCCAAACGCACCTCAGCCGCCACACACTAGTTCTAGACATGTCGAATGACACCAAAATTTAAAAATTGAATTTCCGAGCTCTTATCCGAATAGATCTGAAAACTAAAATGATGAACTTAAATAATTTTTTTGAGTTTTTTGGAAAAAAAATCAATTTTATAGAAGAAAGAGTAAACAAATGGAGTATGTTTAAAGAAAATTAAAAAAATAACAAATGGAGATGAGCATGAAGGAGGGAGATGGATATAGTGGGTGGAAAAGAAGATGAGACCGCTCTATGGTTAGAGAGATGGGGCAGTTGACTTGCTTTGGGTGGAATGAGTATAAAATATTAAATAATGTTCACACAACTACCTAATTTCAATTCAATCTATAATATTAATAAAAATTTAACTTATAAATGTCAAATTCTAAAACCCTAAAACCACTAAAAAGTAATATAATAAAATTATAATATTTTATAGTTGACACATCTAACATATATAAGTACAAATAATCTGAATAATATACAAGCTGGTTTATAAAATATAAAAAATATTTTATTACCTTATAAAAGTAAAGTAGAAATCTTTAAGTATATAAATTTATAAAAGTAGACAAATATAAATTATACATTAATTTAACAATTTAAATTGTAACAACAATTTAAGAAGATGATAATAAAAATATAGCATGTATGCTCTCTATTTATCAACACATACGGACACAAATCTACACATTATTTACAAAATTTAAATTATTATTGTCAAGCATTAGATACTATAATTAATAACATATTGGTTAAAAAACAGTGAGACTAAGGTAACAAATATGTTGTGAGCAAAATATAATAAGATTAACAAATGTAAACAATTTATAATTTTAGATAAACAAACAACCAATTGTTATTCACTTAACTTAAATAACAAAATACTTTTACATATGTCCTGTAAAATAAAATACTATATATATCATTAGTCCCACAAATACATATTTTGTCAATTTTAATAAATCTCAATAAACTATATCTTGTGAAAATAGATTTTATTTTATAAATATTTTTATTTATTAACAAACTTGCACAATATAACATAATAATCATTGTAAACAACTCACACACATAACTAGTAACTAGTAAATAATAATTAACAAAATTAGCCGGATACTAACAATGTTAAAATATACCATATCATCCGATTAATAAAATATAAAAAAACCTAAGAATCATATAATTTCTTAAACCAACTTAATGACATAAAAATTAAAAACGAAAACAACAGGAACATGACTAATTAGACTATTACTAATTAAACATCTTCTAGCCAGTACAAATAACAATTAATTAATCAATTAAATCAATTAAACATGCATTAAACAGTAACCTAACACAATATATGAACATATAAACAAATAATATAAAATTTGATAACACTTACTTGAATTTAGAGCCTTATATAAGTATGTAAAAATGTATACAAATAGTTATAAACCTGAAAATAAAATGACTAATATTAGTGTGCAGTATAAATAATAATCATCTTAAATTACGTAATGATTAAATTTTAACTAAACCTCCCCAAGTTCTACACTTCTGTGAAAATTTTGGCCGACCTTAACCTAGCTTCCTTGTAATTATCTTTCTCCTCCTCTTGATCTTTAATAACCCAAAAATATATTTCTCCTTCTCTTAATCTTTAATAACCCGATATTTTAACAGTGACACTCCAGCTGATAACTCCGGTGAGCGGGCGGCTCCGTCCGACGCCGTTCCTGGACCTCCTTTGGGTATGGATGAGGTGTAGCTGCTGGTTGGGCGCCTGCAAAACAACAACGGAAGGGGTGTTTGGCTCCCACGGCGCCTCCGGTGTAAGAACACCGGAAGATGTATGTATGTATATAATGTAATGTAGAGGCTGCTGTGTGTGTATGGATATGAGAGAGAGAGTGAGTGTGCAAGAGTGTGAATTTTCTCCAACCCCTAAACCCTTCAGCCTTGGGGGTATATATAGCCCCAAGGTAGGGTTTAGGGGTAGTTACCTCTAAATCTGGGTCGTTGGATCTTGGGAGCGGAGTACGCCTGACTTGGGTGGATTGGTTACACGTGTCCAGGGGAGGACCACCTCCAGAGTGTCCTAACGGCCTTCTGACACGCGCCGTGCTTGTCTGGTGTGTTGGTTGTTGATAGCTGTCATAGTCACGTGCCCACGTACCCTTCCTTGACGGGTTGTGGGATGTGCATGTGTTTGCTGGGACCTCCCTCATGGTGGTCTTAACCTTGATCCGGATCCGGGTATGCAGGTGGATCCGGATCCAGGTAATAGGATAGGCTCGGGCCTGGTCTCTCCATTTGATTATTCTCGGAGAGGGGGGTCTCGGTCCATCGATCGAGCCTGGTATCCCTTAGATCCTGGTTGAATCCTAGTCGGGTCTCTTATACCCTATCATTTGCCCCCCACTCCCTTATGCAAATTTTCTGGATGAGGGAGTAGAGTAGAATTACATATTTTCCTTGGGAGAAAAATTTATGCCCCTGGTTGGCCCCCAATCCGGATCTGGTGTGGTAGATGCCAATCCGGATTAAGGTAGAATGGTTGCTTCAGAAAAATTTCTGCCCCTGGTTGCCCCCAACCCGGATATGGTGTAATGGATACCAATCCGGATTAAGGTAGAATAGTTACTTCAGGAAAATTTCCGCTCCTCGTTGCCCCCCAATCCGGATCTGGTGTAGTAGAAGCCAATCCGGATTAAGGTAGAATGGTTGCTTCAGAAAAATTTCCGCTCCTGGTTGCGGTAGAATAGTTGCTTCAGAAAAATTTCCGCTCCTGGTTGCCCCCCAATCCGGATCTGGTGTAGTAGATGCCAATCCGGATTAAGGTGGAATAGTTTCTCCAAAAATGTATATGGTTTACAATGATCCGGATTATTGCTATTGATCCGGGTCTTGGGCTGTGGAATTCGAAAGGTTTGGGATTTTCAAACGGTTTTGCTCATTTTCCCCCTTCGAATTTGAATTTTGGGTAGTTACTTCCTAGAAACCCGCCCCACGATCATTGAGGCTTAAATGTGCTTTAATATTCGTGTATATAAATATATAGATATAACAAGGGTTTTTTTTTTTGTTTTTGTAACTGCTTTTTCTTCCAATCCTGCTCTGCCACGTGGCAGAGACTACTTCTCTTCCTCTTGTGCCTATAAGAGGCTGAGCCCCTCCTTTATTTTCTTTTCTATTCTCTCCCAAAAATGAAAAGCCGCTTCTTCTTTCTCTTTTCTCTCTTAATTTCCTTGGAAATCTTTCGGAGCTTTGGGGTTTTTGCTGGTTGATTTTTCATCGCTGTTCGGTCTTCCCTTGCTCTCGTCTTCGACCAATCTGTAAGCACCTACTTCTTGCCTTTTTATTTTCAGTTTTGTGCTTTTTCTTTGAATTGATGCATGTTCGAGTTCTGCTTGTCATCATGAATTGTAGGTGCAAATCGGCCTCTTTAGTCTCTTTTTGTGCTGTGTATTGTTGTTTTGTGGTTTTTACGTTTAGATCTGTAGATTTTCTGTTTGGTTTGGTCCGATTTTGGTTATTTTTGGTTGGACTTTTCTGGGTTTTGCAATACATGTTCTTGATGTTCTTCGGTTGAATAAGTGTATATATACGTAAAAAGGGCGGTTTTTGCTGTTTGATTCTTGGGTTAACTCTTTGTGGGTTAGGGTTTTGATTTTGATCCGGGTTGAGGGTATATGATCCGGATCTGGGGGAGGTTTTTGGCTAGAATTATATGACTTGGATTTTTTAAGCTGTTTTTGGTCGCTCTTGATCCGGATCCGGGTGTTTGCCGTGAGGATCCGGGTGCATGGGTGATTTTAAGTTTTTGGTTGCTATGGATCCGGATCTGGTTATTTGCCACCAAGATCCGGGTCCATGGTTGTTTGGTTATTTATTTATAGTTAACATGATCCGGATCGTTGATGTTTTTCCGGGTTGAACTTGCATTGGTGGTCCGGATCGTTAGGTTATGGTAAAACTAACATAACGTACCTGATCCGACCGCTTAGCAAAAGAAATAAAACCTGTAGGGCCCAGGCTAACTGACCTTCATTTTAATAGGTATATGGTCCGAACCAAGGAGCGAGCTAGGAAAGTCTATAACTGCTACCCCAACTTTTCTGACGAGGAGAGTGATCCCGGATTCATCTGGTAGAGAACAGATCCGGGGCGAGATGGTGAGGAAGGGGTCCGGGTCTGTGGGAACAATTAAGAGCTTCCGGTTCAAGAGGCTTCCGGAGAACTCGGTTATCTTTACGCCAGACGGCCGCTGGTCCGATATTAAATATCATTTCGTGAGAAAGCCACCCGGGTTTGAAGATAGCATTTATTATACCCGGATCAAATACGAGAGGCACGAGGATGGCCACCCGGGTGTTTATGACCAAGGTGCTCTGGAAGCAGCTTTTGCTTCGTTTGGGATCAGCCGGGATCATTACCAGCTGAAGGATTTCTATGCTGAAGCTGACCCGGGTGATATGGACAAAGCAATCCGGGCTGCCTTTCAATTAACTCCTGATATCACTTGGAGGTGGCCCGAGCCCCATGAGAGGATTTTCCATCGCCCTGCAGATGGCTTTGTTCCGGTCTGGCAGGAGCACCTAAGATCTGGGTGGAGCCCTCGTTGCCACATTTTTATTAAGCACTTGTGCAAGTATGTCTACAGGATATTCCCAATGCAGATAACTCCAAACGGAATTAAGTCTATGACCTGGTTCATAGCTTGCTGTAACAAGGCCGGGCTCCTGCCAACCTTAAAGTTGTTCCACCAGATTTTTTATCTATCTAGATCAAGCTAGAAACCTTTTTATGAGCTGAGGTTCCGGGCATCAGAGTGCAGTTTTGGTCCGGGTAAGTCCAAACCCGTTATGCACCAGACCTCGTTGAAATACTGGTATGGGGAGATCATCATGTTGAAGGGCTTCGATTTGGAGTTTCTCCCTTATTTTACAACCGGGGAAGTCAAGACAAAGTTCAATCTGGAGATCTTAGAGGGGGAGGCTGTAGATCAGATTAGGAAATTTTGTAGTAGTCTCGGGTTTCAGCCGACCCGGGATACCTTTATGAATCATAAACTGCTATTCCAACTCGGATGTAAGTTTTTTCTTTATCATGTTCTGCTTGTGATCCGGTCTCCATCCCTGCTTGGGGATCCAAATTATGTTTCCTTTTTCTTTCAACTTGTAATTAGTATTGCAAAATATCTGCTTGTTCTTCGATCCGGGTTTTTTGTTTTTCCTGATGATCCGGATCGGAGTCCGTCCTGCTTTTTTATTTGTTTGAATCAATTATTTTCCCATGATCTGGATTATGGTATATTTAGCTTTGTTTTCCCTTGGCCCGGGTTTGCTGTAGTACTTTCTTTCCGGTTTTGGTTGCTTTGTCCAGTATATTTATCCTGCGCTGATATTTCTCTTTTCCCATTTTTCAGGTTTGCCTCATTACAACCCTTCATCCAGAGCAATAATGTCTAGTTCAGCTTACGCAGCAGCTTTTAACTCCCTTGGATTGGCGTATAAGATAACAAAAGGGGCCCCTGGGACTGGATCCAGGTCTGCGGACGCGGAGGGTGGGGCCGAGTCTTCTGCCCCCCGGAATGTGGCTGATCCGGTCAATGTACCATTGGCCGAGGATCCGGACATCCAAGAAATTTCAGAAGATGATCCTCCTTCAAAGAAGAGGAAGTCTGCCCCGGAAAAGCCTCCCCGCGGGAAAGCTGTTGTTGCGGACCGGGTCGTTTGTGATTCGGAAGGGAAGGCCCCGGACGGGGGTCTCATCAGGATAGGGACAAAGAGCCTGGTTGACCTGGAGGGGTTCATGTCCAGTATACCCTCCGAAGATGACTGGGAGGAGGTTAAGGGATACAGCATGACGACTGCCTTGAAGAGGGTCACAGGTCAATGGGGGCAGGTGATTTCTGAATCTTTATGCTCTTAGTTACGGATTATGCCCCCCAATTCATTCTTTACTTGGCTTATCTTTTTTTTTTTCTCAGCTCGGGAGTGCTATATCCATATGTTCTGATGTTGCTTTCACTGAGATCCGGGAGGCCAACAACCGAAATAACATCGAGAAGATACGTGCCGATACTTTGAATTGAGAGCTGGAGGAAGCCCGGGAGGGATTCCGGGTGGTGGAATCCAGGCTGAATGAGAAGCTCAAGGCTGCAGAGGACCGGGCTGAGGGACTTGCTCAGGAGGTAGAGAGGCTCAAGGCCGAACTCGCTGCAAAGGAGAACTTGAACAAGGAGGCCATAATTGCTGAGTTCAAGGCCATCGATGTTTATGACTTTGAGGTTGCTCAGGCCGGGGTTCCTGAAGTCCGCAGATCCTGGGTCGTTGCTGAGCGCCACATTAAGACCGACCCCTTGGCGTCCTGGGAGAGCTTCATGCAGGAGTTCCTTGCTGCCAAGGCCGCAGTTGAGCAGGGTCATGGGGAACCGGAACCCTATGATAGTCTGAGCCCCAGCTTCCTCTAGATACGGACCAGAACTGATAGGCTTCTCGGGCCCAGCCCTGTAATTTTACTTTTACTAGGATTTGTGATTCTCGTACTCTGATTTGAACAATTTGTAATGTTTTGATATGTTCCGGGTTGGTGGCAATCTGGATCATGCTTTTAATTTTGCTTTCGAACCTTACCTTAATTTGTAAAAAATTCTTGCTTTAGTTTCGATCTGCAATTTTTGTTTTTATGAGCTGTCCGGATCCTTGCACAAATGCTCTTGATCCGGTCTATGGCTGAGGCCCCCAATCCGGATTGGCTTTATATCCGGGTTGTTCCGGGTATGAAGTCGTATCCGGATCTGAATTCTTGTAACTTGATTTTTGCTATTGAAATTGCTTTCAATCCGTATGGTTTTTTGCGTTGTGTACTTGGAAAATATGGGTACATGATGGTTGTTTTAACCTGAATTCGAATGCTTATCCGGGTTGATATTTGCTTGTGAATTTGCTCTCAATCCGGGTATGATACCCTTCCGGGTTGATGTTTGCTTGTTAGCTTTATGTACTTAGATAATTATAAGTACATGATGGTTATTTTAACCCGGATTCGAAAGCTTATCCGGGTGGCTTTTGCTTTTGAATTTGCTCCCAATCCGGGTATTATACCGTATCCGGATTGATGGTTTTTCTATTTACTTAGAGACTTTCTAAGCAAATAGTGGTTGCTTTGAATCCGGATATTAGACTATATCCGGATTGTTTTTTGCTTTCTTTACTAGTGTTTTAAAAGTAATAAGGAAAATTCTTGTCATTGAATTGCAAATTTTCTTCATACATAATATATGACCATAGATTGGTTGCTTGCCATAGGCTACAAGTTTTGGCTGCTTTTGGTTGTTTCTTTTACTGGTAAAATTTTCTGAGCCTGAGTCCATGCCATGTATTTGGTATCTCAGATTCATCCATGTTCATTAGCTTGTATGTTCCTGGCCTTAGAACTTCCTTGACTTTATATGGGCTTTCCCACTTTGGCATTAGCTTCCCGGTGTTGGTAGGATCTGAAGCTTCCGTGTCTCGAAGGATCAAGTCTCCAACTTGAAAGTTTTTGACCCGGGACTTCTTGCTGAAGTGATCTTTGGTTTTCTCTTTATACTTTTCCATTCTTGCCACCGCCTGGTCTCGGACTTCATCAATTAGCTCAATATTTGTCCTGAGCCCCTCCTCATTTGCTATCTCATCAAAGTTGATTGCTCGATGGGAGGGGGATCCTACTTCAATTGGTAGCATAGCTTCAGTTCCATAAGCGAGTTTGAAGGGGGTTTCTCCTGTGCTTGTTCGGGGGCTTGCTCTGTATGCCCAGAGTACATTAGGCAATACTTCTCGCCATTTGGTTTTGCTTTCCCTGAGTCTTTTCTCGATTCCCCGGACCCCGGAGAAGTAATCGATTGGTTACTTCAACTTGGCCATTTCCTTGAGGGTAGGCTACGGATGACTTCTTGTGCCGGATACCCCGTTCTTGAAGGTATGATTCGAATTCCAAACCAACGAACTATGGACCATTATCTGAGACCAGAACTCTCGGGATCCCGAACCTCATCAGAATGTTGTCCATGAATTTGATGCAATCTTGCTGGTTTATTGTTCTCATGGCCTTTGCTTCTACCCATTTTGTCATATAATCAATTGAGACTAGTAAGTACCTGAGGTCTCCTCTGGCCCTGGGGAAGGGTCCCATGATATCGATTCCCCATACGGCAAATGGGATTGGTGATAAGACAGAGGAGGGTAGGACTGGGCTCATCCGGGTGACATTGCTGAATAACTGGCATTCCTTACACTTTTTCACAAAGTCTGTTGAATCATGTTGGATAGTAGGCCAGTAGTACCCTTGTCCTATGATTTTGTGGGCTAGAGCCTTTGCGGACATATGGTCCCCGCAGATTCCTTCATGAACTTCCATAAGACAGTACTGGGCCTCTCCTGGGCCTATGTACTTCAGGATTAGGGAGGAGAAGGTTCGGCGATAGAGTGTACCCTCTTCAATGAAAAATTTTGAAGCTTTTATTTTTAACCTTTGAGCCTTCCCTTTATCCTCCAGGAGCTCTCCTTTCTCCAGGTAGTTAATAAACAAAGTCATCCAATTCAGGCTGTTATCTATTTCCATGACCACTTCAGCTTCTATGCTTGGTTTCTGCAATTCTTCGAAGTAGACGGAGCAATCCAGGTCTGATGAATTTTGGACAAGTTTAGACAATGTATCAGCTTCTGAATTATCCTCTCTGCAGATTTGTATGACTTGGGTTTTTGGTATCAGGGCGAGGTAGCTTTGGACCAGAGCCTGGTACTTGGCTAGGACTGGATCCTTGGCTATGTACTCGCCGTTTGTTTGCTTTACCACAATCTGGGAGTCGCTGTGGATTTTGAAATTCTGGATCCTGAGTGTTTTTGCTAGCTTCAACCCTGCAATCAAGGCCTCATACTCTGCCTGGTTGTTTGTTGCTGAGAATCCAAAGGAGATTGCTGTTTGGATCGTGAATCCTTCCGGGCTCTTTAGGATGAGTCCGGCTCCCGATCTTTCATTTGTTGAGGAAGCATGAACTTTGAGAGCCCAGGCTTCTGTTTCTTGATCTGTGTTTCTCTCAGGGTCAATGTTCATGGGCACATGCTCTTCTTCTGGGAAATTGCATTCTATGATGAAATCAGCTAGAGCCTGGGCTATGATTGCTGTTCTAGGAACGAAACTCAAATTGAACTGACTTAGCTCAACTGCCCAATTTACCAACCTCCCTGAGACATCTGGCTTGTGTATTATCTTCCTTAAGGGTTGATTGGTTACAACCCTGATTTCCCTTCCTTGGAAGTAGTGTCTTTGCTTTCTGGACGCTGTGATCAAGGCAAAAGCAAACTTTTCTAGCCTTGGGTATCGGTTCTCCGCATCTTTTAGCACTTGGCTCACATAATAAACTGGTTGCTGTTTGCCGTTCACTTCCCTGATCATGGCTGCTCCAACTGCCAGGGCCCCTGCTGATTGGTAAAGGGATAGGGGCTCCCCAGGTTGGGCTTTTGTTAGCACAGGGGGCTGAGAAAGGTACCTTTTGATTTCTTCAAATGCGCTTTGGCATTCTGGGCTCCAATTAACTTCTTTCTTGTTGGTTACTCCTTTTAACAGGTCAAAGAAGAGTAGGCATCTTTTGGCTAATTTTGAGATGAATCTTCTGAGTGCAGCCAGTGATCCTGCTAGCTTCTGCACATCCTTTTGTGTTCTGGGAGGTTTCATTTCCTGGATTGCCTTTATCTTTTCTGGGTTGGCTTCAATCCCTCGGTTGCTTATCATGAATCCAAGAAATTTTCATGCCCCTACTCTGAATGTACATTTTTATGGATTGAGCCTGAATGAGTATTTTCTCAAGTTGTCAAAGCATTCTCCCAGGTCTCCTATGTTTGTAGACTTTGCAATCATGTCGTCGACATATGATTCCAGGTTCTTTCCAATCTGGTCCTTGAAGATTTTGTTCATTGCTCTTTGATATGTTGTTCTCGCATTAGTCAATCTGAAAGGCAACATCACATAGGCGTAGACCGCCCCGTGGGTTATGAAGGTTGTCTTTAGGATGTCCTTAGGATTCATCTTGATCTGGTTGTACCCCGAGTAGGCGTCCATGAAGCTTAGAATTACGTGCCCAGAAGTTGCGTCGATCAATTGATCAATATTTGGCAAGGGGTAGGGGTCTTTGGGGCATGCACTGTTCAAATCTGTGTAGTCGATACACATTATCCATTTCCCGTTTGCTCTTTTCACCATCACAACATTTGCCAACCATTCCGGGTATTTGACTTCACATATTTTCCCTGCTCTGAGTAGTTTTTTAATTTCTTTATCGATTGCTTTCTGCCTTTCTGGGGCAAAATTTATCCTCTTTTGCTTGACTGGCTTCCTCTCTGGGTTGACGTCCAAGCTATGCATTGCTATGGATTCATCCAACCCGGGCATGTCTCTTGGGGTCCAAGCAAATATATCAGAGTACCCTTGGAGTAGTGATACCAGGTCTTTTCTGAAATTAGTCTCGAGTCCGGACCCTATCTTTATCTTCTTAGAAGGGTCGCTTTCATTGATCAGAATTATTTCCGTTTCTACAGCGGCCTCTATCTTGGATTGATCCATATTTGATACCAACTGTTGGATCTGGGCCTCTGCATTCTTTTTCATATAGATTTGACCCTGGGTTGTCATCTCTTTTTGGTTGCTTTCCCCTACTTCAATTGTTTGAGGGTTGGTTTCTTGCACAGTAGGGTTGGTTTGGCCAATGCCTAGGCTCAATTCAATCCCTTCTGTGACTTGGTTGCTTTTTTGCTCTTCTGAGCTTGGTTCGATTGCTTTCTGATCTGAGAGGGACTTTATGATCTGAACTTCTTTTCTCGCGTCGTCCCTTGAGTGGGGGCGATATTTCTTAATACTTTGTTGTTTCCGGAGTACCACAACCTTTCTCTTGTTGTCTTGATGTGTTTTAGCCATCACCAGAGCCTGGCTATAACATCTTTCAGCTACCTCATAGTCTCCCTTTATTTCTCGTACCCCGGTTGGGGTTGGGAACTTGATTTTCAAGTACGATATGGAGGTGATTGCTTGGATCCTGGTCAAGGCTGAGCGCCCGATTATGCCGTTGTAGGATGAAGGAGTATTGATCACGTAGAACTTTATCACATGGGTAACTTGGTTTGGGCCCGATCCAAATATGACTGGCAAGTATAAAGTTCCCTGGATCGGGACCAAGTTGTTCCCGAACCCATACAGAGGGTCCTCTTGGCATTCATTAGAGCGTACGCTCCCAAGCTTCAGCCTATCCACAGTATGCTTGAAGAGTATGTTTACTGAAGATCCATTATCAATCAGCATCCTTCTTACTTCGTTGTCAAAGATATCAAGTGTTACAACCAAGGCTTCGTTGTGATTCGGGTTGACTCCTTCATAATCCTTGCTGCTGAATGAGATCATCATGTCCGGGTAGGATTGGACGGAGAACACCTCATCTCCTGAGCCCGGGCTCCTAGGGGTAGAGTGTGACCCTCCTAGGACTACATTTACTATATTCTTACCCTTCATTTGCCTTTCTTCTCTCTGATTTGTCTACCTTGAGATGTATTGATTAAGGTTGTCTTTCTTGATTTGATCTTCAATGAAGTATTTTAAAGAGAGACAATTTTCAGTCTTGTGCCCATGGGTTTCATGATAGTTGCACTTCCCGTTGTAAGGCCTGCTCTCTAGGGGAGTCTGCATTGGCTTTGGAGGATAATAGAATGGCTTTCCCTTGATCTCTTTCAGTATTTCTTCCCGGGTCCTGTTTAGTGATGTCCACTATGGCTCTTGCCTAGGCTCCCTTGCCTGCCTAGGTGGACCAAGATCACTTTTGGATTCTGTTTTATTACCCAATCTTTGGAATATTGGGGTGTTTTGTACAACATTTGTTTGCTGGGTTTGGTTGCTTTGTTTGAATTTTTTCTCCTGATGGTAACCCCCTTTCGGTCGGTCATCAGAAGATTTGTTTCTGTTTCCTCCATTCCGGGTCATTCTCATCGCCTGGAGAACGTCTGTTTCTTTTATGAACCGGGCTGCCATAGAATAAGCAGCGGCCAGGCTTTAGGGCTCTTTTTTTATCAACTCCAAAATATACCTCTCATTGTGTTCTGGATCCAGGTTCCTTCGAAATATGCTTAGAGACTCCCTTTCATCGAGATTCGAAACTTTGTTGATGGCTTCCTGGAACCTCCGCATATAGGTTGAGAGTGCTTCGTTATCATACTGGCGGATTGTCTCCAGGTGGCACATGTGCATTTCATGTGTTTTATTGGCTCTGAATCTTCTAAGGAAGGCTCCTCTGAATTCTTTCCAGGAGTGAATGCTTCTTGATGGGATTCTGCTGAACCATCTTTGAGCCCCCCTTGAGGGTCGAGGCGAAGAATCTGTATTTTGTCAAGTCATTGTAATAATATATCAGAGATATTTGTTCGAAATAGTTGAGGTGCTCTTCCGGATCCCCCAATCCATCGAAAGAGTCGAAGTTGTAGTGTTTGAGATTTTTCTGTCGAGGGATGGTTTATAGGGAGTGACTGAAGGGCGTGAGGGTCTCCCCAACTTCCAACCCGGAATCTTTCTCCATTTTTCTCTGGAGCTCGTAAATCATGTCTTTAAGATCTTTCTGACCCTCTTCTTCGTCATCAGAAATGAGTTCCGGGGTAGGGTCCCTCCGAGTTCTTTTGCCTCTTGTTTTAGCTAGGAGCCTCTCCTCCTCCAGCTGCATTCTTTTCTGAATTTTTTGCTCCAGCTTTGCCTCTTCCTCCTTTCTTATCTGTTCTCTGATTTCTTCTAACTTTTTCTTTCTGGTTGCTTACGTCTCCTTCTTACTAGGCTCTTTCTGACTTTTCTTTGGCTTAGCCCCAATTCGGTCGAAGACAGATCTCCTGGATTGCTGAGTGTCCACGGACTCTTCTTGCTCATCATCTTGTTCAAATTCTATCTGAGCCCGGGCTTGTTCGTCTCTGTAGAGCCTGATTGCTTCAGCGAGTTCATGGCTTGTTAAGTTAGCCATATGTTCCTCTGCAACTGGAACATTGGTGTACTTGTACTGATTGAGCTCTATGATATTTCTAGCATCCCTGACCGGGGTATGCTGCGTCAGTGGTTGCTCCTGGAAGGTCTCCCTGTCTCCTCCAGGTTCTTGAACTTGAGAGGGGTCTTGATCCTGAATATGGGTACTGGCGGAGGGCTTACCAGCCGTACTTTTTCCTGCTCTTACCATTACCACAATTGTACAAACAACTGACCAAGATTTGAGGCTACAAATGTGGATCTGAGGTTGCTTTTTTGAAGACTATAAAAAATTTCCAGAATAACAGCAAACAAACTTTTTGGGCTTTGCTAACAACCATACCAAACAAGAACAGCAGGCTCTAGAACACAAAAGAAAATAAGCAAGCTAAAACAGTTATGGGTTTTAAAATTACCAAGACTATTAAACCCCAGGCTTCAAGACTATCAAGATTATCAAACCCTAAACAACCAAAACTTAACAAACAAGAGAGGGCTCACACAAACGTGGCCTAAAATAACGAGCTCACACAAACGTTGCTAAAATGAACATTCATATTTAAGAAAGGGTTTGGTTGCTTGTGTTCTTACAAGCTTAAAAGTTGACTCTCTCAAGAGTTTGCTGATGAAGATGAATCTAGGGGCACCGAGACCCAAGGATGGAGCACCCCTCCTTCTAGCGCCAAATGATAATTCCGGTGAGCGGGCGGCTCCGTCCGATGCCGTTCCTGGACCTTCTTTGGGTATGGATGAGGTGTAGCTGCTAATTGGGCGCCTGCAAAACAACACCGGAAGGGGGGTTTGGCTCCCACAGCGTCTCCGGTGTAAGAATAAGAACATGTTTTTTGGAGAGGATGAAGATGTATGTATGTATGTAATGTAATGTAGAGGCTGTTGTGTGTGTATGGATATGAGAGAGAGAGAGAGAGTGAGTGTGCAAGAGTGTGAATTTTTTCCAACCCCTAAACCCTTCAGCCTTGGGGGTATATATAGCCCCAGGGTAGGGTTTAGGGGTAGTTACCTCTAAATCTGGGTCGTTGGATCCTGGGAGCGGAGGACGCCTGGCTTGGGTGGATTGGTTACACGTGTCGAGGGGAGGACCACCTCCAGAGTGTCCTAACGGCCTTCTGACACGCGCTGTGCTTGTCTGGTGTGTTGGTTGTTGATAGCTGTCATAGTCACGTGCCCATGTACCCTTCCTTGGCGGGTTGTGGGATGTGCATGTGTTTACTGGGACCTCCCTCATGGTGGTCTTAGCCTTGATCCGGATTCGGGTATGCAAATGGATCCGGATCCAGGTAATTGGATAGGCTCGGGCCTGGTCTCTCCATTTGATTGTTCTGGGAGAGGGGGGTCTCGGTCCATCGATCGAGTCTGGTATCCCTTAGATCCTGGTTGAATCCTAGCCGGGTCTCTTATACCCTATCACCAGCTCTTCTCCAAAGCTTCCTTTCTTGTGCACCAACTCTTTTATCTCAGTCATAAGTTATATTATACAACTATTTTTCCATTTCGTTAGCTGTCGCTCTTAGATGAGTTTTTGTGTGAAAGCACTAACATGGTGACTCTCTTTATATAATAATTAGAATAACAAACTATGAAACTCTTATCACCCGGGTTGACTCGTATTCAAATTTTAAACAACTAAAAGATAGTTTACAAAATTCAATTTTTTAACAGCCAATTATCTACATAAAACATTATCCATAATTTTGAATTCTGAAATCAATTAATAAAATATTTACTAAGTTATTGTATCAACAATGTACTAAATAAAATATGGGGTATTATAGTAAGTCAGTTCACGGTGAAACTCCGAGGGTAGGGGTGAAAAAAGAGTGATGGCTAGGGGTTAGAGAAAGATAGGATGACCGACTCTCATCACATCGGACGGGTTTGTTAAATGAAGGAAAAAGAAAGTTAAAAAATGTGAAAACAATTGTTAGTTATTGTTTTCGAAATTTAATGCCAATTTTTCAAAATTTCGAAGTGTTGAGAAAATCACAAATTTATAACTATTGTCACTATCCTAATTTTTTAGACCTTTATGCCAAATAGTTTTCCTGCTGAATTGAACTTAACTGATTCAACCATTACTTACAAATTCAAAAAAAAAGTGATAAATTCTGTATCAAAATTTCCTGGGCCTCGGGAGTTCGCATGGAAGGCCCAAGACTCTTTACGGGCCACAGTTTATTGGACTCCATAAATTCTTTAAATTTTTGTGGCTTATCACTTATATTGTATTTATCGGGCTATTTAGGGCCCAATATCGTGAAGATCACTTATATTGTTTTGTGGAGTATTCTCGTTTTTAGATTCCTTTTCCCTGTTTTAAATGAATTATATATTTAATAATGTCTACATAGAAACATAAATTTCAAAATATTCGACAAATGGTTTCGGAAATGTCTATAATAGAATATATATTATTAATTTAATTAAAAAAATTTAATTACATAGTGTTTTATTCGATTAATTCGGATTATTCGGTATCTCGACTTAGAATGATTTCATAATATGATATAAGTTTCAGATTAATTTTGTAAATGATCGATTTAGCTTCGGAATTTAATACAAATGATCGACTTATATCTGAATAAAAAAAAGATACAGAAAACTAAGTTGAAAACTACAAAAATATAATGACTTGTAATCCCAAATATTATAACCGTAAAAAATAAAAATAATGCAAGACATAAGGAAATGGGTATTCCCTTTCAATGATCAAGGTTTTTAAATTAAAACTTTTAAAATACGTACTCACGTAAGTTACATCAAAGTCATGTAAGATATATCTTTTTAATTTAAATACATGATGTACATTTTATTATTACTAAAATTAACGATAAATTATAATCATGATATCCAAATATACCACGTGTTTAGGTTGCTTAATAACAATTTTTACCTATTTTATTTTCCAAAAATACTATTATGAAAATAAATTCATAATTTGAAATAAATAAACATATAAATAAAAGATTTTTGCATAAATATCCAAGTTGCAGTGAATATTTGCAAAAATACGGATTAACGTCGTATGCAACCATTTCAACCTCGTATACAATCCGCATCCATATTTTTGTAAATATTTTTATGAAAGAAATGATATTTTTTGTAAATTCCTATAAATAAAGGGCTAAATTGTAATTTAACTAGAGCATTTGCCCAAGATTACCCCCTCTCCTTGTAGCTTCAAGCCTGCAGTGTTTCACAAACCCTGCCCCCCTTTCTCCTTCTCTCAATAACTTGTAAGTATATATTTTTCACACACACAAACACACACTGTTTGTTCAGTTTATAATCTCATAATGTTCCATTATTGTTTAATTTATTAGTTTTTTTTTCTTATGCAACTCACTAATTTTAGGGTTTTAATACATGATTGACATATGTGTGTGTGTTTAGTTATGTGATTTTTTCTTGGTAATTGCTTTTTTGACAGAGCCCATTTGTGTATATCATCGAATTAAGCATTTTAAGTCTCGATTTTGCGAAATTAGAATTTTTTTGAACTAGGGTTTTAGGCATTGTGAGAAATGGTTCTTGAATAGGCATTGCGTTTTTCGTATAATTTGAGTTGTTAGTAGTAAGTACTATTCATTTCGTATCGAAGTTCGGGGTTGGCTGTAAAAAACAGAACATAAAAGTGAAGAAATCATCTTTTTAAATTGTTTTCGTTTCATTAGCTCAAATTTATTGGACGCAATTTGTCCGGTTTAAAATTTTCTTTCGATAAAAATTGGAAAAGTTTGTGTGTTACTAGCGCACAGTGCACGAAACCTTATGTTCTATGGTTGATATGCATATTATGTTTCAGTTTGAGACAGCTAGGTTAAAATTGCATTGATATGATGTTAGGAGGATGGCTTAATATTTTTAGCCTAGTTATATTTACTTTTATAGTCCCTAGTTTTAAGATGGACGGTGTACATTTAGGTTTCAAATATGATGCAAAATACCATTGTTTGTATTGGTTCTACATTATGCGGTAAATAATCTTATACACATACTCAGGTTTTCTATCAACAGGAAGGAAAGGATTTGAAGTTGGTAATTTGTTCATTAAGCGAATGGTGGACTGGTGGTGGTCAGTACTGGGTGCTGCTGTGCCAGCAGTAGTGGGAGGTCAAGCATGGAGGATGAAGAATAGGCGAGCTGAGGAGCAGAGGTTGAGAAGTGCTAGAGGGCGAGATAAGAGCTCTGATGAGTTATTTGTTTGTGAAAGGGTGTGTACATCTAAGCGAATGCTAAAAAAGGTTGGTGCATTTTCTAAAGAACCAACTCCTGATACCTGTGTTACTGTTTGTGGTGTTTCTGAACTTGATGCTTGTGCTGATGCGTGTGCCCGGACTGTTTGCGTTAATCAACACCAAGTTCCCAATTGGAATGATACCTGCCTTAAGAGATGCCAGAGTGAATGCCTCAGGCTATCGAGTTCTTCAGCAACAATATCATAACACTCATTCTGATGTTGTTTAGCATTCCGCGTTCATTTGCTAAAATGTAAAAGCCTTGAAACCTGATCACATTCTGCCTGATTTTCTCGGGATATCCATATCTTGCATTACTAATAGGATTTGGAATACATCAGTCGTGTTATTTGTTTAAATATGAGAAGGATTGTGTCTTGTCATTTAACAATTTATCCGCATTTTTACTATGATAATTTGCCTATGTTTTGTTAATTAGCATATTTCTTCAATGTCTTCTTAAGTTCGTCTAGTCATAAAAACCGGTTCTTTAGTAGATTTCAATCGCGTTCTGTTGTAATACTGCATCATTGTCGTTCCCCTCTTTGGTAAACACTAACTTGAGCATAACTTTGCATTTTTTTGGTCAAGCGTTTGTTTGCAGTTTTAACTCTGGCTTATGTCATTTTTTTGTATGGTGATCTGTTCACAACTTAAACTCTTCTTCTCGTCAGTAGGCTAATTTAAAACCCTATTTTGTACAAAATTTTATCGATGATATTGCCGATCAAATTGTAGTAGATCTAAGACTCCAATTAAAAGGTGGACTCCATAGAATTTTACTCTCTCTATATATATATATATCTATATATATATATATATATATATTTAAAAGAAATCAAATTTAAATTCTCACTGCCTATGTACAATAACAAATTGAAATATAATAATATTTAGGCTAAACAAAAAATGGGGCTGGAAAAAGGAGAAAGGGTGCGCTGAATTTTTTGACAATTTATTTTTACATAAACATGTATACACCGACGCTATATTATACATAGAGTAAAGTTCTATGGTCGTACACCTTTTAATTGAAGTCCAGTCCATCAAAACGTGTTATCCTGCAAAATATGTTTCACAAATATCATTACTTTAATAAAATCATGCAAATCTCATATATTTTACAGGTACAATATGTATCTTCTGCAACATGAACATTTATGTTCTGCAAACTAAACATGTTTTGTAAAATAATATATTTTGCAACGTTTTACTTGTAAAATCTATGTAATCTGCAAGATTTTCAATAAAATTGTGATATTTGTAGAATATCATTCGAAAAATAATACGTTTTGCAACAATTTAAATTATATTTTACTTGCTGAACATATATGTACTCCAATGAAAAGGGGACTCCATAGAACCTAACCCCGTACATATAACAAGCGTAAAACTGTTAATATGTATGACATGGGTCATAGGGAACCATTTGGCTAAAAAGTTGGTACATATATTCTGTTAAAATTCTGTAGATAAATCATATACACATAACAAACTTTCACAATAAACAAAACAAACTTGTTATATTATACCTACGACCTCAGGACCTCTAGAGAATAAGAGCTAGGTGATTGTAGAAAACAATCTTTTTTTTATTTCATGCCGACACGTATGTTTGTGCGAGTAAATTGATGTTTTGATGTTCACAGGGTAACACACCGGTCTCTTCCGAGACTTGATCCCTCCACCAAAAGGGAGAAAATGTGATGTCTTGCTGCTTACTGGTTTGTTTTAACTTTCAGATAGTATAAAAACCTTAAGACTCCTGATTTCAGCGGAGTCTTATATTACTCATCCTTGTATCCTATCCACAAAACCGTCTGTTAAGCAAACTACCAAAGTACAGTGAGGTTGCTGTGAACACAACACAATGTATCATTACAATAGTGAGCAGTTCTAAATATTCTATCAAAAACTGCATCAGCAAATTCAGTGCGGACACCCCTATGCTGCACTCCTAAGGGGGCGTTTGGATGGTGGTTGGGAATCGGAATCGGGAATGGAAAAAAAGGGTACAAAGGGTTAATGAGAATGAGAATGATATGCAATCCCAAGGGGTGGGGAAGGTATGATTTACCCACATGAGGGAATGAGGTTCCCATTCCATATACCAAAATTACTAATCCAAACACCAATGCATGGATTGAGCCATTGAGGTCCCGACTCCCATTAACCGGACTTCATTAACCATGAACCAAGTGACCCCTAAGTGTATCAGATACTATGCAACAACCTATGAAAGCATATAATTCAAGTATAAATATGATAAAGCTAGTTAAAAGGGTTTGACCGTTGTAAAAAGATGAAATAAAAAAGTTGAAAACGGGTATCCGCTAGGATGGAGGGGGGCGATGATAGTCACTAGAAACATATAATTGAAAAAGAAACTAAAACCAGCTATTAAAAAATAGAGGGACATACAATCGACCAAATAAAATCGAAGGAAGTCAGCGCACAACATTTTCGCTACATCTCAAGTAGCCTGCCCGCTAAAAGATTTTAGAGATATAATTAAGATCTCAAAGTTAATTCGTTCGTATTAAATGCAAGTACACCTTTAATCCCAGAACATATATACTGCGCGATTACCATAAAAAACGATAATAAAAAACCCTAGAACAGAAAGGAAATTGCAGACATAATCTGAATATCGGTCTCCTTGAAGTTGTACTTCGTTGGTCTTTGTTTCGATTTTGATCACGCTCTTCTGTTTGAACAAGAAAGGGCAAATTGTATCTATTTGCATGTATTGCTGATACCATAAGTGTACAACTCGTTACATTAACTCGATCAAAATACACAAGTTGCAGCGAAGATATAGAATACTGAGGAAATGGAAAAGCCTTAAATTCAAGCATATCAATAATATGTAACACTATTCTTTATCATCAACAACTTACGATTTAAAAATAGAAACCCTGTATTTTAACCATAAAGCACAGTTATAAAAACATAAATAACACGGAAAAGAAAACCTACAGTCACAAGTTAAAAGTTACATTAACGCTGTCTAGATGATTATGTAATCATACAAAAGCAATATCCTAAATCACAACTTACAAAGCCTGATTCGAATTCGAAGGCGAAAGTCATGAAACCAACAGAAATTTTAAGTTGCAAAACACACAACATTGCCATAACTATAAGAAACTATTTGAAAATACCTGTTAACCGATGAGGCTTGAAGCTTTGTTAATTTCTTCGTAACCACCTTCACAATCAACATGGCCTTAATACTTCTACAATAAAGCAACAGCTTCTTAAAATCTACTCTCTCCCTCATTCTAAACAGCTCCATGCTATCAAAGATCCAATCTTTTCTTTTTGTTTACATCCATATCAATTGCAGATAGATCTTTTGTTCATCATAAACATCCTTCCTCACATAATCGGATTTTTCCGAGGCCTTCCCCTCTTTCTAGTTCCCGCTTTTTGAACCGACGCCACATCATAAACCGGAGCTCGAGTCACATACTCATCTGGTTCTACATTCAATTTCCGAAAATCTGCCTTCGCACTACCATTCACCTTAGTCACCTTCGCCTTCCTACCCTTTCCCGCCTCCGGAACATTCAAATTCCCCGCCTCAGGAACATTCAAATTCCCCGCCTCCGGAACATTCAAATTCCCAAACCCTCCCCCTTCCCCACCACTCACATTCACATTCCCATTCCCAACATCCTGAAAAATCGGAGGCATCCAATTCGGAAACTCCTTTCCAAACCCCTTACCACTCCCTCCCGCATATCCCATCGGAAAACACCCCCAAGCACAATTAAACCCATCCGTCCCTTTCACAACCGAAGGCAAACACGGAACCTCCACCGCGTGAATCACTTTCCCACACGTATTACATTTCAACACACAACCAATATAAGCCCTAGAATACTGATGCAAATTATAACAATACGGACACGCAGTCCAAAAACTCACATTATCCCTCTTCAATTCCACATTTCCTGACCTAATTTTCCTCTTACTATCATTTAATTTAACCGCAATTTCCCCAAACACCTCCTTATCGTAAACCGCCTTTCTCGACGAGTCCGAAACAACATCCCAAGCATCAGAGACCAGTTTAAACGCCTCACAACAATACGAATACTTATTCTTATCAGGATGCAACAAAATAGCTAGTTTACGATACTGTTTCTTAAGCAAAACTAGGTCATTACAACGGCTACTAAGCTGTAGAATTGCATACCAGTTGACTTTGCCGTTGACTTTGTTGTCGGCGGCAAGGAGAACGTCGGCGATTGCTAAGATCTGGTCGGAACCGTCGAGTAAAGGATCGGAATCTTGTGCTGACGTGGCGAAGCCTTTGGCGCCGGCGAGATCTCGCGTTTCGAGAAGCTTCGAGGCGATTCCGAGGAGCCGTTGAGATTCCGATCGCCGTTCGTCGGCGGTCATTTTCGATTTGTTTAAAATATTTTGTGTTTGTGTTTTTAATCTGGTGGAGATGATTCAGGAAAGTAGGGTACTTTTTAGTTTTTACGATCAGAAATTTAACGAGATTAATTTATGCAAATATAGAAATAATAGATATATTATGTTTGAATCGGAATAAATTATTATTTAATATAATACTTTATTTGTTGAATAATAAATATTCGTTTATCGATAATTTATCTCTACTTTTCAGCTTTTTCCCTTTTTGACTACGATGTATTTTGCATAAATCTAATTATATTAGAGCATCTGCTATGGTGAAAAATCTGTAGTAAAAAAATGTATCAAATATATTATTTATAAATACTTTAGAAATCGTGTAAAATATAATCCACTCCAATGGTGTATTTTTGTTAGCTAAAATTTTAGCTATTCTTTAACTATATTTTCGGAACATGTAAGGTATGCGGTTAAATTATACTCTTTTCGTCACATGGATTCTTTATATGTTTGACATGTATTTTAAAACTATTATAAAATATAATTTTATAATTTATTTTTAGAATTTTCTTTTTTAATATAAAAGTTTAAATATTATATTTTTATTTAAAAGAAAAAAATATTTAAAATTATTTAAGGAACCATACTTTACAAGAGTCTTAAAATGCGTACCGATCCCCCGTTTCCAATATAAAGAATCTATTGGAACGGAGGGAGTACATAACTATGTGCCACATTATAATAATACATTTTATTTATAATAACTTTAAATAATAATAAACAATCCTGACAAAAAATTCGAATAATAAAAATATAATATTTTTAAAATATTACCAATTATTTTAATCAATTCCACCGAAATAAATGAGATAACAGGTTTATTAAATTTTATATAATCACTATTTTATGTCATTCTAGTCAACTATTTTCGGCGGACAGCGTTGGAGATACTCTTACACTTATAATTCCTTTTATGGCATATGTCCGTTTCGAAAAAACTTTTTTGAAAAAAAAATAAATCTCGATAAATGAATTTGTTCGGAATCTGAAATCTTTATTTTTTAACAAGATTTTTTATATATCAAGATAATAAATATGTTGTATTATTTGGAACGGGAATAATTTATTTATTTAATGAGATTATTGATTTATTGAATATTCAATTCCTACCTTTTCTTTATTCTACCTTTTTCTTTTCGCGACATAGATTTAACTTTCTTACACTTAAAATTTGTATGTATTAATTTATATAGTTTTCGAGGTCCAACTCTTTTGTATAAATTTGTAAATGTATATATGAAAATGTTTTATAATATAAATATTATTATGGTGAATTTAAGTTAAAGCCATTATTTATATTTTTTTTTAACTTAAAAAAATTGTTATAAATTATGTTAAATCAATAAATTATTGTATTAACCGAGCTTAAAATAAGTAACTTACGACTTAAATGAATAAGTGACTTATAAGTGTTAAGTAGATAAATATCTACAAGTTATATAAGTATTTGGATAATTTTACTTAAAAGACAGAATTTTTTTATTTAAATAATTTATAATAAATAATGTTTAAATACAATTAACTTAGTTTGTGGATTTAAAATTAGAAAAACATTTAAAAACATATATATTTTAAAATTAAAATTAATAAAAAAGTGAAAAAAACAAAATAAGTTGAGAAAAAATACATATCTCTACTAACATCTTATAAGTTGTAAATTCAACTTATAAGTTGGGTCGACAAAAAATCGTCGATAAGTACTTACGGGCTTATAAGTGAATAAGTTACTTTTTGAGTAACCGTCAAACAAGCCTAGGATAATTTTCTAATTTAATTTACTACAGGATTTCAACAAAGTTAATATGAAGTTCAGAGCCAGTGAATCATTGAAAAACAATGACATAACGCAAGAAACTAATCAAAATTATCCAATGCAAGCAATCAATAGTCATAAGATTTCTTAATACGATTTTTACGTGGTGGATCGACATGCACATAATAAGCACAAATTTTTATAATTTTGTCTTGTTTTAATTGATCTATATTTTTTAACAGTGATGGACATCAATATTCACAACAACTGAAACAATCAAAATATTTCAAAATATAAATTTTAGTGTTTAGCACGTATAGCTTCGAGAACCATTTATCTTTCGTTTGCAAAGAGAATTTGTAACAAGGTAAGAAGGAATCAAATTGTCAAATGCAGCAACAGATGAGTAATCAGCGCCTGTATTAAACAACATATAGCAGCGTCAGTATGTCACTTGCTGATCGGAGAACTGAATGTACATCACATTTTCTCCATTTCTCGCGAATACAATCTAGCCGCTCCAAAGATCAAAAACTAAAAACTCACCGTCGGCAATTAAACGTTATGAGACATGTTACTAACCGTTCTACATACACAATTTGCGGAAAGTGATTTGGGGGGGGGGTGGTTTCACAACTTGCAAGACAGAAACGAAGGCATAACCATTAAAGTGTTGGTGTGGTGGTTGAGCTCTTGTACTCCCTGATGGTCAGGTGTTCAATTCCTGGTTTGTGCGAGTGTAATCAATTAGCAAAAAGAAGAAGAAACGAAGGCATTCATATTTCCCAAACTTCTATATTCAAAACAGCAGAAAATGCAATATCTATTTGTAACTAGCTTAAACAGAGAACTCAAATCTAAAAGAGTAGAAAACCAACTACCAATAAATCACAATTCCCTTCTTTTGCACTACTTTTTATTGGCTGCAAACTACGGCTACTACTGTTTAGAGATAGGGCGAAATCAAGCTCTCGACATAAGCATTCACATCACAATTAAATCCACGAGTAAAAATAAAAGGTCCTGTATCACGATGATATTCGTAACATTCCCCTCTATCAAATAATTCCTTGTAAATGCTGTCCTTTGGATTGTATAGTTGTATATGTGAGTTCAACATCATAATAATCTCGCCATTCACAGTAATGTTGATTGGTTTTAGAAACGACAACTCTGTTGGTCTAATTAAGTTTGCTTCTCTGTCAATATTTGGATACAATAAATCTTCACTTGAGAACTGATCTTTAGGTCCATCAACATATGGGATGGTAAACAATTTTGTCCAAGACTCTTCCGTGCCATACTTCATTACCCAGAAATCAGCATAAGTACTGTCAAATCTACAAAAAGAAAGGCTTGTGCCAAAAGTGCCCAACAGCCACCGGCATTCACCTTCACCATATATCGGGGGCAAAACTTCTCCAAACGTCTCTGTTTTTATGTCGAGGGCAACAATAATCTTAGATTCCCGGCCAACTGGTCTACAAGCCCAGTGCATAGCTTCATTTGCGAACATCCCCTTATAATATATATGATACGATCGAATCTCATAAGGGAAGTCTGCAATCATCCTCAATTCATCATTTTTTAAGCTATAAACGGAGACCTTATAACGATCACAGATAGAAAATACTTTATAATCATCATTCAATTCATCATAGCAAAACCCAAATGCAAGAAAATATTTTGACTCGGGTATCAAATCAGGCAGTCCATTTGATTCTCCGGTAGAAGGGTTCCACAAGAATACATCACCACGTTTAGATGCTAAACAAACCAACCCATTATCATAACCTACTACCTGTGTAATATCACCCCAATAATCGTCATAATCATCGAAATCGCGATCATGCTTAATTATTTCAGTATCGGGCTCGTTAAGAAGAGAATATAAAGACAAGCTCTCCAGGTCAAGTTTATGGTCCGAATAATGCTCACCATTAGGCATAAAACGATTACTGCTCACAAGGAGATTATAACGACTAAAATGCGCGTCATTAGTTGATTTCAAGAGATGAGTTTTGATAAAATCGGAATCAGAAACAAGAGACAACCATGACTTAGACACGAACTTTAACCGCAAAAGAGTCTTTACCGGAAGTCTTTTACTATAACTTTTGGAAGCATGGAGAATAGGCCATCATTCGATTTGAAGATGCGAGTATCGATTAAATCAGGACTAGAAATCAGAGACATGCATGACTTGGAAACTGACCTTAATGTTAAAAGAGTCTTGAATGGAAGCCTGAACAGTATGTCGTGAATGATTTCTTTTGGAAGCCATGCGAATATGCAACCGAATTTGATTTCTTTCGGACGATTAGGGTTAGGGTTTTTGTTTTCGTGAGTTTCCATCGTTTCTTTTGGGATAGGTCTCTGAATGGGGATGGGTGGAACAGGCTTGTATATAAGAAAATAGTTGAGATCCCAAATGGGATCGACATATATTCATATACGGTCACAAATTAAATTTCGACATATGTTATGTTATATTATTTTATAAATATTTTGGTACAAGTTTGGATTTAAGTAGCATTACTCTTCCTGTCGAAAAAAAGTAGCATTACTCTTGTATATATCCATGCATTTACTCAATAAATTCAAAAAATCAATGAAATTATTGACTTTTGTACTTAATTTATATAATATTTAAATATAATTTGAATATTTTTCCTCCTCGTTAGCCTTGATGAAGTCACATTAATTTTTCACTCAGTAACTTTCAAATATATATAGTTAATAATATAATATTTTTTAAAAAGTTTGTATTAATATTTAATATAGATGTATATGCCCATCTTTTCATTTACTTTTAAAAATTGAAATTCTTTTTTTTGTTTATATTTTTAAAAATAAATTGAGATGTGTGGAAAATTAAATGTAATGCTTTATATCATAAAATAGTCTCAACTATATATTTGAAAAAATTAAGACATCATCCTTCGGTTGTGCTTCAACGTTTGAAAATGAAGAGAAGAGAAGAGAAAAAAAAGATAATTTTAAAATTTTAATTCTGAGACGTTCTCCCGAGTTTTTTGGCGAGAGAAGAGAAATGATCGGAAGAGAAAATTTCCTATAATTTTCGTCAAATTTTTTTTCGCAAAAATGGGAAAATTTGGAAAGATTCTCTGACACGATCTTCTGGTCACTTTTTCTCCCTTTTTACACAAAATCGGGAGCACACGATTAAAGAATGATTAAAAGCGAGAATCAGACTCACACATTTTTTATACGTTATAACTTTAGTTATGATTTGATTTCACTAATAGAATAATATTGGGCTAATTGGTACAATTTTTTAATGTATGGAGTCCAATTTTATATATTTTGAAATCTTAATTGATGTTGCAATTTTATATATTGGGTTAATTGACACGCACTTTAAAGTTATTATTAAATGTAGTTGTATAAATCTTTTTTTTTAAAAAAAATCTTCTAAATAAAAATATAATGTTCAAATTTTGATAAAAAAAAAAGAAAATTAAAAAATTAAATTACGGGAATATACTCTATAGTTGCCTTAAAATGCGTGTCAAACATGTGAAAAAAACTGTAAATAAACAAGGGGGACGGATAGTACTATAATTTTTGTTAATTATAAGATTATAATTACGAAATTCTTTACTATTATTTGAGAACGTTTAATTTGTTTGACATTCGCAATTCTTCCTTAATTTAAGTTAGTGTTCAGTTTTCTCTTCAGCGCATGGTAAAACAGTATGCACTAATAGAAAATATGGCTAAAAACGTGACGGATTAAAAGTGATTGTCGTTAAAAGCGATGGATTAAAAGTGACTGTCGCTAAAAGTGATAGATTAAAAGTGACTGTCGCTAAAAATGAGTCGCTTATAAAGTCACCTCACATAATCCAACAAGATAAATAAATTTGCGACCAACAAGTTTTGACCGCGGCTAAAAAAGATCACAATTAGGCAATTAAGTTAAAACACAAATGACTACAGTTGGTCATTTTGAAATGACTAATAATAGTCGCATATATTTATTGGCGTCGGTGGGAAAATTCCCGCTCATAATAATTTAAATTATTAGAAACTAAAATCTATCGAAACTGATCGCAATTATAAAATGACTGATATCAATCATTCCATACCTTTGTCACTGAGCTGAAAATTTGTCGCCCAAATAATTTTCAAATTTCAAAATCACAAAGGAAACACATATGGCCACCACATGCAAAATCACCATTTTAGGTCATTTTTATTTTAAATTTCTTAAAATTATATTAATTATTTAAATTAAAAATATTTTATATAACCCTTTTAAAATTATGAAAAAGATTGGAATATAAAATCAAATGCATCATTTTTGTTATGAAACTAAATTTAAACATCATTATTTATTAAAATTGATTTTTCTTATAATAATGATGATTTTTAACAATGAATGGACAAGAAAAAACGTTACAAATGTAGAATAATTTTACTAGACTAATCCGAGATCCTAATTAACACTTAAGATATTAATCACTAATAGTAGATGAAGTGTCAACACGTCATTTCAGGAAGTTATTTTTTTTGTATTTTATCATCAAAAATATTATAAATTGTATTTTTTCTTGAAAAATGTAAAGAAATTACATTGGTATCACATAATGATACACGCCATTAGAAAAATAAATAGGGGCATTGATTATTAACGACTTTATTAAAGTAAATAGTATAAATATATAATGAATATCGATGAAAATGATATGATGCTAAAAAGAATTTTAAGCATTCAAGTTGCACTGATGTGATATTTAGTTAAAATTATGTTCACACGTATTGTGCAAGATATACATGTATAATAACAAGACTAAGTCATATTGATAACCCTAAAATTAAGTTGTATGATAATCTATGTATGTATTCTTTATTATATTTTTTAAGTTTGTAAAAATGGTTGAAGATTAGACTAAAGAAATAAACTCTGAAAGAAGATCAAGTCATGATCATGTCTCAGAGAAAAGTGTAGAAGTTTGGAGTTGAATAAAGCTATTCAATGAAAAATGTTCTAAGTCAAAATATCGACAATTCACATATCAAGTTATATCGAGAAATCATTCGAGCAGTTGTAGAGAAATCCAAAATGGCTTATACAGAAGTTGCAGAGATATCGACAAGTTAAATGAAGATGTAGAGAACTGAAGATATCGACAAGTCATTTTTACATGTAGAAATTAGACATGGCAACGTTCCGTGTTGTGTATAAACGTTCAGTGTATTTTCGTATTTTCGTGTACCAAACCTTAACCCGACCCAGATTTGCATTCATGTACCAATTTGATGACGCTAACCCGGAAATAATATATTCCTGTTTACCCGTTTCAGTACACTAAAGTACACTAACTATAAACGAAAAAAATCAATTGTGAAAAAATACAAATACATGAAACAAGTGAAAATGTTCTAGCGTACAACAAACTACAAATTGTTCAACATTAAAAACATAAAATCAACACCTTGATCTTAATCTTGCTTGTTTCTTTTTGCATCAACGACCACGGATCTAAAAATAGATAGTATAGATTTAGTTTACCATTAAAATGTCTTAAAAAGAAATCAACATATAACATGAGGAGTGATATTTAGTACATATATGTATATTATGTATTTTTAAAAATTTAATTATTTATTTATTATGTATATTTTCGTTCTGTGTTGTGTACCTATATTGGAAACCATATCATACCCGACACTAATTACATTCGTGTTTATTCGTGTTCGTGTGCTTTCGTATTCGTGTACCAAATTTTCGAATTCAAACACTAATTATTCGTGCCGTTTCGTACCGTATTCATGTGTCGTATACCAGTATTACCAGGTCTAGTAGAGATCTCAGAGATATATATATAAGACAAATGACGAAAAAGTAGATTCAGAAAAACAAACCAAATTTAATAAAAAAGATAAAAATTCTTCACCTAAGAGGAAGATTATTAAAGAAAAAAAATCAAACAAAACAAATAAAAAGATTTGGTGGTTTTCACCGGATAAATCGGCGAAAGCCCCGCCCATCATTGATGTTTAAGAGAGGTGAGAGAAAAAGAAAGAAGTAGAGTTAAAAAATAACATTATTTTAGTGTTATGGGCCGAAGATGATACTGTACTTTAAATTTATTTACTGGCCCGAGTAGTACAATATAAATTCTTAGCCTTATTTACTAGGGCCGAAGCCCAAGTTTACAATAGCAAAAGGAGGTCCAAGAGTAAAAACTCCGGCAAAAATTGGATCCGATCCGCTAATAAAAATAAATAAAAATAGGAATGGAATGGAATTGTATAACTAGAGCTCAAAACTCCATGTACGCCTTTAACCAACTCATTTGTAGTTTCTAAATCGAATCATGAAGCTCAAACACTTACAAAATCAGCCACAAAAATTAGCATTTGCTGCGATTTTCGTTGTTTTATTGCCTAGTATCTTTCCCAATCTATTCACTCCGTTAAGTGGCGCTTATCCTTCATTATTCTCTGTAAATCTCTCCCTCTCTCTCTCTCTCTCTCTCTCTCTCCCTCTCTCTCGTTTAATTTAATGTTATACAGTTGTTTTAGTTTAATTACCTCTTTTGTATAAATGACTCTCTCTCTCTCTCTCTCTCCAATTTGAATTAATTTAAGGTTTTTACAGTTGTTTTAGTTACATTTAGTTTGATTACATTTTTATACAAATGATTGTACAATTTCTGTTCATAATTGGAATTGGATGATGACTATTTAATTTAATACTGTGCTGTTATGTGTATAATTTTTATTGAGATTAGTCTGATATAATTTATACTGTTTGATGTAGAAACACATAGAATTATTGTGAGCTCGCGTGTTGCGTTAGGATATATTTGAATTCAGCTGCGAATAATGAGTAAGCAGAGTTTACTCTTTAATGTCTAGTTTGTTTGAGTTATTTATTATATTGGAGTTTAATTGTAATGATAAGGAAGGTGTTAGAAATGTCGTATTAGTTGCGGAAGAGGGAGATACTAATTAGTGTAGTGTTCTTGTTTTGAGGTAGAGTTGTAGTTAAAATGGAGTTAAGTATTGGTGTGTTGGATAGGGAAATAGTGATCACTTTATTGGGTTTGTTTTAGCTGATTAAAAAAATTTCTGTTTGGATTCTTGTTAGCGAATTAGCGCATGTGTAGTAAAAATATGATCATAGTAGTTGCAAACCGACATATGGTGTTTGTTTAACAGGAATCCAAACATAATTTTTTTAATCAGCTAAAACAAACCCATGAAACAAACCCAATAAACTAATCCATTTTTACCCTATCCAACACACTAGTACTTAACTACATTTTAACTACAACTATAATTTAAAAGAAGACAGTCCACTAATTAGTTTCTCCATCCTCCAGAACTAATACGGCATTTCTAACGTCTTTCTTATCATTACAATTAAACTCCAATATAACATATAACTAAAAAAAGTAGACATTTAAGGTTAAACTTTACTCAGCAGTGATGCCGAACAAGAAATTAGCAAATTAATTTGTGTATATTTATGTTATTATTTAAGAATAAAATTTATTATAATTAATTAGGTATTTTAGTTATATTATCTTTAGGAACATTCGAGATTTTAGACTATAATAGTAGAATATAATAAATAATTTGTTTGATGCAGGATCTTAGTAAAATGTTATAGTAGATAGCAAAATACGGATGAACAGATAAACTTTTCCGAATCTGTCAGAATTGGCATCATTGTTCCTTTAATTAAGCAATAGTTACCTAATCTCTTGAAATCTCTCATAATGGAATGAAGTTGTTCAATAATATGAATTGAATATGTGGATTTTTTGCATTTCTTGCCGAATCTCTGCGGAGATAGGTGTTTTATCCCCTGTTGCACCCTTCCCCAGCCTCTACCATCTCCCCCCAACAACGGATAAATGGTAAAACAATTCTCTCGGTGCAGCATAAGCAAGAAGCATAATAAATCGGCAGATTCAGTCCATATAATTTAACTATTCCATAATGAATGATTAGAGGAGATTATTTAGAAAACTATTACTAGGAAGCCAGTTAATTTCCTGAAACCTAAATACTTATTTATATATACTACCATAATTAATTAAAGGAAACAAATAATTTATTTTATTCTACTACTATTATCTAAATAGATAATATAACTAAATACGTAATTAATTGTAATCAATTTATTCCTAAATTAAAACATAAAAGATATACAAATTAGTTTGTTAACTCCCTGTTCCTTATATAAGCAATATCTATTTGTAGTCATAATTTAATGTGATAGAATAAAACATAAAATATTTTTCCTGAACAGTAAAATAGGATGACAGGATTATAAGAAAATAAGCATTTTCTTTTGAATAAGGTACTTACATTTTGGTACTTTTTATGAAAACTGATCAGATAAGTACTTCTTTTATGAAAATAAGCTAAACTAAACACCTAGGTATGTAACTCACAATGCGCATTGGAAACTAGTAACTTGCAATGTGTATCCGGGATGGCTTTATCTTAGGTGGACCCGAGAATTCCAAGTTGATTTGGTAGCACTTGTAGTTGGTTTTACTTTACCTTATAAAACATCCACAGTTAGCTGATCTTTTGATGTGAGATGTCACATACACTCTTCATAGGTTCTTGTGTCATTGTTAGAATGTCAAACAATTCTATGAGAAAGTCCATGCCTTGAATACACGTGTAGGGGGTTTGGCCTTACCTTGTGCATTGTCTGTATAAAGCTTCCTATAGGATCTGGAGTGAAACATGCCATAGCTTGAATCAATATATTTGAAGACGGTTTACTTAAATATGTGCTCTTTTTCTCCCTTAGGTCATGTACACTTTTGGAGCATGGCTCATCATTTTGAGTTAATTTTATGCTAGTTTTTACATTACTCTAAAGTGTCAGCTCTTGTTCCTGAATTATGTTACATATCTTGTGGATTACACTTATTTTCATGAATACTGATTAAACTTCTTGTAAAAATGTTTGTGTATGTTTGTAATAACTATATTACTTGTTGCAATCACATGAAGTCAACACCACGATGACACGTAGACATTGTGATGAGGCTTATTGATTTAATCTGTCTTGATGAGCTGGGACTCTTATGTATCTTTTACCCATCTAAATGTTTATTTAAGTTACCCACTAAGCTTCGTTGCAAATGTATTTATTGAACCAATTCTTTTGGATTTCCTGATATGTATTTTAGGAATGGAATGCTCCAAGACCTAAGCACTTGCATCTGCTCAAAAAGGCTTTGGTGCATGGAATTGTAAGTAGGTTTGAGCTTTTCTTACTTTGTTGCGGTTCCCATCAAACTTCCAACATGTTTTTGAAATATTTGATGAGTAACTGGCACTTTGTATTTTTTAATAGTTGTACCCACTTTTCAGTTCATGACACTATAATACAAGATGTTATTTAATCGACATTTAAAAAGTTACAGATACTAAAGTATAATTTGGTGTAATCTAGGGGATGGAAAGTGTCGATCATTGATTATGAATTTTTACTCTTTTGGCTATTCAGTCTGATCAGCAACAAGCTGACTTGTGGTCTCCCTTACCCAAGCAAGGATGGGAAGCTTGTATTCATTCTACCAGTGTCCCTTGTGAGTTTCTTTTGTCTTGCGTTTCTATCATTTACTTTTCCGCAATGTATAAGGAATATGTTCTTATTCCTCGTATAACCTTTGCAAAAATGTGGGACACTATATTGGTTAGGATGTGGTGCTGAGCACTGTTAGGAACTCTGTTAGATATGAATTATACGACTAACAGAGTTCAAATAGCGTTGGAAATATACTAGTAAATAACCAAATTTCAAAGACAATATATCCGGAACTGTTTTACTTCTCCTTATATGTCCTCCAGTTTGTTGCTTAAAGTTTTGAAAATTTTCAACAGGAGTTTGAAAATAAGAACGAACTTTTTAGTATAAATTGAGCCTCTTCATGGAAATGCAAGCTCAATATGTGGTGGATGTCATACACCATACACATATATGGTAAATCCAGGAACTTTTTTATTTTAGAAACAGAAGTGAAATTTTACAATATTTATTTTGTAGCCCTCCCAAAGAAATTTCAAGGGTATATTCAGGTATTTCTTGATGGAGGATTAAATCAACAGAGGATGGGGGTATGTTCCTCTATCATGTTTTACAGATTGGTTATATCAAGTATAGCAGTATGTTTATTATATCTATTATTTTCATTTAGTAAATAAATAATTGATATTTGTTTCAATCATAATTTTTTTTAGATTTGTGACGCAGTAGCTGTCGCTAAAATCATGGGTGCAACACTTGTGATCCCATACCTTGAAATTAATCCCGTTTGGCAAGATTCAAGGTTATATGAGTTGGATATCGTTGCTTTCTTTCTTGCTTTCCAGTTCTTAATTTGTATTGGACTTGAAAGTGTATCTTGCAGTTCCTTTGCAGATATATTTGATATCGATCATTTCATCAATACCCTGAAGGATGAAGTTTCTATAGTCAAAGAGCTTCCCGAACAATACTCATGGAGCACTCGAGAGTATTATGCCACAGGCATACGAGCTACTAGAATTAAAACAGCACCAGTTCATGCTCCTGCAGACTGGTACCTTGAAAATGTTATGCCCGTATTGCAGAGGTTTGTCTGTGATTTTTTCGTCTTGAATTTTGTCATCATTTTCGGATGAATATATCCATATTCTGCTTTCGTCCTCTAATTGATATTGTTTTGTTTGTTCATTAATTTTTAATTGAGACACTTAAACATAACCCTTCCTTGGAATTATATTTTCCACCTAGAACATTAGGGGATCGGATTGTTTATAAAATATACACCATGTCTATTATGTGAAGACAACTTATATTAACATTATTAAGATATATCTGTTGCGGTTATGGATGAAATCCTCATAGGGCAGGTTCTAATTTATTGATAAAATAAGCATGAATACGGTTGCAGGAGTGCGAGTGCATAGTGCGGGGATACGGGAATTCGACAAATATAATAATATGGGTGCGGGGGACACGACATATATATATTAAAAAAATCATATATATTTTATGTTAATCATATTAAAACCTATCAACAAACCAAAAATTGCATGAGAAATGAATCGGGTGTATAATTTATTAATCTAAAACACAAATACAAGTAAAATCTTTAAGTTTATGCAAAAATGAATATGGGAATCAATACCTTTTTAATACCTAATGCACATCACATGGATACTTAATTTTGTGAAAGTCGTTAGTTGACGTAGATTCTGACTACAATTTCTGAAAATAAAATTTCAACTTATTGTTGTGAAAGAATCTGCGTGTCATACCGGATATGTGACGTGTATCCGACACGCTGACTCGGCATGTGACCCAAGGGTCCCTGCTTCTTAGATGAATTCAATCAGAGTCTTCCAACACTGAGAGTGGTGTGAAAATTAAAATCTTATACTTGAGTAACAAATAAAATTTTAAAATAATGAAACTAGTAAAGTATGGGAAATAAATCCTTTCATTATTCTTCTAAGCTAATCAGAGTATACCTTGTAATTTCTAAATATCAATATAATTTGACTTTATAGTTAATTACAACTAATTATATTGTTATATGTAATAAGCATAAGAAGGATTTAATCCAAAAATTTTGGTCCTCTCTTTTGCCAAAAGAATCTCATATCTTTAAACATAGACGATCAAGATTATATCATATAAAAAGGAACTTATTATCTTGAAAGGAAACCTACTATAAGGTAAAAGGGTTGTATGAGAATTGGATTTTCCAAAAATCTAAAATAAAGAGTAATTATAACTTAATAAGGAAATCAATTTAAGTTATACGTGATTAAATTTTTTTTTTCAATTAAGATAACTAGAAATATAAAAAAAAACCGTGCATTGCATCAATGACAAAATAGGCTTATAAGCTAGTCTATTTTTAAGTGATGACAAAATAGTAATTTAATTCATTTATCCGCATCATTACATCAATGTTCATGTATAGAGAACTGAACAATGCATGATCATCCTCGTGATATATCTACCTGATGAATGTTGTTTTGAAAAATCTCAGTTACGGAGTTGCTGCTATATCCCCATTCTCGCACCGTTTGGCTTTTGACAATATGCCTGCAGAAATTCAGCATCTTCGGTGTCGGGTAAATTTTCAAGCTTTGGTATTTACTCCCCAGATCACGATGTTAGGAGAGACCCTCATCAGTCGTCTCCGGGGTCATCCTACCGGTAGCAGTTCTGTAGGAACCAAGTCCTTCCATGAGAAAATAGATTTAATTGACAAAGGGGAAAATAGAAAGTTTGTCGTGTTACATCTTCGATTTGACAAGGTCTGATATACTCTGCTTTTTAACTTATATTTTATTTTTGCGAACTTTAAATTTCAGTTTTAAATACATTATGACAAGCAGTTGATTTATTGGTTAAGATACAGAGTCTTTCGTAGTCATAGGGGTTGGATTTTACTTTTAATCCATCTTTTTCAACAGACATAACTTAAAATGGTGGATTTCTTCAACCTTTATGTAGCACATGACTGTGGCTCATATGTTAGTGATATCATGACAACTGCCCCTCATGTTAATTTCCTGGATATATGCAACACATTAGGTTGTCAAAATGAGAGTCCTTGTACGGCTATTATTTTGGAATTAAAAACTTGATACTGATCAAGACTTCTACCAGTAATAACTTGACAAGATACAATGTCGTTCTATAGATAATACATATTAGTGTAGACTTGATAAAATTATTCTATCAAAATTTTCTGTTCAGTGAAATTCTAATCGATAATAATTGATTTAGAGTGTGAATTTAGATTTGTTCTTTTGCTCAGGATATGGCTGCCCATTCAGCATGCAACTTCGGCGGGGGTAAAGCTGAAAGGCTAGCTCTTGCCAAATACCGCCAAGTAATCTGGCAAGGGAGAGTCCTCAAGTCACAGTTTACTGATGAGGAATTGAGAGGTCAAGGACGTTGTCCATTGACTCCTGAAGAGATTGGACTGCTGCTGGTAGCTTTGGGATTCAACAATAGTACCCGATTATATCTTGCTTCCCACAAGGTATCTCATATTATCATACTCTCACAGATTCCTCCTTTCCTTGGAGCAATCATTTACCAGTTTTTTTTTAAACTTAAGAATTATTAATATTTGGCATCAAGATATGTCTTAGAATTTCTGGAGAATCCAACTATCACATTTGACGTTTTTACATACAACTTCTATTGTCAGGTCTATGGAGGAGAGGCTAGAATATCAACACTGAGAGAGTTGTTTCCACTTATGGAGGATAAAAAAAGCCTTACTTCTCCCGAGGAGAGGGCTGTAATTGAAGGAAAGGCTTCACTGTCAGCAGCAGTTGATTATTATGTTAGCATGCAGAGTGAAATCTTTATTTCTGCTTCCCCAGGCAATATGCACAATGCACTGGTAAGATTTTCAACATTTTTTTTATAAAATATTCTTCATGAAGCATACATTTTTTAAAATCTCTCAGAAGAGGGTGGTTAATTTGGCCCTCCTTGGGTCAAAATCCTTAACCTGCCAGTGCCCACACATGCCAATGTATTCATTGATAATCTTTGATCAAACACTGTTCCATCCAAGGCATTTCAACATTCATTTGTACAATATGAATCATGATTTAGAGCTAAGCTCACTGTTTTACTAAACTTCCCATGTCGTCCTTCCTCTAAGTGATAAAAGGCATGCCAATTGTATGTACAATCACTTGAACTGATGAAAGTTGTTAAGTATTAAATCTTAAGTATGTATTATAAATTGATGTTAACTATATGATACTATTGGGGCCTTCCTTTCCTTTAGAGGAAGGCCCCAATAGGATCATATAGTTAACACTCCCCCTTGTTCGAAAGCCCATTTATGGGTCGAAGAGTGGAACATCGGCGCCTAATTTTGGGGCATTAATTGCCTTAAATGTCCACGATAAATTGTGAGACTGTTGGGGGTGGCTGAGAATCGAATCTTAGTTCTTCCGCCAGCCTAAGCTCTGATCCCATGATAACAAACACATGTTGTTTATAGATGAACAAGGAAGAAAAAGAAAGGAAGATAAATATGTACACAATTGTATAACTGTATTCATTAAAGGGCTACATTGTTGATGAATTTTATCTATAAATGAAACTAAGCGGGGCTTTATATATAGCCCAGTACCTACTCAGTACAAAGACCAAACTACCCTTGTATTTTATTCCTCAACAATTGATATCAGATAAATGATGAGGGATCACTTAGAAGAAATGTGTCTGATCTAAGTGTAGCTTGAATGGTTATCTGTAATACTATTCCTTGTAATAATGGCAAGTCTATGTAAATGTGTTTTACTATATGGATGTGCAAACTGCAAACAATACCTTCATATTACTTTAATTTTTTTTTTTGTAGCTATGAGTTCATTATTTCCCTATCGAGTAGAATAAAAAAGAATGATTTTTTGTTGATTTCTCATCAGGTAGCGCATCGGGCATACAATAACATGAAGACTATTAGACCCAACATGGTCCTGTTGGGCCAACTCTTTCTAAAAACGGGCATGGATTGGACAGAATTCCAGCAAGCAGTACGGAATGGACATAAAAACAGGCAAGGGCAATTAAGGCTAAGAAAGGAGAAACAATCCATATATACTTATCCTGCTCCTGATTGCATGTGTCAAGCTTAATCTGTGAAGTCACCTGCTGCAAGAATTAAGAACATGCGACTGCTTGAGCCAAGTAATATTAGAGATTTGTTCCTAATTTAAGTATACATGCGCACATGGACATAGATATATGTCATCCAGTAAACATAGAAGCCAAAAGTAGCAAACATAGCTTGGAAATGGGTCTTTACTATTGAGATTACAGATTCAACTCAACACGTCATTTGGACATTCAACTGATATCAGCAAATGGTTGGTCATATGCGGGTTAAATCATATGGACACAGGACTGACCACACATGCCAACCTACACTGTCGCCTTAGACCGTGCTTTGGCTTGAAGACAGGTGTACACAAATTCTCCCTATTGGTACCACCATTCCTTCGTTTGAGTTTTGAAAGAGTGAATCTTGTAAGGCTTTCTTTGTTTTTGGTAGATGATATCATGCTCATTCTTTATGTGTGATTCCTGAGTACCAAGGAAGGTGTCAATCCTTTCTTCTGAAATGGTGTTTGGGCATTTTATTCCTCTATCCCTATTTTCGTTCTTGAAATGATTATTAATTGCAATTATATAATTACCCAGGCTTGTAATTTGTTTCCCAGTATATTCTTAGTACGAAGAGCGAGTATAGATTGAATGTACACCTTTTGTTATAAAGTTATTAATCCAACTTATTGAAAAATTTAAACATTTAGTTATTTTTATCATTTTATGTGAGATTTACGTCGGTGCAATCAAATTTCAAAATAAATAAAATGAATTAATCAATAAAATGAAATTTATTTTAGGATTGTAATGAGAGCAAGATCAGCTCAATATGTATTTCGATGTATTTTGATGATTAGATTTTGCGATTTAATGAGGTTTGACAGCATCTTGTTGTCTGTTCACCTCGCAGTTGCGATTTAATGAGGTTTGACAGCATCTTAACATGTTCACCTCGCAGATTTGTAACTTGATTATTCGATTATTTTACATATTTGTCTTTACTCGTAGATGAACTATATATATATATATGTATGTAACCTCAAATCAGTAAAGTTTAATTAGATCAAAGTGGAAGGATTCAAATAACCAAATTCGATTAATATCTGATTATTTAAATAAAACGGACATAAAAACAAACAAATGGAATATCCACAGCAAATACACGTTTTTGAGCAGCAAAGCAAACTTGTGGATATAATAGAAAGTAGAATGTAAATTATTTTAATCCAAAATCGAGGAGACTCGACAACGTCAATTTCAAGAGGTACCAAATTAAGATAAACTCACGTGTTTCAATCCCACTACACATTCCAAAAACCAATTGCCATTCTATTCCAACACGCTACACTTGTGTTAACCTCTACACAATCATTCCCCCACTTTTTCCGCAACCTCATCCCGTAAGTTTTCGATTCCGTTATATCGACCAACGAATTATCTTTTGTTCGTTCGACTTTAATAATACTGTTTCAATAGTATATGTTACTATATTTAATTTTTATATAATAGACTTCGAAGTTAACGTGTTTGCATTTACGTTGTGTGATAAATTGATTACATAATTAAATTACATGTAATTGATTTTGATATTAGTAATTAGCTTGACTTGTGTTAAATTGCTGTGTAATTGACTTTGATACTCTGTGTTTACTTGTTCTGTAGTAGTTTACAAATGCAAGTTTAAGCTACATGTGGATGTGCATTGTTTTGTTTTGTGATAATGGCTGCTTCCAGTTCCCTGCTATTCGTGCGGGAAGTAAATGCGCGTTGTACTTATGATAATCGACGGATTATGAGCCGTTACAAGGTCAGGAGACAGTAGGCTGCATTCGTTAATTGATCGTATTCGTATCCATGTTGCTCTGATTTGTTCTTTTTTCGCTTATTAGTCTTAGTTGGTTTAATGTAGGGAACAGTAAGAAAGGATCGGTTTCGTGTATTTAGTATTGCTCTTTCTTCCCATGCTGCGGTATGTGTTTGTAGACTTCACTCGTATTAATATTGTTTCTTGCTTTTCTTAATTATGATGCAATGTATGTTTACTTTGTTTTATTAATTGAATTAGGATTTATTCAATCAAAGTATTCCTGGTCTTGATGTCGTCATAGTGTTCCATATAATGTTTGGACATGATTTAAGAATGGCGTAGAAGAAAGTCGTTGTTTCAGTCATTTCATTTGTTTTCTCATCTAGTTTTATCCTCTTGGCAATTTAAGCGTGTATGGTTCTATTCAATTGACTATTGCATAAATGCTTTAAAATGTGTTTGCATTATTGCTTTAATAATGTCGTTGAAGAAGTTTGTCATTTCTTTTGTTTTTTTTATCTTGTTTTATCCTTCTAGCAATTCAAGTGTGTATTGTTCTGTTGAATACTTCAATTTACTATTGCAGAAAGTGATAATCCAACTAAATTCAGAGGAAAATTGACTTAAAACTTCCCTTGTGAGTTTGAGTACCTCATCTAAAATGATGACAAACACCTCCACTCTTCTTTTTGGAAGGTTATTTAAGTCTTTGAACCTATAATTTGAGTTCTTCTATACAATTTGTAATGTGAAAAAACATGTACTAAACCCCCATCAAATCCTTACAACAAGATGACATGATAAGTAAGGATAATTTCCACCAAAAAGTAGTTAGCTACAGCCTACAAGTGATTGCCTTAATCAAACTATCCCAAATTGAACCCAAGACAAGCTTTTAATTACTAACCGTGTTTTTAAGATAGTAATTTCATATTTGAAATTATACATTAGGTTACAAGTGACAAGGGGCAACAATTAAGATACAAGTAATTTGCTCATAGAACTAAGTCTGATGATTAAATAATCGATTTTACTTTTTCAATTGGAACAGTCTTGTTTATTAAACTGTCTGATAGCAAAGAAGCTTATTAAGGATTGCTTATTTTTTTCAATACAAAATTCATATCATTCTGTCCGATTTAATTGTCTTTTTTGACAGGAAAAATTCCCCTATTTGTGTGATCGATACGAATTAATATTAGATCGTTTTCAGTTTTGTTTATGGCATTTTGTTATTTTGCTACATCTGCAGTTACAGGATGCTTGGAGTATTCATCTAGTGAACTCAGTAAAACGGCATCTAAGTCCTGTACTTTCTAGATATAGTGTCTTCTTCTGCCGCTCCACTCTTACACCGACCAATGGACATGAAATTCCACTTGTGAAAAAAATTGCCACAGTGTTGACAAGGTAACAATTGTCCAACTTCTAGCAATTATGGTTTATTTGTTACACAACTAGAATTTGTTACCAGCAGAATGTTGTTGTACTACATATGGATGTTATATTGAATAGAACTTGAATTTCGATACATATTTTTTTTACTTCATTGACGATATATGTTAATATAGAAAGTGATGGAGGACATTTGTCTAAATGAATTATTTAGAAGTTCATCTCGGTGAGGGTCGTAGATAAGATGATGTAGTCGAACTTAGAAGCATATATGGATACAGCAGATGTGAAATCCAAAATCTTCCAAGGAAGGAACATAGTGAGGTTGCTACATACCTTTGTTGTGCTGGGTTTTTCCTATATATTAAATCCTACTTAACGAATACTTGGAACTAAATGACACTTAATAAAAAAAATGTGTTACATGATTTGATATTGACATGTTAAATGTCAAGTAATGTTTTTTCTATATGTATATTGGTTAAAATCAAGATAATACATTCTTTTCAAGTTGTGTAAGGTAGCCTCCTTGTTGCATACGTGTTTAAGTGGTCTGCCTATTTTATAAGAGCATCTCCAAGAGACTCCTAGCTCACTCTTTATAAATAATATAAATTATTGACTCTTAGTGATTTAATATGTACTCATCTCCAACAATGCTCTTTAAATTAACTCCTTAATCTATATTTTATTATTAAAAATATTTTGAATTCACAAAAGAACAAAAGTAAATGGTGAGGGAAAGATAGTGGGGTTAAGAATATATAATATAATAATAGTTAAGAGTGTAACTATGCTCTTAAAGTTGAGGAGAGTTCTCTTAGTGATATAAAGAGCCACTAAGAGTCTCTTGGAGCATCAATTTTGTTCTCACTCCTCAAATTTTTAGTTAAAGTTAGAATAAAGAGGCTATTGGAGATGCTCTAACTACATTAATGTATCGGAAGTATAACTGCTCTATCTCAAGAGTTCATAAGTTACATTTGTTTTATAGAATATACCACTGTTTTGTTTTTGTGCTTCGATTATTTTATTCGGAATTTTCGGAACATCTAGCACTTTAATGTTAAGTTACGGGATCCACTTCACCTTTCAAAAAAAAGGTTTTACTCATTTTCTAAAAACTCAAACTTGTGATTTTATATGAAAATTTGGATGCTATGAAATGATTATAAAACCTCATGATGAGGCTATATTGTACTCTGTACTAAAAAGGAGTATGTGTTAATGGCAGACTAAAATATATTGAACTGATAACAAGATACCCATTTTTTCCCTCCATCGCAGAATAATTGTAAACTTATAACTTTTATATATGATCACAGGTCATACAATGCTTTCCCTCGAGGATCCCTTGTGCTTCAGTTATTACCAGCAATTGGAATCCTTGCTTTTGCTGCATGGGGACTTGTTCCACTAGTGAGATCATGCCTAGCTCTTTTCCAGGTATGCATGTACATTTCAACCAAATCACATTTTTTTTTTGAAAAAAATATGAAGGCCTACAACTTTTGAAACTCACTTGAACAATCTGATGCAGAAAAATGATAATAGTTGGAGAAGTAGCAGCACACACTATGTTTTGACGTCGTATGTTCGACCTTTGCTTTTATGGTCTGGTGCAGCACTAATCTGCAGGTTATTACCAGAGTCCACAGTCCACACTCCATAGTCAATTTATGTAATATGTAGCATGGCAGTTGTACTGTACTAGACACACAGCCAAAGACCTAGACCATTGACCATTTTAGTACTAACTACTAACGCCTTGAAACTTTCAGAGTATTGGATCCTGTTATTCTACCTTCAGTTGCAAGCCAGGTCGTCAAGCAAAGACTTCTCAGTTTCGTACAGTCATTATCTGCAGTGCTGGCTTTTGCCTATTGTTTTTCAAGGTAAGGAAACGTACATATTTATGGTCTGTGACGTCTGTCCCTTTGCAAAATATTTTTTTTCTTTTGTTCAATATGAAAGGCAAGCCAAGTTTAAAGGACCTCTACCATAATTGTAAAATGGCATGAGCGCGGTAACACAAGCCAGAGGTATCCTTAATATTACTTATCAGTCTGGGTATGAATTAAAAACCCATAATACTTTAGACCAGATGTCCTATTTATCACCGGGAGTTGGTGATGGACATGAGCTTCCCTCTAGTTTTACTACATATCTGGTTAGATTTAGATAAAATGTCTGCTTACTGTTTTTGATAATTATTACAAACTTTTCTCAATTTTATGTCTATTTATTTATTTAACTATATTTTTTTCTACAATGTTGAGGTTAATAGTGAGATAGAATGCGAGTTATTCAATCATTCATGTTGAACAAGATACATATGGTAAAGGATTGTAATGTTTATACATTGTTTTGGCAGCTTGATTCAACAAACACAGAAGTTTTTCATGGAAACGAAAGATATTAGCGATGAAAGAGATGTATGTCATTCTTATATAACTTTGTCTCACAATTATGTATCCTTATTTTCTAAAAGCTTTAGAATTGAAGTGTCAAATGTGACATGTGTGCATTGTGTTTTAACATAAAAAGAGCAGCAATCATATATATAGTGCCTGTAGAGCTAATCTATTTTACCTCTTATTAGAGGCAAGAAGATTATAAGGATTAGAGGATCCAAACACCTCCAATCTGCAAAAACTTGAGAGTATTAAGGAGAAATGTTGAGGGTGTTGGTGTGATAATGCATTTCCTTATATAAGGGTTATTGCAAATGGGTTTCCCGTATCGCTTGAGATTTTTTTCTACCGCAGCCAGTACACAGCTTCCCGAAGTAGCTCAGAAGAATATTTAGTTTTTTTTTTGTTTTTTACCATTAATAGAATAAGCGAATGCGAATCTCTTGATGTAGAAATCTGGTTTGAACCTTAAATTGCAATTATATATTTCCGATCTCTGAGACATCTATAATTAATTATTTTTGGTTCCTTATGTTTTAGACTTATTTTACAATATTATAATTTATATTGACAAGCATGGTACCCTAATTTGCAAACAAACAGTTAACTGCATGGTTCCAAATAAATTTTATTACTGAACTACGTTCTGGCTTTTCAGATGGGTTTTGAATTTGCTGGAAAAGCAGTTTATACTGCTGTATGGGTTGCTGGTGTTTCGTTGTTCATGGAGTTGTTGGGCTTCTCTACCCAAAAATGGCTTACTGCCGGGGGTCTTGGTACTGTGTTGATTACTCTTGCTGGACGTGAGGTACAGACCACCTTTGTGTTTTCACTTTTGTTTCTTCGAAAGTGTTCATTTTATAAGGTGGTGAAAGGCCGTGACAGATAAATGCAAAAGTTTGGATAATCACAAGAAAATATATATATAGAGCTTCCTTTCATTGAAGAAATAAGTTTACGGACATCAATATCTTCCTTTGAAATTTTCAGATTTTCACAAACTTTCTTTCAAGTGTGATGATCCACGCATCAAGACCTTTTGTTTTGAATGAATGGATTCAGACCAACATTGGGGGCTATGAAGTTTCTGGTACAGTTGAGGTTTGTAATCGTGATCCTGATGCCCTGTGTTAAAGCCTTATATTTTCACTCTTCCGTATAATCTAATATTTAAACCATATAAAAGGGTTACAGAAGATAGATAGAGAACAACATGCCTGTGTGCTCATAAAAAAGTTTATAGTTATGAAATTAGTAGCTATGAGGAGTTGGTAATATACATTTTAGTGAATACAGAAACTCTCACCTTTTTTTTTGTTTTAGCTTTTCAAATCTAGTTTCACATTTACATATCAGAATATACTAAAAATAGTAAAAGAGAAGCATTCTTGTGCTTTAGTCTCTGAAAATATTTGGCAATCTCCCACAACATAACATTTATCTCCTTCAAACGTTGAAGAAGCCTTTGGCAATACCTACCTTCCTTTCTTATTCCTTACTAGTTTCCAATGATTTTGAAGTTGACAGTTACTCATCTTCCTCAATTTTTTCCTAGAAACTTAATTATCATAGTTAATATTTCTACACTCCAATGCAAGACAATGACTTTTATTCCTACAAAGTCTTTGGAGAACTGACTGTTGCATTTCAATAATTTGAGGATGCAAGCTTTCTAGAACCATAAATAAGCACCATATCTGAAAAACTAAAGCTTATGGTTGTTATTTAGTTTTAACTTCTTTGCTTTCTTGTCCATTTTTTTCAAAAAAAAAATTATAATTTAAATTAATTTTTTCAAGGTTAGATGCTCAGAGTCTATTACTGTACCTTAATAGAATTTGGCCCTTCTGTATTTTTGCATAATATTTTTGATCCGGTAATTTTCGTATGTCCTTATATCATCTAGTTACTACTTTTTGTTTCAGCATATAGGCTGGTGGTCCCCAACAATTATAAGAGCCGATGATCGCGAAGCAGTTCACATTCCAAACCACAAATTCACAGTTAATGTCGTGAGGAATCTTACTCAAAAAACTCATTGGCGAGTGAAAACCCACCTCGCTATTAGTCACTTGGATGTCAACAAAATAAATGTGCGTCGAAACATAGAATAGTTAATTATTTTATTGATAACTAAAATATGCTTTGCTGTAATCCTTGTGATTTCTTTTATGTCTGAAATCTTAATCCCGTGAGCAGAACATAGTAGCAGATATGCGCAAGGTTTTGGCTAAAAATCCACAAGTAGAACAGAAAAATCTGCATCGACGAATATTTTTAGACAATATTGATCCGGAAAACCAAGCACTTCGGGTAAGCCTGTCATCTGTCTTCTTTTTCTGCAAGTCTCTTGATTTATTGCTCAAGTAACCAGACAAGTGAATGAACTTGGTGAAATGATTACGGGTTCTTGGTACCAGCTGACCCCTTTGATTTTTTCATTATGCAATCTACAAGTTTTTAACATAAGAATAAAGAGCTAATGCCCCCAAAAAGTGCAATGCTAATTTTTTTTTCTGTTTTGCCACTATCTATTTACTTTAGCCATTTAAGTGCTTGTCAGAGTTGACTTCTGAATTACATTTGTGGCGTATCAGACCATATATAATTATTAATTTTTTGCATTAATGATAGACTGGTTATTAATTAAGTATATAAATAGCAATTTGTTATACTTAATAAATGCATCAAATATAGCTGTCATAGTTGTATTTCAGTGTCAGTTAAAATTCGAATAAAACTCTGATGGAATGCATTATGGTTGATCTGGTAGTTTGATATATATTAGATCATATGGAGGCCAAATTACATATCTAACATACAATTTTCTCTCCATAATACATTTCTCATGGGTAGTAGAGTAAAACCTATGAACTTCCGCAAATTATAGTCTTTGTGAAGTCTTCTAATAGAAGAGATCATTAACCGTTTTTTATTTTTTATTCACTTTCGTTCTTGTGTTTTTGTTTATGAAAAATGTTCAATGTGATTGGTTAAAGGGTCAAATTCCTAATATAAATTGTAAGGGTTCTAATGTCCTTTGCTACTTGGAGGGACTGGATACAATCCGGTATTCATGTTGGTCTAATCTAACATTCTCATTCTTTATCTTAATAATCTCGATTAAGGCCCTATATCTTCTTTTCATTAAATCCTAAGAGTGCAACAGTATTATGTACTGTATAGCGCAGCTATTGAATTCATATAGCTTGGACCGTAGGCAATATTAAGCTTGTGATTCTGTGAACATTGTTCCTTGCATTGCAAAAATCATAAAACTATAATACTCAAAAACAGAGCTATCTGCAGTTCCTTTTCTCTGTTAATTATTTCAAAGGATAGAAGTTGTCTTGAGTGTTAATATTTCTTTTTTTGCCCGTCTTATTTCACAGATTATGGTGTCTTGCTTCGTCAAAACCTCACGCTTCGAAGAATACATGTGTGTCAAGGTAATAATTTCTCATAATAATCAAATAAAGTTGAGTTAATTAGATTAATCTCAGCTCTCCTAGAGATTTAAACCATGCACATATATATTCGTTTATTTACTTAGTGTTTGGATCATATTGCTGCTATGTGTCGCGCATTCTGTGAATGAGGATACACCTAAAAAGAAGCATGCCTGTTAAGATATCTAAACTAATTTCAAGTTCTCATAGCCCAAACTTGGCATGCACATCAACTTCTAGTTAAGGGGGAAAACTTGGCAAGGATTTTTTGCAGAGGTGTTGCATTATCCTGAAAACTCTTGCAATTTCCTGGATGCAAGAACAAGTATAAAATATGAACCCTGCTTCGTACGTAAAAATTACAAATCAATATTAGTAAAATTGTGGCCATAAGAAAGGTCGATTTTCTATTTGTTTGTCATTCTTACCAAGACGTAATGCAATTCTTTGTAGAAGTAACATTGTTTATTTCTGTATCTATATGTGGTTTCTTTGATCAGTTTTTCGTGATGCATAAGCTCTATGATGTTCATCATTTAGTTACTGTGATGATTTGTTGTTCCTCCTGGTGATGACATTGTTAATTTTTGTCACTTTATGTCTTTTATGTCTTTTATGCATTAGCTCAGGTTGATTTGTCTTTTATGTGTAGGAAGCTATATTGCTGGATCTCCTTAGAGTTATCAGTCACCACCGCGCCCGCCTTGCCACGCCTATTCGTACCGTGCTGAAAACATATGGTGAGGCAGAAGCAGAACGTTCACCATTTTCTGACTTGTACACACGTACCAGACCTGCAACGAACCCCCCGTACTTGCTGATTGAGCCTTCTAAAATCAACAACGATGAGAAAACCAAGGTTTCAGCTAAGTCAGACTCCAACCTAGAAGTCAAGGAAGGATCAGCTCTGAATAATTCTGAAACAGATGCTAAGGATGCATCAGCATCTACCTCTGGTTCCAACTCAAATGGAAAGGTCGACGAGATAGCAGCATCAAGTGCCGAGATCTTAACTGCAGCACCAGGAGAATCCATTTCGAGTAATTCCAAGAAAAATATTCAATATCCAAGTGATGTAATTAGTAGCAATTCAGGAGGCACTGTAACATCAGGCGAATCATCTGTCTTAAACACTTCTCGTGTTTCCCAAGAACCTGGGAGACAGAATTCTCCTGCAAAGCCCCAAAAGCAAGACACTGAGAGGTCTGTTTCTCTATTAGAAGACAACATATTACTCGGTGTTGCTTTAGATGGAGCAAAACGAACACTACCAATAGATGATGAAGACATTCCTCACTCTTCTACCACCGAGGAACCTACCGAGCTGGCTTCAAGCCGTAAAGGAAACGGATCGACAACCCTGAGCAAGGGAAACAAAGATGATCAGAAGCCTCCTCGCAGGACAGATCAGCGCGAGAAAGATTGAGGTAACGCAATCAATATCCAGAAGGCACAAAAACTACTTCCCTGTCACAAGACATGCTTGAAACTAATATTCAAGGGTGGCAAATGCAGTGTTCTAGAATTTCTCCCACTGTGTAGTAAACAATATATTGAATAACTTGTATATTGCACTCTAACATATATGGTGCATGTATGTAGTACTTGTGAGATGCAGACCGAGCACATATCACTATAACAGAGATGCCACTTCTTTTAGTGTGGCATTTGAATTGTTTATTTATTATTTTCATACTTTTTGGGTTGCAAAATTCTAAAAATTTATTGTTACTTTGTTGAAAGTCGTGAAGTACATTGGAAACTAAAGTGATTACCTTGTACCAAATTATTTGTCCCATTTAACTTTTAACTTTTAAGTGTATTTAAAGGTGGCTTGATTGTATATTTTTTTTTATTATTTTTAAAATTTTACTTTTATGAATAAAAATTTAAATCTTAAATTTTTATATATAAAAAAAAAAAATTAAAAATTACAGAAATATGCGGTCAAGACATCTTAAAATACGTGTAAAAATCAAAAGGGATAACTAATTTATGATGTAGAGATTATAGATTTATTTCGATATTTAAACTTAAATACACCAGAATTCGAATCATTTAAAAATTAAAAAAAAAATAATTGATATTTTGAGATATAATTTTTTTAATAGTTAAATTCAAGCACAATAGTTTTGAAAGTTTAGGATTTGTAAACTTACCTGAAGTCCAAGATATGTTTCCCGACTTCTTCTCGTTCCGGGTTTTCTAATCAACAAATATCATAATTTTAATCAGTATTCTTAATCCCATCACCAACTTATATTTCTAATAAGTACAATACTTCATAATTTTCACTATTCGACCGACTCGAAATAAGTACCAATCCTTGGTCGAAACGGGCGGTCAAAGTCGTCTTCTAGAGTTGACTTTACCTAATGTTACTATTACGTGACTCGCACTCTAACATTTTAAATAAATCAAAAAATTAATATTTTAATATGAAACCATCTCGAGGAGCTTCTTTAGTGCTTTTAATATCATAAAAATTTCATTTTGATAAAATGAATTTAAATTGGTGAAAAGAATTTTAAAATTTCGGTCAACTACATAGTTTTACTATTCATACCGCTTTCACTAAAACGTTGATTTCTCTCAAACTGTTAACTCAATGGATGTACCGCTTTCGCATGCGCGATCCAGACAAAATTTAGAACAGAATATTTGAAAATGTTTTCTGGTAATAGGAGTGAAAATCCCGAATCACCAGTTTTCAAGCAGTGGGTTGCGTTTGGTGTTTTTACTCCACACGATCTCGACTTCGACATTTTTATAAAATTGAAAATCAATATTTTTATTTGAAATTTTTATGGTATTTAATAAACTCTATTTCTTACTCTTTGTAAAAATTTCATAATTTTTGAATAATTCTTGAATAATTATAAGTTGATCATTTCTATTTGCAAAGTTCATAATTTGTAGCAGATTTTGTCGCGTAAATCGTTTTTACTAAAACGGTCATAATTTTTATCCGTAAATCAAAATCAAGTGATTCAAGCGCCTGAACAATTCTCGTAACATTTTCTATCACAATTAGGTCTTATTATTCTCAAATCAACTTACTAAAATTTCGACCATCACATTAACCTAAAATTAAGACTTCGACCATCACATCAACAAACCAAGACTTCGACGCTCAAATCAACTTACTAAAATTTCATTATAAAAAGGGATTAAAAAATTATTAACAAGAATTATGTTTAAAATACATTATTACTTCGAAATACCTTAAACGAATGAACTTAATTGTTTTTATTTCATATCAATTTAAATTATTTTTATATTCTCTTTGGTGACTACGATAAAATTAGCCCAAGGCCCATCCCAAGGGTGCAAAGGAAGTACTATAAATTCATTCATATACTCGTCATTTTTACGGATCTTTTTATCAGCTTAACCCTAATCTCTCTCTCTCTCGGCGAGACTCAGAATTTGCGAAGGTAACAACACTATCATTGATTCTTCTCTTGCTCATTTGCGTATTGTAATTAGGGCTTCATAATATCCTTATATGTTTGTATTGTATGTATTTTCATGATCTATCAAGGCTTCACAAAATTGCACCATTAAATTGTTTGTATGCATATTTGCATATTTACACTCACAGAATAGGGAGAGAGAGGGAGGGAGGGAGAGAAGTGAGAGAGAGAGGGAGGGAGAGAAGTGAGAGAGAGAGAGGGAGGGAGAGAAGAGAGAGGGAGGGAGGGAGAGAGAGGGAGGGAGGGAGGGAGAGAAGAAAGAGAGAGAGGAGGGAGAGAGAGAGAGAGAGAGAGAGAGAGAGAGAGAGAGAGAGAGAAGTGAGAGAGAGAGAGAGGGAGGGAGAGAAATCTAATTAAGTGTCTTGTGGCAATACCTAATTTCTTCACAGACACGCACGCTCAAGTTTTGATAGAAGTAATGAAGATGTTTGAGGCTGGATTTATTGCATGATGTAGTTTTTTGATTGATTTAGTAATATCTGTTTATTTTTGTGTTGTGCAGTTTTATTTGTGATTTTTGATTTTCGAGACCTAGTTTTAAACAACAAGATGGATTCCAAGTTTTGGAGTGCTCAGGTTTGTAACGACTTTCGGATTTCGGTTACTATCTCGATTTTTGTTTTACCATTTATGTTCCGTGTCTGTGTCAATCATTCTACTAATTTGTAACAATGTGTGTGTTTATGTTATTTATAATGGTTGAATTAATGATAATTTTATTTTGGCGGTGTTTTGTGGTAATGTAGGGGGGGAACAGTACCACCGAAGATGAAGAGAGTGACATTGATGTTGATAATGATAATTGGGATGCGGAAGATAAGCCACATAAGGACGATTATAATAAGTATCTAATAGATTCTTCAAGTGATGATGATGATTCTATTGAGCGGAAGCGTGTTATTAGATCTGCCAAGGATAAGAGGCTTGATGAATTGGCTGCAGCTGTTGATCTGTTAAAAAATGGAATGAAGATTAATGATTGGGTCAGTGTGCAGGAGAGTTTTGATAAGGTTAATAAGCAGCTTGAAAAGTTTATGAGGGTTACCGAAGCGCAAAAAGTTCCGAATCTTTATATTAAGGCTCTTGTGATGCTTGAGGACTATCTGCAGCAGTCTTTGGCAAATAAGGAGGCTAAGAAGAAAATGAGTAGTAGTAATGCCAAGGCCTTGAATGCAATGAAACAGAAAGTGAAAAAACATAACAAAGAGTATGAGGAGGCGATGAATAAATTTAGAGAGAATCCGAAGAGCGAAGATGATGGTGAAGCGGATAAGACTTCGGATGATGATGGTTTGAGCTGTAGCGAATCCGATGATGACCTGTTGAAGCCTAGGTCGGATTCAGGAGAAGATGATGACAAAGATGATAAAGCTGGTCCTGGTTGGGAGAAGAAAATGAGCAAGAAAGATAAGCTTATGGATAAGCAGTTCCAGGATCCAAGTCAGATCACGTGGGATTTCGTCAACAAAAAGTTCAAAGAGACTATTGCTGCACGTGGAAGAAAGGGGACAGGAAGAGTTGAGCTCGTTGAGCAGCTTACCTTCTTGCCGAGGGTGGCCAAGACTCCTGCTCAAAAGCTGGAGATTCTTTTTAGTTTAATCTCTGCACAGTTTGATGTAAATCCAAGTCTAAGTGGGCACATGCCGGTCAATGTGTGGAAGAAGTGTGTGCAAAATATGGTTCTTGCACTTGACATTCTTGCTTTGTATCCAAATATTCTTGTTGATGACACAGTGGAGCCTGATGAGAATGAAACGCAGAAAGGACCAGAGTTTAAGGGGACAATCCGGATTTGGGGAAACTTGGCTGCTTTCCTTGAAAAGATAGATGTTGAGTTCTTCAAGAGCCTGCAAATCATTGATCCTCATACTCGTGATTATGTTGAGAGGCTAAGGGATGAGCCTGTCTTTCTTGTTCTTGCACAAAATGTACAGGAATATTTGGAACGGGTTGGGGATAATAAGGCTGCTGCTAAAGTAGCCTTAAGGAGGGTTGAACTCATATATTGTAAACCGCAGGAAGTATATGATGCCATGAGAAAGCTGGCTGAGCAAACTGAAGATGGAGAGAGTGGAACCACTGAATTAAGTGGGGGCTACAAGTCAGTTGAGGGAAATAAGGGTCCACCTGAATTTGTTATTATTCCAAAGCTTGTTTCACGGAAACCCACCTTTCCAGAAAGTGGCAGAATGCTGTTGGATATCCTAGTTTCTGTCATATACAAGTATGGAGATGAGCGAACAAAGGCCCGAGCAATGCTTTGTGACATATACCATCATTCTATAATGGATGAGTTCTCAACTGCCCGTGACTTGCTGCTGATGAGCCACTTGCAGGATAGCATACATCACATGGATATTTCGACCCAAATACTTTTCAATAGAGTAATGGCACAGCTTGGCCTGTGCGCATTCAGGGCAGGGCTTATTTCTGAATGCCATGGTTGCCTCTCTGAGCTATATTCAGGTGGGAGGGTGAAAGAGTTGCTGGCACAGGGTGTCTCCCAAACCCGTTATCATGATAAGACTCCAGAGCAGGTATATATATGCTCTTTCTTTTTCTTTCCTTTTTTATGTAGACATAAACTTTGAGCTAAACCTATCTTATCTATGGTATTATGCTTTTACAAATTCATTGGTAAAAAGTTGTACCTCCATAAGTTGACTGTCCGTCCCATAATGACATTATATATAACATATGATTTTGGAAATTGTTATCCTACTAGAAGAGTATGTAGATGTTAAAGACAACAACCATAATGAACATCAAAATTTCATTAATTCATTAAGATGTTGACCCAAAAATCTATTATGCTGCCTTTAACTGAATGAATCCTTTGTGTGATATTTCGTGGCATCCAAATATGGATTAGATAAGTGATAATAACTGAACTTAGTTGAGTTTCTCAAATTTGAACATTTTCCTTTCTGAATGTTATTAATAACTTTTCCTTAGCATGAGTGTATTTGTTGGTCTTATGGAAGGTAAAGGTATTAGTGTGGCACATACAAATAGTGAAGTGTTTTTGCATCTTTTTGTAAAAAGAGGCTCCACGAGGGATATTTCGTCCTGTTTTTTGTGAAATTAATCACAGTGGTTTACCTATTCTATGTACTACTGTCTAAATAGTTGATGTGGTGTTAGGGTATCCTTGTTATCTGGGACTAGATTTATCGTTTTGAATTTAAGTAGAATGTATAAATATTAGAGAAAATATGGAAAATATAGGATTTATAAGACATTAATGTTAATTTCTTATTTCACCTGCAAATTAAACTTGTCATCAAGTACTTTTGCCATCAGTTGATACTTTAACAGTGGTAGTGTGTTGGAAACTTCTTTTAGCATTAAAGTTAGCCTTTAAAGGTACACATGTGTGAACTGCCACTATAGCTGAGCCTTTGTAAGTGTAACAGTATAGTTATCTGCCAGCCATGATAGAGCAAGATGTCTTTAAAATCCCTGTACTTTTGTTGAATCCCCCAACATTTTAGGATGATTTGTACATGTAATTATAAAGGCGAGACTTTAATTTATGTATTACTTTCCATACATCTACTTGTACTGAATTTAAACATTTTGTTTCTTCTACACAGTGCAGATTATCTTTGTAGTATTAGCTGAAAATTTTAACACACACTGGTACTTGGTATAATTTATTTTGATTGCTTAAAAATTGACTCTCTGCATTTGAATTACCATCAGGAACGAATGGAGAGGAGGCGTCAGATGCCTTATCACATGCACATAAATCTTGAGCTTCTAGAGGCTGTACATTTGATATGTGCCATGTTACTTGAGGTACCCAACATTGCAGCCAACACTCTTGATGCAAAACGCAAATTCATCAGTAAGACGCTTCGCCGGTTGCTTGAAAGCAGCGAGAGGCAGACGTTCACCGGTCCCCCTGAAAATGTCAGGGACCATGTGTTGGCTGCCACAAGAGCTTTGAGCAAAGGTGACTTTCAGAAGGCATTTGAAGTTATCAAATCCCTTGATGTCTGGAGGCTGCTTAAAGACCGAGATAATGTTCTTGAGATGCTGAAGACCAAAATAAAGGAAGAAGCACTGAGGACCTACCTTTTCACTTATTCACGGTCATATCAGTCTCTGGGCTTGGACCAGCTTGCCGAGATGTTTGATCTAACAGATTCACAAACATACATTATTATAAGCAAAATGATAATCACTGAGGAGCTCCATGCAAGTTTGGATCAACCATCACGGTGCATAGTATTTAATGAGGTTGAGCACTCTAGGCTGCAGGCTTTGGCATTCCATTTAGCAGAGAAGCTGTCAGTCCTTGTGGAAAGCAATGAGAGAGCAGTGGAAGCAATAGCTGGAGTTGGTCTAGACCCGTTATCTACCAGGCGCAGGGATGGTCAGGATTATGCTACTGGTGGTGGTGGAGGTAAGTGGCAAGATAACATGCTTTTCTCACACGGAAGGCAAGGCAATTATGGTACTCGATCTGGATATGGTGGCGGGAGACCATTCACACCTAGTGGCACCGGATCTGGATATGGTGGTGGTCAGGCACGAGGAGGGTATTCTTCGGGTTATCATAGCACTCGATACCAAGATTCTTCGTATATAGGCACAGGTAGAAGCTACCATAATAATTCTGCTCGGGGAGGCCAGATGGTCAGCCTAAATAGAGGGATGCTGGCTTTCTGAGTCTGGAGATTCTTTAATATCAAATTTGTGAAGGGCAATTATTTATTTTAATCTGATCCCATTGGATATATTTAGAGATTCTACTTGTTATTAAGGATGTTACCAAGATATTTTTCTTAATACTGTATTAAGACATTTTTACGAATATGCCAAATTACGTGTTAAATCTTAATGCTGTTTACGGTAATCAGTGCTCTTGAGTCTCGGGTTATTTGCAAGTCTGCATATCTGGAGCCATATCTGTGCTACAGTTTATTGTCCAGGAGAAACACATGACAGCGTCAGGGGCTGCTCATGGGTTAGCAAACTCGTTCAAACCAACTCAAACCAACCCTTAATTGTGCCGACCAAATCGAACCATCCAAACTCATTGGTTAGTTGGCTTAGATTTTCGTTGGGCCGATTATATTGGGTTGGTTCGTATTTTAACTTTTTAAACTCCTAACACAACCCAACCCCAACTCATTTCCATTATATATTATTGATTCCCAACCTATTTTGATTTTGGACATAACTTGCCCATAACTAATAACAATAATATATTTTAAATTTTAAATTTTATTTTATTTAAATATGTACATTTAAATTATATAAAAATTAAAAATAACCTTACTTAATTTTAGTTAAATATGTACATTTAAATTATATAACTTTACTTATAAATGTATAACTTTCAAAAGCCATTTCATTGGGATAACATTTATAAGTGAAAGTTATACATTTTAAAAAAAAAAATTATTAGTTATAATTGAAAATAGAAGTTAGAAATAGATAACAAAAAATGATAAGAATAGATATTTAACGAGCATTTTTAGTTAAATCACTTTAACATCATTAATTTTGATTTTGATAGAATTATAATGAAGTTAATATGGAGGAGTGACAATCCATGAAGAGCTCACTCAGATAAAGGTCCGTAGAGAACTATTATTTAAAAAATATAAATATATAATTTACTTCATATTTAATCGCATATAGTTACAAATTTTAATTACCAAATTAAAAATGAAGTTGCACAATTTTTTTTATTTAAAAAATCATTAAAATTTGATGAAATAATTTAAAGTGATTCTGTAGTGAAATCACAGTAAAATCACACTTATCCAAAAATATTACACAACATAATAAAATTTAAAATCAATTATTTTTTTCAAATTTCAATTGTTAAGCGTTTTATTATATTTAAATATAATTATTATTCTGCATTAGCAATGAATTTGATGAAAATCTATAATAAAATCAAGGGCTCTACGGTTTTCTATACAAGAGGGTTCGAAAAAGGCCAATATGAAATTGATTTTTTGTCTATCATGCCTTAATTCACATAATTCTTTATCAGTTTTTAATCAAATGTGTCTTCTAATCACTAGAAAATTAGTTTTTTAACTATATAGTTAAGACAAATACCAAAGTTGTTTTTTAAAATTTGAATGGTATTTTTGACCTCGTTTAAAAAATGGTTGAAAAACACAAAGATAGTGGTGTAATTTAGTTGGGGCGAGCCGGGTGTAAATTGAGTCCGATTTAATTGAGTTGAGCTGGTTCGTTTAGCTAAACCTCTACCCAAACCTGACTCGTTAATTTTTACGAGTCGAGCCGAGACGACTCATTTAGCTAAATGAGTCGATTTTAACGAGCGGGACGAGCCGGCTCGTTCAATTTTACACTAAATCGAGCCTAAAACGCTACCCAAATTCAGCTCGTTTAATTTCATAAGTCGAGTTGAGCTGACTCGTTTAATTAAAGGAGCCGAAACCTCTACCCGGACTCGAGCTCGTTTACGAAACGAGCCGAACCCAGTAAAACGAGTTCGAGCCGAGGGAGCTCGCGAGTTTCCCAGATCGTATTACAGCTTTTGATAAAGATAATGAATATTCTTGGGTTTATATGTTGGTAAAATTGTCGGTGATTCTAACGGTTGCAACTGCAACAATTAATAGAGAATTTGCAGCCGAAAATATTTTCAATAATCTAATATATAATATCATATTTTTGACTTTTTTGAGCCGAGCTCGAGCTTATTTCGAGTCGAATGAAGCAGAACATGTCAAATGTTCGGCTCAAGCTCGTTAATTTTTTTTTCGACCCCTCTTCTATTCTTATATTCCAAGTTGGATCCGCAGCCGGTATTACTAATTGTAACAGTTTTGTCGTGTGATTTTATTACTTATAATTTGGTTAAGTTGGACCGTTGGTAATGGTAGATGCTCATGTAGCGGATAGATACTTTAGAATTTGGTCTGCGTCGGCTTGGGTTGAATTGTTAATAGAAGCAACAACTGTATATTTATACTACTACGTAAACTAATATTTTTTTTGTCAAGAATGACTACTACGTAAACTAATATTAAATCTTTGTCATAAACAAACCAGAAGTAACATAATGTTTGCATAATCTAGTATCTGTTCTCATAATATCTGTTCATAAATTTTCAGGATAAACGATAATCGAACTCTTTTTGAGGGACAAATTAGGATTTTAAGTACTATTTCATATTTAATATTATAAACATATGTAACAAGCTGTCTTTCGTAGTACACCTAAAACACCTGCCTTCAAGATTTCATTCTAAGTTATCGATTCTCGAGGTATATTCATTGCTTTTGTGTGTTTTACTACTTCATCATGGTGAATCTTGTGTTAAGTACTGAATTCTTGTCCTAATATTGACTGCTTGTATTAGTTTTTCAGTTGATGTATGTTTATTTGTCTATATCTGTATCTGTACCTGTGTTGTCTGAAAAGTTGCAGTTATGTAATATTTGTCGAGTTTTTGTTTTAGAAAGTACTGATCCGAGAAGGGAAAATTAGAAACAGCTTTGTTAATTTCATTATTGAATTATATGTATGTTCTTTTCCCTCTTGGCCGTGTGATTGTGTGTTCTGGATTGGATCATTTGTATGTTCTGTTCACGGTAGATCGTGATCGTGATCGTGATAATTAAGCGAAGAAAGTGGTGAGTTATTAATTGTGCAAAATTTGATATGTTGATTGGGGATTGTTTCTGGACTAGGTTTCTGGTGGGAAGCACTTCTGTCTTACACATTTAGAATGTGGGGTTAATACGAGTCGTTAGTAATCCCTTGCTCCCGAGTTTTAAAAAGGAAGGAAAGCACGTGGAGGTTAAGTAAATTAGTTTTACAGTTTACTTCCCTTCGTAATCGTGCTCCAGAGTTTTTAAAAAGAGTGAAAATAAGTGTTAATGAATGCAAATTTGACAATCTTTCATTTCAAAACTTTCACTCTAAAAATGGGATGAAAGTACTTTACCTCCTAATCACTGAATACCTTCCCATTAAAAAACTCGGGAGCAAGCCCTAAGAGAACCATTTTTCGTATAGAAAAAAGAAGCAAAAGCAAATTGTGTTCGGAAATGATTGACAAGCTCCGAGTTTAGAATGTGTTTATTTTTTGCAAGTTGTATCATAAAACGGTTCTCTAACTTACACAAGCTTTTTAGCAATCTTCTGACTTGAATCTTGATCCTTGGCTATTAATCTCCTGATGCTTAGTAAATCTACTGTTTGCATATGTTCAGGAATTCAGGAAAAAGGATAAATTCTCTTCAGATCAAGAGTCTTTTGGTGTCGCTGGATATGGCAGTAGCATTTACCCGTTTGTCTTGGTGGTTGCGGAGGGGGAAGCATCAAGAACCCAGAGTCTCCTATATATCTTCTTTGAACTCTGGACCTGATGCAGAATTAAAAGATTCAGATATGTTTACATCATCTATGGGCCATGGAAAGAATGCGGCGTCCAAATCTAAAAGGGTCAAGAAAAACTCGAAAAGTCTTGAGCAAAGGAAAGCTGTTAGAGAGTATGATGCTGTGATTGTGCCATCTGATGGAGATTGTTCTTCGGAGTCTGAGTCTAATGATTCAGATAAATCTGATTGGTCGATAGGATGGTTAGAGCCTCATGGCCCTAATTTTGACAGTGATAATGAGTCAGACGATAGCTTTGCTGTATTGGTTCCTTGTTATGGACGCGGGGAAATGAAAAGCAGTTCAAAGAACAAGTTGAAACCAGCAGTGAAAGTCCATGATCTATATGCAGCTGGTAAGTGGTAAAATTACTTTCTGTAATATCTCTTATTTGTGATACATATCTCATTTGCTTTCAACATTTTGGTAATCATTTATTGATTACTGGTCTAAATTCATGATCCGGACTTGACATAACTGTGTCTTTAATTCGCAAACACACGCTCCCTTTTCCCAAATCATGGCATGGAATGGTAACATATATACGTAGATAGAAAGCAAATCTTTTTTATTTTATTTTTGAATAACTGATTTAAGATAATGATATGAAGCCATAGTTGAATCTTTGCTCAGCATCACCTTGCCTGGCAGTGAAAATTCTTGTTCACATGTCTTGTAATAAATGATTAGGGAAAAACCAGTAGTTCTTACTGTTTTTAGCAACTAAAATGTCAATTTTGTAAGCACGGGTTTGGGACAAGAGAAGAAGCATCGGCAGGACATGATATCACATCATTGTTAGATCATTTGGATGGAATGGTGATCATGTATCCCGGGTTGCACACTTCTGAGTTCTGGCCCTCTATTAAATTACAGATTTCACACAACTATACTTGAACCCAATTACAGAAGTCCTTGTAGAACACGATCTTTGCTTTTCAGATAAACTGTCTAGGTTCAGATGAAGTTGATGACCAGAATGTATCAATGTTTCATGTTACTTTCGTCATTACTTGTAATTGTTTTAACTTTATTTGTTTGATATTTTCCGATTCTTGGGTGGTTAGTCTGGGAGGAAGAAGGTGGGAATGGCGTGAAATTTACACTATTCTCTCCAAATGTATGCATCATACATGTGAAGTATTACACATCTTTCACTTGCAATGTCATCTTCTTCTCTCATCTTCATTCTAATCCTTCATTATTCCCTTTCAGGCTACCTTTTTTTGACACTTCATTCATTCTAACCTCCTTTCTCTTCCAATCAACCAAAGGCGATATTCGTCTTCATACCTGCTCTTGGTTAATGTTAGTCTTTTACATTTTGAAATAATTACGGAGATTCCTCAATGGCCTTGCCATCACTTTCCCTCAGCAACTGTAGAGTCTATATTATGGTAGGTTGATCACCGCCTTTTCTTTCTAGTCACCCTCTATACTGAAAATCTGAATTCCTCTTTCATTACATGTTACTATGATTAATCCACAAACATTTTCTTACCTAAAGTATGGTATGTAATTCCTTAATAATATAGATTAATGTTTATAAGAACTCTAGTTTAATTTAAGTTGAACAGATTATTGTAACTTGTTATAGATTCTATGTCCCTTGCTATATATAGTGCTGCATCATCTTTTCAGTAGTCATATTAACTTTAGTTCCATCTCTGAAGTATATTTCGACTGAAGATATTATATCACATGAAAATGTGCAGAGAACAGGACTATGGAACAGTGGCTTTCTTCTCTACGAAACAGCTGACAAAGAAATCTTCAATCTATACCAAATGCTGCTAATCAATGGAAGACTTGTTTATATCGTGGAAAATGGAAAAAAGATACTATTAATAATTTCAGAAAAAATGGACAAAAAAAGTTGATAAAATTTGTTAATATTCCATTTGTTAGTGAAAGTTTCTGCCTCATGACAATTCGAAGAAACGGAGAGAGCTGATATTGAGAGCGGACATGCTCTCTTTTCGGAACATTCTTTGGTTCTTGTTTCTTTTTCTGCCAAGAGAAGGGGATGATTCAAGCACAGATGAAAAAAAGAGGTTGGTTTGTTAATGTGTTTCTGCTGGTTTGATGTAGAATGTAGATGTTTTTCATGGTATTTGAGACCAAACTCTCTCTGTGGCAGTGTAAATAAAACAATTCCCCAAGGGAGATGGAAAACATCTGAAAGAACTTGATAGGATTTTTGGGTTTTGATTTGTAAATTAACCAGATCTTGTTTAGCTTGTATCAATGTTTCTGCACTTTTTGTAACTTGATTGAACCATAAAAGAAAAGTATACTTGTAAATAATTTGATTGTTGTTTTGTCGAGCTGTTATTTAAAAACTTTTGGTATACGATAAACGTATGTTACAACATATTATATCATGATTATTTTCACGATACATATAAAGTATCATTATGTAAATGTATTTTGTAACACATTACAACTATAAATTTCAATTGAAATGTTTGTATTTGGTTTACTACCACTTAAATGTTGATTAGGTAGTAATTTTTTTTTAAAGGAAAAAACTGCATTCAACTCGAAAAATCAATACGGAGAGCCTCCAACAAACACGTAGGAGGAGACGTGAATAAATTAGGTAGTAAATTTTGTTAAGCATTATGATTTTATAATTTTATACTAGATAATTATGTAACGTGTTCTTCACCGGTAAACCCGGTAAACTTTAAGTTTTATATTTTGTGATATTTATAAAATAAACAACAAACCCAATATTATAAATTTTGTGAAATTGGGCTCGGATTGTTAATTTTGCTCGGCCCCTTATCATACTTCTATTAAATTGGCCCTATTGATTGGGCCTTACTGGGTCTTGTAAATGTTGGGGATAGACCTACAAACGGTCTTCCAAGTTCCATAAATAAATTAATAAATATCTGTGTTGTACTTGTACACTATAAATAAATATTCTAAAATCTAATTCAAACACCAACGTCTCTTCTACAAATATTTTTTGCAAAAAATGTTTCATTGCAAGGATCTTGAGTTTAATATTCTTCAAAAAAAATTAAGTCTGATCCCCATTAATAAGGGTCTGTTTGGGGATTCTAATAAGTCAACTTATTGGCTTATAAGTCCGCAGCAATTTATCGACGAGCGTTTGTCGACCCAACTTATTGGTTAAATTTACAACTTTTAAGCTGATAAGTTGAATGTTAGCACTGACGTACTTTTTTCCAACTTATTTGTATTTTTTCACTTTTTTTTTAAATTTTGAGTTTAAAATAAAATTTTAAAATATTTTTTAATTTAAAATTCATGAATTAAGATAATTGTATTTAATAATTATTTATTTTAATCCATTTAAGTAAAAAAAATATGACTTATAAGTAAATTTATCCAAACACTTATAGAACTTATAAGTATTTATCAAATTATTACTTATTTAACACTTATTCATTTTAAGTTATAAGTTACTTATTTTAAGATTTTCCAAACGTCCACTAAATAACTTCATATACATTATGTAGCAAATAGTCAAAGATCATTTAACGACCCAGTATTTTAGTTTTAAAAAATAAATTATTAAAACGGATTAAATATTTCTTCTAAATAACAACCATGTGTTACAAAATAAACCCTAGTAGATAGATAGTATAGTTTTATTTAACAACCAAGGGGGAGGAGAGAGAGATTTGAGAGAGAGAGGGAGAGAGATTTGAGAGAGAGAGGTATATGAGAGAGAGACAGAGAGAGGAGAGAGGAGAGAGAGGAGGCATCTAACATCTTTAACTATTTATCCAAATTTGGTGACTTGTTTTGTTCGCTTCTACGCTTTTATCTTTTAATCACGGCCCTTTATCGTCCCCCCATTATTGATTATATACATTTACACATATTTTATTATTATTTATATATTTATATTGCTACTCAACTCTGACATTCATGCCATTATATTTATTTCACTCTGTTTCTTCCCTTTTTAACCCCCCTTCTCTCTCTCTCTCTCATCACACCCTCTCTTTCTATTTCTCTTTCTCCCTCCCTCTCCCTCTCTCTCCCTCTCATCCCCCTCACACCCTCTCTCTCTCTCTCACCCTACACACACCCTCTCTCTCTCACCCCTACACACCCTCTCTCTCTCTCACCCCTACACACCCCCTCTCTCTTCCTCTCTCTCTTTCTCTCTCTCCTCTGTAACCCCGTCTCTCTCCCTCTCTCACACATCCTCTCTGTCTCTCTACATGTTTCTTCCCCTTTAACCTCTCTCTCTCTCTCTCTCTCTCTCTCTCTCTCTCTCTCTCTCTCTCCTCTGTAACCCAGTCTCTCTCCCTCTCTCACACATCCTCTCTGTCTCTCTACATGTTTCTTCCCCTTTAACCTCTCTCTCTCTCTCTCTCCTTCCTCTCACTTTGTTTCTCCCTCTCTGTTTCTCTTTCTCTCTCACACACAAACGCACACATCACACATATGGGTCTTCTCCCTCAGCCCTTGGTTTAATAAAGTGCTCTCTTTTTATTCTCACTACACCCCTCTTCTCTTTCATATTTTCTGTCAACAAATGTGGAAATCTTACAAAGAAAAGATGCATTCTGGTATGGAATCTGCATTCTCAGGTCACTTTGGATCTATTATCTCTGTCTTTCTCGGTTTATACAAGATGGGTTGTAATTGTTTTTGCTATGTTCTTTCATGCTTATTTATGTATCTATACTTGTATTGTATGATCAAAATCTTGTCTTTGGAACTATATACTGGTTTATAATGTCAGTTAAGTTAGTACTTTGTATATGACTTTGAACATGTTCTTGAGTTTTAAAGGCTTGTTTTTGTCAAAAAGATTATTGTATTTGGTAATATTGCATTGTAACATAGTGTAGTAGTGTGTATTCTTACTCTCTTGGTAACAAGATTTGGAGAGTTCGAGTCTCGGGGGAGGCATGTGTGTTTTTTATGGTAAGGCCTTGTAAAAAACCTTGCTTGCCATTTAACATTAAAAAAATAAAGGCTTTTCGTTGTTAAATTTTTATGCTTTTCTAATTTTTTGTTAAAATTTTTTGTTTTTAGTAATATTGCATTGTAACCTAGTTTAGTGGTGTGTATTCTTACTCTTTTGGTTACAAGATTGAGAGTTCGAGTCTTAGTGGAGGCATGTGTGTGAGTTTCATGATAGGGCCTCGTAAAAAAACCTTACTTGCCTTTTAACATTAAAAAAGGCTTTTCATTATTAATTTTTTTATGCTTTTGGTACTATTATATGGGAAAGAAAGTTCTTGATATGAAGTTAGAAACTGGAGGTATTTTCTGATCTTTTGCCTGAAACTTAATTTGGGAAGTTGCAGAGCACTTCTAGTGTGAGAATGAGTGTGAGTGAGGAAAGGAGAAAAATAGAGTACTTGAACCTCTGGTCTTGCCAGACGGCTAGGGTTACCTTTTTATACTTGTTGTAATTGGTAAGTTGTTTCATTGGGTAGTGTTGCTTACGTTTTTTAAAGAAGAAATTGGCTTGTGCCATTAAACCATTGGTGTTGTCGCATGAGACAATGCTGGTTCCAATTTAGGTGAGTTATGGGATTGGTGGTGTTTTCGGTTTTGAGTTATCTGTCCGTAGCTTCAGCCTTAGGACGTAAGTTTTCCTGCGAGATGAGTCATAATGCTTAAGCAACTGCATCATCTGAAGGTGATGAAGTTGCTCAGCCGGCCGTTAAAAAGCAGTGTTGTTATGGCATGAACTGTAGTGTGTGTGTGTGTAAGCTAATGCCAGTGCCCAAGTTTGAGGGTAACAAGTAGTTAATAATTATTATTTAAGTTAGGCCTACGATATGGTCATGCCCTGTGTCCTCAGCATTTTTGGATGGTCGATTGTGCCTGTAATAAGCTGATACGGGCCTGTTTGGCTGACAAGATTTAAGCTACTTATTCACTTATAAGCTCGTAAGTACTTATTGACGAGTGTTTATCGACCCAGTTTATAAGTTAAATTTGCAACTTTCAAGCTGATAAGTTGAATGTTAACAACGATGTACTTTTTCTCAACTTATTTTGCTTTTTCGTTTTTCATTAACTTTTGTTTTAAATTTTATGTTTTGAATGTTTTTTAATTTAAAATTCACGAAATAAGATAATTGTATTTAAAAATTATTTATTTTAGTTCATTTAAGTAAATAAAATTCTGACTTTAAGTAAAATTATCCAAACCCTTATTTAACTTATAATTATTCATCGACTCATCAATTATAAGTCACTTATTGATTTTAAGCCATAAGTTACTTATTTTAAGATTTCCCAAACGGCCAATGTCCTACAGCCAACTGAATTAATATTAGGTTTACTGTTCTGTTTTAGTATGCTTCAGCTATGGAACATGTGACTCTGGCCGTCATCGTGTGAAGTCTGATTATCTGAAGTTTATTTTTTACAGGCTCTAGTTACACACTGTGGGTAACCTTAATCTAAAAGAATATAACTTTAGGGGGCTTATGAGATAAGAGACGAAGAGACTAAGAGAAGTCAATAAATTATCACACAGTTTTACAATACTATAGTAAAATGTGTCGAGGGTTTTTAATCCAAGTAATGTGTAGCCCGGGCCTTCAATATATAAGCATGCTTGGAGCAGAACTGTGAAGATTATGGCTGGTTTGGGTTTCTTTAAAAGTCTACTTAACTTGGTAATAGGTAGAGTTTTATGGAACTCCAAATGGGCACTATATGTTTTATCTGATAACTTGTTCACATATATCTGGATACTGTGATGACATCTAAATCTATGACCAATATGAATTTTCACCTTCTTACAGATCCTATTAAACTTGAAAATGATGTTCAGGCATGTTTATATTGTTACAGATTTTAAATTTGATCCCCAGTTGAGCTTGGGGGAGAAAAGGCAAATAGTTCATGAAATTGCTCTATGGGCAGAAGATGCCCATATGGTTTTAAGTTCATTGACTCGCAGAGAGCTTCTTGAAATCATATGTGCTGAGATGGGTCAAGAGAGAAAGTATAGCGGGTATAGCAAAAATCAAATGATAGAGCACCTTCTGAAGTTAATTTCTAAGAATTATGAGAAGAGGACTGATAAATATACCCTCAACTCAGCTGAAAATGGATGCAAAAGGCAGAGGACACAAGAGCAGCTATGTCATGCACCAGTTAAGTCTGATTATGCTCCACAAGAAAACATGGAAGCAGAAATTAAAATCTCACTGTGTGCGAATTTAGCATGCAGAGCTGCAATGGGCCAGGGAGACAAATTTTGCAAGAGATGCTCTTGCTGCATATGTCATCGGTATGATGATAATAAGGACCCTAGTCTATGGTTGACCTGTGAGTCTGATGCTTTAGACAGCTGGGAATCTTGTGGAGTGACATGTCATTTGGAATGTGCTTTGAAACATGAAAAAACAGGCATATATAAAAATGAATATCGTTCCAAGTTGGATGGAGGGTTCTACTGTCTTACCTGTGGAAAAATTAACGGGCTAATGAGGTACTATGTTTCTTTTCATGCAAAAGTTATGTATATGCTCCACCCAAACCAGAAGTTAAATGTAGTACTTTGTTTTTCTTTTTTTAATGGCAGACACAAACACTGCATGGGCATACTATCAAAATCTAAAAAAAAAATGCATGTTTCACTTAATCGTTGAAATATATAGCCTATTAGAATAAGGAAAGATGACCCGACAGTAAACAGTACACATAAAGTGATATATGTAAATAGTAAAAAAGTTCATATGTTGAGAGACGTTACAGGCATTAATTCTTGAAAAGAAGAGCAGATAGTTCATTAGTAATACTGATGACAATTGATTGAACATGTAACAGAAATCCTAAATTGTACATAAAGAAAAAAAAGGTACACTGTAGGTTGTAGATGATATGAATTCCTGTAGCATCAAAAACCTTTGTGCAGTTAGCTAATTCATGATACAGTAGAATCCATACCAAATAACTTGCTAATCTTATGGCATCCAGAACCTGGAAGAAACAACTGTTGATTGCGAAAGAGGCGCGCAGAGTTGATGTACTTTGTTTTCGAGTCTCCCTTGGCTGCAAGATCCTTAGAGAAACTGAGAAATACAAGGAACTGCTTACCATTGTTGAGTCATGTGTGAAGGCACTTGAGAAGGAAGTGGGTGCTCTTGAGGAAGCTGCCAAAAAGATGGATCGCCATATTGTCAACAGGCTCTCTTGCGGTAATGAAGTTCAGAAGTTATGCACTTATGCAGTGGAAGTCTTTGATTCCATGTCACCAGACCAATGGTTTTATCATATTGATCAAAAAGGGCCACCAAGTAAGTTTCCTTGCATGAATAAGACGTGGTTTCCAAATATATAACTTTTTTTGCTAAACTGAAATTTTAACTTTAATTGCCAATTAAAGATAATACTTTCTTTTAACCAGTTTAGATGTGCTGATTTCCTTTTCCGCTATCCGAAAGTAAATGGAGTTTTAGTTCTTTCTACATTTATCTCTGTTTCATCACAGTTTTCCATTTATTCTTTTGCAATCAGTTTACATATTTTGTTGGAAAAATACAAGCTTTCATTAAAAAATGTAGAACGTAGTTAATCTAGAGAATGGAATGCACATTCAAGCTAAATGTTTAACGTTGACAGAGAAATAAATAATTTGTGGGTTGTAGAATTCATAGTTGTGAAAGCACTTGCCCAAAGCACGGTTAAGCCTTGACCCTTGATCTTGCTCTTTGCTTTGAAAAATCCCTTCAATAGTAATAAACAAAACTTAGCACTTACCTATCGAGGAATATGTAGATAATGTTTAAGAGAAGATAGTCGATGGTGGTTAAGGGATGAATACAATTTAGTGCAATTCGTATTTTAATGATTTAATATCTATGTCAATATTTTGAGTGCACTTTGTCTTTTGCTTACCAATGCACTTTGAGAGGTCCCTTTACACTTTTCAGTTTTAACAGCTATAGTAGTACAATTAGTCACCAGTGATCTTTTACATAAGTGGAAAGTTTGGAAGTGGAAATAAAATCTTATGTTGACTAAAGTTTAGATTAGGACTTGGAAATAGAAGTTTGTCAACATTATACTTGCAACTAAAAAGTGAGATCCTAACAGATATAAATACAATCGAAGAAATCTGGATGTGAGTCGCTTCTTTACATTGCTTTAGATTATATACAAGTGAGCCTGTTATTTACACTGTTATATTGTAAAGAGAACTTGTTTTTTGTCATAATTAATTATTACTGGATGTGCTACTTGGAAGCCTCATATCAACTTTGTTTAATAAATAGATATAATTCTGCCTCTGCACCAATATGTAGTGTATGTAAATTTCGTTGCCTAATCGTCCTAATTTTACAGCCTGTAGAATTCATTTCCAAGAATCCGATCCAAACTCTGTAGTTGTCGTCCTAGACTACAAGAAAGATATGTTTGAAAATTTCTTGGGTTGCAGATTATGGCATCGAAAATCTACTGCCATAGAATATCCTAAAGAAGCAACCTCAATTGTCCTGATGCCAGGGAAGACATTCAAGCTGAGTAATCTCGATCCATCAACAGAATACATGTTCAAAGTATCCTTCTTTAGCGATGCAGAAGTTTTGGGTCCATGGGAAGCTAAATGGGTCACACCTACATCAATTGGAAGCCCCTCCAATAACAAACCAAAAGAAAGGAAACCTACAATGAACTGTGGTGAATCTAAAACAGCTTTGCTTTCCAATCTTGAAAAGCTTCCCTCGTCGAATAGTATTAATGAAAGCAAGAATCATAGGTCTCCTGCTCATGATAATTCTTCGACAAGCCCCAAACTGAATCCTCCTTTAACTCCGTTCACATCTGAGAAAGCATGTTACGCAGGATGGAACAAAGAACCAAAGGAGAGCGACTACGAACATTCAGTAAGGGTTATCAGAAAGTTAGAGCAAGATGGGTATCTGGACAAAGACTTCAGAGTAAAGTTTCTAACTTGGTTCAGCTTGAAAGCCACTGCACAAGAGAGAAGAGTAATCAGTGTTTTCGTAGACACCCTAATCGAGGACCCTTCGAGTTTGGCTGGGCAGCTTATTGATGCTTTTACGGAGAAAATTTACGGACAGCAGCAGAAAGTAGCATCACATTGTTGTTCTAAAATGTGGAAGTGACTGGAGTAAGGTCCATCACTTTATATCTTCTTCCCCTTGATAGTTGTAGTAAAATTGTTTAGGAGACATTGATGTTATTAGAATTTTTAGTATGGAACACTTGTATTGGGCAGAATTTTAATATTTTATGGAATGTTCTCACTTCATGTGTTATTTTCCCTCCGTTTTTTTAAAAATTTGAATTCTGTAGTAATGAATGTCAGATAACAAATTCATTTTCAACAAAATTTCAAGAGTAGATCAAAATGCAACAAATGATAACTTCAAAATTCAACGGCCAAATTATGAATTGCGGAAAAGATCACAATTTCACGAATCTCCCGATCAATTCAACGTCTCTCGAGTTACCTTATGATTCAAATAAACTCGAATCACATTCAACAAAACTTAATTTTTAAATTGCGGAAAAGATCACAAGTTCGTGAATCTCCCAATCAATTCAACATAACAACATATCTCGTCTCGAGTTATCTTATGATCCAAATCAACTCGAATCACATTCAACAAAACTTTTAAATTGCGGAAAAGATCACAAGTTCACGAATCTCCCGATCAATACAACGTCTCTTGAGTTACCTTATGATCCAAAATAACTCGAATCACATTCAACAAAACTTCAAAAATTACAAAAATGATCACAAATTTACGACTCTCCCAATCGATTCAACGCCTCTTTTGCAACCATACAATCCGAATCAACTCGAATCGCATTCTCATACGCCTCCACCGCCATCTCCTTCCTCTCAATCCTCTCATAACACTCTCCTAACAACACAAACGCCTTCACATTCCTCGCATTCAACTTAACCGACTCAACTAAATCTCTCACAACCTCCTCAACTCGCTCCTCTCCACTCACTCCAACTCTCAACTCGCTCCTCTTAAACAACGCATCGCCTCTCTCATCCTCCGCCAACGATTTCACCGCGAGCGGCGACAACGCGACATCAATCGCCTCAATCGCCTCCTTTTTAAACCCTAGCATCTCCAAACCTAACGCCTTCAGTATATGCGACGCCGCGTCTCTCGGATCCAACGCCACCGCCTTCTCCGCCTCTTCCACGGCGAGTTTCGCATCGGCGAGGTCGCGAGATTGCCGCGACTTCGATAAGTGCTGCGCGCCGGTGATGAAGTGACGGCGAGCTTGGAGATTCACGGAGTTTGATGACGTGGCGCGGTACTTAGCGATGTATTTTTGAGGAATTTTGTACATGAATAAGAAGGTGAAGATTATGACGATGAGTGTGAAAGCTTGGAGGAGTAGATCGGCGAACATTTTTGTGTTTTGTTCTCTTTCGTTCAAATCCATGGAGGTTGTTGAAGATGGATAGATACAGTGACGTGTGTGTATAGATTGGGGGATTTTGTAGATATTTGTGAAGCCGGCGGTTATATTCTGTTAGCTGTTGTTATTCAAATGTCTTGTTGAAAAGAGTCTAGTTAATTTGACCATAAATACAATGTGTAATAAAGTTTTATAAAAGATTCTCGAAAATATTAACTTTTCTAATTTTTTTTATATGCAAGTAGGTGCATCGATTTTTTTTTTTTGGAGATTGTAGGTAGTTGCACAAACTATAGAGGTACAAAAAATTATATTTTTATAAAAATAAATTTAAAAATAATTGTTTATAAATAATAAAATATTTTTACAATATTTCTAAAAAATGATTGTATATTTGCAAAAATATTTTTCAACTTGGAATTTTTACAAAAATCTCAAGTTTAATTTCATAACAGTGCAAGTTTTTTAAATGTGAAAATAATGCTGTCAAACAAAAATCTCAAATTAATAGGAAAAAACATGTGTGAAGTCTTCCAAATACATCATCTAATTTTTTGTGGCCTTAATGCTCCTAAGTATACTTAACATAACTTAAATTAGAAGAATTAATTTTTAATATAAATACACTATGTGAATTTATGTAATTGCAACATTTTGATTAAAAAATTACAAAAAGCTCCCGAGTATACTTATCTAACTTATTTTTAATATAAGGACACTATGTGTATTTATGTAATTTCAACATTTTGATTAAAAAATTACAAAAAGCTCCCAAGTATACTTATCTAACTTATTTTTAATATAAGGACACTATGTGAATTTATGTAATTGCAACATTTTGATTAAAAAATTACAAAAAGCTCCCAAGTATACTTATCTAACTTATTTTTAATATAAGGACACTATGTGTATTTATGTAATTTCAACATTTTGATTAAAAAATTACAAAAAGCTCCCAAGTATACTTATCTAACTTATTTTTAATATAAGGACACTATGTGTATTTATGTAATTGCAACATTTTGATTAAAAAATTACAAAAAGCTCCCAAGTATACTTATCTAACTTATTTTTAATATAAGGACACTATGTGAATTTATGTAATTGCAACATTTTGATTAAAAAATTACAAAAAACTCCCAAGTATACTTATCTAACTTATTTTTAATATAAGGACACTATGTGTATTTATGTAATTTCAACATTTTGATTAAAAAATTACAAAAAGCTCCCAAGTATACTTATCTAACTTATTTTTAATATAAGGACACTATGTGTATTTATGTAATTTCAACATTTTGATTAAAAAATTACAAAAAACTCCCAAGTATACTTATCTAACTTATTTTTAATATAAGGACACTATGTGTATTTATGTAATTTCAACATTTTGATTAAAAAATTACAAAAAACTCCCAAGTATACTTATCTAACTTATTTTTAATATAAGGACACTATGTGTATTTATGTAATTTCAACATTTTGATTAAAAAATTACAAAAAGCTCCCAAGTATACTTATCTAACTTATTTTTAATATAAGGACACTATGTGTATTTATGTAATTTCAACATTTTGATTAAAAAATTACAAAAAGCTCCCAAGTACACTTATCTAACTTATTTTTAATATAAGGACACTATGTGTATTTATGTAATTTCAACATTTTGATTAAAAAATTACAAAAAGCTCCCAAGTATACTTATCTAACTTATTTTTAATATAAGGACACTATGTGTATTTATGTAATTTCAACATTTTGATTAAAAAATTACAAAAAGCTCCCAAGTATACTTATCTAACTTATTTTTAATATAAGGACACTATGTGTATTTATGTAATTTCAACATTTTGATTAAAAAATTACAAAAAGCTCCCAAGTATATTTATCTAACTTATTTTTAATATAAGGACACTATGTGTATTTATGTAATTTCAACATTTTGATTAAAAAATTACAAAAAGCTCACAAGTATACTTATCTAACTTATTTTTAATATAAGGACACTATGTGTATTTATGTAATTTCAACATTTTGATTAAAAAATTACAAAAAGCTCCCAAGTATACTTATCTAACTTATTTTTAATATAAGGACACTATGTGTATTTATGTAATTTCAACATTTTGATTAAAAAATTACAAAAAGCTCCCAAGTATACTTATCTAACTTATTTTTAATATAAGGACACTATGTGTATTTATGTAATTTCAACATTTTGATTAAAAAATTACAAAAAGCTCCCAAGTATACTTATCTAACTTATTTTTAATATAAGGACACTATGTGAATTTATGTAATTGCAACATTTTGATTAAAAAATTACAAAAAGCTCCCAAGTATACTTATCTAACTTATTTTTAATATAAGGACACTATGTGTATTTATGTAATTTCAACATTTTGATTAAAAAATTACAAAAAGCTCCCAAGTATACTTATCTAACTTATTTTTAATATAAGGACACTATGTGTATTTATGTAATTTCAACATTTTGATTAAAAAATTACAAAAAGCTCCCAAGTATACTTATCTAACTTATTTTTAATATAAGGACACTATGTGTATTTATGTAATTTCAACATTTTGATTAAAAAATTACAAAAAGCTCCCAAGTATACTTATCTAACTTATTTTTAATATAAGGACACTATGTTTATTTATGTAATTTCAACATTTTGATTATAAAATTACAAAAAGCTCCCAAATATACTTATCTAACTTATTTTTAATATAAGGACACTATGTGTATTTATGTAATTTCAACATTTTGATTAAAAAATTACAAAAAGCTCCCAAGTATAGTTATCTAACTTATTTTTAATATAAGGACACTATGTGTATTTATGTAATTTCAACATTTTGATTAAAAAATTACAAAAAGCTCCCAAGTATACTTATCTAACTTATTTTTAATATAAGGACACTATGTGTATTTATGTAATTTCAACATTTTGATTAAAAAATTACAAAAAGCTCCCAAATATACTTATCTAACTTATTTTTAATATAAGGACACTATGTGTATTTATGTAATTTCAACATTTTGATTAAAAAATTACAAAAAGCTCCCAAGTATACTTATCTAACTTATTTTTAATATAAGGACACTATGTGTATTTATGTAATTTCAACATTTTGATTAAAAAATTACAAAAAGCTCCCAAGTATACTTATCTAACTTATTTTTAATATAAGGACACTATGTGTATTTATGTAATTTCAACATTTTGATTAAAAAATTACAAAAAGCTCCCAAGTATACTTATCTAACTTATTTTTAATATAAGGACACTATGTGTATTTATGTAATTTCAACATTTTGATTAAAAAATTACAAAAAGCTCACAAGTATACTTATCTAACTTATTTTTAATATAAGGACACTATGTGAATTTATGTAATTGCAACATTTTGATTAAAAAATTACAAAAAACTCCCAAGTATACTTATCTAACTTATTTTTAATATAAGGACACTATGTGTATTTCTGTAATTTCAACATTTTGATTAAAAAATTACAAAAAGCTCCCAAGTACACTTATCTAACTTATTTTTAATATAAGGACACTATGTGTATTTATGTAATTGCAACATTTTGATTAAAAAATTACAAAAAGCTCCCAAGTATACTTATCTAACTTATTTTTAATATAAGGACACTATGTGAATTTATGTAATTGCAATATTTTGATTAAAAAATTACAAAAAACTCCCAAGTATACTTATCTAACTTATTTTTAATATAAGGACACTATGTGTATTTATGTAATTTCAACATTTTGATTAAAAAATTACAAAAAGCTCCCAAGTATACTTATCTAACTTATTTTTAATATAAGGACACTATGTGTATTTATGTAATTTCAACATTTTGATTAAAAAATTACAAAAAGCTCCCAAGTATACTTATCTAACTTATTTTTAATATAAGGACACTATGTGTATTTATGTAATTTCAACATTTTGATTAAAAAATTACAAAAAGCTCCCAAGTATACTTATCTAACTTATTTTTAATATAAGGACACTATGTGTATTTATGTAATTTCAACATTTTGATTAAAAAATTACAAAAAGCTCCCAAGTATACTTATCTAACTTATTTTTAATATAAGGACACTATGTGTATTTATGTAATTTCAACATTTTGATTAAAAAATTACAAAAAGCTCCCAAGTATACTTATCTAACTTATTTTTAATATAAGGACACTATGTGTATTTATGTAATTGCAACATTTTGATTAAAAAATTACAAAAAGCTCCCAAGTATACTTATCTAACTTATTTTTAATATAAGGACACTATGTGTATTTATGTAATTGCAACATTTTGATTAAAAAATTACAAAAAGCTCCCAAATATACTTATCTAACTTATTTTTAATATAAGGACACTATGTGAATTTATGTAATTGCAACATTTTGATTAAAAAATTACAAAAAGCTCCCAAGTATACTTATCTAACTTATTTTTAATATAAGGACACTATGTGTATTTATGTAATTTCAACATTTTGATTAAAAAATTACAAAAAGCTCCCAAGTATACTTATCTAACTTATTTTTAATATAAGGACACTATGTGTATTTATGTAATTTCAACATTTTGATTAAAAAATTACAAAAAGCTCCCAAGTATACTTATCTAACTTATTTTTAATATAAGGACACTATGTGTATTTATGTAATTTCAACATTTTGACTAAAAAATTACAAAAAGCTCCCAAGTATACTTATCTAACTTATTTTTAATATAAGGACACTATGTGAATTTATGTAATTGCAACATTTTGATTAAAAAATTACAAAAAGCTCCCAAGTATACTTATCTAACTTATTTTTAATATAAGGACACTATGTGTATTTATGTAATTTCAACATTTTGATTAAAAAATTACAAAAAGCTCCCAAGTATACTTATCTAACTTATTTTTAATATAAGGACACTATGTGTATTTATGTAATTTCAACATTTTGATTAAAAAATTACAAAAAGCTCCCAAGTATACTTATCTAACTTATTTTTAATATAAGGACACTATGTGTATTTATGTAATTTCAACATTTTGATTAAAAAATTACAAAAAGCTCCCAAGTATACTTATCTAACTTATTTTTAATATAAGGACACTATGTGTATTTATGTAATTTCAACATTTTGATTAAAAAATTACAAAAAGCTCCCAAGTATACTTATCTAACTTATTTTTAATATAAGGACACTATGTGTATTTATGTAATTGCAACATTTTGATTAAAAAATTACAAAAAGCTCCCAAGTATACTTATCTAACTTATTTTTAATATAAGGACACTATGTGAATTTATGTAATTGCAACATTTTGATTAAAAAATTACAAAAAGCTCCCAAGTATACTTATCTAACTTATTTTTAATATAAGGACACTATGTGAATTTATGTAATTTCAACATTTTGATTAAAAAATTACAAAAAGCTCCCAAGTATACTTATCTAACTTATTTTTAATATAAGGACACTATGTGTATTTATGTAATTTCAACATTTTGATTAAAAAATTACAAAAAGCTCCCAAGTACACTTATCTAACTTATTTTTAATATAAGGACACTATGTGTATTTATGTAATTTCAACATTTTGATTAAAAAATTACAAAAAGCTCCCAAGTATAGTTATCTAACTTATTTTTAATATAAGGACACTATGTGTATTTATGTAATTTCAACATTTTGATTAAAAAATTACAAAAAGCTCCCAAGTATACTTATCTAACTTATTTTTAATATAAGGACACTATGTGTATTTATGTAATTTCAACATTTTGATTAAAAAATTACAAAAAGCTCCCAAGTACACTTATCTAACTTATTTTTAATATAAGGACACTATGTGTATTTATGTAATTTCAACATTTTGATTAAAAAATTACAAAAAGCTCCCAAGTATACTTATCTAACTTATTTTTAATATAAGGACACTATGTGTATTTATGTAATTTCAACATTTTGATTAAAAAATTACAAAAAGCTCCCAAGTATACTTATCTAACTTATTTTTAATATAAGGACACTATGTGTATTTATGTAATTTCAACATTTTGATTAAAAAATTACAAAAAGCTCCCAAGTATACTTATCTAACTTATTTTTAATATAAGGACACTATGTGTATTTATGTAATTTCAACATTTTGATTAAAAAATTACAAAAAGCTCCCAAGTATACTTATCTAACTTATTTTTAATATAAGGACACTATGTGTATTTATGTAATTGCAACATTTTGATTAAAAAATTACAAAAAGCTCCCAAGTATACTTATCTAACTTATTTTTAATATAAGGACACTATGTGTATTTATGTAATTGCAACATTTTGATTAAAAAATTACAAAAAGCTCCCAAGTATACTTATCTAACTTATTTTTAATATAAGGACACTATGTGAATTTATGTAATTGCAACATTTTGATTAAAAATTACAAAAAGCTCCCAAGTATACTTATCTAACTTATTTTTAATATAAGGACACTATGTGTATTTATGTAATTTCAACATTTTGATTAAAAAATTACAAAAAGCTCCCAAGTATACTTATCTAACTTATTTTTAATATAAGGACACTATGTGTATTTATGTAATTTCAACATTTTGATTAAAAAATTACAAAAAGCTCCCAAGTATACTTATCTAACTTATTTTTAATATAAGGACACTATGTGTATTTATGTAATTTCAACATTTTGACTAAAAAATTACAAAAAGCTCCCAAGTATACTTATCTAACTTATTTTTAATATAAGGACACTATGTGTATTTATGTAATTTCAACATTTTGATTAAAAAATTACAAAAAGCTCCCAAGTATACTTATCTAACTTATTTTTAATATAAGGACACTATGTGTATTTATGTAATTGCAACATTTTGATTAAAAAATTACAAAAAGCTCCCAAGTATACTTATCTAACTTATTTTTAATATAAGGACACTATGTGAATTTATGTAATTGCAACATTTTGATTAAAAAATTACAAAAAGCTCCCAAGTATACTTATCTAACTTATTTTTAATATAAGGACACTATGTGAATTTATGTAATTGCAACATTTTGATTAAAAAATTACAAAAAACTCCCAAGTATACTTATCTAACTTATTTTTAATATAAGGACACTATGTGTATTTATGTAATTTCAACATTTTGATTAAAAAATTACAAAAAGCTCCCAAGTACACTTATCTAACTTATTTTTAATATAAGGACACTATGTGTATTTATGTAATTTCAACATTTTGATTAAAAAATTACAAAAAACTCCCAAGTATACTTATCTAACTTATTTTTAATATAAGGACACTATGTGTATTTATGTAATTTCAACATTTTGATTAAAAAATTACAAAAAGCTCCCAAATATACTTATCTAACTTATTTTTAATATAAGGACACTATGTGTATTTATGTAATTTCAACATTTTGATTAAAAAATTACAAAAAGCTCCCAAGTATACTTATCTAACTTATTTTTAATATAAGGACACTATGTGTATTTATGTAATTTCAACATTTTGATTAAAAAATTACAAAAAGCTCCCAAGTATACTTATCTAACTTATTTTTAATATAAGGACACTATGTGTATTTATGTAATTTCAACATTTTGATTAAAAAATTATAAAAAGCTCCCAAGTATACTTATCTAACTTATTTTTAATATAAGGACACTATGTGTATTTATGTAATTTCAACATTTTGATTAAAAAATTACAAAAAGCTCCCAAGTATACTTATCTAACTTATTTTTAATATAAGGACACTATGTGTATTTATGTAATTTCAACATTTTGATTAAAAAATTACAAAAAGCTCCCAAGTATACTTATCTAACTTATTTTTAATATAAGGACACTATGTGTATTTATGTAATTTCAACATTTTGATTAAAAAATTACAAAAAGCTCCCAAGTATACTTATCTAACTTATTTTTAATATAAGGACACTATGTGTATTTATGTAATTTCAACATTTTGATTAAAAAATTACAAAAAGCTCCCAAGTATACTTATCTAACTTATTTTTAATATAAGGACACTATGTGTATTTATGTAATTTCAACATTTTGATTAAAAAATTACAAAAAGCTCCCAAGTATACTTATCTAACTTATTTTTAATATAAGGACACTATGTGTATTTATGTAATTTCAACATTTTGATTAAAAAATTACAAAAAGCTCCCAAGTATACTTATCTAACTTATTTTTAATATAAGGACACTATGTGTATTTATGTAATTTCAACATTTTGATTAAAAAATTACAAAAAGCTCCCAAGTATACTTATCTAACTTATTTTTAATATAAGGACACTATGTGTATTTATGTAATTTCAACATTTTGATTAAAAAATTACAAAAAGCTCCCAAGTATACTTATCTAACTTATTTTTAATATAAGGACACTATGTGTATTTATGTAATTTCAACATTTTGATTAAAAAATTACAAAAAGTTCCCAAGTATACTTATCTAACTTATTTTTAATATAAGGACACTATGTGTATTTATGTAATTTCAACATTTTGATTAAAAAATTACAAAAAGCTCCCAAGTATACTTATCTAACTTATTTTTAATATAAGGACACTATGTGTATTTATGTAATTTCAATATTTTGATTAAAAAATTACAAAAAGCTCCCAAGTATACTTATCTAACTTATTTTTAATATAAGGACACTATGTGTATTTATGTAATTTCAACATTTTGATTAAAAAATTACAAAAAGCTCCCAAGTATACTTATCTAACTTATTTTTAATATAAGGACACTATGTGTATTTATGTAATTTCAACATTTTGATTAAAAAATTACAAAAAGCTCCCAAGTATACTTATCTAACTTATTTTTAATATAAGGACACTATGTGTATTTATGTAATTGCAACATTTTGAATAAAAAATTACAAAAAGCTCCCAAGTATACTTATCTAACTTATTTTTAATATAAGGACACTATGTGTATTTATGTAATTTCAACATTTTGATTAAAAAATTACAAAAAGCTCCCAAGTATACTTATCTAACTTATTTTTAATATAAGGACACTATGTGTATTTATGTAATTTCAACATTTTGATTAAAAAATTATAAAAAGCTCCCAAGTATACTTATCTAACTTATTTTTAATATAAGGACACTATGTGTATTTATGTAATTTCAACATTTTGATTAAAAAATTACAAAAAGCTCCCAAGTATACTTATCTAACTTATTTTTAATATAAGGACACTATGTGTATTTATGTAATTTCAACATTTTGATTAAAAAATTACAAAAAGCTCCCAAGTATACTTATCTAACTTATTTTTAATATAAGGACACTATGTGAATTTATGTAATTGCAACATTTTGATTAAAAAATTACAAAAAGCTCCCAAGTATACTTATCTAACTTATTTTTAATATAAGGACACTATGTGTATTTATGTAATTTCAACATTTTGATTAAAAAATTACAAAAAGCTCCCAAGTATACTTATCTAACTTATTTTTAATATAAGGACACTATGTGTATTTATGTAATTTCAACATTTTGATTAAAAAATTATAAAAAGCTCCCAAGTATACTTATCTAACTTATTTTTAATATAAGGACACTATGTGTATTTATGTAATTTCAACATTTTGATTAAAAAATTACAAAAAGCTCCCAAGTATACTTATCTAACTTATTTTTAATATAAGGACACTATGTGTATTTATGTAATTTCAACATTTTGATTAAAAAATTACAAAAAGCTCCCAAGTATACTTATCTAACTTATTTTTAATATAAGGACACTATGTGTATTTATGTAATTTCAACATTTTGATTAAAAAATTACAAAAAGCTCCCAAGTATACTTATCTAACTTATTTTTAATATAGGGACACTATGTGTATTTATGTAATTTCAACATTTTGATTAAAAAATTACAAAAAGCTCCCAAGTATACTTATCTAACTTATTTTTAATATAAGGACACTATGTGTATTTATGTAATTTCAACATTTTGATTAAAAAATTACAAAAAGCTCCCAAGTATACTTATCTAACTTATTTTTAATATAAGGACACTATGTGTATTTATGTAATTTCAACATTTTGATTAAAAAATTACAAAAAGCTCCCAAGTATACTTATCTAACTTATTTTTAATATAAGGACACTATGTGTATTTATGTAATTTCAACATTTTGATTAAAAAATTACAAAATCTGTCATTAAAATACATTGTGTGTACGCAAGGCATTTTTCTCTTTTCTATATTTGCTGTTTGAACTTATTTTCTGCACACATTTATGTGTGCGCAATGCATTGACTGTATAGTTATAATTACGACTTCGATTTTGTAAATTATGGTATTAATTATATATTTTTGGTAATTAAAAGAAAATTTTAAAAACTATTATTGCAACTATGTATCTTTTTACCTAAATTTCATTAAAAATTGCACATAGGTTATTTTCTAGCATTACAACACTACTAAATATGTTACTCCCTCTATCTCATTGAATTATATACATTACCTTTCAATGTTTCTTTAAAGCATAACTCCACAATATTTTTTTAATTTTTTTTTTCCGAATAAAAGTTTCATGTTTAAACTTTTATTTTAAAAAAAAATTAAAAAAAATATTATGAATTATACTTTATAGAAGCCTCGAAATACGTGCAAATAGTAAATGTATAGAACTACATTACACTTAGGCCATCTCCAAGAGTGGCCTATTAGCCTAAATTTGGATCGATTTCGGTCCAAATCTACCCGACAGTGGTCTATTACCCCGTTCCAATTTATGCCGGTGAATAGTGTCGGTCTAAGGCCTAAATCTTTTTAATAATAATATATTATCTTTTTATATTTTATATATTTGTTAATTGAATGTTATTATATATATATTAAGTAGTTTTTAATTTTCACTTATATAAATAATAGTTATTTAACAAAAAATATATTAAACACCATGAATTGTTTTAATTCAAATTAATAAGACATTAAAAAAACTCATATTACTTTTCGAGATGTATTAATCGAGCATTTGTGGGAATAATATACTAATTCGGAGTAGTTTAATATTTGTTATTTTTCTTTTAGTTAATTATATATAATATTAATTTTTCTTCGCTTTTCTTGTTTAAGTGTAATATTTTTCTAATTTAATAAAATTTATTAAGTTTGAAATTAAGATGATTTTATTCATTCAGCGTCCAATTGAATTAATAGGTATGTGAATTAATATCAACACATTAAAATAACAATATATTAATAACTGAAAGAATAAAATATTGATATATGAATTTGAACCAAAATTTAGAGAATAGAGAGTTGTCTGGGTCCAAATTTAGACCAAGATTTAGGCCAAAAACTCTGGCCACTCTTGGAGTTCCTTATACAATGTAATATACGTGAATTATTTTACAATAATAATAATAATAATGATAATAATAACAATAATAATAATAATAATAATAATAATAATAATAATAATAATTAGATTTGAGTTAGAGTTAGAATCAGAATTAGTTTATAGATAGATTAATTTAAAAAGAAAAGGGATTGATATTATTAAAATCCTAAAAGTCATAGGGCATCTATCACCCTATATATTTATCCATTAAGTTAGGTTATCGAGTATATTAATAAAAATAGAGTAGCCGCGGGGACGAGACAGAGGTGCGGGGACGAACTCTGGTGAAAGGGAAAATAGAGGAATCTTAGTTCTTAATTTGATACGATAACATAAGGTCTGATTTCAAGGTAATTTACAAGCTTATGTATTGTTCCTTAGCATACTGTATCATCATGTCTTTAGGTATAAAATAGTATTTGGTCATGATACATGCTTCCTTGATTGATATTTTTGTACTAGTAAATATTATTATAATAAGATTATAGATATTATGTGTGATAGAGGCATGCTAATAATTGGTGTTATGTATAAGCTAATTATTTTCGAAAATTGCATATAATCTATTGACTTATTAGTAAGTTAGGGTGTTATTTTATTAATTATGTTATTCAAGTTTGTGCCTGTGTGTATAGGTTGTTGTAAAATCTTACCGGAGCCAAACCCGTGATATTGTAATATTAAAGTTATACCGAGTTATAATTTATAAACTCATTACATTAAGCTTGTTTGCTAAACTATTACTTCTATTATTTTATATTATTTTTGTGCGACTCTGCGTAACTGATACTTGAATTACGTTGATTTCATAAGTGCATATGCATGTTTTATAAGTTATATTCTATTATAGTGTCATCATATAGGTATAATATTATTTGTTGGGTGCCTTGTCTATAAACTAGTGTGATAGATTTTATATATTAATTAGGGTATTAAGTGTAGCTGAGGGGTGCATGTGCTACTATTTTTAATCTTTAGTTGATGTGAGTTGTTAATATAGAATGGTAAAACTATGTTAATACATGTTTGAGGCATCATTGTTTATATTAATATTTAATAAGATAAAGATCACATGTAGTACAGAGAACAACATCAGGATCATTTCTCTCTTTGAATATTAAATGTTATATATTGATATTAAAGCAAGACTGATAAGCCTAATTCTCGAGTAATAAATCTGTTATTAAATAATCTGAATAATGTAAAGGGAATCTATGCTAATAATAAACTATATATTGTTATTTAGATCGGGGTCAGGAAATTTAGCGGATCATTTGCGGATTTTGGATTTTACTAGTATTAGAGTTTGGGACTTACGAGGTACGGAATCTGTCCCCTTTTATTCAGCGTTACTCCTCTTGTCCATTATATTTATTTGATTCATTCCATTCTACTTTCTGTTCATTCTGTTAATATTTGCTTTGACCGTTTTAACTTCCGAAAATTGTTTTAAAATTTAATTTTGAAAATTTAGATATCTGTTTACGTGGTTTTCAAAAATTATTTATGACACCCACCTGCTTTGGAAATTTGTATCATTTATCTCAGGTGAGTTTTAAATTTTGCGAGAATATTTATTTTGAACCCTTAGCGTGATATAGGGTATACCGAGTTAACCAGCTGTAGGGGTACTACAGCCATGTCATTGCGGCACCAGTGACATGACACTTCCGTGACAGTGTGATTGGTCACGGCGTATCCTTCTGTTAGCTCTTGGGAGGAGCTTTTGCGCATTTGATATTTGTTAGGATACGTGGGTGCACCCAGAGTTTGATTTGTGATTTGATTTATGGTGACGTTGTATATGCCGTACACGTTATCCATTCTGTTGCACACATTAGGTACCCTATGATGTGTGTATTTGTATCTGTTCTGATCTCGGTATGAAATATCCTAGCCCTCGTTGTTTCATCCTTACTTATTTTTAAAATTGTTATTTATTGAAAATTGCTGATTATTTATTTCTGATCTTTTGTTTTATAAATTGTATTCCAAATCCGTACTGGGCGTTTGGCTCATGCCGTATTCTTTTTCTGGCAGGTGCTTAGGGGGATCTGGGACTGTGTGATGGAGAGCTACCCCAATTCGTTGATTAGGATTTCAGAATTTTATCTTTAATTAGACTTAATTATTTATTTGCAGATTTCACATTTATATTATTGGTTTAGACTGTTTGGAGATTTAATATTATTTTAGAGATTTCAGTCTGTTTAATTATTGTTTAGGAATATATTAGTGCTCTGTTTGCAGGTTTTGGATTTTAAGTAATATCTCCCTTCTAGTTAAAGAAGGGGGTGTTACAGAGATGGTATCAGAGCTTAGGTTCTTTCTTGTAGAAAACCTACTTAGGTTGACCTGTGAGTTTGGGTAGACGATAGGATGGGTATTCTATTTAATTTCGTTTCATTCTGCTTTATCATTTGAAATCTGTTTATAACTGCTTCATCATATTTATTCTCGTAATCTTCATTCGTTCGCTATCTTATATTGTAGATGCCTCCTAGACGTGATCCTTTTCATATTGACCCCGTTCAGCTTACTGAGATGATAGGGCAAGTAGTGGCTCAGGCTGTACAGCAGGCTTTGGCAAACCAAGGAAATCAGAATGGAGAGGGAAATCAGAATGGAGAAGGAAATCAGAATGGAGAGGGAAATCAAAATGGACACGGAAATCAGAATGGCAATGGTAATCAGAATCAGAATGGTCAGGGCCATCAGCTGGAGCCGTTTGTATGGTTGGAGAGGTTTGTGAAGCAGAAACCCGACTCTTTTAGTGCAGCACCGACTCCCATTGATGCTGAAAATTGGATTGTTCATCTCGAGAAGATTTTTGATGCACTGGGTTGTGATGAGATTCAGAAGGTCAGGTTAGCTGTGTATAAGTTGGAAGGTGATGCTCAGAGGTGGTGGAGAGGAGTGAAAGCTACTAAAGGGGAGCAGTATGCAGAGGCTTTGGAATGGCAGGGATTCAAGGAAGTATTCTATGAGCAGTACTTCTCTAATGCTGATAGGGAGGCTTATTTGAGGGAGTTTCATTCTATTATGCAGCACCAGGATGAGAGCATTACTGATTATATGGCGAGGTTTATAAGGCTGGCTGGATTTGCTGGGACAGTTGCAGGGACTGCTGCGCAGCAGGCTGATAAATTTAAATGGGGGTTGAAGTCTCATCTGAGGGGTTCCATAATTTCTTTTAAATTTGATAATGTGGCAGAGGCGGCTGATGCAGCAAAGGATGTTGAGAAGGAGCGCATAGATTTCAGGACTTCCAGGTCTAACAGTGGTAGTAAGAGGACTGGGGATGATCAGGGTTTTGCACAGGGTAGACAGTGGTATGGAGGTCAGAATGGTCAGCAGGGACAGTGGCGCGGACAGAATCAGAATAGGGGTGGTCAGTCATTCCACGGCCGGAATCAGTATGTTGGTCAGAATCAGAATCAGCAGTTTCAGCGACAGAAGCAGCCTAGACAGTGGCAGAATCGTCAGCAGGGACAGAGCCGTTACTCAGTATATGGGGGAAACCCCAATATGATTCCAGTGGCTCCTTGTGCTACATGTGGTGGACATCATCCAGGTAGAGCTTGTTACAGACAGACTGGGGCTTGTTTCTTGTGTGGTAGCTTGTCCCATAGGGCAAAGGATTGCACAGTGTCACGCAACCCTGGTGGAGGAGGAGCTGGCGGTGGTAGTGGCAGTGGAAGTCAGCAGAATCCTACAGCCAGAGTGTTTGCATTGACTGCAAATCAAGCAGCAGCTAATTCAGGTACCGTTTCAGGAACACTTCTTGTTGGTAGACGTGATGCTTATGTGTTATTTGATACTGGTTCAACCCATTCTGTTGTGTCTTTATCGTTTGTTCGTCATCTTGACGTTGCACCTTCATTATTATATCCTCATATGTCTATTTCTACCCCGATGGGGAATTCTGTTGTTATTTCTGATGTGTATCGAGAGTGTCTGATAGCTGTTGGAGATAGAAATTATAAGGTTAACTTGCTTCCGATGGAGATGCATGACTTTGATGTTATCTTGGGTATGGATTGGTTGAGTGAACATCGTGCCACAATTGATTGTCAAGGAAAAAGGGTGATCTTTGGGGATGCAGATAAACCAGAATTTGTATACCAAGGGTCTCAGCCGAAGGGGGATGTTAAGTTAATTTCTGCTCTAAAGGCGAGTAAATTGTTGTCTAAGGGCTGTGATGGCTACCTTGCTTTCGTGAAGGATACATCGAAGGATGAACCTCGCATCGAGAATTATCCAGTTGTGAAGGAGTATGAAGATGTGTTCCCCGACGAGCTACCAGGTTTGCCACCACATAGAGAGGTGGAGTTTACTATTGAACTTGTTCCAGGTGCCGAGCCTATTTCCAAGGCGCCTTACCGTATGGCACCACTTGAGTTGCAAGAATTGAAGGAGCAGTTGCAAGAGTTGTTGGATAGGGGATTTATTAGGCCAAGTGTGTCTCCTTGGGGCGCTCCTGTGTTATTTGTGAAGAAGAAGGATGGTTCCATGAGGTTGTGCATTGACTACAGGGAGTTGAATAAGGTGACTATCAGAAACAGGTATCCTTTGCCACGCATTGATGACTTGTTTGATCAGTTACAAGGGGCGAAGTACTTTTCGAAGATAGATTTGAGATCTGGCTACCATCAGTTACGAGTTAGGGAGGAAGATATTCCGAAGACTGCATTTCGCACTCGTTATGGTCATTATGAGTTTCTCGTGATGTCCTTTGGGTTGACGAATGCACCAGCGGTATTTATGGATTTGATGAATCGGGTCTTTCATGATTATCTGGATAAATTCGTGGTGGTCTTCATCGATGATATCTTGATATACTCTAGGAGCAGAGAGGAGCATGAGGAGCATTTACGTACTGTACTTAAAATTTTGAGGGAGAGGAAGTTGTTTGCAAAATTTTCCAAGTGTGAATTCTGGTTGGAGGAAGTGGCATTCTTGGGGCATGTTGTATCTAGTAGGGGCATTGAGTTGGATCCTGCGAAAGTCGAGGCTATTACTAATTGGCCCAGACCTAGCAATGTGACGGAGGTAAGGAGTTTCTTGGGTTTGGCAGGCTACTATAGGCGTTTTGTGGAAGGTTTCTCTTCCATAGCTTTACCATTGACTCAGCTAATGAGGAAGGGAATTAAGTTCGAGTGGAATGATGATCGTGAGAAGAGCTTTCAAGAGTTAAAGAAGAGGTTGGTGTCAGCTCCAATACTTGTGTTGCCATCAGGGAGTGGAGGTTTTCAGGTGTATAGTGATGCTTCTAAGAGAAGATTGGGATGTGTTCTTATGCAACATGGGAAAGTGATTTCTTACGCTTCTAGGCAGCTTAAACCATATGAGGTGAATTATCCTACCCATGACTTGGAGTTAGCAGCAGTGGTCTTTGCTTTGAAGATCTGGAGACACTATCTTTATGGAGAGACTTGTGACATCTTTACTGATCACAAGAGTCTCAAATACATCTTTACTCAGAAGGAGCTTAACATGAGGCAGCGGAGGTGGCTTGAACTTCTTAAGGATTATGATGCAAATATTCAGTACCATCCGGGGAAGGCGAATGTAGTGGCAGATGCTCTTAGTAGGAAGAACTTGGGGAGTGTTGCATCTCTCATTACTCAGCCGCACCTTATTTCAGATTTGGAGCGCTTGGGTGTTGAGTTGTATGTTAGAGGATCAAGTGGTAGCATTGCAAATTTGAAAGTGGAACCGAATCTTGTTTCAAGGGTTAAGGAAGCTCAGAAGAGTGATACAGGTTTGGAAGCTATTAGATCCGAGGTGGCAGGTGGAAAGCAAACACAATTTCATGTCGATGATGAGGGTGTGATGTGGTTGGGTAGTAAATTGTGCGTGCCCGCAGACCCGACGATTCGTGAGGAAATTTTGAAGGAGGCTCATAGTTCTTCATTCTCTATCCATCCAGGTTCCACCAAGATGTATAGGGATTTGAAGAAGCACTTTTGGTGGAGTGGAATGAAGGGAGATATAGCAGAATTTGTGGGAAAATGTCTTACATGTCAACAAGTGAAGATAGACCATCAGAGGCCTAGTGGATTGTTGCAGCAGCTAGATATTCCAGTTTGGAAGTGGGAAAACATTACTATGGATTTTGTGACTCATTTGCCGAGGACCTTCAAGAAGAACGATGTCATATGGGTGGTGGTTGATAGACTTACTAAGTCCGCTCACTTCTTGCCTATTAGAGAGACTACTCCTATTCATGAGTTGGCAGAGATTTTTCAGCGAGATATTGTTAGGCTTCATGGTGTGCCTGTGTCGATAGTTTCTGACAGAGATACGAGGTTTACATCGCGTTTTTGGAAGGGATTCCAGCAAGCTTGGGGTACGAGGCTTAATTTCAGTACAGCTTATCATCCGCAGACCGATGGACAGTCAGAGAGGACGATTCAGACATTGGAGGATATGTTGAGGGCTTGCGCGTTAGAGTGGACAGGTGATTGGGACAAGTACCTGTATCTGGTTGAGTTTGCGTACAATAATAGTTGGCACGCGAGTATTGGTATGCCACCATTTGAAGCTTTGTATGGTAGGAGGTGTAGGGCACCATCTTGTTGGGATGAAGTTGGTGAGAGAGTTATTGAAGGGCCAGAGTTGGTTAGAATCACTAATGAGAAGGTGGAGAAAGTTAAAGAAAGTTTGAAGGAAGCTCGATCTCGTCAAAAGAGTTACGCGGACCAACATAGGAAGTTTGGGGGATTTGAGCCAGGTGATCATGTGTTCTTAAAGGTGTCGCCTTGTAAGGGTGTGAAACGTTTTGGTATGAAGGGAAAACTTAGTCCGAGATATGTTGGACCTTTTGATGTTATGGAGAAAGTGGGGGAAGTGTCTTATAGAGTTGCGTTGCCGCCACAACTATCTCATGTACATAATGTGTTTCATGTGTCAGTTTTGAGGGGTTACAAATATCATCCCTTACATATAGTTCAGTATCCATTCCATAAGATTAGGGAAGATCTTTCTTGTGAGGAAGAAGCTGAGGCTATCTTAGCTCGAGAGGAGCGAGTTTTGAGGAAGAACACCATTCCGTTTGTGAAGGTTTTGTGGAAAAATCATTCTGAGAGAGAAGCTACTTGGGAATTAGAAGAATCTATTCGTGAGAAATATCCACATTTATTCGATTCAGGTACGAGTTTTAGTTTCGTTTGATTCCGGGGACGGAATCCTTTTTAAGGGGGTATATATGTAATATACGTGAATTATTTTACAATAATAATAATAATAATGATAATAATAACAATAATAATAATAATAATAATAATAATTAGATTTGAGTTAGAGTTAGAATCAGAATTAGTTTATAGATAGATTAATTTAAAAAGAAAAGGGATTGATATTATTAAAATCCTAAAAGTCATAGGGCATCTATCACCCTATATATTTATCCATTAAGTTAGGTTATCGAGTATATTAATAAAAATAGAGTAGCCGCGGGGACGAGACAGAGGTGCGGGGACGAACTCTGGTGAAAGGGAAAATAGAGGAATCTTAGTTCTTAATTTGATACGATAACATAAGGTCTGATTTCAAGGTAATTTACAAGCTTATGTATTGTTCCTTAGCATACTGTATCATCATGTCTTTAGGTATAAAATAGTATTTGGTCATGATACATGCTTCCTTGATTGATATTTTTGTACTAGTAAATATTATTATAATAAGATTATAGATATTATGTGTGATAGAGGCATGCTAATAATTGGTGTTATGTATAAGCTAATTATTTTCGAAAATTGCATATAATCTATTGACTTATTAGTAAGTTAGGGTGTTATTTTATTAATTATGTTATTCAAGTTTGTGCCTGTGTGTATAGGTTGTTGTAAAATCTTACCGGAGCCAAACCCGTGATATTGTAATATTAAAGTTATACCGAGTTATAATTTATAAACTCATTACATTAAGCTTGTTTGCTAAACTATTACTTCTATTATTTTATATTATTTTTGTGCGACTCTGCGTAACTGATACTTGAATTACGTTGATTTCATAAGTGCATATGCATGTTTTATAAGTTATATTCTATTATAGTGTCATCATATAGGTATAATATTATTTGTTGGGTGCCTTGTCTATAAACTAGTGTGATAGATTTTATATATTAATTAGGGTATTAAGTGTAGCTGAGGGGTGCATGTGCTACTATTTTTAATCTTTAGTTGATGTGAGTTGTTAATATAGAATGGTAAAACTATGTTAATACATGTTTGAGGCATCATTGTTTATATTAATATTTAATAAGATAAAGATCACATGTAGTACAGAGAACAACATCAGGATCATTTCTCTCTTTGAATATTAAATGTTATATATTGATATTAAAGCAAGACTGATAAGCCTAATTCTCGAGTAATAAATCTGTTATTAAATAATCTGAATAATGTAAAGGGAATCTATGCTAATAATAAACTATATATTGTTATTTAGATCGGGGTCAGGAAATTTAGCGGATTATTTGCGGATTTTGGATTTTACTAGTATTAGAGTTTGGGACTTACGAGGTACGGAATCTGTCCCCTTTTATTCAGCGTTACTCCTCTTGTCCATTATATTTATTTGATTCATTCCATTCTACTTTCTGTTCATTCTGTTAATATTTGTTTTGACCGTTTTAACTTCCGAAAATTGTTTTAAAATTTGATTTTGAAAATTTAGATATCTGTTTACGTGGTTTTCAAAAATTATTTATGACACCCACCTGCTTTGGAAATTTGTATCATTTATCTCAGGTGAGTTTTAAATTTTGCGAGAATATTTATTTTGAACCCTTAGCGTGATATAGGGTATACCGAGTTAACCAGCTGTAGGGGTACTACAACCATGTCATTGCGGCACCAGTGACATGACACTTCCGTGACAGTGTGATTGGTCACGGCGTATCCTTCTGTTAGCTCTTGGGAGGAGCTTTTGCGCATTTGATATTTGTTAGGATACGTGGGTGCACCCAGAGTTTGATTTGTGATTTGATTTATGGTGACGTTGTATATGCCGTACACGTTATCCATTCTGTTGCACACATTAGGTACCCTATGATGTGTGTATTTGTATCTGTTCTGATCTCGGTATGAAATATCCTAGCCCTCGTTGTTTCATCCTTACTTATTTTTAAAATTGTTATTTATTGAAAATTGCTGATTATTTATTTCTGATCTTTTGTTTAATAAATTGTATTCCAAATCCGTACTGGGCGTTTGGCTCATGCCGTATTCTTTTTCTGGCAGGTGCTTAGGGGGATCTGGGACTGTGTGATGGAGAGCTACCCCAATTCGTTGATTAGGATTTCAGAATTTTATCTTTAATTAGACTTAATTATTTATTTGCAGATTTCACATTTATATTATTGGTTTAGACTGTTTGGAGATTTAATATTATTTTAGAGATTTCAGTCTGTTTAATTATTGTTTAGGAATATATTAGTGCTCTGTTTGCAGGTTTTGGATTTTAAGTAATATCTCCCTTCTAGTTAAAGAAGGGGGTGTTACATACAAGCAGGCAAAAAAAGAAACAAATAGCTGGAGAGTTGGCTGAGAATATAGAAGCCTGTTGAATAATCCCCATGTTACCATTACATAATAAAGTTGAGGTTCATTGAAGTATTTCAGAGTTTACAGGGGTACACTTGTGAATAAACGGGCTTATATTAACTTGATAATTTCATAGCTTAAGCCTTATTCAATTTGTTAGATAGTAAAATGTCTTCAGGCAGTTACTTAAGTTGATTGAATATGAAAGTCAGATACCAGCACTGTTTTCAGTAATTGGGATCAGAACTATGTAGCCAGAGAGAACTCGAGAGAATGACCGTCTTCAGGATCCTCCCATCTGTATCAGTTGAGGCGGAGACTTCAGTAACTTCTTCTTCAGGATCCTCCCATCTGTATGAGTTGAGGCGGAGACTTCAGTAACTTCTTTAACGTATCAACAATGCTTTTAAAAGATGGTCGATGAGCTGGTTCACTGTCAAAGAAGAAACATTTCGTTTTAGTCAGATACATGAATGATTTATGGCAGAAACCTGAGAATTGCTTAGTTTCGATTCAAAGTCCAAATGAATATATCTATATATATGATTAAAATGACTATAGAGAAAAGATAAGGACTTGCGATACATTTTTTTACTCTAGTATATAACATGAGTTCAATAACCTCTTTTTTTAAACCAAGTATCTACCTTCAAAATAATTTTTTAAAAAAACAAAGAGCTTACACAAAACAAAAACCTAGAGGAACTAGCATGTCCAAAACAAAAACCAAGTCATATTATGATTGACAAGCAGGAACTATATATCATGAGGACTTAAAGATAGAAGCTCAACAATCAACATGCACACTAAAAGGACAGTACTTTAAAAAAAATGATATTTCAACTTTTAGAAGAAGAAGAAATGTCAACTGATTAAATTAAAAGTTCATACAAAAGATTTCACAATTTTTTTAATGGTTACTAATTAATAGATGCGATGTCTGGAAAGGAAGCACGCAGAAGAGAGCTCATACGCCTCACAATAATTTCTGTTAGTGTTGATGTATATGAGAAAAAACGATAATGATAATGTACATATCTGGGATGATGACTCTAGATACCAACAGAAATGTCAGACCAAGAAGCTCAGACACCTTGAGTAAGAAGGCATCTGACAGCAACCTAAGTTCGTTATGAGTAAAGAAAAATATAGTGATTCTATTGATATCTCCACATCAGTTGGGAGAATGTATACTGGCACAAGTTTAATTCCCATAAAAAAAGAATCTTAGCAGCACATATATTGAACAAAGTATCAAATCATCTTTGGCGTAACCTATTATGTATTGAAGTGTTGACATGTAATGATGATCTTATCTAATACTACATATAAAATTCTGGTCTGCGAAATCCGAAGGGATACATGGAATAAAATAAAAGTGACACACAGTAAATACTACAGTATATGTGTAAACTCTTCTATATCCTCTTCTTTCATGCAAGTGCAATAAAAAATCATATGATATAGAGAGAGTTTCTTACTCGGACCAACAAGATTCCATGAGTGAGGTCAAAATTGGAGAAGTATTCTGTGGAATAGCAAGCCTTCTATTTTGGAAAGCTACAGCCCCAACCACCTGAATTAACAAAGCCACGCCAATCAACAAATAAAAGTAACACGCGTAACTGGTTAAGATTTGAGAACAAGAGAAGGCATGAAAGAAGCTGCAGCGTTATAGAGAAAAATATGGACTTGTTAGAAGTCTTCAGAACTAACCTGCGCGGGGCCAAGTCCACTCCAAGGCTGCTGCAATGTCACAAGCTCCCATAGAATTACTCCATAACTATAAACATCGGACTTCTCATTCGAGGGTTCTCCACGAAGGAACTCAGGGGCCATCCACTCTGGCTGAAACGAGAAAGCAAGAGAGTTACATGCTGATTGATTGACTGCAAAGAAAATGTTGACCCTGCAAGGTATTGTAAAAGCATCTGACTTTCTAATGTAGATAGAACTGGGTACTGCAGTTAAAAACTATTGTATCTGAAATAAGAAAGAAGAATCAAAGAAGCCAAAGATGGATGTATAGGCAGAGATTAAGTCTATAAAAAACCTATTGTACATCAAATATCAAATGAGTATTTCTTCTCAAAAAACTTTTTTTTTCTTTGATTCAGATTTTGTGAATAACGTTAACAGGAAAGACGAGATAACAAGCTTGCTTTATTAAGACCAAGATAGAGATAGTATTTATAGTATCCATTCATAGCTTAACATTGCTACAAACAAAAGCAAGGATACATCATTAATATTCCTGCAATATGAATCATGATATTTGTACAAAACTTTCTCTCCGGAATTAAGTATGTTATATGCTTTAAATTTCCAAGTAATAGTTATAGCATCCGGAGAGTAGCAAGAAGTCATTTTCTTAGAGCTTCATGTAAACTGTGTTGGAAACAAGGGATTACCGTTCCAGCAACTGATTTTGATGATATGAAAGTGTTGGCTTTGAATCTTGACAACCCAAAATCACACACCTAAAAAAGTTTCAATATCATGAGGTTATTTCCTTCTTTGTAATAACTATCTCGCAATAAATTACACATAACTTCCAGTAATAGTGATACCTTCACAGTCCAATTTTTGTCAACCAGCAGATTCGGAGATTTCAGATCCCAGTGTACTATAGGCGGATTAAGGCAATGAAGATAATTGATACCCTTTGCCTGTTTAAAATATACATCAAAATGTGTTATTGTAGAGACACTTAATAACAAAATAAAATAAGAATAAAGATGTGTTTGGGGCGAACCACATCCAGAGCCATTCGTAATCGTCGCCTTGGATCCAAAGTTTCCCCAGCTGATGGACGGTGTATGATGCGATACAGACTACCTCTGTTTTGCAAATACAGATGAATACAATGTTAGATTGTACAGAAAAAAAAAGCCGGCTAAGCATGCAATTGACATACAACTCACCTAGGTAGATATTCCGTCACAATTGACAAATGAGGACGCTTTGTAACAGCGCCCATGAAAAGAACCACATTTGGATGACGGACACGCTTCATTATTGCAACCTTTATTTAACAGAAGTCATCACACTTTTAGGTTATATCATGATATATAACATGTTAAAGACCTGTGTACTATACATAAAACAAAACTAATTCAAATTTTTAACAGATAAACAATCAATCCAAATCTGTGCAGTACATTGTAACACCGAAAGTCGTATATATGTCGACATCACATATGCAGAAATATATCCGTATTTAGAAAGGCAAATTGCTAGTCTGATTCTTTTTTATTTTTCCAAAAACTTCTTTAAGATTGCCTAAAATATAATGTTTGGTGGTAAATCATCAGGAGGGTGAACAAATTAAGACACCTCATTTGCATTAAAAAAAGGATGAACAAACTGTATCAAGTTGTTAACCTATATCAACTATCTGATGAGTGTCCCCATTGAAGTGGAGGGGGGAGGTCGAGGAGTGCTGAACTGGGGACTGACAGTATTAAGTGAGGAATGATTAACACAAATAATAGTAATAACACATAAATTAAATAAGCAGAAGTTAATAGTAAAAAGGATAACATATGAACAGGCATACCTCCCTCAGAAACTCCTTCAGCTGGTCATCACTAAAGTCCTGAACGCTTAAAACTTTGACCGCGACATCCTGCAAGAACATTACAGACTTGCTGATTAGTATAATGACAGAGAACTAAACGAACACTATAATCCTATCTTTGTTCATCATCGAAAATGGATTACACAGTTCTGGCGGATGAATACGTGAATAAATGCATAATACATGAGCCAGTTTGTTTTTTATGGTAACAAGTATTTATAAGAATCCGCTTCGCATAACAATATGTGGGGCTTGGTAACCACGGATGCGCTAAATATGCAAAGGGGCGGGTTGACGGATACCATTAAAATCACAACTGAAGAATCTCATCCGACTATTTTCATACTGAGAGAATGGCTTAGACAGATTTATTAAAGCCACGGGTCCCATCTGTTCTTGGGAGAACAGTCATTATGTAACTGTAGTAATATCATCATTCTATCTACAATTAGAATATTAAATGTAATTTGCATTCGATACTGCTGCACTTGTACTATTAAGAGAAATGCCAACATCAACATATAAGTTGCACCATAGTCTACTTTCTACCCCATGAAATTATAACACCAAAAATAATTTAACATGTCATAACTATCCACAGGGTTAAATCAAGACAAGGCAACATATAACTAGTTCTGGTAGTTTGCAACCCACTCGATGCCAAGTTCCACCATATAAAATCAATATTACATATAAATGTTCAACAAGTTCGGCACTTTACAACAGAAAGCTTTTAAACTCTTCTGCCTTTTTAGGTCACCGGATTTCTTGCACACCCTCAAGTAATTAGATAGGAGAAAATGGGTCACAGACTCACAATTAACATCAGAAAAAAGAAATTCTTGAGCTGCAAATGGTAAACATGTACTGGTAAAGGCTAACATGCAAAAACACATCTAGTTATCAACAGATATATCCTAGCAATATTGTCAGTCAAATGGTAAGATAGCCCTGAAGAAATACTAACCGATCCATGCCACTCAGCACGATGAACTGTCCCAAAAGAACCTGCAAGGGGAGAAACACATATATTACTTTCCAAGATTACACCAATAACAGAGAGCTAGTATAAAAAGTTGACCAACCTGCTCCAATGCGTTCCTTGATATGCAACTCATCCCACGAGATCTCAAGCCAATCCATGGCAAGAGAAGGCTCAAGAGTCAAGTATCTTGCAGAAAATCTCCCTTGTCTTCCGTGTCCACCTTCAGCCTCCAATACACCTGACTGTCCCGATGTGTTGAGCCTAGGTTGCTGTATGCTTAAAATTGTGCTTTCAGATACAACAATATCTTTACTGTAAGCTGCCCCAACAACTTCCTGGTCTACGCCAGCTCCGGAAAATTGATCCACTGCAATCACTCCAGAAACAGCACCTATAATTTGAAGCGATTCTTTTCCTCCAGAGTCTTGAATTTTGGGACTGTAACTAACTTCTTTCCTATTTGCATGGAAGCCAGAGCCCTCTGTTGGACGCCCTTCTATGTTGCTTCCTAAAAATTAAAGATCAATTCACAACTATGTCCCATGATTTCATGAAAACCACGTAAATTTATACCAAAGCTATAGTCTAGGTAAACTAAAAAGACACTATAAATACTGTGAACCCCTGAGGAATATGCCCTGATTAAGTTTATTTCAATTAGTGAGGTGTTCTCATATTTTATTATGAAATTTGAAGTTTTTTAGGAACATATAAACTATACTTATATAGGTTTTTATGGATGAAAAGAGTAAAAGAAGATGGAGAACACATAAAAATTCTGCACACTTGTTCCATATTTAATATTGCAAATATTGATAATCTCGTCTTATTTACTACTACTCACTAGATAATAGTATTGATAAATTGAAAAAAAATTGAAATAATATCTTGTCAACTACGAAATTATCTTCAACAAGTTTCAGCAAGGATATTTCTTTATGAGAATTCTGAAGTCGTAATTCTTCAATATATGTTTATCATTATCAGAGGGAAAAAAAAGAAAAATAGAAATAATACTGACTGAACAAAAACAGGGAGGTTGACGTCGATGCTTGTCTACTCACCCTTTCCATGGATTTACACATCCTTCGTGTAATTACAGCTGGTGAAAAGGGTTAAATTTATGTTGGTTGATGGTGTCATTAATGGACCATATGAGAGTCGTTTATAGGAGAACAAACGATGAGGAAAACTATGAATAGCTTCTACGACAAAATTCGGTACTTCGACTACAAGATAGAAGTAACGTGATTCCGGTTAGTAGCTCAAAATGGTATGTTTAGATTTCATACTTCATTTGGTTTTCATGATATCTTGCAATATTTTCCATAACTTAGATACATGCCTGCCAATGTCATATGAAGATTGCATGTACATATTCATATGTATTTGATGGTAAATCAACCATGCTCTTGATGCTTTCAAGTGTATACATGATCAGATGAGAATATGTCACATATATAACAAGTTAAAGGTGGTAATATTTGCCAATAGCTTTCATTATAGGCTTGACTGGTGTCGGCAACATTCATTGACCAGCTATTTCTCAAATGAAGTTATCTATGTAGGAATCTATATATTTTGTATCAATCATTCATGAAGATTTTGAGTTTATCAAGCATAATATCGATGGAAATCAGAAAAAATTAATAATAGAAACTCAAAAAATATACCTAGATGAACCTGATTCCTAGGAGGAGCAAATGCATTTTTTGACTTCAAAATTTGACAGAAGGACACATCATCTCCCAGCCCTTGTTGATATTCTCTTAAACGAGGCATCTGAAATGGTGAAGGAGCAGGAGAAAGTACACCTCCATTGATCGAGGAATCTGGACCATGGATATTTCCGGGATCTCCAACTAGATCAACTACATACTCCCTGTAAAAAAGAGTGTGCACGCGTATCAGGACAACCATATAAAAAATGAATAAATAAAATTTGAAGGAAGCAGGGCACACCAAAATGTTTTTTAGCAATCAAACAAAATTTAAATTTAACTTCACAAACTAGACAGGATATAATGTATTCCTTACCATGTCTGACTAAATAAATACTCTAGAGTCTAGAGTACTTTTGTCCATCATTTCTAGATAACTACTCCCTCCATTTACTTTTACCTGTCGTTTGGATATATTTACGATACTTCAAGGTTTAGGAAAAAGGTAAATGTACATATTGTTTATTTAGAAATTTTGTTATAGGAAAACCTGAAGGACGTGTTTTTAATTAAAACAAAACTAAGATATATTATGCATAACTTCTGTATATACATCATAAATCAACATTACATTATGTAAACGGAAGTAAAAGGGACTTGAGGAGATAATAGTTCGAAAACTGGAAGTACTGGTCAAGATGGTACACAACTGTTCTTGGACGCCCATAAAGCGATCCAACAAACATTTGACGTAGTGAAAGACTTGTGCCAGGTAAGATAGTTTAGCTGTTCGAGAAAAGAAGAAAATCATGTCAACATCGAAATTTGTTCAAGAATTTAATAATTGATAATTTGATAAACTGAAAAAATAATGTGTCCCCAGTACATCATCAATGTTTGGATAAAATTTCATATGGCCTTCTCAGAAGTTTAAGCATCTGAGAAGCTGCAGCTTTCTATTATCTGTGCGCTCCCCCAAATTGTTATAGTCATATATATATCAAGGACAATATAAGAACATAAAGCATTTACATAAAAGATTCTCAGTATGTTTTAAACTAGAAAAATGTCAACAAAAGTTCCTAAAAGTCTAGATGATGCTTTTAAGGGAGGTGTACTTCCATAAATATTGAAAGACTGTACTGACAAAATGTCATAAGACTGAAGTACGGGTAACAAATTATATTTATCATCATAATTTTATTGTTATAGATTAACAAGGAAAACACAATAGATATGAGCAAGAAAATCGGCATGGACTTATCTGCATTCACAAAATAGATAGGCAACAAAACATTTGGTGAATAAAACATTGAAGAACAGCAAAAGAAACACAGAGGAAGTAAATGAAGTGGAAAGATCAGAGATGTATGTAACCTTGGTAGTTTCTTGTCATCGTCAATTTTAACTAGACATGAAGAGCGATGATCTGCAACACAATACTTGCACCCTCGAGCTATCCGGCACGGAAGACCTATGGAGTCTGCCAATTTCTGTAGAAGAACCAGTCGTACCTGATTAGTATCTCTAAAGTGTCTCTTATATTCAAGCTTTAAAGAGACCTTAATATACAGTTATAAGCACACATCAAAAGATTGTTTAGAACTTCCAGGAAAGAAGTATCTCAATAGCTTTCGCAATTGAGAACCAGTAAAAGAAGCAAAAGAGGGTGGAGAAAAATTCTTGTAACATAACACAGGTGGACAACTCCACATTCCTATTCATGTTCGTTACTATATTTTTCTTACACAAATACTTGGCTAAATTATATCATTGCTTGGCTAAATTATATCATTGCATATCCGCAAAAAGTCTGAAGTGATAGAGAGATTAACAAACTAAAATACTCATATTGTGACTTATCTGGCGAAAGCCTAAGTTATGCATCCCACTATATATCCATCAAAATAGATATCTAAGCTTTGATTAGATAATAAAATCATTATGTGGCCTATTGTGCATGAGGAATGCTGAAAATTAGTTTGAGCCCAGTGAGACCCTCATTGTTGATTTTAAACCATTTAATCTAAATATAAAAAAACAAACTGCCCCGGTCACTTTCTAAAAGACCATTTGAGCAACTACTTTAGCCTAAAAGGCTAGCCATATCATTAGCTTCAAGACCATGCAAGCAACTACTTGGCATCATAGCCTAAATGAATCGTTATTTAATTCTTGAACTGAAACAGTTAAGTGTAATAGAGAAAAGTAAAACATAGTATGATAAGAAAACTTATGTAAATACTGGTTACACTTTTGATCAGGTACTCTGTTAAAATATTTATGAACTTAAGTTTCACACTATAAATTTTACTTGCAAATAACAAGCAATATTTTTTGATTGAATGTAGCAAGATTATGATGACATCTAAACAAGTTAAAATATTGATAGTTGTGGAATCAGAATTAGTAAAAGAACATCGGCAATTAGTCTCTTAGGTAATACAAGTACTTGATCATTTAAGACAATAACACTTAAATATAGCAGCAGATAGAATGCAACCTTACCTTAAAGAGAATAGCTCGATGTCGACAAAGACCCATGGACAGACTTCCTACAGGAACTATAATGCACTTCCGCAACTCCCTAATTTGCTTGCTTAGCATATTCCAGTGCACATGAAGGTCACCTTGCTCTGCTGGAAAAGATCCCCTAGAAAATTAAATTTGATATTAAAAAAGAATAGACATCTAGTAATAAGCACTAATCAGTCAGCAGGCTCGTAAATAGTCTAACAAGGCTATCAGAATTTACCCCATATAGACAGCAACAAGCTTTCCAAGTTTCTCCACAAGACCCGAAGTATTTTCAGAAGCAAAATATAATTCTTGTGCTTTCTCTTCTAACTCCCTAAGCCTTGAATCACCATAGCGATCAACAAGAACCACCTCCATTGAGGTATCATCAGGCTCAATTGATTTAAGTTCCACCAATGAAGGTATTCTTCTACCTTCTTCCGATTCGTTGCACAGCACCCATACATATGGATTCATTCCAAGAATGTTATAGAATCCATCTGATATCCTATCAGTGTATGACAAACAGCCGCTGACCTGAGAAATCAGATGTGGTCAAATTCATCCATATAACCATTCTACCTGGATATATAAGCTAAACACAAAAGCAGAACTAGAAACATTATCATGCATGCTTGACTAACAAATTTAATGGAAGAGAAAAACAATCACAACAAAATGGAAGCTTTAACATGAACCACAAATTCCAATACCATGTGCCAAAAGGTCTAGTTTAGAAATTGTAATTCAAAAAAGGTTAAGGTTGTCAAGCATCAGATATAACTCAGCTCATCCGGGATTCCACGAGTTGGATTTAGAAGTTCATCCATAATTTGAAATGTACAGAACTCTGAATATATAAAAACCAACAAAACAGGGAAGTTTACAACAAGAAATATTATACGATCAATTATGACATTATATGACCAACCATGATCATCAATCATAATTATTCTCAGATGGTCAGAATTTATACTTTATATCTCTAATTTTATGGACATGTACAATTTTAGTTTTTAAAACCTAATGTTACCAGGTGCTTTCCAACTGAAACAATTCGGATATATAATGGCGATTTCATATGGCCTCCCAGTTGGCTGTTAAATGCAGACAGGTCTAACCTCCTAGGAAACCGTTCAAGTGCCTGGGTAGACACAGTTTAACATTGGTCATATGCGTTTAGTTCATTTTTTCAAATAAAAAGTATCAGAAAATCGAAGTATATCATCACAAGTTCAACTGTTGACCATTACATTGTGCAAAGGACTAGGTTGTGTAACTATGAAATAAATAAACCTGGGACATGTCTAAATAATGATCTAAATTTTTCATGACTTCTCTTTATCTTTTTGATTATTTCTACTCATGCATGAGCAATTCCCCTCAATCTTTCCCCCTCCCTTTTTAGTTCACGTAGTCAATTTCACAGATAAAAGCTATCCAATATCATGCTATTTTACAAGCTGAATTTAAACAACGATTCTTTGTTCGGAAGCTTGATTTCATTCTTCGGAAGTTGGGAAACAAATATAAATCCATAAAAAGATTTAGTTAAAATCTAAATTGAAACCAACTCCAATTTAAAAAAAAAAAAAATCGCAATACAGTGATCCAAAGAGAGGCTGTACCCAAAGACGGTATGAGACGGTTTCAGCATCAGCACATATATTTCCAGTTTGCTGCGGAAGTGTAGGCTCACTGAACATTGTTCCTTGCTCAGCAATTCGTTTAGCAAAATTCAGCTGCAAGTAATACCCCTCCCGCACCCTTTGTGCCAAACTTCCTCCGCTCTCTTCTTGTTCTTCTCTCACAGTAGTTGTAGTTGTATCCTTGCAAATACAGCTTGATAAGTTCCCATCCAATGTGGTCCCTGAAAATAAACTACCGGCATAGCTACTTCCGCTTGACAACCTCTGCAACGGCACCTGCCTCTCGAAACCCCTTTCTTTACCCACCTCCCCGGCAAAATTACTCCCACTTGACAGCCTATGTAATGGAACCTGTCTGTCAAAACCCCGCGGACCTTTATAGCTAACAACATCCTCCATCCCCAAGTGACCAGCATAACTACTTGCATTACTCGACAGTCTAGTCAATGATTCCTAAATCCAAAAATAAAATATAAATAATCAAAAACACTGTTACTACTAACATATATTTTTATAAAATACAGAAATTTAAATCCCTACAAGTTACACCCCTCCCCACACAGGTTTCACACCCTCCAACCTCTTGGTAGGAAGCAAGGGCTAGTTTGTTTTTTGTGATGTTTACAATAATAGTATTGAATTTGCCATGACCTTATGACCCACAAAACAGACATGAAATGTTGGAAAACATAAAAAAATTAAATATCTTCATATCCAATTCAGAATATTATGATATATGCACAAGTGGGATGAAATGACAATTCATTATACAAATGCAACAGCATATATCCTCATACGAGTAACTAAAATAAGAACGGCGAGAACCGGTGATTCAGATCAATGATCAACATTCGGGATACAAATTAATACCACTTATGGTCATAAAATTTATCAATAATTTGCATCCAAATTTGCGGACTTCTTTTTTCTTTTCACTTTTCTCTCATTAAGTTTAAGTTAGTTGTCATTTTGAATTCGATACTCAAGATGGCGGAATCATTTTCTAGGCTAAAGCCTAAACATACAATAAATGTTAATTTTAAACCTTAGGTTTGCTTAGCCACACGGTTATTATGGACTTTAATCGAGTCGAGCTCCAGCCTTCAACCTCGGCTAAAAAATTCGAATAGATTTGACCGCGACAAAAATTGAAAATAATCGGCTCGGCTCGATTTCAACTTGCTTTAAAAAATTATAATATTCAAAAATCAAAATAGTAAAGGTTTGCGGGCCGAGTGTAATGCTCAAGCTCCGCTCCAAAAAGAATTTGAATTACTCGAGCTAGGCTGAATTCAAATATTTTACTCGAGTATTGACTCGTTTACATGAATAGTTCTCTATCACTATCTAGGTATATATGGGAATGATAATTTTTACCAACCTGCCGAATGAAACCCTGGTCTTTCCCGGCCTCAACCACCTCAATCTCAGCCGTTATCTCCGCCGCATCCGGCATCAGCAAGAGCTGATGCTCCTCATCATCATACCGATCATGAGAATCCAACGAGAACCTCACGTGAGCCGAAGCCTTTCTATTATCTTTTTTCTTATCAGCTAACCAATTCACAAAAGCAGTCAATTGCTTGCCACGAACGTTACTATCTCTATCTCCCGTGACATTATTTTTCACTTCTCCGCCTTTTATTTCAACTTCATCAAGTGTATATTTCTTCTCGTGATCCATCGTTGACGACGCTGATTTCGACGTCGTCGACGAATCGAATCTGCGGTCAGGAAATTGCCTGGGGAAAAAGTACGTCGTTCTGTGCGGCATTTTTCAATCTCTTCTTCGTGATCACACTTCACAACTAATTAATTTTATATACACACACAGCTGCTATATGTATATATTAAAATTGAGCTTCGTTTCCTCCGCAAACTTCAACAAACAAAGTAGTATGTAATTAATTCATAATTCTAATTCGATTTAAACTAATGAAATTAGTAAATTAAACGACAATTGACGTAGTTTGAGCTTCAATTGTAATAAAGATTATACGAATTAACTTGATCAAACCGTACAAATACAGCAGGCTTCAATTTAAAATTCTAATTCTAATTGTTGGCGAACGGAGTGTGTTGAATGTGATGAAGATGGATAAGAGGAGAGAGAGAGGTGCCTCGAGATTGGTGAACTGAACTAACGAAAGCAGAGAGAGATGTGGGAGAGAGAGAGAGAGGAGAGAGATGGGAGAGAGATGGAGGGAGAGAGAGGATTATAAAAAATGAATACTTTTATATATAGAAGCAGTAGAGTGGGTGTGAAGAAAGGTGGGAAATCTAACATTAAGCGTGGGAGGCTAATGTACGCAGGCCCGTGAGTGCGCACCTATAATAATGTATCGACACGTATTGACTACAGTGTGTTTTGTATGTGACACGAGGAGGGGTGCGTATTACGCACAAGGTGCAAGTTAGAGAGACAGATAGTCGCGGGTTTTTAAAATGATTTATAGTTGGATCAAAAGAAATGTTAAAATAGTGTTGAGCAGAAGACAATGGTCATGGGGAAGGGGAAACAAGTGGAGGTGAAATGACGATTGAGGACATATGGGGATTTATGGGAAAATTGGAAACTGAGAGTTGCTTGTTTTGGAAGTATTGTAACGGCCGGGTCACCTGTGATGGACTTAGAACCGACGTGTGTTTGTTTATTTTGTAACAATTTTTTGTACCTTAAATTTTGTTGGGATTTTTTGAAAAATACCCGAGGCTAAAAATATTTTTACAAAATATTGTTATTTTTTAAAAAAATTTGTAAAAATATTTTTTAGTTTGCAAAAATACTATTTTTCAAAAAAAAATTGCAAAAATACGGTTTTTTGGCAACCGGAATCAACTGCATGCAACCTTTGATGAGTTTCTGTAACTACATGTAAACTCGAATCAACCAAAAAAACTTTATTCAACTAGTTGCATATCTGGTTGATTCTCGTTGATTTTGGTTGATTCCGTATTTTGCAAAAAAAATCAGAAAATAGTAAAATTGCAAAAAAAACTTAAAAAAATTAGTATTTTTGATAAATTCTCAATTTTATTTTATAAAATTTTTTATTTAAATTATTGTGATATCGACTTTACAGAAATAGACCAAGACGATCTATTTTCGTATTATCGAGCAAACATTATGAATGAACATTTTTAGATTAAATACGAGCAGCATCATCTTGCGTCAAGATAATCTAATCGTTATAAATGGATATGTTCAGATTAAACACGAGCAGCGCCATCTTGCGCCAAGACGTCTAATTCCTGTATCATATACTCTCTCCGTCTTTCGGGATTTTTTATATTGGGACGAGAAATCGGCATATATTCTAATAAAATGCGTGTCAAAAAAATGAAAAAAATGAATGTGAAGATAGGAGGAGGCTTAAAACGAACCTATGAACCTTGCAAAAATGGAAAAAAATATAACTTAAAATACATGAATAGGAAAAACCTCATGTGAGAACTACATTATTTACCCTAGTAGGCAAATATACACAACTAGTATTCACAACTAGGTCAAAATTTGTTGGAGTTGCGCGTTCTGAACCACTAGAAATCACTTGATGAACGTGATTCAAAGTGCTTTTTAACTTTGTGATCTTTTTAGGGTCGGAGAGTTGGATACTTGTCCATTCTTCAACAAGTAAAATAATTCGCTACCCTATTTTTGTGACCCTCGTTTTTTCCCAATTACATCGAGTATATATAGGTTTTACAACCGCAAGAAAATAGTTTCTACTCTCTCCGACTCTACAAACGTTTCCTATTTGTGTAGGACATGTTTGTCAATGCACACTTTTGATTGTTAATATCTTTAATTTCCTATTACTATTAAATATAAAAATTTCATTGTATTAAAGTACTCATAAATACGAATATAACAAAATCACTTGTGATTATGTTTGATATTATAAATTGGGTTAAATATCAAATTGGTCACTGAAGTGAAAGTGATATATCAATTCCTTCACTGATCTTAACGGGGTATCATTTTGATCACTAAATTCGTATAATTATCAAATAGATAACTCCAAAAATGTGACGAAAAAGTAAATATTATCTTTTGTTAAGTTCTACACATTTTTCTTCAACGCTACTATAATCAAATGAAAAATTATGAACTCTAATATTTTAGATAATATATCTAGATTTTAAAACTTTTATTTACTATTTATTTTTAATTAAGTAAGATAAAATAACTATAAAATTTAAAATAAATAGTAAATAATTTTTTTTAAATCTAGATATATTATCTAAAATACTAGAGTTCACAACTTTTCATTTGATTATAGTAGTGTTAAAAAAAATGTGTAGAACATAACAGATGATAATATTTACTTTATAATCGCATTTTTAGAGTTATCTATTTGATATTTATATGATTTTAGTGATCAAAATAATACCCCGTTAAAATTAGTGAAGGAAGTGATATATGGTCTTCACTTCAGTGACTAATTTGATATTTAACCCATTATAGATTAGATATAAATTAGTAATCAATCGCTTATCCTGAAAAGTACAAAAAGTCAAAAGGGTCAACGTTTAACGGGACGGAGAGAGTATTAATTTAGATTCAGATACATTATCTAATACATAGGTTTCATTCGATGATTCTCTTTATTACCGGTCCTTATTCATTATGTCACACTAGACTCGATTCTAAATATATATATACTAATTGATAGTATACAAGTTATTTAATAAAAAGCTCGTCATAGTCTTTTTCCAAAATTTTAAGATTTTAGTTAAATTTAATATCACTTCCATTTAGGTTGTGATATCATTTTGAGTTCTCTTACTAAGAGTATAAGGTAATGGCGATATTTTTTTCAATCATTTTAATATTTTAGAGCTAATTATAATGATTACTTGATATCATGGTTGTAAAAATCGGTCGCTTTTTTAAAAATTATCGATAAATTATTTAAAAATCAGTTAAAAATATTTGTTTAATTTGACCGATTCCCAACAAACAAATAAAAAATTATTCCCTTTTTAAAAAAAATATCTAATACATTATAAATCTGTACCTCAATCAAATATTTTATATTTGAGAATTCAGTAACGCATGTATTCTATTCGCGTCTTCGAGGAGCTAAGTGAATACTTTTTTTTATTATACTCATTTGAGAAAGTGTTCGTTAAGTAGAGGACACAAGTTTAGTTTATGATTGTTAGATTTTTTTTTATCTATCAGAGTAAACTCCACTAAAACTCGGTGCCTGTTTGAAAAATCTTAAAATAAGTAACTTATGACTTAAAATTAATAAGTGACTTATAAATGTTAAGTAAATAAATACTTATAACTTATGTAAGTGTTTGGATAATTTTATTTATAAGTTAGAAATTTATTTACTTAAATGAACTAAAATAAATAATTTTTTAATATAATTATCTTAATTCGTGAATTTTATATTAGATTAACATTTACAAATATATTTTTTAAAACTAAAATTAATAAAAAAATGGGAAAAAATAATAAGTTGAGAAAAAATACGTCGATGCTAAAATTCAACTTATCAGCTTATAAGTTATAAATTCAACTTATAAGTTATGTCGACAAATGGTCGTCGATAAACTGTTACGAGCTTATAAGTGATAAGTTGACCTATACGCCGCAGACAAACAGGCCCTCACACATAATAAAGTTAAAGCTGATTGGTCATTGGCATAGCAAACTAAGCCCCTGATGAAAGAAAAAGAAGGAAAGAGAAAGAAGAAGTCCTGCTGAATGTTATGCCCTATTTCGACTTCCATGTTATCTTGGGCTTTGCAACTTCAGGCGTATCAACAAACTATCTACCGTTTCTTGCTTCTTCATCTTTATTTATAATTATGTTGCGCATTAGAGTAATGCTTCTTACAGCCCTTAAAGGATAAAGAAAAGATAATTAGACAACTCATTTGTGTTGTTTTCAAATCAAGATATAGCAGTTTAATTTTCCCATTTGTATTCGGCTATATTTGGAGTGTTAGTAATTCGAGTCGGATTACTCGCTAGTAGCTTGAACTCGAGCTCGTTTTTAGTAAATCTCAAATTGATCGTATGTGAGTTCAGTTAGAATATAACTTCGAACTCGTTTAGTTAAATAGAGCGAGTCGAGTATGTGATGAGCTTAATTAATAAAGAAAAAATATTTTTTTACTAATTATTTAACTAAAATATTACATGAACATAAAAAATAAAATTTATTATACACAAGATATCAATTCACATAAAACGTCTTGACTTGATCTAGATCATTTTGATTAGATTTTTTTATTCAGTTTAGGTGAGATTTACCATATGCAGGGTAGTAGAGCCGTAGAGGTAAAATTGGTTACCATAAGCATACATCACATATAGAATTAAAACAGTACTCTGTCTCGTTTATTTCTATACATTTTCATTTTTGTAATTTTCTTTTTGAATGTCCCATTAATTTCTATAAATTTCAAAATTTACGAAAAATAATAAAAAAATCTATAATATAAAAATTAACTCTACTCACTAAATCCACTACTTTTTTCCACTGCACTAACTTCATACATTAAATATTGATTGGTCCCACCATTTTACGCCTTTTTCTATTTATTTTTTATAACATCCCACTTTTTTTTAACATCTGTGTCCAAATCAAACGTATACGCCCGCAAGGGTTGGCTCAACTGGTTAAAGAGGGGATAACTATCCTCTTGGTCACAGGTTCGAATCCCACGGGAGGAGAATTTATGATTATACCTCTTGAGTCAGAGCCTGTCGCTTAAATGCGGTTTATCTTGGTTCACGTAGTTTGCAGGCTACGGGCTTACCCAGTGCGCACGCGCACTGAAGGGTAGCGGCTGCAGGTTACCTACGATAAAAAAAAAAATCAAACGTATACATCTCAACGGGACGGAGGGAGTATTAAAACTTTAGAAAAGTATAAACAATGGAAAAAATCCAGCAGTACAATTTCTTCTAGGAAGTTCCACGGTCCCAGTCAAATATATACTCAAAATTTAATATAAAATATCTGTGTACTAAAATCAAATAATAAAATAAAAGTATGGGAAGAATAATAGAGTAAAGCAGAATTAGATATAAATCTCTATCTCATATGATACACATTACGACAACATACATCAAGCTTTGTTTATTTAACGTTACTTGATTTAGCCGTACGTAAAATATACTTCAATGAGTCTATTAAACACTGTTGCATGAGTTGGATATTTATACTAGTATATATTTTACGACTAGAAAGTTCTTTTCTTTATGTTTTTTAACACAAACTTATGGCCTGTTTGGCCAACATCTGATAAGTTACTTATTCACTTATAAGCCTGTAAATACTTATTGAGGAGTGTTTGTATACCTAACTTATAACTCGGATTTTCAATTTATAAGCTGATAAGTTGAATGTTAGTAACGACGTACTTTTTCTCAACTTATTTTGATTTCTTGCCTTTTTATTAATTTTAATTTTAAAATATATATTTTTAAATATTAATCTAATCTAAAATTCATGAAATATTATGATTATATTTTAAAAATTATTTATTTTAATTTATTTAACAAAAAAAATTCTGACTTATAAGTGAAATTATCCAAACACTTATGTAACTTATAAGTATTTATCTACTTATCACTTATAAATTACTTATTCATTTTAAGTTATAAGTTACTTATTTTAAGATTTCTCAAACGTGTACTTAATTGGTGGGGCAACAGACCGACTATTTGGCATTCATTTTGCAAAGATAATTTATAAAAACTGTTATGGTTCGGTTGTCAGACTTTTAACTCAAGTATAAGGCAAGAAGCGTTGAGTGATGAAATTTTAATCTCATTAACAAACATTTCAAGGTTACAGTACTACTAACTATTTAGATAGTGAAATACTGAAATGCCATAAACAAGCACCTAAAAAATTCAATAAAACATGCATTTAACAACATTGGAGTCGGTAGGATCTAATAAGTTCTTTTTAAAAGTAATATATACAAATTAATTGTTGGGCATTACATTAGAATGATCTCAGAAAATTCGTAAGTTAAAATAAAATAATAGCACGATTGGATAGCTCAAGGGGTAAAGAATGTATCCCACTGTCGTCCCAGGTCCTGAATTCGACTCTGGCTCACCCGAGAATTATTGAGAAAATAGACTCATTTGTAAGGATATAAGCCATATTAGTAAAAAAAAGTGTAAAATAAATTCATTGTTATGAATGCACAAGTGATATTTTATATATATATGCATTTATCATTATTTTATTTCCTAGAATGATAGGTACATAAACAGGGGCGTAGTCAATGTACTAGCAGCGGCATATGAACTCACTGGATCTATATTTTTAAAAAAGAATTATATATAAATTACTTTTTCAGAAAAAATATAGTATTAAATTTTAATTTGACCCCACTCAAAAGAAATAATTGTAATACTATATTTAATTTTGACTCCAGTAGTTCGGAAATGAACCGAAAATTTACCAAATTTCTTTAAATCTTGTTGACAATTTTGATATTGAAATTTTTTTGACCCCGGTGACTTAAACTTCTGGTTACGCCATTGTACATAAACATAAATATATGTGCACAGATATTTATATTTATGTCTCCCATGACATAAGGAACTCTTATTCCCTAATAATTTTAGTTCTTTAAAAAAAAGATTTGATATTTGATCAATACACTCGTTAATCATCAACATATATGTATCCAAATCAAAAACAGAGAGCCTGGCGTACTATTTACGAAAACATAAATTCTTTGATCTCTTGAAACCCATAAATTCACAATAAATCGAAATCCAAGTTGAAATCTATTAATAAAAAAACCAAACAACGAGAGTAGAGAGAATATTAGATCGAGGAGATGAAAATTCTCAAAAGTTTAAGAAATATATGAGTTAGTTTATTTTTTATTTTTTACTACTATATCTAAAGTATTCCAAAAGTTAAGCACACAGCGTTTTCTTACGTAAAAGTTTAGAAAGTTATCTCCCATATCTTAATTAAATATAATTACTTATTAAGTGCAAATATATTAAAGTAAATATACAAAATTAAATCTCCTCCAATATCTTAAATTAAAATAGCTTATTTAATACGATTAAATTAAATAATACTTGGCTATTTAAACTTCTGAATCATGCGTAAAATGCTTTCCCACCAATTTTCATGGAATTCATTCATTTATACATGACATATTTATATATCCATCTATTTAGGACCCATTATGTAAGTGACAGAGTTTTTTAGTTGTCGCTGAGAGAGTACAGAATTTGTCCATAAAGTTATAGTTTAATTAAATTATTGCTTAATTACAACTTAACACGTGTCACTTAATGCCTAAATAAAAAGTTGTATATTTTAATATTTCAATTATGACTTATAAGATTTGTTCATTTTAATTTCTTTTATTAAATTTTCTTCCAACATCACCTTCATGAGTCATTACAATGATGTAATCGAAGAAAATATTCTTTGTCGATCATTTCATTATCATTTTACATATCAAATTATTTTATTTTATTTCATAAACTAGTTAATTTTATTAATAAATTATATAATTTTTTTTATATTAAGTAAATTTAAATCATTTTTTTGAAGAATCAAACAAGTATGTTGAAATTGATTTAAATATTAAAATGTATAAAAATGGTGGTTACGGATAAAAATATACGATTAATGAAGGTAAGGGTAATATTGGAATTTTATTACCAAAGAAGGCTGATTAACGGGTAAATTTATTAAAAATATATATTTTAAGATTAGGTGTACACCATATTATACGTGACAAGAAAGGCTTGATTATAATCAAGTTTATCAGCAAGTCCAAGTCCAACAATGTCTCAGTTGAAGTCTTAAATATAACTAGCATAATAACCCGTGCGAGGTACGGGTTATTTTCTAGATTTTTTTGTAAATCTTACAATTATATTAGTAAAATTATTAATCGTTTTTTTATTGATAAATATTATATAACGTCTAAAACATATCAAATTCAAGTTGAGTATCTATCAATCTGTATGGTTTCATGTAAAACATTAATAACGTTCATAACGTTTTTAAATATATCTCATTAATTATAATACATATTTTCTTATTTATGTCGTGTAATTTATATTTATTAAATAAATACAAGCAGAGTAGTCACTCTACTGTACGTGTAATATAAAAAAATTGTAGTTAATCCATCAAATATTTTCAATATCTTTATAAAAAAAACTAAAAATTAACATATATGTATATTATAGAGTCTAGTAAATTTTTTGAATTTCGCGGAGTAATGAGGTATTTTATTACTAAAGTCATTACTAATTTACAATTATCTTGCTTAATTTAAAAGGATTAGTAATGCATAATTAAAGTGGTCAAGAGATGCAATCGTAATATTCAACAAAGTAGAATTTATAATTCAATTAATATATGTTTATTTTTTAAGGAAAATATTATTTTTTTAATTCAACGTTTATGTTAATTTAATATCATTGCTAATTGTTAATGTCTTAATTCATTAACTAAAGTTGATCTCGACTATTTATTTAGCTTTTAATCATCTCCAATATACAAAGTTAATATAATAAAATGTCAGATTATTATCAATTCATAAATTAAAATTGACATAATCTATTTAGTTTTTAACACATTGAAAAAATCTTAAATTTAATCGATCATTCTTATTTTCAGAACATAAAAGACTTTTATTATTTTCTTCTAGTAAATATATCAATAACTCTGAAATACAACATCAAAATTGAATCTTTTAATATTGATTAAGATAAAGTCACATGTGTGTGTATGTATGTATATTATTATTATTATATTTTTGAGTAAATTATGTTGGTCTCGTTTATTTATATTCTAGATATCTTGGTCATGTATATATCTAATTGTTATTCAGTAAATTACTCAAATAACATGTATTTATGATTATTCAAAAATTATAATTATATAATAAATATATTACAATTATTTATATATCGTAGTTCTAGTAGCACTGAAAATCAAACAATATCTATTTTTACTCAACAGAGCATGAGTCATGGATCTGACATAATTCATATATCGTCAAGACTAACTACTGATATTCAGAAGTTTTTTTTTCAAGAATCTGAAGACAAATTTGTACTAATATCATTATTCAAATCATTTTAAAGTTTATTTCATTTATGATACTAATATTTCTTTTTATAGTAACTTGATAACATTGTATACTAATTTTCTAAAATTAAATATTTTCAATTTGATGATTTTTTTTAAATATCAGTTGAACTTGAACTTGTTAATCCTTTCAAAATATCGACTAATATTAATTATTTTATTTAGATGGCATAACATGGATTAGATCAAATAGTACAATATATTATAGTTTTAACCTTTTTTCAAATAATTTAAAATAGCTGTACAATTTTTTCTAACACTAAATATTTTTTTTGTAAATTTATTATTGCTAATTTAATTTTTATTTTTCAAAATATTGAAATATATAATTTTACGAGTAATATAAATAAGTATAGAAATCATGATATAATAAATATATATTTGTCAAAAAATAACTTATATAATGATAATAATATATTAAATATAATTTAATATTATAATACATCCAATTTTTACTCCGATTAATCCCAGATTTTCAATTAATCCTAAATCGGTAGCTCGACTGATCTTCCCCGATTCCCGATTTTTCCGATTTTTACAACACTGTCTTAGCATAATCAGATCACTAGTCTCAACTACGTAACTTGATAATTTAAAATGGTATAAATATGGACCTGTTAGGGAGATCCAATATAGTGCATGTTTGGCATCATCTAATTTCATCATAAATGAGTTGAAATCCCATTTTGAGTTTGCACATCCTGTTTGGAAAATTTAATCTAATGACCATTTCTTTATATATATGATGAAAATCAGAAAGCAGGTTTAACTTACAATCTCATTTTTCAGCCCACATTTTACACCTCAAATTCTCCTGCCTCTTCCCTGTAAAAAGTAATTATTATTATATATTATTACGTATTAAAACATTTGCCTACTTTGTAATTATGATTTTTAATTAAATTTATTTTAAAATTTTGTGAACTTTTAATATTTCATCTATTATAATACATTAGAATAAGTACAGTGCATAGCTTATAGGTATAGTTGGTCTTATAGTTATAATATAGGCTCAATACCAAAGAAATCTACTCCAATGCATAGTTATACTTGATCTCAGAGTAAGTCCAAAGTCCAATGAATAACTATAGTTAGTCTTATAGCTATAATATAGAACCAATATGAAAAAAATCATTCTAATGCAAAACTATACATGGTCTTACAAATGCATAAATGGATAACTAGTCATATATTTAGGATTAGAGATAGTTATAGCTATCATTACCACATCATTAAATAACTATAAATAGAATGTATGTTGGTTGCTTTAAATGAAATTTCGGAGATAGAGAAAAAACTTCACCAAATGTGAAAATATATGGGTGTAAAATAGAACTAGCATTAAAGTTGATGTCCTATTTTGACACCAAAATGTACTTTTTGGTCTCAAATTATAGCAAAAATTATAGTCGTTTTAACTTTAACATTGGACTTGTTTCTATAAATGTTTTTAAATGAATAGTTGGTCTTATATTTAAGATCAAAGATAGTTATAACTATCTTTGACACATCATTATATAACTATAAATGTAATGTATGTTGGTTTATTTTAAATAAAATTTTGGAAAAGAGACACAAAACTTTATTAAATTTAAAAATGCCATGTATAAACTGCATTAAGATAAGAACATGATAGTCTAATATTAACCCAATCTCGCCTTTTTGTTGAAGATAAGAGCATGATACTCCGAGTTGGTTACAAATGTCCGCATTTTTTTGTAGTGGTATATTCGAGGGTCATGCTGCATTATTTGGGTTGATTAAGGTATTAAAGAATTTCTGAAAACTTGTAAAGGACTTGGAAAAAAAATAGGTAGTCGTAAAACAGATCATAACCCTACGAAGGACAATGTTAAGCAATGTTTGAATAAAATTTCCGATGGTCATTATTTTGAGGCAGTCAAAGTTTTGACATCATCAGGTATCACGCTCAAGCACCGTCTCCTACAATGTCTAGTTTATGTTATGCTCGAAATCGGCAAAATTTGAAATTATTCATCGTTGCATCAAATTCTTTACAAAAGAGACTTCTTGTGGACGAGATGGATTGAGAGCTCAACATCTATTGGATGCTTGTTGTGGTAATGAGTCTACTTTGTCTAAAGAGCTTCTTGTAGTCCTCACCCCAGTTTTTAATCTGTGGTTGCAAGGAAATTGCCTAACTTCTCTCGCAAAATTTGTAGTAAATGCTCCATTAAATCCACTTCTTAAGCATGATGGTGGAGTGAGATCTATTGATGTAGGAATTGTATGGAGACGTCTAGTTTTTAAAGTGGCGGTGCAAAAGGTGGGTATAAAAATGTTTGCTTACTTGGGAGATTTCAGTTTGGTTGGTGTCTGCTTATATATTTTTTTTAACCAAGAGGTATGATATAACATATTTAGAGATATAAATATGTCATGTGAGTCAAAAATTAATTAGGAAAAAATAGGGCTAAGGAAAACCGAGCCGAAATTGAAAAACCAAATCGTACTGTCTTAATTCAGTCCAGTTCGATCCTGGTTTTTCAGAAATTCGATACCGAATAGACCGAAAAAAAAATTGGTTCGGTCCGGTTCTTGTAAAAAATATTCAGGTCCGGACCTACTAGACCTATTATAATTATATATATATATATATTACATATATCTTAAAAATTTTAATCATAAATTTTAATTTGTAATTGTATCTATACACTTTTACAACTCTACATATCACCTTATTTTAATTATATTTTAAATTTTATAATTTTTGGTTTGAAATTTTAATACAATTTTATTTTTTTTAAAAGTTGATCCGGTCCATAATACAATTTCAGTCTGATTTGGTCTAAAAAAATAATAATTAGATTTTTTAATTTATTATATTCAGTCCAGTTTTAGATCGAACCGACTGGACGCTCCGCTCCGTGAAAAAAGAGAGAGAGCATGAATATCATGAGATTTGGTGGGAAAGATCATGGTTTAACCATTCTCTAACACTTTTTCCACATGATCCATAAATTTACATTGGCGTTGATATAATTTAATGAATTTACATCTCACAATAATATATAATTATAATGTAAGATAGTCGAGGGGAGGTAAGAATTTTGTTATTTTAGATAGACATATAAAATTTTAAATTGAAGATATTGGAGGAGACTTGAAAAAAAAATAGGTAGTCGGAGAGAATGGTTTTACTTTCAACTCGTTATTTTATTTTACAGTTTTATTAATTTAGGTATCAAAACTGTAAATAAGCTAACACATTATGAATTTTCCTAAGAAAATGACAATTTATTTGAGTAGAGTAGATCCTCATAAGTTAATGTATTTTACTTAAAATGTAATTTTAAAGATACTAGTTTTAACTATTTAATTTCTCCTAGATTATATGAGCATATCAAAACGATTAATGTATTTTTATTTTATAATAATTTTTTTTTTAGGTATAATATAACAATAGGGGGTTTGATGAGCAATTTAATTCATACGACGATTATGCCCATTTAATATCTATATAATATTTATTTTACATTTATTCTCACAATTAATATTTGTTAGTTGACTATTAATATCTATATAATACTTATTACTCATAATATATATATATATATATATATATATATATTAACTAACGCATCATTAATATATATATACAATATTTATTTTATCTCATCACTAATTTATTAAAAAATATTAATTATTGTATAATTAATATGTACATACATATATACATTAATAAATACGTACATGCATACATATAATAAATATATATATATACATAAATTAATACATGCATGCATATATACATACATACATGCATACATGTATACACACACATACACACATACATAAACACACATACATACTCATGTATTCTTATTTGTCATCAATTTAACATCGTCCTCATACATATATACATACATACATATATATATACATACATGTATACATGCATGCTGCAACAGCCCGCACTTCCCGACTATTAATTCTAAATCGAAAACTAATACAAAATCCAACTTATTAATCACAAAGTCTATTACAATGGTGACTATTACAAAAGCGCAGCTAACGGAAGTCCAAAAGTCAATCTACTCTAATACTAAGATCCTCGAACTCCAATGTTATTCAACTCGAACTCTTAGGCGAAACCTGAAATTGTAAGAATGAGCTAAACAGCCCAGCAAGAGACCAATCGATCCAACTAGTTGGCCAAGTATCATGAACACATATAACAAAATACGATATACGACATACGAAACAAACACTTTCGATACATGTTCTTATTCTTATTCGATACACACAATACACATAACATATAAACAACCATAATTCAAAATCCATAATCCATGCCACGACCACTACAACCCGGTGACAACGGTCCTAAATTTTCATAAAATTGTCACTACAATCCGGTGTAAGCGGTCTTAAGTTATTATTCGATATCTTCACAAACCATGACACAAATCAAAGATCCCAAATTATTGTCTCGACACCACAGAGGTACAATAATGCGTATACTATAACACATAATACTTTCAAATATATCATCACTTAGCCCGCCCATATTTTAATAATCAAATATAAACGCATAACATACAATTTTGAAAACGCTAGTAAGATCGATCGAAAACTTACCTCAAATTCTGACTAGATCTGTTTTTAACCTTTTTGACCATCTAAACGACGGTTTTTTGGAAAACACGAAACACGAAAGTTGTAGAGAACAAAAAGACCTTTCCGAAAAGTCCAGGATCACTGAATCCCGACTTACGATGAATTTTCTACGAATTTTACAAGACTGCTGAATTTTATGAATAAAGGCCTACGAATTTTAATGATTAAAACGAGGAATACGAATATGATCTATTTATAATGATACAAAACCTTATATCTTAACCTACATTTTATCTATATTAGAATTGGATCCAAATTTTAAGCCCATTAGTTTAACCCAATTTTAAATCCTAGTCTTTATCTAATTTTAATCCCTTTTTTTCTATTATTTAATTATTAATCTAATTCTAAAAAATACGGGATATTACACATGCACATATACATACACATATACATACATACACATACATACTCATATATTCTTATTCGTCATAAATTTAACATCGTACTCCAACACAGTGAAATGACCAAATATTATATTAAATTACATAAGATAAAAAATAAAATAAACTATTTATACACATATGTACGATTTATACTTCACTATTAATAATTATGTGATATATATCATATACTCCCACCATCCCATAGGTTGTTAACATCGTTAAGGGTATTTGTTGCGCAAATTAATGCATATGATAATTATACCCCTACATTATCTATATACAATATTTAATTCATCTCGTCATTCATTTATTGAAAATTATAAATTGTTGTATAATTATTATGTGCATATATACATACAATATATATATAAATTAATACAGGGATATACACACATACATACTCGTATATTTTTATTTGTGATCAATCTAACCTCGTCATAAAATGGTGAAATATTATATTAAATTTAAAAACATAAAAAATAAAATGAACTATTTATACATATATGTACGACTTATACTTCACTATTAAGCATTCTATAACATATATCATATATACTCTCACCGTCTCATAGGTTGTTAACATCGTTGTTAGACACATAGATTAAAAAAATAAATTATGTTGAGGAAAAATTAAGAAAGCAGTGGTAAATTGTGGAGCCATATAAAAATTATATGCTATTTTAGGAAATGTTAACAATCTGTTGAAACATCCCAAAATAGAAAGTTATTTGGACGGAGAGTATCACATGTTATTCTGTGAGTGAACTTACAATATAAAAAAAATTATATAATACAGAAACATTTAAGGTGATTGATATACATTAAATAATTATAAAAAAAATTAATAATTATTTTATAATTATGGTGATTGATATACATCAGGCACAAATAATCACTTATGTTTATTTTACTTTCTAAGTATTAACATATTACAAGTACCATTTAATTATAAAGTGACAAAAAATGTATACTAACATAATTTTTTTATATTTTGCGAATGCAACAATACAAAAATACCTCAATCACTCATGCTCATATGCATAAGCAAATAAATTATTCATAACAACATAAATATATCGTCAACAATTACCGTGAAAACAGATTCAAATAGTACAATGTACAGCATGGTCGTGCATTGCACAGGTTATAAAACTAGTTTAGAATTTAATAACGAGACAAGGATAATAAAATCGTAACAGTGATCAGTCAGAAAAAAATACCTAAAATACCTTTTAAAGAAGAGAATTAATTTTATATTAATGGCATACAAATATAACAAAGACCATGAATATACATTCTTCAAATATAGCATCTTCAACCTTAAAGAACCCTTAACTAAAAATTTAAGTGGTATACTAAAAATAAAATTAATAGAGAATATCTAGAAAATTCATCACTCAAATGGGACAAAACCCTTATCTATAATTTTAACCAACCTCATAATGTTGCTAGTTTGTAGTGAAATTTCACGTTAGATATCATATAAAAATAATACACTCTCTTTATAATAACTTCAAGAAAATAATAACATACTCCCTCCGTCCCAAGATGTTGATCATATTTTGACTTTTAGTACTGTTCATGTTAAGCGATTGACTACTAATTTACATCTAATGTATAATATCAAACATAGTTATGAGTGATTTTGTTGTATTCGTATTTATGATTACTTTAATACAATAAAGTTTTTATATTTAATATTAATACGAAATTAAAGATACGAAGCAAATGTGTCCAACACAATCAGGAAACGTTTTTAGGGACTGAGGGAGTACTATTATTATAATATAACTAATCATTATAGCCAACTCCACCGAGAAAAATCGCATTACAGATTCAGTAAATTATACATATCAATTATTTTAAGCTATTTTAGCCAATCATTTTACCTAACACCATTGAAGATGCTTTATACTTTGTATAAAAATACAAGCCTTTTTTGGTCAAGCTTACATAAGTAAATTTAAAATCGTTCGATCATACTCATATTTATTATACAAGCTTCGAACACATGCGATGCACAATTTTTTTTAATATTATATAATTTTTAGTAAATATAAATTGAATTGCAACTTTTAAGATGCAAAATTTGTTTGTTCAAATTTTTTTATATGATATGATTTTATAGTAATTATACACATGCACATATATTTGCATAAAAATCTAACGATCCATATGAAATTGCTAGTACATGTATTATAACTACAAAATATTTGGATAAAATCTCCTTATGCATCTTATATAATAAGAATATATTTCATTTTTTTATTTAGAGTTATTTAAATTTTAAAAAAATATTACTAATTGAAATATATAGTATTATTGTTATTTTTATGTGTCTTCACGAAATTTAATTATTTTAATTTAAACGATAAGTTTTAACCCGGTTCAATAATATACGAATCCCATTTAGTTTTATTTTAATATTTTTTTTATCCCAAGACCCATTATATTGATCAGATCCAACTGATAATGTTTAGTTTGATTTTAATTTTGTTTAAAATCAGATAAATATAAATACTTTCATTTAACCCAGATGAAATTTTATATTATTTATTTTAGCTGATCGAATTTTATTTTGATTTTAAATTCTGTTTAACCGTGAATTAGTTCTATAAATTTTTACCTGGATGAATAGTAAATATTATTTTATTTTAGGCTCATGCTTTTATTCCGATCAACGAATTACCAGTTGAATAAGTTATTTTTTTAGTCGAATTAATAATATTTATTATTTTGTTTTAGGACGAAATCCATTCCACTGACTAAATGCAACTGATTACACTTAGTTTGATTTAAAATTTATTTTAATCCCGACCAATATTATAATTTTGTTTTAGACGAGATGAATAGTTTATTTTGTCTTATTTCAATGTCATCATACCTGCGAACGAATTATCTTTACTTAAGTTTTGAAAAAATACTGTGAATAATATAAATACAAAAGCAATCTCGTGTATTATATTAGACTAACCGATTACCAAATTTTTAATATTTCGACGTGCAATGCACAAATGTTTTATTTTTTATTTAATAAATATTTATTAATTTTAAATAGTTAGAAAATCAAATTGAAGTTTAAAGAAACAAAAATAATTACAAAGTTCCATTTGATTTTATTTCGGTTCTATCTTGAGTTCTATAAGTCATATTTTGACAATTTTACGGCCCACACGAAGATAACAAAGAAATTTGTAATTCCGTGATGACTTAAAAATTTTGTCAGAAAAATATTATCCTAAATTTAAAGAAAATTGATAATTAAGAATTAAGAATTATTATTCTATTCAGTTTAGGATATCTACTTCTTTTTGGTTTAAATTATTGAAAAAGGAGAAAATTATATTCAATTAGAATCGTTGGTTATATGCATGAATGTTTTATTCTTTATTTAACAAATATTTATTAATTCGAAATAGCTAAAAAATAAAATTAAAGTTCAAACAAAACAAAAAAATTACCGAGTTTCGTTTGATTTTATTTCGTCTCTATCTTGAGTTCTATAAATCATATTTTGTCGATTTTACAGCCCACACAAAACTCACGAAATAATATTTAATTCAGTGATGGTTTAAAATTTTGGTTCAAAAAATATTATTCATAATTTGAGGAAAAAATAATTACAAATTTTGCATTATTATTCTGTTCAATTCAGGATGCCTCCTTCTTGTTGGTTTAAATTGTTGAAACGATAGGAAATTCTAATAATTTAGAATAGCTACTTATTACTGTTTATAAAATATAATTTTTATTCTAAATCTAACAACTATGATCAATTTGTTTAAAAATCTAACGATCCATAGTAAATCCTTATATGATAAGAATTTAATTTGGGAGCAAATTTTATGCTCGTTTCATTAACGACGAGTCGAGCTATTATACATCAAATTCGATTATATCTAATTTGAATTTGAAAATTTTTAATCGACTTAAAAATGGTATAATTCGCAATTCACGATTATTTATCTTAAATTTGACTTTTTAAATTGTTGATTCTTCGCAAGCAAACTCCGCTTCTCTCGTTTTGACTCACAAGTCACGAATATTTAACTCAATTCATATAAATTAAGTTCGGTAACAAATTTAAACTCGTTCAACTTAAATACGTGTCTCGCTTTGAATTACAATCCAAATATTTGTATTCTCTTTGGCTAGTTATAGCAAAAACATCATGTGTCGAAATTATATGTCATGCGATGCGAGTTGCAAATAGATCAATTTCATGAAATTTGGTAACCATTTTGTTGCATTTTACGCATGATTCAAAAATTTATATTGCTGAATATTATTTTATGTATTTGTGTCAAACAAGCAATATATAATTTAGCACATTAAAGGAATATAATTTCGTGTTTTTACATATATTTGCATTTTCATTCGATAGACCATTGCTATACTTTAAGATATGGGAGGAAACTTATAAATTTTATACTGAATAAAAGGGACTGTCTATGAAGCTAGAAAAGTTTTTAAGTAAATAATTTAATTACTTTTAACAAATGATAATCCATTTGTAGGTCTATGGTTTCAGGAGAGTGTTTTATACTATTATATATTATGAGTACTAGCTTATAACCCGTGCGATGCACCGACGTTTATAATATTTGTAATTTTTTTATTTTATATCAAAATAATTTAAGAAAAATAATAAGTATGTATTATTGAGATTAATGAAGTTAAAATATTTACATATTATTTTGTATGCATTATATTATTGAAGGATTCAAAATTTAAATAGTTAAAATCTTAATAAGTCTTTCTACCACGGCCTCCGCTTTAGTGTGCGGATGCAATGCCTATATGAAAGTGGTTGTGTTGAACAGCAGTGGTGTATTTGAATGATTTTGTATTGTTTTTCTTAATATTGATTTTTTTTATTGATTTATTAATTATTTTATTATATTATAATTTGAATTACTAAAATTAATCTTGAAAGTGTTTGACACCTATAAAAGAGGTAAAATAAAAGTCAATTATGATTAGAAATTAAGTTGGATAATAATTCATAAGAGTATATAGTTATATTAGATACATGGTTTATTTTTTTTAATTAAATTATAATTGTTTAAACTTTGTTTTTGAAGGTGTTAACTGACTTTTTAGGAATGTGTGAACCAACTAACCAAATTATCCCCTAGTTTGCTTATAATTTAAATAGTTAAAATATTAATAAGTCATTCTACTACAGTCTCTAATTTACTGTGCGGATGCAGTGCCTATATGAAAGTGGTAGTTTTTTCTTGATTTATTAATTATTTTGTTATATTATAATTTGAATTACTAAAATTAATCTTGAAAGTGTTTGATTCCCTGTAAAAGAGGTAAGATAGAAGTTGAGTGTGATTAGAAATTAAGTTGGATAATAATTTATAAGAGTATATAGTTATATTAGATACATAGTTTATTTTTTTTAATTAAATTATAATTGTTTAAAGTTTGTTTTGCAAGGTGTTAACTGACTTCTTAAGAAGGTATGAACTAACTAACCTAATTATCCTCTAGTTTGCTTATAATTTAAATAGTTAAAATCTTAATAAGTCCTTCAATTACGGCTTCCGCTTTACTGTGCGGATGCAGTGCCTATATGAAAGTGATAATTTTTTATTGATTTATTAATTATTTTGTTATATTATAATTTGAATGACTAAAATTAATCTTGAAAAAATTTGGTTCCCTGTAAAATAGGTAAGATAGAAGTGAAAGTGTTTGGTTCCCTATAAAAGAGGTAAAATAAAAGTTGAGTGTAATTAGAAATTAAGTTGGATAATAATTCATAAGAGCATGTAGTTATATTAGATACGTGATTATCATATGTTTTGCTTATAATAGTATAATATAGATATTTGTTTGAGCCGAGTAGAGTCAAATTTCTAAGGATTATTTGTGTTTTTGTTTTTATTATTTGGTGAAATGAAATGGAGCGGTGCAAGTCATTATTAGTTTAGCGTGTATATATATATCTCTATTTTCTTAATAATCAAAATTGGGTAATAACTTGAACCAAATCATACACTATTTCGGTTATTATATTATATAAGCCTAAAACCCGTGCAATGCACGGCTGTTTTAAAAAAATATTTTATATTTTCTTTTATAATATTTTATTAAATTTATTTTTTAAAAAATAATATAAAATCCATAATTTTATTTTTAATTTATTTATTAGAAATTAGATATTAATTCGTCTAGATAAATATTTTAAAATTAGAATATTCTGAAAATATTCTATGCAAGGTAGTTGATTTGTGAAAAGATTTGTTATTTGTGGAAAGAAGTGTGAGAATATATTAGAAAATCAATATTTTTTTAGTTTAGGTAATTATGTGTGTCAAATATTTTATTTTTGGAATTTACTTGGAGAGGTTATAAATTTTTTCAAATTATAAACCTATCAAATCAAATTATTCGGGTGTGTACGGGTATTATATCGTTAGCTTTCTACTGGTTGAATTCAAACTCCTTTTGGAATAACTAAATAAAATTAAACAAAACTAATTAAGTAAAATAAATTTATGGGTAAAATTTACGGCATACACCATCTATAATAGATTGCCCTTTAAGATAGCTTAATAAAATCTTTAACTAAAATTATAAAATAAAATAAATAATTAAGTAGCTGAAAAATGTAATTTATTAGTTAGTAGTGGTTATAATATTACTATTCTAATTTATTAAATAAGTTTGTCCGTGATATTTAGAGAAGTTGTTTTATTTGAGAGAAATAAAAAATATAAACGTGTTATAATTGAAAACGATTTCTATTCGTTTTTCTATTATAATTCGATTACTAAGGCTAATAAGACTTTTAAGTAAAAGAAGGGTAATTCAGTAAATTAAGCGTGTACCAAAAAACAGGTACCGTACTGTACCAAATTTTTTAATATTTCATCTTTTATATAATAGTAATAGATAGATAGATAAATAGATCGATAGATAGTATAGGTGATAGTACAAATAATATATAATAAAAAATATTAAGTATGATTTTGTAACTATCAAAATTTTTAAAATTTCGTTTATATGTTACTTTCACAATAATTATTGATTTACTTTACACGACAGTATAGTTATTGATATTTAGAGTCCGTTTGGTATTTCTGTTGCAGACAGCTACAACAGCTTTTTGCTGAAAGTTGTCAGAAAAGTGTTTGGTAAATTCTAAAAACTGCTGTCTGGAAAAGCGCTTTTGGTCTAAAAGCTGCTGTTATCAACAGCATGTCCCCCTATACTTTTGAAAAAAGCTGTTTTCAGCTTTCAAAGGAATTAGTTATCAGTTTCATTATCAAATCTTCTAAAAAATATTATTTTTATATATTATATCTCAAAATATGCATAAATTAAAAAAAATTAACAAACAATCATCTAATTTTTCTAGCAGCACTTAAGAGCATTCCCAAACAGAGCCTTCCCAAACAGAGCCTTAGTTTCTTTTAGTTCGCTTTTTAAGTCGGGAACAAATGATTGGATGACATTTGGATTGTCTTCTCTTCCGAACATGCGCAAAGTAATGAAAAGATAATAAATTTTGTGATTTATTATTACTTTCCATATTCTTTAATTACTTAAAACTCCATATTTTTCAAATTCAAATACTTAAAACACGGACATTAAACTGTTACATGTTCAATAGTCCCCCCAGTGAATATGTATCCAAATATCTCTAATTTTTCGGTAAAAGAATACTACGATTCTCCATTGACGGATTGACCCCTGATCAGAAATCAGGTTTTGCTGAGGAGATTAACTGAAGTTATAGTGATTGTGCTTCAGTAGGCTTCTCATTAAGAATCTTAAAAAAAGTATTAAATATAATTCCTAATTTCCTGCTATATGCCATCCTTAACTTGTTAACTTATCCCACAGACTAAATTCAGTATTAAATATATTTTAATATTTAAGGGTAAATAGTTAATTTCAGCAAGTACCGACCGACTGGATACCAAACTTTTAATATTTCGTTTATTATGATATAGTATAGATTAGTATATAATCCGTGCGGTATACTTTTATTTATATTATAAATTATAATTTTAATATGTTATTTACGGGATTCTACCTTACATGTTCTTATATAATATTTTTTATGATTTGATTAAACTATTAACGTTATTTTGATCTGAAATATTTAACGGCTCCGGATTGAGTGATCATAAGACCAACAACCAAACTTGCAATTTTTTCGTTTTTAATATAATAATATAAATATAACATGAAGGTAAGCTTAATCGGGGGAATCCTAAACAATAAATTATATGATTTTATTATCATTTTTGAATATTATTTCATTTTCATTGAAATGTAAGAATTTCTTTTCAATCAAAACAAGAGTGCATTTTCCTATAATTTGTGTGCCCATTAATTAGTTGATAAACATTTTTGAATGATTTTTTTTATCCAGTTATTATATTCGAAATAATTCATATATGAAATAAATAACACTTTTTGTAAGAAAAAAAGAAAGAAGAGTGCATTTATATTTGATGAATATAACATGTAGCTAGATTCTAGACTACAATAATGAGTTTTAAAAGCTAGTACTACCTCCGCCACCTCATTTCTTTATTTTTTTTTTCAGGGCTCAACATACATCTTAAGATTTAAAAACTAGTACTACCTTCGCCACCTCATTTTTTGAATAAAATTTATTCAAAAATATTTTTTTTAAAAATAATTTATGAAATTAACTATATAATAGTCTTAAAATATGTGTCGAACCTTTCAAATATAAAGAATTCAGAGGGGTGGAGGACAAAACAGTAGGTAGGAGTAAAAAACACCATTACCAACGCCTCTTGCAGCGGCTCTTTTTTACTTGATAAACGAAACCCCAATCCTTTATTTTCCTTTTTGATGAAAATAGAAGCCCAATCCAAATACTCGACATTTTGAACTTTTATCACTTTTGTATTAACAAAATTTTATATTGTAGCAGTTAGAAATTAGAAGTACAATAAATAACAGCAAGTTCAACATGTGCCTTATATGATATCGTAAATCAAAATTTAGGGCATTTGATAAGAAAAGTAGTTACAACATTGTTTAAAGAACAAGTCCAAGAGTGTCGTAAAAACTTGTCTTAAATTAAAATTTGAGGCACTTAGACAAAAGAGTGCTCCAACAATGTCCTAGTGGTGTCTTAAAATACTAGAACATTCATCAAGTGCCTCATTTTTAGGGCACCACTAAGCATGCCCTATGACATTTATTTTAATTAAAAAATTATTTCCCTCCCATTTTACACATCTCTCTCCTCCCATCATTTTTTTCCCACATTATAATTCAAATTTATTATTATTTTAGTAATAAGGCACAAATATAAGGTATATTGTTGAAGTTGATGTAAAACAAATTTGTCTTAAATCACTATAACACAATATTTTATTATATTTATAAGGCATTTACTAGGACATTGTTGGACTTGCTCTAATGATGCTTTATATCACTAGGACAAACTCTTGTGCCATATTTTTAAATCACTTCTCTCATTATCCTATTTTATATTTTATTATATATTATTGTACACTCTCTCTTTCTCTCTCTACTATATATTGTGCTTTAATAATGAAAGTAAATTTTTAAGAATAAAATATTAAATATATAATGAGAATAAAGCACTTTGTTGGAGTTGAAGTAAGATAAATATGTCATAAGTTACTTAGACATAATATTTTATATCTCTTCTATATAATAGGAGAATAAGGGGATAAATTGATGAGATTAAAAGTCTCATTGAAATGACTAATTTGCCCCTCTATTTTAAATTTATATAAAAGAGGTTGTTGAGAGGAATTGAACCCGAGTCTTCAGTTTCACAAGCACATCACTTAACCTCTACACCACATTGTTACTTAAGTATTTTATCATAAACATAATTAAAAAGTCTCATTGAAATAACTAATGTACCCCTCTATTTTAAATTTATATAAAAAAGGTTGTTGAGAGGAATAACACATCATTTTACCACTACACCACACTGTTACTTAAGTATTTTATCATAAACATAGTATGTGAGTGTTGTAAATAACAACAATTTATTTAACTTTAAACATGATTACTAATATATCTGTAGAGTTAGTTTTGAACAATTAAATTTGAGATATAAAGTTAAGTACAGTATATAAACGGATCATTACCTTATTTATTAAATAATTTAGTTTGAAAAGTATGTCTCGTATATTTTTAATAAAAAATAAATTGTACATATAATTATTTTTTTTATTTGATAAAAAGAGATACACTTATATAAATAATATATATGTACTACATATTTAGATAAGTTATAATTAGCATATTTCGATTTATTTCGAATTCAAAATTAGATATTGACTCATTTTTTAAAAAATACTCGAAATCTGTAAATACCATGTCACTATATTGGTTTAATTTGAATTACGAGTTTGACGAGAAAATCTTACCAACAAAATTAATATCTTTGTGATCTTTATAAAATCAAGTCAATTGATTTATGTATCAAAATTACTAGATTCAAAATCAGAATTTTACCCAATTTGAAAAATACTCGAAATTTGAATAGATGACCCAGCCGAAAATACATAATCACTATCTAAATTTAATAAATTTAAATTACGAGCTCGACGAGAATATCTTACCAATAAAGATAAATTTTATAATATCTTATATTAATAAAAATTAATATTTTTGAGCTATTTAAAGTCAATTGATATTATGTTTCAAAATTACTATTTTTATACAATTTTACTTGCAGAACATATATATGGACTCTCATACTGAACTAAAAACAAGGACTCTTATATATATATATAAATTAATATAGTATTTAAATTTTAATAAATAATTATATATACTCTAATAAAGAAAAATTCGTAAAAATTAATCGGATTTCAAAGATCGAATCGATCGGATATTTTGTAAGGAATTAATTGGGAATTAATCAGCCGAATGGGGATTTATCGAGAATTTTTAGAACATTAGCTGTAGCCTGTAGGTATAGTAAATCATGGACAATGATTTCAAAAACTCAGGAAGGAAGAAGTGTCTTTGATTTGACAGGACCTTTCATGTGTTGCCTTGCACCGGTTATTGATAAAAAAAATTTGAAGCCTATAGGCGTCTCATAAATTATTCAGGTTTACTAATAATTTTTTTCGGGACCTTGATGGATCAGTTGCCATGTATAAATTGCATGTATTTAATTAGTCTCTTGTCTTTCTGTTTAAGAGCATTTTAGAGGTCCTAATGTGCTGTTTGGTTTGGTATAATGTAATTTGTACTTTGGTTCAATTGGAGGGTTATGTTTGATCTTAACAACTTTTTACTAGCTAATTAAAACTCTTTTAAAAAAAATATAATTATAGATACATACTTAAAATTTATTCCAATAATACAAATTTAAACTAATTGGTAAAAGTGTTTTTCTTATAAAATTAATATAAAACTATTTATAAATTGCTTTTAGAGCTAGGGGTTTGGGTACCGAGTTTCAAACAGAAAAAAGAAAATTTAATACTCGAAATAACTGAAACAGAAAAAAGAAAATTTAATACTCAAAATAACTGAACGCCTGAACTAGTGTTTGATGTAAAAAAAATTTAAGTCTCTTCCAATATCTTAATCATAATTAATGCAAATACATAAAATATTAATATTCAATTATATAAATTTTTAAATCATGTGTCAACTGCTTGCACAATAGTTGAAATATATATAGTATTTCCTACCAAATTTCGTGAACTACATCCATTTATAAATTACATGATATATTTATATAAATTTTAGCACTTTGTGACCGACTAATCAATTTATAAGTTACAAACACAAAAGAAAATTGAGTGAATGTGGGGTTAAGATTACATATTTTATTAATATCAAAAGTGATAAAATATAATATATGTGAACGTTTAAATTACCTTTCAAAATTTTATAAAACTATGAAAGATAATGGGTAGTGAAATGCTATAGTTGGATAGGGACCCCTTACAACCAACAAATCAGGATCGTTGAAGTGGTAAACGGAAGGCTGGGATCCGCTACTGCCGCTATGTGTCATTGCGGCAGTGACCCACATACTCCATTTCCCTTTTTGCCTTTTTTCTATATTAATTCATTTATCAATGCTTTTTTATCTACATAAATATTAAGATATTATTCTTAATATTTCTGATTAAAGATTGTATATTAAAAAATACTATAAAATATTTTTATAATATTATTAAATATTATATTTAATATTTAATATTTTAAAAGTATTGAAACATTAAAATGAAATTAATATATTCAAATATTTAATAATAAATATTAAAATAATAAATGAAAATATTTTGATATTTAAATATTTTAATTATTCAATATTTTTAATAATAAATGAAAATATTTGAATATTTGAAAATATTAATAATGTTAAATATTATATCGAATATCAAATAAACATGAATCCACTACCGCAATGTTTCATTGCCGCAATGAAGCATTGCGGTAGTCGTTTTTCAGCGGCCTCACCGTCTTACTATGTATCAGCAGTATGTTGCCGAGTAGGAAAGTTGTGGCTACGGGCGGGCCGGAGATTGTTGAGGGCGGGTTTGTATCATTAATTCCGTATAACTACTTGTAAAATGGATTAAAAATGAAAATAATGACTTATTTAGGTTAATTTTCCGTGAAATATCATCAATTCCCTACAACTAGTTAAAAATGGATTAAAAATGAAAATAAGGACTTATTTAGGTTAATTTCTCGTGAATTATCATTAATTCCCTATAACTACTTGTAAATGGATTAAAAATGAAAATAAGGATTTATTTAGGTTAATTTCCCGTGAATTATCATTAATTCCCTATAACTACTTGTAAATGGATTAAAAATGAAAATAAAGACTTACTTAGGTTAATTTTCCGTGAATTATCATTAATTCTCTATAACTACTTGTAAAATGGATTAAAATGAAAATAAGGACTTATTTAGGTTAATTTCCCGTGAATTATCATTAATTCCCTATAACTACTTGTAAAATGGATTAAAAATAAAAATAAGGACTTATTTAGGTTAATTTCCCGTGAATTATCATTAATTCCCTATAACTACTTGTAAAATGGATTAAAAATGAAAATAAGGACTTATTTAAGTTAATTTTCCGTGAAATATCATCAATTCCCTACAACTAGTTATAAATGGATTAAAAATGAAAACAAGGACTTATTTAGGTTAATTTCCCGTGAATTATCATTAATTCCCTATAACTACTTGTAAATGGAATAAAAATGAAAATAAGGACTTATTTAGGTTAATTTCCCGTGAATTATCATTAATTCCCTATAACTACTTGTAAAATGGGTTAAAAATGAAAATAAGGACTTATTTAGGTTATTTTCCCGTGAATTATCATAATTCCATATAACTACTTGTAAAATGGATTAAAAATGAAAATAAGGACTTATTTACAGCTTTTACTTGTTTATTTATTTGTAGTTAGAGAGTGTTATAAAGATGACATACATGATCCACATGCGCGGCCCTCCTAGCTGGTTCTATGATGTCATTCCCGATTTTCTCTCACATTATGATCGGGTAATGACTGAGTGGAAGGGTCTTGGATACAGTAGGCCCGCTTTCGTCAGATCGAAAGATATTCAGCAGCCTCCTGTTGAGCGTCAGCCTCCTGTTGGAGATGCACGTAAGGTAGACATTCATGATACAGCTCCTAGTACCTCGCAACAGAGAGCGCCCCCTATCTCTCAGAAGCGTCCTCGTGAGGTACTAATGACTATCATTCACGAACTTGTGATCTTTTAAATTTCGTCTATTGAATATGTAAATGACTTGTGTGTCTTTAATTTACATTAATGGCAGGATGAGAGTGGTGGTCCTGAGGAGGATACCGCAGTACTTGTCCCCCCTAAACGTCCACGTGAGGTATAAATTTCTAACAAAAGCTTTCATTTCATGCATCATAGAACTTCAATTAATATGTCTGTGTCGGCTGTAATTGCAGGAGGTTCCGTCTACTGGCGGAATCATCGTCTTTTGATTCTTGTTAAGGTAACGGATCATGTGTCTACAAATCATCCCAGAATGTTCAAATTTTTTACATGTACAAGAATAACTCCCGTCGATGGAAACCCTCAAGAAAAAATTCCTTTTATAAATCTCCGGCAAGGTGGAATTTTCTACCAAATACATCTTTGAAAGATAATCTCCACAACCTTTCATGCTTTTCACAACAAAAGATTGACTTTTTTGAAGCTCTTTTTGAAATCGCTTAAACATCTCTTTTGTGTATATCTTGGAGGCATGTATTTCCATTGACGAGTTAGAGAATAGTCTCCTTTCCTTGTACTCGGTGTCAAAATCGGCTTGAACCTCCCGTAAATATTGTGACTCCAAAACTTTTTGTGAATTCTCAATGAATTCTTTCAAACTGATCGACGCTTTCACATACTCATCAAAAAATGAATTCATAGACTCGCTCCTTGAGGTGGTAGTCTTACCGGTGGCAAAATGTTGTTTCGTGAAAGCAAAAACCCATTATCGTCTAATTGCATACATATCATTTAGCCAATTATGATTTTCAAGATCATATTTCTCTTTCAAATCCTCTCACCTATCTTCAAATTCCGTTGGTGACAATGACTTGTAGATACATGCATTAAAATCCGTCTTGAACTCCGAGTATTGAGTATACAAAGTAGATAGTTTCTCGGGAAACTTGCTACTAATATGCCGCGTACAATATGTATGGTTGGTGTTAGGCATAACCTCGGCAATGACATTACTTAAAGCGATGTCTTGATCCGTAATAATGGTAATAAGTGGCTTGTTATCGACCGCTTCCAACCAAGTCTTCAAAACCCATCTATAAGAAGTCTCTTTCTCGTCCCTTACAAGTACAAATCCAAACAAAATATTGTGGTAATGGTGATTCACTCCCGTAATTGGAATAAAAGGCATGTCATACCTATTAGTCCGATATGTCGAGTCGAAAGTTACCACATCTCCAAAATTCTTGTACGCGTTAAGCGAACGAGGATCAACCCACACCAAACCCCTAACCCGATTCTCCTCATCCACATCCACTCGGTAGAAAAAATTTCCATCACTTTGTTTTTGTAATTCTCGTAACAAAACCAATCCACACTCCGCATCACCGGAATCAAAAACCCGTCTACGAATGTCACGTATTATATTTCGTACGTCTTGAGCGTAAAAATCAACTTTTTCAATACCACCACAAGTCTCACTAAGTAAATTCATCACTTTCGGGGTCTCGATACCCGATTTGTTGAATAACTCAATCAAAGATCGGGTAAACAGATCTATGTTGCGTGATCTTTGCATGAATTGTACCTTATCCGATGTACCCATAGCATGATTGTGCTCTAGGTTAACCTTGGTTACTTCCTATTTGTTTGAGCTTACTTTGTGAGCAACACACATACGAGCACGATAACAAGTTCGAGGAATGACATCTCGAGGTCGTTTCCCTTTAACCCTATCTTCAACTTCCAAGGGTTTTGGGCCCAATCTTCCACCCTTTCGACATATATACAAACATGACGATATACCACCATTTCTTGAATGCCTATGACTACTTCGAATAATTATCTCGCACCCTATACTTCGACCATAACCTCGATAAAAACTTTCCGCTTTATCCAACGAATCAAATATCATACCAACACAAGGAACTACATCATCCATATTTCCAATAAAAGTTTCATCATTAATTTTATCATCATCATCGCCATTAAAAGAATCATTACTATCATCAGAATCACCGTGAACATCGTGATTCTTCCAACCGAAACCAACATCATCATCAGTATCTATTAAAACATGTGTTTTTCCCTTCCCCGGATCATTAACTTTATCTTCAATACTATCAACATCTATTACTTCATCATCATTAAAAACTTTACGATAAACCCTCTTTTTTGTGGGGGGGGGGTAACATAATTAAAATCGTTATGATCACTAGATGAACTTGAATAATCAAATAAATAAGAAGCCATGAATTTTGAATACTATCCTTGATTTTCAGAAGAACAAATTTGAGTAGAATGTTAAGCAGCAGTAAAAACAGCAGTATAAGATCTAAAATATAGACAAATTAAGGTAGGTGTGTGCATTTACTGCACTACAACATTGTTTCATTGTGGGGGCCGCAATGAAACATTGCGGCAGTGCATAACTGTACACCCTCCCCCAAGCCAACAACCGTAAGTATTTATAGTTTTAAAAAAAATGTACAACACACCCCCACAATGTTTCATTGCGGTGGATACTTCACCCCGCAATGACTCATTGCGGTGGGGTTTTTTTTGTTTTTTTTCTTTAAAATTAGAAAATTATTCAAAAAAATATTAAAAAATAGTTTCTAGACTTATTATATTTCATTTAATATGTTAAATTTTAATTTTAAAATATAAATGTTTATAAGATAACTTAATTATAATATGCAACTATTTTATATAGTTTTGTGAATATTTGGCACAATAGTTGTGTCACAGGATATTTCTTGACATATAAGTTATAAAATATTAATTTCAAATATCAAATTATACGGATGTTAAAATATAATTATTCTAATCATATCAAAAAATTACAATATTTTTTAAATTTCATCCTTTATATTAGTAATGGAAAACATATTTGTTTTATTTCTTTAAAATTAGAAAATTTATCCAAAAAAATATTGAAAAATAGTTTCAAGACTTTTTATATTTCTTTTAATATGTGAAATTTTAATTTCAAAATTTAAATGTTCACAAGAGTAACTTAATTAAAAAAATATAACTATTTTACATAATCTTGTGAATATTTGCCACAATAGTAATACAAATTTTGATGATCCAACTATACGGATGTTAAAATATAATCATATCAAAAAATTATGATAATAATACATATTAAAGACACCGCTTTTTCACACAACATTAAAATATATAAATAATATTAAAATTATATTAATATATTTTAGTATGAATTTATTAATATTAATAACTATTTAATAATTTAAATTATTTTTTTCTGTAGTTTTCAAATATTAAATATTAATAATAATATTAAATATAAATATCTTACCAAACTAGAATTTAATATTCATATTTTAAAATATTCATATTTTATATAATTATATTGAATTATTATATGGTCAGTATAAATTAATATTAAATTACTATTTAATATTAACACCTTAAGATATTCATATTTAATATTATTATTAATATTTAATATTTGAAAACTACAGAAAAAATAAAATAAAAAGAATAATTTAAAGTATTAAACAGTTATTAATATTAATAAAGTAAATGAGCTATATTATAATATTTTAAAATATTACTTTTACTTATATTTTAATGTTAACATATTTTAAAAAATTAATTACTGTTGAATATTAATATTATTTTTATATTTTTAATAAATAATATTAATATTTCTTATTAAAAAATATTAATATTATTTTTGAATAAAGTAATTAAGCTATATATTAATATTGAATATTAATAATTATTACATATTATTAAAAAAATTAAGTGGAATATTAATATTAGCTATTTAAAATAGTAAGTTATATTTAATTATAAAAAAAGTGGCATTTAAAGCTAAAAGGGGCATTAAAAGCTAAAGAGAGTGGCAGTTGGGGCATTAAAATCTGTGGACCGGCCCAAAAATGAAACATTGCGCCGCAATGTTCCCTGTGCATGGGCCACCTGCCGCAATGTTTCATTGCGGTGGTCCAGGCCCGCATTGGAACATTGTCTCCTGCCGCAATGAAACATTGCGCTGGGTTGGCTGCCACTCCCGCCCAACCCACGTTGGCTCCTGATTGGACCTGATATATATATATATATATGTATATATATATATATATATATATATATATATATGAGTCCCTATCCACAGCCATAGTTGGATAAGGACCCTATCCAACCAACAAATCAGGACCATTGAAGTAAAAAACGAATGGCTAGGATCCGCTATTGCCGCTATGTTTCATTGCGAGGGCGCAATGAAACATTGCGGGAGTGGCCCACATACTCCATTCCCTTTTTTACCCTTTTCCTATGTTAATTCATTTATCAATGCTTTTTTAACTACATAAATATTAATTTAATAAGATATTATTCTTAATATTTCTGATTAAAAATATAATATTTAAAAAATATTATAAAATATTTTATAATAATATTAAATATTATATTTAATATTTAATATTCAATATTTTAAAAGTATTGAAACATTAAAATGAAATTAATATATTTAAATATTTAATAATATATATTAAAATAATGAAACATTGCGGGAGTGGCCCACATACTCCATTCCCTTTTTTACTCTTTTCCTATGTTAATTCATTTATCAATGCTTTTTTAACTACATAAATATTAATTTAATAAGATATTATTCTTAATATTTCTGATCAAAAATATAATATTTAAAAAATATTATAAAATATTTTATAATAATATTAAATATTATATTTAATATTCAATATTTTAAAAGTATTGAAACATTAAAATGAAATTAATATATTTAAATATTTAATAATATATATTAAAATAATAAAGGAAAATATTTTGATATTTAAAAATTTTAATTATTCAATATTTTTAGTAATAAATTAAAATATTTGAATATTTGAAAATATTAATAATATTAAATATTAATTCGAATTTTAAATAAACATAAACCTACTACCGCAATGAATCATTGCGGTAGCGCAATGAAGCATTGCGGTAGTCGTCTTTTGAACACATACACATGCGAAAACTACCATTATACCCGCCCCAACCCAGAAACAAACACAAAACACCGGCGATCAAAAGCGATTTCAGCGAAATCAAACAGCTCCTGATATCTTCCTTAATCAAGCAGCTTTGTTCTCTTTCTCTCTCTCTCGCTCATACATTCTTGAGGTAATTTTCCGAAATATGTTTGTTTTTAACCGTTAGGGATATAATTGGGGGTTTGATTTCTGTGGATTGTTGAATGATTTAGTTGTTAGAATAAGCATTAAGATGATCTGAGGATGCTATTTATGTATTTTTCGTAATTTTTGGTATGCTAAATCGATGAACCCGAGTTCTCGGGTTTTTGATTTTTTATTTTCGATTTCTTGAGTTATACGGATTGTTGTGGTTGATTAGGATCATGTAAATAGATTGTACTCCTTCTGAACATCATTTTGATATCAAAATCATGAAGTTTGGTTTAGAATTGAGGCGATTCGACTGTTGGCCGGACTTTGTTCGTCGGATTCTTTGAATTTGGTCGGGATCGACGAAGGGAGGGACAGAGGGAGTAACTAAGAAGAATACCACGTAAAATGTGAAATTTTATGTATACTACTTTGGACACAAACGGATAATATGCATTTTATTACAACTAATGGTAAGGTGGGAATAGTTGGTAAGAAATTGAAGGGAAAGTAGTAAATAAAACAGAACAAGAAGAAGAAGACTAGTACACAGAATATCAAGATAGAGAATCTTAACTTATATATATGATTTATGAAAGAATACTACAGTAAGGAGCTTGATAAATTGACTATGATTTATGAATACTACTTTGGCTATGATTTATGAAAGAAATTAACAGTAAGGAGCTTGATAAATTGACTATTAAGACAGTTATATGATTGTACTTGGGATCTTTATGATGTTGTTCTGTTTGTAGAAGAGTTATGAATCCGTGATGTAAAGAAAGTTTTTGTTGATGAAATGCTTGATAAGTTTTTGTAGAAGAGTTATGGATCTGTAAGAAAAAGCTTATGTGTTGGAGTTCAAATGATAGCCGAACCCTATGAACATAGTCTGCATCACTGTGTTCTAATTTTTTGTATCTCTTAGTAGCTAGGCTGCTTCTAACTGAATGCTATTAGTCGTTCCCTTTAATCAATTGTATCTTCTAAAATATAACTTAAAATCTCACATCTTTTGTGTTATGCAAACATATGTTGTGTAATTGCTTCCATATCTGTACTTGCAAGTTTTATGGTGGCGTATAAAATTAGGTTGAGAAGCTAAGGTCGTTTTTCAAGTTATAGTTCGTGTATATTTGTTTCTATTCAACGGCTAAGAACTCTCTGAAACACAAATAAATTGATAGATGACATATTAGTATATATGTTTCTGATTAAATGAGGGACGAACTCCGGATTGTTTGCACTTGTTGTTGAGTGAATAATTCGAATAAAAATGGAAAATATACAGTAGTTTTTGTTAATTTTTATGTGAATTTACGTGCAAAGTAATACACTTAAAAATTTAGAAAACATGTGTTGTAATAATTTGATTGTGTTGAGATGATATTTTCACGCATTTGTTTGTTTTCTTTTTCTTAATTACTGTTTGTTTGGAGTTGTACTGATGGGCTTTTTGGTTTAAAATATTGCAGATACTATGGACATGGAGTGTGGACCTCTTGATCGATCCTTGCTGACTATGCAGGACCGCCATATTAGCAGTCTGATCTGGGAGGGCGGGGACAGGAATACCGTAGATGTTAGACAGCTGACAGCGAGGATGGGTGAGTGGCATATACTTCCAGATCAGCAGGCTCTGTTGGATGCATATGGTTTTGGGGCGTTCGGCAACCCCCGGGTGGTTCGGCAGAATGACATCAGACTCATTACGACCTTGATTGAGAGGTGGAGGCCAGAGACTAACACATTCCATCTGCCGTGTGGGGAGATGACTATTACTTTGGAGGATGTTTATATGATTCTGGGATTACCGGTTACTGGCCGTCCTCTCACCCAGGGCGAGCTTGAGCACCCGAAGGCGTAGTTCATGAAGAACAGGGAGGATCCGTCTATGTCAGAGCAGGAGCGCAAGGAGTTCTATAAGGATGAGCTGCATTTTAACCAGCTGAGGAACCGGTACGGGGCGAGAGCTGATACCAGAGATATGGATGCTGCTTAGATTGAGGTACAGTGCAGAGTGCATACACGGGCCTATATGTTATTTATTATTGGAGGCGTACTTTTCCCTACATCTTCGCGGGACGTGGTGCATCCCCGGTATATGCAGTTGCTGATGGAGGAGTCGGAGATTCGTGATTATGCATGGGGTGCAGCTGTTTTGGCACACTTGTACAGATCACTGACTTTGTCGGCTGATAGGTCTGTTCGCACCTTTAAGGGTGTAGTCTGCTATTGATGTTGTGGGCTTACGAGAGATTGGCACCCGGGAGGCCGGAGATTGCGCCTCAGCAGGAGATTCGGTGGCCGAGGGCGTGCGCGTGGGCCGAGCCAGTGAAGGTTAGTAGAATAAACCCCCACCACCATACACGTAACTACCGGGGTGATTTGGACAGTTTACAGCTACACTGGGTGACATGGCAGCCGTATGCCAGACTTTACGAGAGAGAGGCTGATCCTGATGATGTTGATGCTACTCATTTCCCGGTGTGCCATCATATGGCTCTTGGTCGTATCCCGCTGGTAGCATTTGATTTTTATTGAGTACCAGTATTCTGATAGGGTACTGAGACAGTCTGGGATGTGCCAGCATATACCGGATGATCCGTTTGACCACGCTGTTCTGAGGTTGGAGAGACAGTCTTCTTTTCAGCGGCCTCACCGTCTTGCTATGCATCAGCAGTATGTTGCCGAGTGGGAGAGTTATGTGGCTACGGGCGGGCCGGAGATTGTTGAGGGCGGGTTTGTATCTCTCGCCGAGTATATGCAGTGGTATAGACGGGTAAGTAAGATGAGGATCGCTCGTTGTGTACCCCCTGAGGGCGATATCATACAGCCCCGTGACTGGTACCCTCAGCAGATGATGGGTGATGCGGTATGGTATTCTTCACTTGTTTCCAATTGTAGTCTTTACCTGTTTTCCTACAACTATTAAGGTTATTTTCCCGTGAATTATCGTTAATTCCCTACAACTACTTGTAAAATGGATTATCGTTATTTATTTGTAGTTAGAGAGTGCTATGAAAATGACATACATGATCCACATGCGCGGCCCTCCTAGCTGGTTCTATGATGTCATTCCCGATTTTCTCGCACATTATGATCGGGTAATGACTGAGTGGAAGGGTCTTGGATACAGTAGGCCCGCTTTCATCAGACCGAAAGATATTCAGCAGCCTCTTGTTGAGCGTCAGCCTCCTGCTGGAGATGCACGTGAGGTAGACATTCATGATACAACTCCTAGTAGCTCGCAACAGACAGCGCCCCCTATCTCTCAGAAGCGTCCTCGTGAGGTACTAATAACTATCATTCATGAACTTGTGATCTTTTTAATTTCGTCTATTGAATATGTAAATGACCTGTGTGTCTTTAATTTACATTAATGGCAGGATGAGACTGGTGGTCCTGAGGAGGATACCGCAGTACTTGTCCCCCCTAAACGTCCACGTGAGGTATAAATTTCTAGCAAAAGCTTTCATTTCATGCATCGTAGAACTTCAATTAATATGTCTGTATCAGCTGTAATTGCAGGAGGTTCAGTCTACTGGTGATATTCCAGCCACCCATGCTCCTACACATGTATCTATTTCCCCTAAGGTACAAATATTTTATAAATATTGTCCTCCTGTGCACTTACATATTTACAGCTTCCTGTGTTGAATAATGTTTATGTATTGGCTTGTAATTGCAGGTTGAGGTTCAGTCTACTGGTGATGTTCCACCCGCCACTGCTCCTACACCTGTATCCATTGCCTCTCAGGTACAAATCTTTGACAAATATTGTCCTCCTATGCACTTACACATTTTTAGCTTCGAGTGTTGAATATGTTTATGTATCGGCTTCAAATTGCAGGTTGAGGTTCAATCTCCTGCTGATGATCCACCCACCACTCATCCGACACCTGTATCCATTCCCCCTCAGGTACAAATATTTAACAAATATTGTCATTCTATGCACCTAAAATATTTTAGCTTCGGGTGTTGAATATGTTTATGTATCGGCTTCCAATTGCAGGTTGATTATACTACTCCAACACCATTCCACAGATCTATGACATTTCAACCTATTCCACTAAAGGTATTATTTGTTCCCTACTATGTCAACTAAATGGGATTAAAATGGATTAATTCCCTACAACTAGTTATAAATGGATTAAACTAAGTGTTAAATGTGTACTTAATTTATGGATTGCAGATGCCTATTACTCCAGAATCTTTAGAGGCCTTTTCCTCCCTTGTCACTCCATATGTACATTTGGGCATAGGCGAGTCTTCTGTTCCTAGTGAGCTGTGAGACATGTTTGATGTAATAACTCTTAACTCTTTTTTAAAGTAAATGGCCTTAGATTAACTAGTTCCAAATATGCTAATTGTGTTTTTGTTTATTTTGTAGATGGACTCAATTGAAGATTTGGCGGAGGATGCGGCGAAACGAGGTGGTCCTGAGCGACGTGGTGATATGACAAGACCACTAAAAAATCGGAAAGTGAGGTGGTTGTATCGGCATTTCTGGAGTTTAAAAGTTGATTACATTTGGCGTGATCACAGTGAGCGGGGCATTACTTATCCTCTTACACATAGCCAAGTAACAACTTTGCGACCAGAGTTTTGGGTGGAGGATGATGTTCTCAATGCCTATGGTGAGCTCTTGAGACTTAGAGAGGATGAACTCTGGGAAAAATGGGAAAAAATTCCCAGAACTGAAAGTTTCAAGCCCAGGCGGTATTTCATTGCTCCTAGCTTTTTCATGGCGATGGCACTTGAGTTTTGTCCTAACTTGAAGGTACTCTATTAAACAAATAGCAATGCTCCAACCTGCTTTTCTATAAACAGATATCAATTATGCTGTATAAATGTTAACCTATCTTTTGACTTGTAATTCTAGGCTTCTCCGAGTACCCTAAAAGGTGATGCCAAGAAATCAATGGAGAGGTTCTTTAGAGATTATGCTAACAAGGGGGGTAGCTTGCCTCTTCAGTTTTGTGACTTTGCATTTTTCCCCACGTGTGATAGCTCTCATTGGTTCTTGTTTGTTGTTAATCTCAACAATATGAGAGTGCTAAACATTGATCCTCTTAGGGACGACAAAGACACAACAGGGAACATCGCTCACCCCTTCCAGTATTACATTATGGTAACTATTTATTCTTTAATTCCCTACCAGTAGTTTTAAATAGATTAATAATTAAATAATGACTTGTTAGGTTCATTTCCCGTGAAATATCATTCTTTAATTCCCTACCAGTAGTTTTAAATAGATTAATAATTAAATAATGACTTGTTAGGTTCATTTCCCGTTATTTGCAGGAAAAGTTGATCCCATATATGCTCAATTATTTGCATCCATCTCGATTTCCATTGAAATATACCCGGGTTCATGGTCTTGATGCTCGACCCAAGCAAGATGGTGGCAATGATTGTGGTGTGTATGTATCCAAGTACATGGACGCTATGCTCAACGGGATCTCCTTGCCATCAGCTGTGTGGAACCCTAAAGTTGATGTACAGACTTTTCACTATCGGATGGCGCACGAGTTATCAAAAGGGGTTGCTAGACACATTTCTGAGTGGGGCATTCGACAAAGAGAGGCGGGACACTAGTTTGTTATTTGATTAGTGACTTGTAGTTACTTTAGTTAGTTGTACATATTTTGCCCGGTTGTATTTTATTTAGATTGGTTGTATTTATTTTGGTTGGTTAGATGTATTTATTTTAGTTGATTTGTTTGTAGTTGGCATATCAAGGCCATTTTTTTTAAGTTTGGTTTGGTTTGGTTTGGTTTGTTTATAGTTGGCATGTCAAGGCCATTCATTTTTAAGTTTAGTTTGGTTTGGTTTGTTTTTTTTATAGTTGGCATGTCAAGGCCATTCATTTTTAAGTTTAGTTTGGTTTGGTTTGTTTGTAGTTGGCATGTCAAGGCCATTCATTTTTAAGTTTATTTTGGTTTGGTTTGAAATTTTACAGGTTTTTGGTTGACTTAAAAATAAATAGGTCATGCCGGTTTTTTTATTTTAGAGGTAAAGTTTAACTTAAAAACAAAGAGGTCATGCCGAATTTGTTATTATGTACTTTGAAATATTAATGAATTTTAATTAAATATTTTCAATGTTGTTAATGTTAGTACTTGTTGCCATTATTAATAATCCCAAAAAAAGAAGTGACTCCAAAAAAAAATTTGAAAAAAAGTTATTTTTGAAGATTTTTTTTCCAAAATTGGGCAGAAAGTTTTCTGTAAAACAGAAAAAGTTTTATATAAAAAATAAATCTTTTGCAAGTGCAGTGACCAATATGCAAAATTCGGCAAAGCCCAGTTTAGGCCCGCAATGTTTCATTGTGGATGCCGCAATGTTTCATTACGGATGCAGCAATGTTTCATTGCGGGGGTAATCTGGGTTTTGCATAAATTTGCAGATTGGTCATTGCACTTGCAAATGATTTATTTTTTATATAATACTTTTTCTGTTTTACAGAAAACTTTCTGCCCAATTTTGGAAAAAAAAATCTACAAAAATAACTTTTTTTTCAAATTTTTTTTGGAGTCACTTCTTTTTTTGGGATTATTAATAATGGCAACAAGTACTAACATTAACAACATTGAAAATATTTAATTAAAATTCATTAATATTTCAAAGTACACAATAAGAAATTACAATCAATTTTTTCCTTTTTTTCCTAATAATCTCGAGGGACAATTTCTTCTATCATGGCCTTCTTCCCTCGCCCCACAAAAACTACACTTTCGAAATTGTTTATTTGAACTTGACGTCTCGATACCACTTTTGAATCTACCCGCTTTTGAACGTCCTTTTGTTTCTGACCTTGGGGGATCTAATAACAGATCATCTTCTTCATCACTTTCATAGTCCTCATTTATTTTTTTCTCTCTCTTTTCTCCCGGAAAAGACTTAATCACATACTCCTTTTCTCTCTTGATCACGCTCATCAAGTAATTGTACCGCCGAACGGAGCAACTACCAACAACGGACAAACCTTGGAAAGCTTTACACAATCCACTATATCTTGCCGTTTGAGATTCTACAACATTACCAAGCATCCGAGGGGTACACGGTAGAGGTCCCGCAACTTTGTTTCCGTTTATTGCCCACCTCATTGAGACAAGATCTGGCGGTATCATCGTCTTTTGTTTCTTGTTAAGGTAACGGATCATGTGTCTACAAATCATCCCGGAATGTTCAAATTTTTTACATGTACAAGAATAACTCCCGTCGATGGAAACCTTCAAGAAAAAATTCCTTCTATTAATCTCCGGCAAGGTGGACTTTTCTACCAAATACATCTTTGAAAGATAATCTCCACAACCTTTCATGCTTTTCACAACAAAAGATTGACTTTTTTGAAGCTCTTTTTGAAATCGCTTAAACATCTCTTTTGTGTATATCTTGGAGGCATGTATCTCCATTGACGAGTTAGAGAATAGTCCCCTTTCCTTGTACTCGGTGTCAAAATCGGCTTGAACCTCCCGTAAATATTGTGAGTCCAAAGCTTTTTGTGAATTCTCAATGAATTCTTTCAAACCGGTCGACGCTTTCACATACTCATCAAAAAATGAATTCATAGACTCGCTCCTTGAGGTGGTAGTCATACCGGCGGCAAAATGTTGTTTCGTGAAAGCAAAAACCCATTCCCGTCTAATTGCATACATATCATTTAGCCAATTGTGATTTTCAAGATCATATTTCTCTTTCAAGTCCTCCCACCTACCTTCAAATTCCGTTGGTGACAATGACTTGTAGATACATGCATTAAAATCCGTCTTGAACTCCGAGTATTGAGTATACAAAGTAGATAGTTTCTCGGGAAACTTGCTACTAATATGTCACGTACAATATGTATGGTTGGTGTTAGGCATAACCTCGGAAATGGCATTACTTAAAGCGATGTCTTGATCCGTAATAATGGTAATAAGTGGCTTTTTATCGACCGCTTCCAACCAAGTCTTTAAAACCCATCTATAAGTAGTCTCTTTCTCGTCCCTTATAAGTGCAAATCCAAACAAAATATTTTGGTAGTGGTGATTCACTCCCGTAATTGGAATAAAAGGCATGTCATACCTATTAGTCCGATATGTCGAGTCGAAAGTCACCACATCTCCAAAATTCTTGTACGCGTTAAGCGAACGAGGATCAACCCACACCAAACCCCTAACCCGATTCTCCTCATCCACATCCACTCGGTAGAAAAAATTGCCATCACTTTATTTTTTCAAGTCTCGTAACAAAACCAATCCACACTCCGCATCACCGGAATCAAAAACCCATCTTCGAATGTCACGTATTACATTTCGTACGTCTTGAGCGGAAAAACCAATTTTTTCAATACCACCACACGTCTCACTAAGTAAATTCATCACTTTCGGGGTCTCGATACCCGATTTGTTGAATAACTCAATCAAAGATCGGGTAAACGGATCTATGTTGCGTGATCTTTGCATGAAATTTACCTTATCCGATGTAACCATAGCATGATTGTGCTCTAGGTTGACCTTGGTTACTTCCCATTTGTTTGAGCTTACTTTGTGAGCAACACACATACGAGCACGACAACAAGTTCGAGGAATAACATCTCGAGGTCGTTTCCCTTTAGCCCTATCTTCAACTTCCAAGGGTTTTGGGCCCAATCTTCCACCCTTTCGACATATATACAAACGTGACGATATACCACCATTTCTTGAATGCTTATGACTACTTCGAATAATTATCTCGAATCCTATACTTCGACCATAACCTCGATAAAAACTTTCCGCTTCATCCAACGAATCAAACATCATACCAACACAAGGAACTACATCATTCATATTTCCAATAAAATTTTCATCATTAATTTTATCATCATCATCGCCATTAAAAGAAACATTACTATCATCGGAATCACCGTGAACATCGTGATTCTTCCAACCGAAACCAACATCATCATCACTATGCGTTTTTCGCTTCCCCGGATCATTAACTTTATCTTCAATACTATCAACATCTATTACTTCATCATCATTAAAGATTTTACGATAAACCCTCTTTTTTGTGTGGGGGGTAACATAATTAAAATCGTTATGATCACTAGATGAACTTGAATAATCAAATAAATAAGAAGCCATGGATATTGAATACTAACCTTTTTTTCAGAAGAATAAATTTGAGCAGAATGTTAAGAAGCAGTGAAACAACAATGTTTCAAAAATACAGACATTTTAAGGTAGGTGTGTGCATTAAATGCACGCCCGCAATGTTTCATTGCGATGGCCGCAATGAAACATTGCGGCACTGTACAAACCCCCAAGCCAACAACTATAAATATTTGCAGTTTAAAAAAATTTTACAACGTACCCCAGCAAAATTTCATTGCGGGGGGAAGTGTCCACCGCAATGAAACATTGCGGTTGTGATGTTTATTTTTGTTATTTTCTTTAAAATTAGAAAATTAATCAAAAAAATTATAAAAAATAGTTTCTAGACTTATTATATTTCATTTAATATGTTAAATGTTATTTTGAAAATATAAATATTTATAAGAGTAACTTAATTATAATATGCAACTATTTTACATAGTTTTGTGAAAATTTTGCATAATATTTATGTCAAATGATATTTCTTGACGTGTAAGTTGTAAAGTACAAATTTTGACGATCCAACTATATGGATGTTAAAATATAATGATTATAATAATTAAGAAAAATTATTTCTTAAATAAAATGCGGTATTTATATATAGTTTGTTACCAAGAAATGTTTAACATTTTGGGGGCTAAATTATTTTATATTTTTTTATAGATAACGAAAATTCGATAAATTTTCATTTTTTTAGATTTTCACATTTTCAAATTTTAGTATTATATTTGTTTATTAAAATTTAAAATTGATAAAATATATTGGACAAGTACAAGAAAAATAAAACATTAAATAATTTATTTCATTCAAATATAAATGGAGTACATTCAAATATTTTTTCAAAACAAATACATAATAACATTTTATGTCGACGAGAATGATCAAACTTTAACGGTGTTGGAAGAACCGCTTTTATCACCCTTATCGTCGTCTTTCTTTTTCTTCGACTTTTCCGCCTTCGCTTTAACTTCATTTTTTTTTCTTGCGCTCAAGCGCCATTTGAATATGGCGGAGAGCTATTTCCATGTCTTCCTCTCCTTCGGGCCCGTCGTAAGCCACACCATCTATAATTACCTTATTATTGTCTAAATCGTAGTAGAAACCATTTTTCGGATATTAGAGAAGATAATGTTGAAGAGAAAATGTAGAATGAAAATAGAGAAGAGAATGTTGAAAAAAAATGAGATGAGGCAGGACTATTTATAGGTGAAAATCTGAATTTTAAAATTCACAAAATTAAATTTGGCACAAAAAAAATTTTGCTGAAAAAATTTCATTTGACTGTTGAAATTTCATTTGGACATTAAAAACTGGGAGCCTAACCAAAAATGAAACATTGCGGCCCAGCTATAAAACATTGCGGAATGCGCAATGTTTCCTGTGCATGGCGACATCCCGCAATGTTTCATTGCGGAAGCCAAGACCCGTATTGAAACATTGCTTTCCCCCGCAATGTTTCATTGCTGTGGGTTGGCTGGTTGTCCCTCCAACCCACGTTGGCTCCTGATTATTTCCTTATATATATATATATATATATTAGACCATGATGCATCAGTTTTTTACGATAAAGAACTATGTTGTGGTTGCTATGTAAGGAATGCATTATGTCGAGAGCAACTAAACTACAACCTGATCTGGTCTTTCCGTTCAGTCAACTCTTCAAAACATACAAACAAATTAATATAAGAATCAAACTAACATGTTCTGTTAGTATTGATCAACGTCTTTTCTTCAAACATACCATTGTTCAGATTAAGAACATCAGGTATTTTGCTTGAAATGTGTGGATAAAGCGACTTGTTCCACTTTCACGTGATTTATCTTTGAATGTGAGGAGTCTGAGGGTGAGGACCCCTGTATTAACCCTAATGTAGAGCAACCTTCAACAAACTACAGTACTACTAATTGTGCACATGGTTTACTTTAAATTTACATTCCTAACCATTTTGTGTACATCAGCTGATTTTATTTCACGTCATTTGGGATTTACCCAAGGGCGAAATCCTCATTACAAATTATTTTTTTTGGTTAAGGATTTCGCACTGTGTATTGTCTTTTTTCTAATCAATAAAACACATGTCATGTGTTGAACTCCTGACCTCCCGCAAGAGGTATATGAACTCAACCGGTGCATCAACATTTTGTAGGCGTATTTCACACTATGTCAATTACACTACTTAAGTATATTTTTGACACATTATTACCTAAACAATTATAATAATTGTTGCGTCTACTTGTAATCTTGTAGATTTGCTCGTGAAAAAACTAAAATACCCATCATTTTGGGGGCAAATATCTAAAATACAGTTTGACATAATTTTCCGCTCAAAATATCCACTGAATACGTATTTGGGATATGCGTGTTCATTTTTTATTATATTAGTGTTAGGAGTGTATGTGCATTAGTTTGATGATATGTTTAACAAAATACTTAAGTAGAAATTTAGTGTCTGTAGCCTCAACGGATAAGACCACTTTGGCTATCCGTTGATGGTGTAGCTTTACTTAGAAATAAGTCTAGTGTTGTAGCATGTTTCAGTCTCTGCATTTAAAATGTAATTCTTGGAAGTTGAGAGAAACTATGAGTCATGTTGACTGCTAGATGATATGCAGATAGGAAGGCCAATTGTAAATACTTCATGCCTTGTAATTTTGTATAAGTGAAGTGGTATCAACGGATGACTTAAAGACCTTCAACGGATGAGAAGCTAAGCTTCAACGGATGTCTCTAAAGCTTCAACGGATAAAGTCATCAATGGATAACATCCTTCAACGGATGAATGCATCAACGGATGAAAGCTTCAACGGATAACATCCTTCAACGGATGAGTACATCAACGGATGAAAGCTTCAACGGATGTTCTGATGATTAGCCGTTGATAAGGGGTAGTTGTACCTTCAAACAGAGGCACATGGGTTGATAGAGACAACTGAGATGTGGTAGCCGAATTTCAGGAACAACAGAAAAAGCAGCCGTTCTTCTTTAGTACAAAGATGCAATAGTCAACAAAGTACTGGAGTGAACAGGAAAAGAAGCAAGTGAAGATCTTATTTTATTACTGTATTTTATATTGTTCTTCACTTGTACACTTGGTAATATATAAACCAAGTAGAAGCTAGTAATTAGAAGAGAGATTTTCCAGAGCTGTTTAGAAAAATATTGAGAGAAAATTCATCTAGTTTGTACTAGGATGCAGCTGTGATCAACATTGTTTAATCACAGATTTTCTAAAATACCATCTCTGGTGGAACAACAAATCCACCAGAAAAGTTTTTAAGGTCTGTTGTGTTCTTTACATTTGTGCTTGAATATATATCTGTCTGTATTAGCTTAAAGCAATTCACACACTTGTTCTTCTTGAACACACAACTTTCATAAACTGCTCAAAACTTGAAAAAGTTTTGAGATTTACATTCAACCCCCCTTCTGTAAATCTCATTGTTAGTCCACTAGGAATAACAATTAGATACGCACTCACAAAATACGTATCTCCTTATTGTTTTAAAGAATATGTATTCAGTGTACATGTATAGAATACGTATTTAATTAATATTTTGGACGGAACATACCGTCATTCAGTATTTTTAGCAGTTGGAACTATAAAGTGGTGTATTTTCAGCATTCGATCATTCGAGAACTTGTTTCTTGGTTGATTATTTTTAATAACTTGTTAGTAGGTAGTAGTTAGTACAATACAAGAAAACAAGACAAAACCGACCGTCAAAAACGGTCGGTTAAGAGGCAACACGGTCGGTTAAAATAATCATAACCGACCACAGGGCATGGTCGGTTTTAGCCTGGTCGGTTATGACTTTTGGTCGGGTTTAACCCTCATAACCGACCAACATAGTGGTCGGTTAAGTGCCTGGGCATTTTATTCAAATTTGGGGTCACTATGTACACGAGGCAACACGTGTGCACACGTGTTGCCTCGCCACTTAGTCATAACCGACCGTTGGTGGTCGGTTATGTCTGTTTTTAAAAAGTTGACTGGAAATCATAACCGACCGTGGTCAAAGTGTGCACATCGGTCGGTTTTATTTCAGAAGCTAATTTAAATGTCATAATCGACCATCTTAAAACCGACCACCCTCTGAAGGAGACGGTCGGTTTTATGAAGAAGATGGTCGGTTATGTCACCTAACGGTCGGTTTTCGGGGTTTTGTAATGGTCAAAAGTGGTCGGTTATGCCTATTGTCGATCGGTTTTAAGGTCTGATTTTAAAAAAAATTGCAGGTTTTTCTGCAGTCCCTATACAAAACCAAATCAAACAACCAAACAATATTCACAACCAAATCTCCAATCCAATCAATAACCTATACTACTCAAAATCATTCCACCAAACTAGTAAATTTAATGATTAAACAATAGTAATTAAATCCAACGAAATCATTTACAAACTCCGATAACCGGAGGATGAAACCATATCATTACATAATAAGCAATCTTAAATAACCGACAAAGTATCAAACCATAACAACGTATTAAATTTACATCCCATAACCATCAAAGTAGCAAATTACAATAGTCTTAAAACCGATCAATATAAACTAATCCGACAAATCAACATCGGACGATCCACCGCCATCACCGCCATCACCGTCATCACCGCCGCCATCACCGCCGCCATCATCAAAGTCCTCATCATCGGAGGCCTCATCCTCGGACGTGTAATCCTTATCGACTTCCATAGCACGCCGATTGTTTTCCTAGATATACAAGTTTAATTAAACTAGTTAAAAAGAAGAAACAAAATTTACATGTGAATGAAAATAAATAAATAAACAAGAAGGTCAAAAATTATACCTCCGCAACACGAGCTTCCGTCTTTTGGACGATATCTTCAATCAAAGAGCTCACGATATGCACGATCTCGCCACCGATAAGGTTATTCCATTGTAACCTTTGGCTAGGATCGGAGGATGGATCCGAGGCCTCGAGAGCGGTATGTGCGGATGTAGCTATCTCCGCATCGAAAAGTTGGTAAGCAAACCGATTTGGATTAGCACGGATCTCCGTAAGCACATTCCTCACGATGGCAAGATATAAAGTGTCGGGGATGGCTTCATATTGTCTCAGAGCGGATGAGGATGAGCCGGCTTCATTCCGTGTGGAATCTCGGTACCGGGTAACAAGTGTAGGCAAGAGATCGGTGGCCCGAGCATTGGGGAACCCCACCATATAATTCTTTTTCGGCCTTGTACCTTGGGGGACCTCCAAGGCTTCCATCCACCAATCCCACGGCTCATCCCGATCACCCGTTTGTATAACCTCCACGGGCATGCGCTCGAGAATGGCGGCATATCGTTCCTACAAATTCATTTAAAACAATTAATGATGCATTTAAAATAAAATAAAAATGCATATAAAATCACATATAAAAATGCATTTAAAATCACATAAATACATATAAAATCACATATTAACGATGCATTTAAAATCGCATAAAATGCATATAAAATCACATATAAAAATGCATTTAAAATCACATAAATACATATAAAATCACATATTAACGATGCATTTAAAATTACATAAAAATGCATATAAAATCACATAAAAATGCATTTAAAATCACATGAATATACATATAAATTCACTTATTATAGATGCATTTAAAATCACATAAAATGGTCATAAAATCATATAAAAATGCATTTAAAATCACATGAAAATACATATAAATTCACTTATTAAAGATGCATTTAAAATCACATAAAATAGTCATAAAATCACATAAAAATGGATTTAAAATCACATGAAAATACATATAAATTCACTTATTAAAGATGCATTTAAAATCACATAAAATGGTCATAAAATCATATTAAAATGCATTTAAAATCACATAAAATACATATAAATTCACTTATTAAAGATGCATTTAAAATCACATAAATGGTCATAAAATCACATAAAATGCATTTACCGCAATACGCATGACGGCCGGTGTAGTGTAGACGGGATTTTCCGGATCGGATCCAACTTTCCTATGACATTTATCCCACACCTCGAGTTTCGTCGGCTTTTTCTTGTTTTTGTTCGTCATTACCTTTCAAAATATTAAATAAACTTATATTAAATATTTATGTGTGTGAGATAGAATATAATAATATGGTGAACGTGTATGTATGTGTGTGTGATGGAATATAATAATATTACCTCCCGAACTTTATTGAATGACCTTGCACCGGCACTATGCAATCTTTCAACTTGTTGTCGGTTGGCGGATCCAACCAATGACCGGTGCAAGTGTCCTTCGTTCTTCTCCCAATACTTCAAAAGGTCCTTCCAAAAAGGAACGGACCAATAAGGCGGCTTCAAAGACAACTTGCTCACGCCCTCCTCCCTTGCTTTTCGCTCCACCCTCTTCTTAAGCTCGTTCAAAATCCTTTTTATCGTCACTTTAATGTGATCTTCCATAATTTTTCGGGCCTTTGAACGGCTTTGCCCCTTAAGATGCCTATAATATTGCGAAAATTGCAAAAAAAAAAAAGAAAACAAAGATAAATGCATCATAAAATCAAGAAATATATGAAAATTACAAAAAAAATTGAATTTTAACTTACTTGAAACTCCTCAACTCTTGCATTCAACCAACCCGGGTGACGTTCTTCGATATCGGTATAAGTGTAATGCCCAAGAGGCCACTTCTCCCGAATCATAGCCAAAAGCGTTTTCTTAGCCGTATCATCTTCAATACTATATTTAAACAAAAGAAAACAATAAACATTAACAATTCACATAACAATATTGAACAATGAACCAAAAATATGAATATAGAGGAATAATGCAATTTAAAAACTTTTTAACTTACTGTCCATCGGAGATATCAATGCGATATGGCTTCAATGGCGGTTTCTCTCCATATATACCACTCGAATGTGATCGAGGTCGCCTTCCCCGCCATTCTCGCTCCTCCGCATTTGTCATGTGCTGAGTCGGATCATTCGGGTCCGAATCCGAATCCGTTGGCTCATCCCGCAAATGCACGCTAGTTTTGCCCATACCCTTGGCCTTAGCCTTGCCCTTGCCCTTTGTAGTACTAGTGGCTTTGGCCTTGCCCTTGGCCTTCTTCCCCTTATCCTTCTCAACCTCCTTCCCCTTCCCTTTCCTCGCCATTGCCAAAACAACGAGGCTAATCATCATTAACGTCAACAACCAAGCAAAAATATCCTAAAATAAACAATAAGAATATATTAGCCAATATGTATTTAAAATCACATTACATCAAAATGTATTTAAAATCACATAAAAAATGCATATAAAATCACATAAATCACATCAAAATGCATATTAAATCACATTACATATGATTAACTTCGAATCACAAAAATGCATATTAAACGTATCCATTTCGAGTACAGAATGTGTTAACATCAAATTATAGTTACAAACTAACATATATATGCATATAAATGCATATATATACATCAAATTAAAGTTACAAACTAACATATAAGTGCAATTATCTATTCCGAGTACTTTTATGTGTTAACGAGAGCAAACCCCTAAAAATTAACCCTAAAAATACATTTATATTTCTAAAAAGAGTAAACAAACCGACGAAACACCCAAAAATTATGACCTTAACCTATATTCAACAAATTGACATAACCGACGAATGTTTTCCATGCAAAATTTTACATAAAAACTGAAAAATTAATGAAGTTTGATTTGAAGTGAAACACATCAATTTAAGTGAGAATAATACTTTAACAAACACAAAAAACATATAATAAACTTCAAATCATATATATAAACACAAAAAAATACATACAAATACACACATATATGCAATCGAGTAAAAAATTGTTTAATCGTAAGAAAATCTTATATCGACAGTGAAACCGGAGGCAATGAGAGATGATTTGGGGCTCGTTCGTGAATTAAACACCATTGCATCGAAGCTTTTTAGTGAATTAAGTCGGTTTTGAGTGTAATAGAGAGATAGAGAGAATAGAGAGATAGAGAAAGAAAGAGAGAAAAGTGTTAATTTTTTGTGCATAAACATATTTTGACATGAAGTTAACATCCGTACGGTTCGATCGTTGAAAATAAGTATTAAAAATGTACTTTGACCAAGACTGCTAAAACTAACCGAGGTCAAATATGCAAAGTGGTCGGTTTTATTTCAGAAACCAATTTAATTCTTATAACCGACCACCCCTTTAAGGAGACGGTCGGTTTTATCAAGAAGGTGGTCGGTTTTAGGCAAGGAGACGGTTGGTTTTCCGGGAAATAATATGGTCAAATATTATGATTTTTTGGCCCTAATCGGACGTAAACGCATAAAAATTTATCATTAAAACCAAAAATTCACAAACCCATTAAAAATTTACTATAATTTATAAATAAAGTATCCTAATCATTACAAAATTTACTAAAAAACATCTTTAAACTACAAATGACGTTATTCAAAATACACGTAACAATGGAATATAATAATTAAATATGTATGTGTGTGAGATGGAATATAATAATATAGTGAACGTGTATTTTAAAAAAACTTGTACACCAATTCTATATTTCAGGGTCAATAAAATTTTATCATTTTGCAATTGATTACCAATCCAACTTCGATCAATGGTTTCCATCTACAATAATATTTTTTAAAATTAAAAAAAACATATTTAACAAATAATTTATCATTAATCTCATAATTATTCATGTATTTCATAAAACACACACACACACTATAATTACAATAAATGAAACTAACTTACAAATTATCTACTACCAAACTTCAATTCTCACAACAAACATTATATAAAAAAAATAAAAACATTAAATACATACAATAACATTTAATACATACACCTACATAAACACACGCACATTAATTACAAAATATGGAAAGAAATTACAATTTTCTAAAACTCCTCCACTTCAATTCTCAATCACTTGTGTCTTTTTAATTTTTTGCCCAAAATCAAGAAATGAGGGATATAACAAAAAAATTAAAAAAAATAGGTTAAAACCGACCGTCAGCGGTCGGTTTTAGGCAGAAGAATAAAACAACATTGTTTTCTCTGTAACGAGTACTTTTTTTTGTACTTTAAATTAATTTTTTATTATTCTACAAAACCGACCACCAAATATGGGCGGTTTTAACCTGCAGAATTTCTGGATATAACCGACCACTTGTAGGTGGTCGATTTTAAAAGTGACACATCAGCAAAACGGTGCCGTTTTTTTTAGTAAAACCGACCACCAGTGGATGGTCGGTTTTATGTGTGCCACGTTATCGATACGGTGTCGTTTAGTTGACATATAACCGACCACTGACGTCGGTCGGTTTTAAGGTGACCAAATCGACGTCGGTCGGTTTTACCCTGTTTTCTTGTAATGGTACTAGTATATTGAATTTAAGTTTAAAAGTTTCAAGTAATATCCAAAATTTATTTTTGCACACGCAATTTTTTTTTTAATTTTGGACTCAATTAAGCTTGCAAAATTATTTTATATATAACTTTTTTATTAATTTATTTAGTTGGTGTCTTTCCCCCATCGAATTTATGTCTTATTTATATGAAGATAATACACGTGTCCTCTTAACTTACTATAATTATTTGTTAAATACAAATAATACAATATAGACATTGGAAAGTTCGATATGTTTTATTATACAAATATTATCTTCTTATGTATGTGCATTTCTTAATTTGATCATCCTTTAATATTTATGATAACAGTGGTGTATAAATTAAATTATATAGAAATTTTTTAGTATCTTCTACAGAATTTTTCCCAAAAAATTTAGTTTTATCAAGATGGTGTTGAAAATAGTTCGGAAGCAAATAATTATGTGCATTGTGTAGTTAAGAAAATTTACTTAGGAAAATCAATATAATACAACAAATAATTTGGCCCGAACAGAAAATACGATGCATATATCACCACTCTTCTTTTAACCCTCATCACGAGTCATGACAGATTTTTAGATTTTTACTTTACTTTTTGCTAATTTTTTATTCTGTGGGACACGTGTCCCCGATGGCCTGTGAATCCCCCCTCCGTGGTCAGTACAATGCAAAAATGCCTTGCTAAGCGTGTAATGGTGGTGAATATGTTATTAGTGATTACGTTGGCTTAGAGAAAGATGATGACAATGATTATGTTAATGATTCTCTCTTGAACGACAACGAAAAGACCATAGAAAAGAGTAATTTCTCAGAGGCAATGGCTACTCGATTTAATCCAAAAAATGTGATCAGTCAGGATAACAAGGCGGCAGAAAATGCGTACGATTTCTCAGAGGAATTGCAGAAGAGTGAAACGGGGATGTGTCTGAGGAGATATAGGAGAGTGACACTGGGGACAAGGACGAGAAGATCGCAGAAGAGAAGATAAGTGATTTCTCCGACAAATACAGAAGAGTACTGACGAGAAGGCCACGGAAAGGATACAGAAGATTGAACCTGAGGACAACAATGCGACGGTTCCTGATAGCAAAGAACAAAATCCATTACTTAAGGAGATTGAATCAGAGATATCGCGTGCTCTGGACTTCAGTCGAGTGTCTGGCCAGGTTTGTAATTAGTGTTATCGGGGTCATTGCTTTCGACTGTTCTGCATTCAGCAACGGGTTCCTAATTGACAATGTTTCCGGCAGTAATCCTGGCAAACTCGTTTTTAGGTGAGTGTCATTCTTTTCCATGATGTTTCCATTTTGTTAAATGAATGCTGATCAGTTTTGTGTATTACAATCTACAACTCTTAATCCCGGTAAACTGAACGACAACCTGAAAGAAGTATCTCGAGATCAGAGGAATCAAGCCTAGCACTACAAATGCCATATTTGGCTACATGCTGGACAAAGTGAATAGAGAAAATTTGAGGTCCTTGTATAAATTTAGGGAGCTGTTGCAGTGATAACATCTTAGTTCTATTAACATTTAATTCTTTTCTTACTATCTTATAAACCCTACTATTGTAGCCGAGTGTCGGACACTTCTAGTCGAGTCCTAGTAACGTCAGTTTCTTCAAGTGTGTTTGGCTGTGCAGATGAACTAAGCATGCACTTATTCCCCAGGATTTTTCTTTGTGATCGCCTTCAGTAAACTGAAATGTGGAAGTTGTTGCAGGTTTTAAAATATACTCCTTTCATCCAAATTTTTGATTAATTTAACTTTTACAAACATTAAGAAAATTTTGCTATTTTATTTAAAATTATACTAAAATGGTCTTCATTTTAAGTTGTTACTATTTATCTTTGTTAATGCACATCTCGTTTTAACAGTGTTCAATCATTCAGGACAAAAAAATTCATCTGACTCGTGAAAAAGAGTGGATTTAAATATAAATGGCTGCATTCATACAAATGTCTTATATAAAACCCGCTTCATATTTAATATATACTAACATATAACCCGTGCATCCGCTGTTTTTAACATTCGATAGTTTTTAATAATATATTTTATAATATAATTTTTAATAGTTGAAAAATAAATCGAAGAACATAATAAATTATAACAATATATGTTTTATAATAATTTGAAACTTGACTGAAAATAAATAATATAATATAATATATTGTTTAAATAAAGAATATAAAAGTTTAAATATAATAAGCTGTTGACGGGGTTGGAACCCTGAATCCATGAGAGCAATTTAAATATTAATATAATAATATTTTATTATTGTATCCAATGATTCTCATTTTTCTGACTTTAGATCTGACGGTTGTTATTTATCGTACCAAACAACTGTACCGAGCAACTACAAAACAATTGTACCTAGCAACTACCAAATAGAGGGTGTTTTGCTTATAATAGTATAGTATAGATTCATCACTTTTATTGTTTTCGAGATACAATTTAAAGAGAATGTAAGATAAAAATAATGTTAACCTCCAATATAAAAATTTGTTGATGTTAATAAATCAGAGCGGCTTCCAAACAAATACGCAAGATACCATAAAATAATTCATAGCGTTCATATTTTTCGGTCAGTGTTCACTATTACATATTCATTTTGGATAAAATTTTGTTTATTTTAAGTTTCCTCCGATATTTCTAGTGTCTTAATTATAATTTGCGTATTTCATGCAAATACATTTAAACTGATACTCGGAATTATTAACTTTTTTTCGAGGAAGGAATTATAAATTTTTAAATCATTTCTTATATTTTTCTAGTGTCTTAAACTATAATTTGCTTATTTCATGCAAATAAATATAAACTGATACCTGAAATTATAAACATTTAAATCATGTGTAAAATGCTGCATTAGAGTCTAGCGTATATGATCTTTCCCCCCAAATTTCATGAAATTCACCCATTTGCAAATAACATGATATATCTATATCAATTTTAACACTTTTGATATAGTTGCCAAAAAATGTTGAGTGAACATGTGGGTTAGGGTTAATTCTTTCGTTAATAACCAAAGTGATGAAAGGTCATATGTGATCGGTTAAAATTTATTCCAAGTCATAAAAATAAGGAATACAACGGGTAGTGAAATGCAATATATGAAACCATGATGCATCATTTCTTTATGAGAAGGTCCAGTTGCTATGTATGAACTGCATTAAGGCAAGAGCAATGAAAAGACAACCTAGTCTCGCCTTTTCGTTCAGTCCACTCTTCAAAGAAAACAAACAAATTTCTCTAAGAATCAAACTAGCATGTTCTGTTTGTATGATCAACGTCTTTTCTTCAAACAGATCGTTGTCTGGACTACGAAGATTAGGTGTTTTTGCTTGAAATAGGCGGTACAGTTGGGGAGGAGAGGACTTGAATCATACACTTGATTAAACAGGGTTAGCTGCAATGAGCAGTTGAGGCCCTTGTGGGACTCTTCTAGTCTTAGAAATACGCATAAGTTGTCTACCTTCCACCTTATAAAGTGAACTTCTTCCACTTCCAAGTGACCCCCATCGTTTGAGTTTGAGGACCCCTATATAAACCCAAATATATAGCTGTGAACCTGCTGCGTACCTACAGAAGCAAGAATAACACACTGTTTAAGATAAGAAATTATTATCCCCCACAAAACACACACTCTCAACCTCCACTATAGACTTGGTCTTTACTGGAATGCCAGAGCAGTCGAGAATATCTAGTGGTCTTCTCCCCTCTGGTGAAGTACAAGTAATTTTGTGTCATGTCTTCTCCTCATCATTTTAATTATTTTCTAAACGCATTGCATGTTATTTATAACTAAATGATTTGTTTTTCATTAGTAATGCCTTGTTCTAGAATTTCCCCAAATTGGAAAGTAAATGAAAGTAGAGGGAAGCATAGGAAGTCGACTAAAATTGCATATATGTTAAATCCACCTTTATAAAATTTGGACTTTATCACTATATGCTTGATGCAATTTCAATACAGATATATAATGATAGACAGAACGTCCGAATTCAAAGACAGACCTCAGCGCAGTCCAAATATCTCTTCTGGTGGATCATATATACGTTGATCAGGGAAGATCTCCTCAAAATCTTGTTTGACTTTGTTTCTCAGAAGAGGATGTGGCAATAATCCCTTTAACAGAATCCTGAAAGGCAACTCCTCCGGTGGATCTGGAGATTGTTTCATATCTTCAAAGATATTCATGGCATCTGCAGGAGACCCATTCCGCAAAAAGCCCCGTATGACTTCAGTGTACGTTTGGGAATCAGGGTACAAGTTTTCCTTTCTCATGCTATCCCACAACAGCATTGCCTCGTCCATTTTTTTGCTTTTAGCTAATGCAATGATCAAGTCCTTGTACAGATAAACATCTGGCCTATACCAATCTTGCTTTTTAATCACCCAAAACATCTGAAATATAATAAAACAAATCACAAATGTAATCCCCATGCCATCATGCCAACATTTAATTATGCAAATAGTAAAAATGTTGACAACATGTATCATATATTCTGTTTCCTTACAACTCGATGACTTCGACAGACGCCAGACAAATTTATAAAACAAAGTACATGAATTACTATGCAAAATTAACAATTAGCAAACATCTAACCAACTATCCTACTTCACAACTTTTTTTCTTTTTGGGCTTTGTGCATTTGAATCCTGAAAATTATTACCGAAGTACTTCCTCCATGGTTTTGTCCATAACTATTAGTCACTATTACTTTCTATAAAATAGTTGAATTCATGTCTCGTGGTGTTTAAAGTATACTTCAGCTGTGACTGGTGCTCAAGTGCTCATTTACAGAAAAGTATTTCATACTTATACAGGGAAAACACTTGTCCCTCCAGATATGATTAACAAGACCACAACAAATAAAACTCACAATGTGTAGCCTCTGCAAACTAAATATCTAATCTCCTAGGCTACAAATGCATACAAGATGAACAAAGGTTTTAATGTTTTATTGCTAATACTAAAACAAAAATAGATTTACAAACTATATTCTACATTTCCCTACAAAAACAGGTTTTAAAATCAACACTATTCATAGCTGATAAAGATTTTTTTATTGTACAACTTGTTAAAGTAATGCTAGTAGACATTCTTATTGATATCAAGGTTATAAATTCTTATGCCATAAACCACTTTCAGAAATCCTAACAAAAATCTCTTGTGTTCAGCAAAAACAATGCATAAAATTCAACTATAACACACTGGATTCGATACAATAAAATAAATCATATCCTAATTCGACTTCAAATACAACCAAAACCAATTTAAAAACCAATTTAAAAACCAAACACTGACAGTTCTTTGACGAAATAATGTCCTTATTTCACTTCAACTATATTCAGTCAGTACCTTAATCATACATCTAGTTGGCACCAGAGAGAGAGAGAGAGGTAAAGGGGGGAGGGAGGGAGGGAGAGAGAGAGAGAGAGAGGGAGGGAGGAGGGAGAGAGAGAGGGGGGGGGGGGGGGGAGGGGGAGGGAGAGGGAGAGAGGGAGAGAGAGAGAGAGAGATTTATCCAAAAAGATCAAACCTTTACAGCCAAAGAAACCTCTTCTTGACGTTCAAGCTCATTAAGAACAGCAACCATATCCATTTTCAACAATCTCAAAACATGACTCTTGATAAACTTACCAAGCTTCTCATCATCATCCTTAAACCTCTTCAAACCCAATATCACAAAAATTGCTTCTTTCCCAATCAGCTTCTTCCCTCTCCACAATGACCCTCTGGGCCTCCCATCATGATAATTTCTTGCCAAAAAATCACACAAATTCAAGGCCTTGTTTGAAATTTTTGATGGGCTTGGTGAAAAAACAGGGCTTGTCAAATTGGGTTTCTTGATTAAATTTCTTAATAGTAATAAAGATGACATCTTTAACATTCTTGATTTTATTATAGCAGAAATTGCAGTAGCCATTATAAAGATAGGTGCATATACATACAAATGTATGTATGTATAGCAGTGAACACAGGAGCAAAAATTAAATGGGTCTGTTACAGGGGCTAAAACCTAAATGATTAATATGATTGGGCCTCCTTTTTTAGGGTCTCTGATTTTATTGGGCTTTAAGGGTGATTAATTAGCTGCAAATGGTTTGTTTTTTGTTTTTGCTAAGTGGCTTACAATTTACACGTTTTTAAGACGTTTTAAAAAGATGGAAAGAAAAAAGAAAGAGGGTTGGGGTAGGGTGGTAATTCGGGCCGAGCGAGACGAGTTTCGAGATGATTTTAATTCGAGTCAAGTTGGCTCATTTAATTAATTGAATCTAAATTTCTGCCCGAACTCGACTCGTTTTTAACGAATCAGGCGAGCCGATTTGTTTAATTTTACATTTAATCGAACCCTAACAACTAACCGAATTCATCTCATTTAATTTTACGAGTCGAGTCGAGTCAGGTTGTTTAATTAAATAATTCGTAACTTCCATCTGAACTCGCATCGCGAGCCCTAATTGTTGGATATTGAGAAGCTACCACATTTTTCTATTAATAAAACAGATGAAGTTTGTAAACGATTAACATGATTCATTATTATAATTAGGTAGAGTAGAAAATAAAGCATGTTTATGCAACAAATATTATTATTATTATTATTATAATTAAGTGATAGTGAAAACTGAAAAGGTAGAGAGGAAAATAAAGCATGCTTATGCAAGAAATGTTTTTTTTAGGAAGACTTGTTGGTGCATGTAAGATGAATATATATTTCTTATTTTATTTTGTAGGCGTGACTATTGAAACCATTTCCAAAATTCGTATTATAAAAATATTTGATCAATTTGATAATTTGTCGATAATCATCCATAAATTATTTATTTTTTAAAAAATCGACAATAAATTATAAAAATAACCATTAATTTCGATTTCCGAAATCCGTAAACACATGCTCTCGATATAATCGTATAAGTTACTGTACAGATATCCCACGAGGCTATCACAATATCACTTGTACGATAAATCTTGTGCCAGAAGTAGCTTTGAGGTTTAGCTTGTTCGACTTGAGTGTCAGTAAAGTTTGCAAGAGTATAAGACAGTAAAAAAATGTTGATTTACTTTGTAGCAATGATTAGATACAGAATCAACAAAAAAATCTTGAACTTATTACAATTGAACATGAACTAAATCAAATTACAATTTACAGCAAGGCAAATGTTTAACTTAGATTTTTGAAGTTTCACATTGAGACCTTTTACCACTCTTAAGATGGGAAGCTCTAATGTTTATGAGTTGAGTTGCAACATTGTCTATATATTTGTCATTCCTGATCCCATCTCCAAACATTTCTCTCATCTCTCCAGCTTTGGCCCTGAGTGACCCACTCTCCATGGCGATTCTCAAAGTGTCGGCGACCGAGTCCCGCGTGAATGCACCGTTTTTCTTGTTCCTCGGAATTTCTACACCAACTTTCTTTTCTTTTAACAGCCTAGAATTCAATCCCTGCTCATTCATGATAGGAAGAAGTATCAAAACTTGGCCAAATCCAAGTGCCTCGATGACCGAGTTCCAACCGCAATGAGTCAAGAAACCACCTATGGCCCGGTGACTCAATATCTTAACCTGTGGGACCCACCCGACATGAACAATTCCTCGACTTCTGACTCGCTCGACAAACCCTTCGGGAAGTAGTGATAACTGTGATTTATCCTGAGTTGACCACGCAGGCTCTCTTATCACCCAAAAGAAGGGCAGCCCGCAAAGCTCCAACCCATGAACTAGTTCAACGAGTTCGTCAGGCGTTAGTACAGCCTCGCTTCCTAGTGCAACATATACAACACTATTGACCCGTTGCATGTCTAACCACTCCTTCACGGAACGGCATTGCTCGTCACAGTCATCATCATTATCAGAGGCTGGTGATGTAGGCAAAAAACCTATTGGAACAACAGGTTTCTGATAAAGCTCACAAACAAGATTGAACCACTCAGGTTCAAACTCGATACTAGTTCTGAGCAAAACTAGGTCACACCCACCGATGGAGGCACCAAATCTCACTGGCTCGGATGTACCGGATTCAACCCCAGATTCACCGGCTACAATCCTCATCATCTCATGAAAGTGATATGCAATGTTGGATTGGTAAAATCCTCAACGGTCAATCTTCTATCTCCCTTGCTCATTAAAATGAGGGTGCACCCAAGAAAGCCATACAAGCAGCATTAAAAAGACACAAATAAGATGTTGAAATACCGAGCTCAGCCGCTAAAGAGGGTAACCAATGAGAAACATGGTCATAGAATATCCAGTCTGGTTTTGGCCTTGAATTTTCAAGAAATGTTGCTAAATCTGACTTGAGCAAATCAAAAGCTAATTTTAAGAACTGATATTTAGATTGTGGTATGTCCATGGAAGATTCTTCATGTGGTGATAGATTCTCAACTTCAGGTAATGAAAGTGAGACAAAATTTATGAGAGGTACTAAATCCTGGGGTAATTTGGGGAGTCTACGGATGTTTCTTGGGGTGGAAAGAAAGGAAATTTTATGACCCTTTTGTGCTAATATCTTGGACATGTGAAGAAAAGGTCTTAGATGGCCCATGGCTAGCCATGGAAACATTACAATATGAAGAACTCTGTTGCTCTCCATAGACTCTGTAGTAAGAGAATGATAATAACTATTTTCGTTTAAACTTGTTAGGCTACAATGCTAAAATTGCAAGGAGTTAATAGAGATGTCCTTCCTATTTATAATCAAGGGAACAATTAATGAGGTTACAGGGTAGTCAGACAGTACTGTAATAGCAAGTCAATAATACAGGGCTTAGTTGAGATGTTTATTTTGCGTCATACTCAGATCAGAGTATTAAAATCCACATTATTCAAAGTTGGTATAGGTTTTATCAGTGCACATTAAAAAAAGGCAAACATGTGACCTCAATAAAACTGAACATAAAATAAATAAAATCAACCCAATAAAAATTACAAGGAATTTTATAGAAATTTTCTTCCTACTTTTCAATTATGGAAATAATGAACAAGGTAATTCATGGATTTGGTGTAATTTGTCGTTATAAATGGTAGTGATATCGAAATATAATGCAGGGCTTAGTTAAGCTGTTCATCTTGTATCGTATAACACAAATGGTATTTTCATATGGTGCATTCTTTTCAGCTTTAAATTGCATGGCACGTGTAATAATGTGGAAAGAAAGATTAACTAACGTAGTAAATGGAAAGATTAGTTAACATAGTAAATGGGATTTCTTTTTCATTATTCTGAAAAAAAGTAATAATCTGAAGGGTCCTACGTATTGTTTTTTCTTTGAGCTGTTAGCCTAACTCACCTACTGAAAATATCATGTCAAGTGTTCAGTTTTGTTAGTCAACAGAAGTAGAGTGTAAAAGACAGTCCGTAATTGTGAAAATGGTAAAGAAAAGGCGCACCTGATTCCCGTGCAGATGAACATAATTTCATCGTATGTCAGCTACCGTTTACAATTTTCTCTTATCAGATCTATTTAGCCTTCTCCCCCTGCTTTCATTATCCCTGTGCAGAAAGCTCTTTCTTTTTTCTTTCATTCTTTACTGGATACGCAGTTTCGGACATGACCCTGATACTAAATCGGATTTAATTTTTGAACACTAGTGACCCTGGAATCTGTCTTTGCTTTGAAAAAAGGTATGGAAAAACTTCTTAATTAATAAGAAATAAGTATATAAGATAAGATGTTGTAACAAAAATCAAACCTGATCCTACTATCAAACATAACTTGTAACAGACATTACACATTTCAGATGATTTCCTAGAGAAAACGGAAATCTACGCGGAAATAATGAACCGCCAGTTAAACCAGAAGGCATTTATTGCTATGAATTTATCAAAATAATAGACAGTAAATATTTTGATTAAAATATAACATAAATTATATCCGGTTCAAAGTAAAGAATTAGTTGGCACCGGTTAATTATAAAATACACATAATTTTCTTATTTTGGATCAAGGATATAATATATATAATACTATAACTGGATAGATGACTATCTACTAAAATTATCAATAAAATAACAAAAAAGTTAAAATATAAGTATGATAATTTCAAATGTTGTAAATGAAAATTCTGCTTACAGGTTTAACGCAGGACAAAAGAAGAGGCGCCACTGCATATTTGAGAAGTTTTATTGGTGAGTCTTGGCAGCCAAATAACATAGTAATTAATAAGTTGTGAAAAATACAAGCATGTCCTTGTTCCATATTCGACCTATATAACCTATATATTCTGGATACATACTTGGCCTTCTCACCATTAAATCCACTTCAGTGCTCATTTCGCACAACATACTTGGCAATTGTAAAGCTCACAAGTCACAAACTGAAATCTATAAATACTTGTGGCATGGCTTCGCATGGAACACATCCTCCAAAAGAAGCTACTTATGAGCATATATACATTTTGCAAAACAGGACACACGCCCTTTTTTAAGAGGGTGGGAAATGATGCACATCAATTTGCGACATAGGATCATTACGTAGCAGCAACTGAACTGTTAGGTCATAAGGTGCATATATGTGCATTGTTTCTGTAAAGAGCACATAGTTAATAATTTTACGCTTCTGATTTAATTATTTATGTCGTACTAGTGCTACATGCCTACATCAGCAAAACTATTGCTTTTGGGCAAAACATATCATTAGCTTTGTACATCCACAAAACAAGCATTACTGCTTAAATGAAATTCGAAGATAACATCAAAAACAATGTTTCAAAAATTTCCCTGCCGTATTGCTACAGTAAATGTGACCAAATCATTATAAAGTAGAAGTTAAAACATAAACCTATGCATCTGTTCATGTGTGTGCTAAGGGATTCATACAGTAAAACTTGAATAAAATCTATTAAGAAGAAGACTTTTTTATACCTTGGTTTGTTCACACAGAAAATCCAGTCATGCAGTGTGATGGAAGAACATATATGTCAATCAATAGAATGATTGCTCAATATCATTGGAAATGCCATTTTCCAGTGCAGCAAATGTTGAGCTAAAAAATATTTCCCATCTTGTGCTAGATAATGTATATCCACTTTCGACCATATCATTCAGGTATTTAAGTGCCTCCCTTAATCTTCCACGTGAACATAATGCTCTAATTATCGCCTCATATAGTGCACAGTTAACCACAATATTCCTATCCACCATTTCTTGAAACAAGAGGAGTGCCTTTACTATATCTCCTTGATTGCAATATCCATTAATCATGATTCCATACGTTGATACATCAGGCACTCCATGATTACCATTCTTTAACCTTCTAAACAAGTACTCTGCTTCCGGAAATCTGCTTTCTTTCCAGTAATTACCTAGTAGACAATTACAAACATTTGAACAATTAACATACGCTCCAGGCGTGGCAGTTTCATTAAAAAAATTCACAGCCTCATCAAGTTTCCCCTTCTGACACAAACCCATAATGACATAACTCGCAATTTCTTCAACTTTAACTAAACCTTTCTTCTTTTCAACTTGGAAAAACCTTATTGCATCTTTATCTCGATTAGCAACAAAGAGAGCCTTTATAAACGAACCATACACACATATCTCAAGCACAGTTCTACTATTCATCATCTTTTTTAACAACACTTCGGCCTCATCAAGCCTCCCCATATCACATAGAGAACGGAAGTACGATTCATAAGCCAATATATTCGGAACATTGTCCTCGCACTTTAACTGAAAAATCACCCTTCTTCCCTCCTTCAAAAAATTCCCTTTCTTACATCCTCCCCCAATATCCTGTTTTGTCAACCTAAGAAACAACTTCTTCGCTTCCCGAAATTTCCCTGTTTTACAAAGAGCGTACATAAAATTCCCATATACACAAATATCAACATAAAAATTCCTCTTCACCAAAATCCTCAAAACCCAATCAGCCTCATCGACCTCTCCATTCCGACAAAAACATCGAAACAAAACATAATAACTAAAACAATCAACTCTAAACCCCACATCACGCATAACCCGAACAACCTCTTTACCTAACCCCCCTTCATTCTCCCTACACAAAGCACTAATCAAAGCACCATAACTTACCCTCCTCAAAACCCTCCCACCCCTCACAACCCTCTCGAAAACACCCTTAATTTCATCAACCCCACAAAACTTACACACATAAATAACATAATCATTAACATCAAACTTTAAATCATTCCCACAAAGTTCATTCCACACAATCTCAACATCATCAATTTTACCATCAAAAACCAAAGAATCATACACTAAACTAAACAAAAAGAAATCTTTAACATACCCTTTACTCTTAATCTTCAAGAAAACATCTTTAGCCCTTCCAAGTTTCTTACTTTTTGCCAAAAAATGCATAACAATGAGCAAACTAGAAGAATTCAACAAATGGGCTTGGGCCAAAAGTGAGTCCAGTGAAGTGAGAGCAATTGGGTTTCTTGGGTTTTGTGAGAGGGCTTTAATTTGGGGGATGAAAGTGAGGAGAAAGTTTAGCGGGTCTATTTGGGTTGAATTTAGTTGGGCTTTTGGGGAGGTTTGTGTGGGTTGGATTGGTGGAGAGAGAGATAAAGATTGTGTATGTGTGTAGAGAAGATTAAGGAGAGAGATGTGGGGGGTTTTGTGAGGGAGAGAGATGGGAGAGATGTGAGGGAGAGAGATGGGAGCGATGAGTCTTTTCATGGAGCAAGAATGGAGGAGAGGCTATACTTACAGTGTTGCTGTGTGTATCAGCAGCACAGCTTCTTTAAGCCGGAAGTGAATATATATTGAAATATATATTTATTTTATTTAAATTTTTTTAAAAAAATAACGAGACTGATTTTTGTTTTTACAAAAATAAATTGAGTATTATTTGATGTTTAATTTAATTGTAGTTCTGCTTTTTATACATGGAGATCGTTTTCAAAATTTTTATTTTTGGACTTTAAAGTTTATTATCGAAATGTTCAAAGATATATTAATTGCGCTACTATGAAATATATTTTGCACAATTTATATAGTAAAAAAATTGTTGAAATTTGGAAAAAGAATGGATGGCATGCAAAAGTGTAATGTTTAAATTTTGATTTAATAATTTTTTAAATTTTTGAATTTAACTCATTTTTTGGCTAATTGATTAATTATTAATTAAATTTCAAATACAACAAAGTAGCTTTGACTCAAATATAACCTAATAAAATATAATAAATTGTATATAAATAAATTCGTTTCACAGCAAAAAATTTAAAAAAATTTAAAGACAAAACAAAATATTCAAATTTTCCAAGTTAGATAATTTAGAAAATACATTATTATCAGGGCGGTGACCCTAAATGTCATTTGGAGCTTAAAAATGGCCCTAAATGTCACTTCAAAAGAGTACATCGTGTACCGTTTATGCAAAACACTTAAAACGGAACTCCGTGCAACGTTTTGACATTTTGAATTATTTTTTATTCGTAAAATGGTAGATAAAATTTCGTTTTGATACAAAACGTTATATGATGTACTGTTTTGAGTCAAAACGCTATTTGAACCACCGTTTTGCATATTATAAAAAAATTAAAAAAAAAATAAAATACCAAAACGGCACACTATGTACCGTTTTGCATTAAAAATACAAAACGGAAGACGAAGTACCGTTATTAAGTGACATTTTTTGTCATTATTTCAAAAGTGACATTTTAGAGTATTTAATATTCAAAAGTGACATTTGGGTCCATCGTTCTTGTTATCGACAGATATTCGAGTATCATCGAACTCGTTTGATTTGTAAACGAATTTGTGACAAGGAAAGGCAGTGGCAACATCGTAAATCAACAAATTTCAATGGGCATTCTCCTATATCTTATAAATAAACACACAATGGGCATTCTCCTATATCTTATAAATAAACACAAACACTCCCCCTAGCTAGTGCGTGTTTGTGTGTTTTTTCTCACCGTCATTCACCGACCTCTCTCTATAATAATACACAAAAACACACACTTCAATTAGGGCTCAAATCCCTAACAATCTCGCCCAATTTCACAACAATGTACAATCAAAATCAGCCGATGAGCTATTCGAATCACTACTCCGACAAGCTCGCCGCCGTGCCGGTCGATCCTATTTCCGGCGAATTGCAGTATGATGAGTCGAATGGGTTTGAAGAAGGCGATACTATTGCTAATTATGAGGTTGTTGAAGGTGGTGGTGATGCTGTGTCGTACGACGGCGTTTCGCAATGTGGGAATTCTGCTGATCAGCTTACGTTGTCGTTTGGTGGTCAGGTTTATGTGTTTGATACTGTTACTGCTGAGAAGGTTAGGGCTTCTCTCTCTCTCTCTCTCTCTCCCCCCTCTCTCTCTCTCCCCCCGTCTCTTTCTATCTCTCTCTATCTATTTCCCTCTGTTCCTCAATCTCTCTCTCTCTCTCCTCTCTCCCTCCCTCCCGCTCTCTCCATCTCTCTCCCTCCCTCCCTCCCTCCCTCCCTGTCCCTCTATCTCTCTTTATCTTCTCTCCCACTCTATCTCTCTCCCTCTCTCTTTCCCCATCTCTCTCCCCCCATCTCTCTTTTTAATTATTTGATTTTAATTAGAGCAGAAGAAATTAAAATTAGGTAAATTTGAGAAGTTACTGAATTAGCTGTTTGATCTATTTTCTAGAGTTTTTTACTATATAGAATATGTTTTGATGAGATGTATTGTGTAATATTTGAATGTTGTGAAAATTTTGTAAATTAATTGAAAGTGTTTTTGGAAATTAATTTAGTTACGGAATTTACAGTTGATGAATTTGATAGGGTTTAGTTTAGAGTAGTCAGTAGAGCATATGTTTTGCTGAGATATGTTGCTGATATTTTAACATTAATGTAATTTGCAGCTAATTTGAGTTGTTTGTTGAGAGTGCTGAGTGGTTGATGGTTTTTACAGGTGCAACAGGTGCTTTTGATACTAGGGGGATGTGAAATTCCGTCGACTCCGCAACCTGCTGATATAGCGTATAGGAATCCTCCTCCGGTACTTTAATTGGATTTGTGAGTTTTTTAGTTACTGATATTATTTTGGCTTGTATTCTAAGAATTTTAATTGGTCTTTAGCCACAGTATCCAAAAGATTATCCACAGAGGTGTAGTCATCCGGAGAGAGCGGCCTCTCTCCGCAGGTTTTATCAGAAAAAACAGAATCGGTGCTATGAAAAGAAAATTAGATATGATGTCCGTCATGAAGTTGCAGTAAGGTGTGTCCTTTAGTTAAATGTCTTTTAAGATTTCTTTTCATTAGGATCCCTAAAATGTTCCGATTAATAATTTTATTTGACGTTTACTTGATTTATGTAGATGCATATAGTAATAACAAATAAATAATACCTTTTTATATATTTTTTCACTGATACTTCTGGATATAGCTGTTACTCTAAAGATCGCTATTTTATGCTTTTAATTTCTCTTGGTTATTGTAGTTTATATTTCTAACTTTATTGGAAAAAGTGCAATCTTTTTCATGTGATAATTAAGGCTAAGGTGTTTAACTTTGCAGATGTAAATTGCAATTGTGTTTGCTCAGCTTAAAATTTGCAAATTTCATGTTATTCTCCGCTTGCGGTTAAGCTATATATGTTTTGCAGTGTCACTCCTAGTAAACTTACTCAACTATTCCAATATTTTAGTTAAAAAACACCATCAATATTAATTTTCAAAACGTTTTGATGTACATCTAACCATAAGGTCAAGACCTATGCAAATACGAGTCTATGGTAATATTGAACCCTTTAACACAACCTTATATTGAGCATTACATAAATAAAAATGAAAAAACTTTGCTTACCCCGTGCCATTTGCAATTTATGAGTGATCATTTTTTATGAATGATCAGTGCTTATTAAGATACTTGCCAATTTTTATCTGATGGAGGCTTGTAGCAGGAAGTTTGTAGCTTTACTTTTGTACTTGCACTTGTTACCTAGAAACAAGTTCTCTCTCTCTCTCTCTCTCTCTCTCTCTCTCTCTCTCTCTCTCTCTCTCTCTCTCTCTCTCTCTCTCTCTCTCTCTCTCTCTGTTAGTTGTATTGTAGAACTAAAAATATGCAAACTGAGGGTCATCTGATGAGCCTTTTGGTTAATAAATTTCTTAAGCCCCTGACAATATCCATTGCATTTTACCAATGGTACGCCTTTTTCACCTGAAGTATGACCATACTCTACATAGACTACCTGAGTCTGCATTTGATTGTTCTTGAGTTCTATATATACATGAACAATTGAACATATGCAGGGCAATGGACATATTGTTGCATAGCTTCATGATCCATTGTTGCTTTATATTATGTTATTAGTTGATGCGGTTAAACATAATAATTCGGTTCATGCTCGGTTCCGGATATTGTTTGTTATATTATTTTGTATTTTTTGGTTTACAAAATGAGTTACTACTAATCATGTAGTAGAATATTAGTATCCTTCACAATATTATATTGATTCAGGAATGGTTTATACTTCCTTTCTTGTCTGATGTCTACATTATTACATTATATCAGGATGAATCGCAAGAAGGGTCAGTTTACTTCTAAAGCATCAGATGATATTACTGTTTCAAGTGGTGATGATTCTAGGCAAGATGATAGTGCACCAGAAACTTTGTGAGTTATATCTATTTAGTTGATCTAAAATAACAGTCATTACATCATACTTTGTATGCACATTCATAATACAATATAGTTGAAGACACTTTTTATCTGATTGTTTTCACTTGTTTTTACTTTGTCAACTCACATTCACAAGTAAAGAGAACTGAGAACCTTTAAACATGAACTGTTAATATATTTAAATTTTAGAGACATTGTGCGTACACAGTTACTAGTGAAGTGTAATAAAACGAAGGATATAATTTTATTGGTAGGCCTTAGGTGTATGAATTTGGACACAGCTTTATCGATGTAGGATCGTTTTATTTATATTCACGTCAATACATTTGTGATTAATTGATTTTGAGAAATATTGGGCCCTCTTGGTTTACCTTAAAAAAGTTACTTGAAGGTACGTCTATTTAATAACTAAGTAGGAGCATTTTTTTACTTTTGAGAGATACTATACATTTGGATAGTTTAATTTATAATGTGTTAAGTCATTAAGAAATAAAATAACATAAATATGAAAAGTATTATGTAATGAGAATAATATTACTCTTTGTAAAGTCAAATTACAAACTTAGAATATGTAACTGAATAAGTAAGTTGTAAAGATTATATTTTCAAATTTAAATTGTAAGTCAACTTCAGGCCACAAGTTTGTTTCTGCACAAACTGAGTATTTTTCTTATATGGATAGTGATGGATTATAGTCCAATTGTTTAGTTATTTAGGTGGTTTTCTTAGTTGGCTATCGGTGGAGGCCCCCGAACTCCGATGCATGACAAATTTATGCTACTCAGTATTATATTACTCCCTAGGCATCTAGGTCTTTAAATTAAAAACTAATTGCTGGTTCTTGTACATGTTTGAAGTAAGGAACATGTAACATTCAAATGAAGGAAATGACTTGTAGGGATGGTTAGTCCATTATTTAGCGCAAACACTCTTTCTTTCTCCCTTCCTAATTGACACTCTATTTTGGAATAGATACCATTTTGATTCAGGTGTAACTCGAACTATGTTTGGGCCTGATTTATCATACTGTTTCTACTTTGTACTGTTATTGTGTAATATGTCTTCCTTATCTAGGTGCAAGCATTGTGGCACTAGTTCTAGATGCACGCCAATGATGCGAAAAGGGCCAGATGGCCCAAGGACTCTCTGCAATGCATGTGGGCTTTACTGGGCACAGAAGGTACACTAACCTTAATTTTTGTCAAATAATGAAGCTGTAATAGTTTTTTTTATATCTCTAGTAAGTGCACTACTTTTACTTTCATTCATCTTCGTTACTATCATTATTTCTTGTCTCCTTTGTGTATTGGTTTTTTGCTTGTGTTTTTTTTAAAAGTAATTGTAAATCTTGGTCCATTAATGCGTGGGTGATCTTTTAATCACCATTTGATTAGATTACTTGACCAAGTTATAGCTGGATATAGTTACTCTGGTAAATGTTACAGAGTCTTATGGAAATAGCATCTGTACATGTTTATGTTTATTTGATTGAATCTTAGTTTCCTGAGAATTTACTAATGAACATTTTTGTAGACATTTCCCATCAGTGTTTGAAAAACTCAATACAAAATTTAGAGTTTTAGGTTTTAAGATTCTCATATCTGTCATTGTAAAAGTTTTTGCCAACTACTTAGTCTTGAAAGGATTATATACGTACGTTCTGACTGGGTTTTGATCTGGTAGTTCTAGCTATATATGTCTGGAGTCTGTTTATTAGGTATATTGCTGGTGGATGGCATTTGCAATTAGTTATACATCTTGGTTTTAGAACATAAGGTGTGTGTTACCTACAGTCTTGGACGTGTGAATTCCATGTACTGTAATTGGACTTCAGTTTAGACTTGTTTATCTTAATCAATAAAGGTGGTTTGTTAAGAATTTGGTTTGATATTGTGGACATTGTTTGAATATGGGGTGTGCATTTTGTATGGTCTTACCTACTTGTGACCATGGCTCCTGGATGTACGTTTGTTTATACCTTGTATCAATTTTTTTAACTTCTTATTATGGACACTTTGAATTAAGGTATATTCATGTTCCATGGTTTCACAATTTTATTGTACATGGCTTCTGGAAATAGGTTTTATTATATTAAAGTCATGAAAACTTTCTAGGTTCAGTTGTGAGTTGAACAAAAAAACTATACGCACAAGTGTTAACTGTTTGAAAAGTTACCTGTGGTCAAATTCATTATACTTGCATCCAACAAATGCATGCTATACTCATGAAGTTGACTTTTATGTAGTGCACACAGACCAACAGACCATCATACTTGTCAAGTAGCCTCATATTATGCTTATTTAAATATTTTCAGAGCAAATTATTTATGTGTTAAAAATTTGCAGGGAACATTGAGGACTATCCCGAATAAGTCACGTGATAGCCCTTTGATGCAAATTGAACAGGTAAGAATAGAGCCCCGAAGAGCCTGCTATTTATTATTCTGCTTGGACGTTCTCTTTTTGTGGGACTTTCAGCTATATAACTAGATGTTTCTGTTTTTTATATTCCTTTCATTCTTGCAGGGTGAAGTTGACAAATCTGATTTCGATTCGCCGGTGTACACTCATTAATCAGCAAGGCAGCAAACGTTTACAGTAGTAACTACTTCAGCTTTAACTGTCGAACTTCCTGAAGCATAGCATGAAGCCGTCCCAACCCAGTCGTCTCTAATATCATTCACCAAAAGTTTTTTTATTATTCCGTTGGCTTGTCTTTTAATTTATACAGAGAAGTCCATCAGAATATATGAATCTTTTTCCATGACTTTGCTGAGCTATAAAATGGACGAAACTTTAGGTGCTACAGTTTACAACTTGCCTAAAAACTTAATTTTTTGGCCAAGAACTTGTATGGTTTATATAGTTCAGTTTTAAAGACAGTACATATCTAGGGTATGGCTTATAAAATTTATTTTGAACCATTTGCTCAAGTAGCAGTTGGTCTACATGGTTACTGGAAATTGAATCCTTCTGTATTGGTAATTGCTTGTGGTTTACTGTCAGAAACGATTGTAAATCTTGCTCCATCAATGCGTATACGATCTTTTAATCGCCATTTGATCAGGTTAAGAATGTTTATCGCACAGGTTCTTTATCAGGTTAGCATCTTACAAGTTTATGTTTCAGTGTTATCTCATTGTCCTCCTACTAGGAACTTAATGGTGAACTTTATATAGACATTTCCCATCAGTGCTCCAAAAACCCGATATGATAGAGTATTATGTTGTAAGCAGTGTTCTAAAAATTGGTCTTGGCGGCCACCAAGGCAACGGTAGTTCTAGCAAGATATTTCTTTACACAAAAATAGACAATCTACTACAGCTATTAAGAGAAATTTCAAGGGAGAATCAAAATTAGTGATACAAAATACCATAGTAATTATTAGGAATATCAGAGACAAGCTCCAGTATGCAGTTACATTTTGTTAGACTCAGGGATAAAGGTATCAAGTGGGGTCAAAGATTCTTTATCCATGTCAAAATTTTAAGGAAATCTAGGGCCCTGGAACATTAATACTGAAGTGCTGCTATGTACAAATTCCTGAGGACTTTTCTCTTGCGAAAATGTCAGTATTGGATCGAATACTGTCAGGCCCGATTTGATCTTACAAAATTAGACCCTCAAAATGGTTTCTAACGAGTCTATTACACAGGATAGTTGGAACAACCTAGAATCCTCTTCGTAAAAGGAAAACATGAGAGCAAACAAAAAGGCTCGCTATTTGGTTCTTGACACACTCATATATCATACTGCAGAAGATGCATAAAGTTGATCATTTAACTTGAACTATCTCTAGGTCAGGCAAATTTTAACTAATACTGCCTCTACTCAGTCATTATAAAAACCTGATGCAACCTTAGATACTAGTATGGACTGTGCTTAACTAGACAAACATCTGTACTTTTAGTAATTCACTAGCGGTCTGCAACAGATTGATGGACGACAGGCAACTTAACTTCCAACAGATTGATCGACGACAGGCCCTAGATATAACCTAAATCTATGCAGATATTATTTCACAACAAACTGTAGTCTATAGGTAATATAAAAGAACTATATACTTCTTAAACAATAGCATACACATAGCATTATGCAGAAAAGACATCTGAGAAAAAAAGGTCAACTAGGAAGCAAATTTAGTAGCATAATGCTTGTACTGAATATGCAGATTGTAATGAATATCTGGTTGATGCAGAACTTGCAACAAGAAAGACAGATCAATCCAAACTCAAACAGACATTGAAATTAAGCTGAAAAAGGACAAAATTGGCCGAGTGATACAAAAAGAAGGTCCCCTGCTGCGCTTGTTGGATAAATTGTTTCTCCTGGTAGCTACCTTGGTTAGTCTCCGCCTATGAATCGTTTCCTTTCTTCTTCCTGCAGCATTAACAGAACAGACCGCGTCTCCAAAAAAGGAGATACGATAGTTTCATCAAGTAAAACAAGGTTCTCCTCGAGAAGCAGGCCCCAATCATCCACACGCGAAGAATCCTCAATTTTAAACTGGAGCCCGGTTTTACTCTCTGCATCATGTACATTATACAAGAAATACTCAGATGAAGGCTTACTTGAATATTTAGGAGTCCCCACCATCACAAGCCTTTCATTGTTTATGAAATCCTTCAGCTGAAAATGAAAATCACTTTCCGATTCAATACTGTACTTCCTATCCCATGAAAAGGAGTTACTGCTAGGGTTCACTCGCAATACCCACATCACCACATCAGGCCCGGAGAAACGGATAGACCTGTATTTTCTAAACCCTATAAGAGCTATTGATTCTTCGTATGCTTCCAGAATATAGTTATCATCAAACTCACACCTTCCATAATCCTCAGGAAAATTTATTTCTCTGCATGTCTTACAACTCAAATCCAACGATACAATTCTATAAATCCGCCTACTTAAATATGAATAAATTTTCACGAAATATGCAATACCATTATTTAACCTGATCTTTGGATATGGCCATGTATCAAATCCTATTGCACATTCATCTACAACACTGTTACAGAGTATGCAGCCCAACATACTCAACAGGCCCAACAGGATATCACAATTCAGCCCAACTCCAAAAACAAGTAGTCAGATTACAATTTGAGCCCTTTTAATGGTTGTCAAATTACAATTTTGCCCTTTTATGTTGAAAAATTATAACAATGTCATCCAAATATAATTTATGTTAAAAATAAGTATAACATTGTATCTTCTAAGAATCGAACATCAGACCTCCCCTCAAACATTTCATGTCATTGCACTACATCACTTCTTCAGTTAACTTTAAATTTTTTATTTGATAAGTTACATCCTCTCTTTTTATCAAGTTCGTTTTTATTACTTTAATTTTTAGTATATAAATTGTTGGTATGTATTATTTTCGTGCCTCCTTTTTATTTAATTTTTAGAGTTTTATTATAAAGGACAAGGGGCAATTTGAGTCATTTTAATGGCTGTCAAATTACAATTTTGCCCTTTTATGTTGAAAAATTATAAAAATGACATTTTCATATAGTTTATATTAAAAATAAGTATAACATTGTTTCTCGTAAGAATCGAACACCAGACCTCCCACTCAAACATTTCAGACCTCCCACTCAAACATTCCATGTCATTGCACTACATCATTTCTTAGGTTAACTTTAAATTTTTTATTAGATAAGCTACATCCTCTCTTTTTATCAAGTTCGTTCTTATTACTTTAATTTTTGAGTATATAAATTATTGGTATATATTGGTATATAAAGGACAAGGGGCAATTTGAGCCATTTTAATGGTTGTCAAATTACAATTTTGCCATTTTATGTTGAAAAATTATGACAATGTCATCCTAATATAATTTATGTTAGAAATAAGTATAACATTGTATCTCCTAAGAATCGAATACCAGACCTCCCCTCAAACTTTTCATCTCAAACTCTTAATGTCATTGCGCTACATCACTTTTTGAGTTAACTTTAAATTTTTTATTAGATAAGTTACATCCTCTCTTTTTATCAAGTTCGTTTTTATTACTTTAATTTTTGAGTATATAAATTGTTGGTATGTATTATTTTTGTGCCTCCTTTTTATTTAATTTTTGGAGTTTTATTATAAAAGACAAGGGGCAATTTGAGCCATTTTAATGGCTGTCAAATTATAATTTTGCATTTTTATGTTGAAAAATTATAACAATGTCATCCTAATATATTTTATGTTAAAAATAAGTATAACATTGTATCTCCTAAGAATCGAACACCAGATCTCTCACTCAAACATTTCATGCCACTACCATTGCGCTACATCACTTTTTGAGCTAACTTCAAATTTTTTATTAGATAAGTTACCTCCTCTCTTTTTATCAAGTTCGTTTTTATAACTTAAATTTTTGAGTATATAAAATGTTGTTATATATTATTTATGTGCCTCCTTCTTATATTATAAATCAGTTTTAATATGATTTAATATTAAAAATATGAGATATTATCAATATTTTTATGTATTACGGATTAGTAGATTATTTTTTATTTAAAAAATATACTAAAAATACAAAATTATTATTTTTAATTATTCTCCGCATTCCCGTGGGAATCCCCGTTCTAGCCGAGACCGGTAACCAAAAGAATGCCCGTTTCGGATTCAAGGTATGTTCGGGAATCAGCAGCGAGGATAGTAATCCCCAACCCTGAAGTGACCCGATACATATCCCTACGAACAATTTCAAATATTTTTGTTATGATGATATAGTTTTGAGTTTTTTATTAATTAGGATCACATAGTTTTTAATAAATATCAAATCTCAAGATTATCAGGGTAAGTTAAAATCGAATTATACGATAAAAAAAAAGTTTTCATCACTAAAGTTATCTAATACCGTTTTAATAGTATGTATGGAAAAAAAGAAGTAAGACAAGCCAGTGAAAAGTTAAAACGATCATTTATCGTATTAAAAAATTATTTATGTATAAATGCAAACTCGTTCGAGATAATATTTCAATATATATGGAGGCTCGTGCCTCGCACGGGTTTTTACGCTAATTATTAATTTTTAATGGGACTCGTAGGGGGGCATGTAGTTGAGTGACAATCTGAAATTGTTACTAGGCGATCGGCGGAGGACGTACTTGAATTGATATATGAATTGTAGTAATTGGCCTATTGTAATTGGCAAACTGGGCACTCGAGACACCAAAGGAGAGTATGAGCCGATTCGACTCGGTTTTCTATAAAATCGAAATTACAATCAGATATCTTCGATTTTTAAAATCAAAATCTTCAACTTCAAGTCGGATTCGGTTTCAATCTATAAATCCTGATTCAATTATAATCGATTCAGTTTCGATTATAATACTGGATGAAATAAGAATTAGAACATATATTTACAAAATTACAAACCAAAAACATACTTAATTCAAAAGTTATTTAAGCGTCCAAGTTTAAAAAGTTAATCACAAACTTGGTTGAAAGATGAGAAATAAAAAGAGCCAAAAAAAATTAATGACGGATGAACTTGAAATTTGTTAGCAAGTGTACTACTAGATCTGCACAATGCCAAAATTTTTTAAGTTTACCAATATGATAATACAGAAGACTCGGGTTGAATAAAAAATTGACCACTTCGTGAAATTGGCCTAACCCACTCCTTACTTTGGCCGAATAAACTCAATTGTCTGAAATTTGAAATATAGTTGGGTTTATTTTATATTGACTCGAATATGTTGGATTGGGCCAGGATTTATGAAATATTAACCCTTATTCAACCCAACCCAACCCATTTACATAATACTAATCCAATTTTAAATTAAAATTATTGTTGGATTTATAAGTTAGAGTGAAATTTGCGCTTGTGTGATTATTATAGTGTTATAATAAATTTTGTTCACGGTAAGGTTGGTAACTAATTACTTTACTCTAGTGACAATATTCGAACTTTAAATGTTGAACCAGATAAAGAACTCAACTGCAAATATTTTCTATGGGATGATTTGCAAATGAGACAAGTGTGGTAAATATTATTATCTGAATAAGATTATATGTTTTTCAAGAAACTAAGTCTTATGGGTTTCTTGTCAAATAATCATTATATAGCACGAATCATGTGGAATATATGTTTTTGGTGGAGGTAATTAAAATTGATTGTAGTATTTTAAATTATACAATTGTTGTTTCTCAAATTACTTTGTGACTTTGACAAGGTAATAACCCTACCCAACCTAACTCAACCAAACCCAACCCAATATATGAATTATAGGGTTGGGTTGGATATATTTTTGAAGATTAACGGGTACTAATTTTTGTAAACCGAATACAATAGTTGATTTGATTTTATACTCTAACCCGTCCAACCTGGACTCATGTTCACCCCTACAGAAGACTAGTTGGTAAAGCATTGGCTTACTGATACAAATTTCTCGTACAAAGGCATGTTAATACTGCATGAGCTTGAATATTAAGCCCAAATGTAACATTGGCCCAAAATATAAAAATATTACATATTTGAATTTCTTTAAAAAATATGTAAATTATACAAATTATATATTTATTTAATTATTTAAATATTCGGATCAGTTCGGGTTTTTTGGTTCGGTTTTAGTCAATAACCGGAACCGCACCTATGAAATTAGTTCGGTTTTTAATTTTAAGATTTTGATTTCCGCTCAATTTTTTCGACTCAGTTTTTATCGGTTTTGGTTTTGTTTTCATTTTTTTGCTCAGCCCTGGTACACAGGGCCGGACAAAGCAAACGCATATGAATTACGACATGCAGAGAAGCGTACGCTGCAGATCTGTTTAGAGCAGAGCACGTGACTGGTTGGAGATAAGTTAATTGCGTCGAAAAAGTAAGTCAGGAACATGAAGTAGCGGTAGAGAAGCTGGAGGTGGTTCCCGCTAAGCGTACTAGGGTTCCTGAGTCTGTTTCTCATGTTGATTACTTCCCTGATAAGGATAATTTGCTTCCGGTTAAATTTTGGATGCGACAACGAGTGTGAGTTTGTGAGTTTTTGGTCAGGACACTAAGAATTAAGGAAAAATATGGTTCTTACGGCATAAGTAAGTCCAACTGAATAAAATCATGGGTCAGGGTTCTGTTCCGCTTATTTTACGTACTTTTATGTATCATTGAATATCACTTTGTACCTAAAATACACGTATATGTGCACACACAAACAGGGGGTCTTTTGAGAAAATAACCTCTTTATCTTTTGAAAATTGATTGATTATTTTAAAATTATAACAATAATATAAATTTTATTTAATTTTAATAATTTATTTAATTTAACATATAAATATATTATTAATTTTATACATGGAGAATTCGGGGTCGGGGATTGCGGCGAGGAGGCCCTAATCCCTGCCCCAGATCCCCGAAATTTTCATAGAACTTCCTTCGTTCCCTTTCTCATCCCCGGAAAATTCCCTAAATTTCCGCCACATTCGGGGCGGGGATCGGATCGGGGTCCGCCGGGGAGGGTAGAATATCCATCATTAGATCCACCTAAATCAATATCCATATCCATTTAATTTCTCAGATTCAGATCGGTCCCGATTTTTTTATAAGCCGATCCATATCCGGATTCCTTCGAGTAATGGATTTTCGATCGAATATCCGCTCTACTTGTGTATATTTATTTTTTAACGTACCTTATTACAAAAGCTATTTATTTAAACTTGACAATTTTAAAAAATATTAAAATACAAGTAGAATAACAATTTAATAATGTCAAAAGTTACGAGCTCTACCCTAGTAAAAGAAATTTAAAGACAAATTACAAACTGAAATTTATTTTTTGAAAAAAAAAATAATAATACTTTAAGAGACCAGCAAGAATGCTTTATAATAATAATAATAATAATAATAATAATAATAATAATACTAATAATAATAATAATAATAATACTAATAATAATAATAATAATAATAATAATAATAATAATAATAATAAAAGAGAGTAAAGTGCACTATGTGTATTTGTACTTCGCGTGTCCGACTATTTGAGATATTATACTTTAAAAAACTATCATTTTCTGTACTTGTAATTCAAACATTTTTACAAAGTGAGTACTTCCGTCAAATAGACCTAACACCATTAATATTTTACAGGGGCAATTATGTCTATATATGTTCAAAACAAATATATACATAATTTTTTTATTTGTAAGATCAAATGGCGTCCAGGAGGAACAAAGTGGCCGGGAAACTGATGAACACATCACCGGAGTTAGGAAAAACCAGATTTCGGCAAGCCCATAAGCCTTGTTAGCAGTTAAAATCACTCGATTTTGAATCATTTTCGATTCATTTCCAATCTAAACATCCAACAAAACTCGTCTCCAACATCAAAATCAACAAACGAAGTAATTCAACGAATTATAATTCAACTTTCACCAAAAATTCCATTAAACTCGATAAAAATTATCACAAAACCTGCATAATCGACGGTTCTTATTTTGTTACCATGTTGTCACATATACACACACACTATAATATATACATATACATCCGCCATACCCAATTTCTCATTCAATTGGAATAACAACATTATCAACACCCGATCTCGCCCACAAACCAGATTTGAGTGCATAAGCATATATTTACCAATCATTTATCAAAGTGGATTCAAATTTCCAAACCCTAAGAGGACGTTTGGAAACTTGCATTTCATTTCAAACGAGGGATTTCAAATGACAGGATTTGAGTTGTCATTTCAAAATCTCATGTTTATACTAATATTTGAATGTCCTGGATTTCAAATGAAATACAAATCCAAAATCCCAAACAACTTATTTGATCAAATCCAGAATTTCAAATGAAATCCAGTTTCCCAAACGGGCCATAAAGTTATTCGTTCGCGACATAATCACTGAATTCAAACCACTGAGTTGTATGATAATAAAAAAGATGATTTTCTAAGGCATTGGTGGTAATAGATGATTGACGTTAGTAACGACCGCTGATGTTGTTATTCCTGGTGAATGCTACCCCATTTTATATTTCTTGCTGGCAACAAAGTTGTTAATGGTAGTAACGACTGTTGAGTTTGAGATCTATTTTATTAATTGACGAGTGGTTGTAGGCTTTTCAATTTGATAATTCCCAGTTATCATCTGAGTTTGAAACAAAAATACGATTGGTTTGATTTTGATTAAGAGGCTACTGATGAACGTGTAAATTAAGGTTGATTAGAAACAAAAGGGGGTAATCTAGGTGCATGTACAAGATAAAGTCATTGATTTATGCAAATGATGGAAATACCCTTAAAAAATTAACGACGTTAGGTCCATTTGACAAGAATAGTGACTTTGCAAAAAAGTTTGAGAAATATATAAAACGAGAGTTTATAAAATATATTATTTCAAGTGGTCTGACACATGAAGTACGTATACACATAGTGCACTTTATTCTTAAAAAAAGACACTTTACTCTTAGAAAAAGCAGTGAGGTTTGAGATTTAAATACACCATTTTCACGTAAGCACATTCCCTGCAATTTTAAAATATTATACTGTATATAATATATATACACACACATATATATATTATACATATATACATTTGGCTAATATTTTATAAGAAGTAAACATCTATAACTAATATTTGACTTTCGTATAATTTTAACTTATTCTATAAGCTAAAAGTTAAAATTTATTATTTAAAATTTAGGTAAGTTTGAAAAAATATAAAGATTCAAAGTTTGACTTGAGAGTGGTTAAAATAATATTAAAATATTCTTGCAAGTTTATACAAACACACACATATATTTGGACTTAAAAATTAAAAAAATATTAAAATAATAATTTACTAATTTTAAACTGATAAGAAAGTTTTAGCCGAAATCAATTTGATAGATAAAATAAGTTAATATATGGTAGATAAAATAAGAAAATTAATTTGTGTTAAGATTAAAAATTATTAATATGGTACACAAGTTTCAGGATAGTAATAAGAGAAATAATGATAAAAATGACTTTTTTGTACAAAGTGGCAAGAATATCTAGTTTTAATATTTTGGCAATTTTTATCAATCGAATATCCATTGTTAGACATGGTATCTCAATTTTTTATCTTATTAACTTGTGTAAATACATTTTTTACAAAGAAAAATATTTTTTTTATTAAAATACCCAATCTCAGAATGCGGATATACCCTGTCCATGAAAACGTATCTCGTATAACTATTCTCAAAAAACATACTTTAGCTTTTAAAAAATAAAAAAGGTTAAATTTCTAATATGGGAAAGCTTATTGCGATGGTATATTTGGCCACAAATCTCAAACTTGGTATTTATGTCACCAATTTTAAAATAATTTGATAATTTTGACCATTACACACAATAAGATGATGCTTTTAGTTAAAAGTAAATTTTAGAATAATAAGAGGTAATTAATTAATTGTTGAGTTTATTATTTCAAAACTTTGAGATTTTTTTTAAAATTGAGACGATATGTGTGTCGTTAACTCACCCCCCTCTTCTTATATTGTTTTATTATTGTATACACATGATTATCAATAATCTATACATATTTATTTAAAATATTGGATAATTGAAATAAATGAAATTTTTGAAATTCAATTTTTGGATCACGGATCAATTCAATAAGAAAAGGTAAAAGAGTTTTTTATATTTACTGAAGTTTCTAGCTTTTTAATTTTAGATTATTTTTACCTATTTTCTTTTAGGTTATTTTTTAACTGATAAACCCGATAATTTTTTTTACATAATCGAGTCAATTATTCACATCTAGCGATTAATTCCGGTTGATTGCCGAATTTTATGATACATTAAGGGATCACAATGATAATTTCACATATTTCAAAATAAAAATAATGCAAATTTATGTGATAACTCCTCAGAGTAATATTTTTCCCAAACTATCAATTTAGAAGAAATTTATGTATCTATTTAAATCCATTATACAAAATCACAACATTTGTATAATAATAATTAAATTCAAAGTAAACAAAACATTGGCCATTTGGCATAAAAACCAAAAAAAAAAGGAAAAAAAAAAGAAGGGTCTGAAATTGAAAAAATTCACATAATATAATTAACATAACTTGTTACACAAGCTATTTAAACTTGACAATTCCGACAACATTAAAATGCAAGCAAAATAAAAATTTAATAATGCCAAAAGTTACGGAATCTAACCTAGTATAAGAAATTTAAAGACAAATTACAGACCGAAATTTAATTTTTGAAATAAAAATATATAATGATACAAATGCTTTATAATATTAAAAAAATATCAGCGAGGTTTTAGACTTTAAGTACACAATTTTCCCCTATAATTTTGAAAATATTATACACACACATGTATACATATACATTTAACTAATAATTTACAATAAGTAAACATCTATAACTAATAATTGACTTTCATATAATTTTAACTTATTCCATAAACTAAAAGTTAAAATTTATTATTTAAAATTTAGGTAAGTTTGGCAAAATATAAAGATACAAGATTTGATTTAAAAAGTGATGTGAATAATATTAAAATATTCTTGTAAGTTTGATATATATATTTTTGGACTTGAAAGTTAAAAAAATATTAAGATGATAATTTCTTAATTTTAAATTGATAAGAAAGTTTTAGCGTATTAATATGATAGATAAAATAAGTTAATATGGTACATAAAATAAGAAAGTTAATGTGTGTTAAGATTAAAGTTTTATTAATATGGTACACAAGTTTTAGGATAGTAATAAGTAAAATAATGATAAAAATAACTTTTTTTTACAAAGTGGCAATAATACCTAATTTTAATATTTTGACCATTTTTATGAATCGGATACCCATTGTCAGACTTGATATCTCAATTTTTTCTTATTTTCTTGTGTAAAAACATATTTTACGAAAAAAAATTATAAAAAAATATTTGAAATACCCGATCTCAATATGCGCGTATGCCCGATCCATGAAAGCGTACCTCATATTGTTAGGTCCCAATTTGTTTGTAGAAGGGGGGGTTGAATGCAAACAATACCGTTTAATCGAATAAAATGCGAAATAAAAATGTGAAACAAAATTCAAGTTAAATAAAACTTTTATTAAACTTGAAAGGTGTTACAACTACGGTATCGGTTACAAGGGATTAATCTCAAATCAATTATTACAAATCTAGAATAAATTCGACATGAACTTTTTCTATTTTTGCAATTAAAAGATCAAATGCTAAATGCGATTTGAGATTAAGTTCTAGGGATTTTAATCCGCTAGATTGATACACAAGAACAAGATAAATAATTCTAGTGGATTGGATTTAACTTTTCAATCTAGTATTTTGATCTTGAATAAAGCAGATGAAGAATAAAATGTTGTGACTTTGTTTTCTGCTGCTTTTTCTCTTGACTTGTGTGTTCTGTATGTTGATATCTTTTGAATGTCTTCTGCTGCTTTTTTATTTAATCCAACAGTCGAGTAGAATGTATTGGCATGACAATCTCTTTGAGCTGGCAAGACAATCAGAATGAACTAGCAAGACTTTCGGTATGACTATCAATTGTCATACCGATTGTCATAGTAGTTCAAAATCAGATTGTCTTACTAAATTAAAAATAGATTTTAATGTAATAAAAAATCTGTTAAGACAATCCTTTTGAGTTAGCATGACTTTCGGTATGACTATTGATTGTCATACCGATTGTCATACTAATACAATCAGTTGTCTTTATGAATTAATAACAGATTTTAAATCAATTAAAAACCTGAAAAAACCTTAATATTAATTCTGAATTAATTAATCAATTAATTCAATTAATAAAATAAATTAATCTTTGCAGATAGAATTTATTCTCTTAATTAAATTATATGACTTAATTAATTAATAGAGAATTAATACTAATCTTGAGCAGCATCCATTCTTCTGAATATCTTCTGAAAATCACTGAAATATATGAATCAATTCCACCACTTCAACGTAGACACTCGATGTACTGTCTGGTTCATGAGTGACTAACTTCCGTGACGTTTCTTCATGTCTTGACTTTGATTTTCTTCAGACTAAATCCTTGTAATTAATTGATACCCTGACGAGATCTCTGTCACTTGATTAAATCCACAATCTTGATTTGTATCACTGAGGCTTGATCAATTTCTTGAGCTTCTTCCAGTGAATTAAGTCTTCAAGTCTGTAGATGAATAATGTTTCTTAACCCTTTGACAGATGTTACTCTGTGAGATCTCTCTGACGATAGATCCACTATTTACTTATTACATTCTTATTTGAGTTGAGTTAAATCCTCGAATATACAAATAGGCTATGCCATATGCCTTTCAATCTCCCCCTATTTGCTTGTTAGACAATAACAACAAATACCTAGAGGATAACTCAACTAACAAATAAGAAAAAGATATAAAGAGTAATGCAAAGTAAATAGCAGAAAAGTTCTGGATTATATTTAATATTTTCCAGATTCCAAAAGAAATTTACAAGTGAATACAAGATAGATGTTCCTCTAGCCTGGACATATAACTACATTAGACTATCTTGATTCATAAAGCTCTAATCATATTACATTGAGTTTTGAGCTAATTGATTTCAGTTGTCTTCTCTTCTGACTTCACCTTCTTCTAAATCTTGAAGCAACTCTTTGTCAAAGACACGATCCTTTTCTGAAGTGAAGCTTGCTGGTCTGACTGGTTGAACTCCAACTGACTTCAGCTTATTCTTGATCTGATTGTACCTTTTAATATTCTTTTCACAATAAGCTTGAATCAAATCAGCAGCTTGAGTCTTCAACATGGATTCAACAAGGATGAGTATCTAGCAGTTCTTAAATGATGTTCCATCCAGACCAGATACTTAGCTGAGTAGTCTTTAAGAGATTGTATATCTAGCTGACAGATTTGAAGACAATCAGACTTAAAGAATCTCACCTGATGAGGATTGTTGACCACTTGAGGACTAGCCCTGCTGGCAAACTCTTTAAGCCTTTCTCGAAGAACTTCATTCAATTCTGAGCTTCTTTTTACCTTGTTGAGAAGAACCCAAATCTCTGACAAAGAACGATTCTCAAACAGATGAAGTGACACCTTGAAAGATCCTTCACTCTGACAATATACAAAAATGCTCATCTCATTTAGGGATCTATCAAAAGCAGTTGTGATCCTTGAGACTTCAGTCTTGATAGCATTTATGTACATGTCATTGTTAGGATTTGAGATTTCCAGCTTGTCAAGAAGATGTAGGAACTGTCTATCATTATTAGTGCTCAGCTGAGGCATATCAAGTACTCTCCTAGCTTCATCCCATTTCTCACCAATCTTCAGTCTGACATCTCTTCTCCTTTCTTGAGCCTTAATGTCATGAAGACGTTGCTTTTGAAGAGTTTCTGATCTTTGTATATCTTTCCTCATGTCAATGATCTGGGAGACCTTTTTGAGTTCAGCTTCTTTTCTTTTCATCTCTGACTGCTGCTGCTGAAACTCTTTCTCAAATATAGGATCCACTGTAGCTTCCTCTTCCCAATCTCCAAAATCACTTTCCTCTTCAGCTTCAAATAAACCATCTTTATCTTCCAAGACTGGTTCAGTGGGAATGTCAAAAATGTCAAAGTCATCCTGTTCTCCACTGTAATAGATATCATCAGCCTTTCCTTTGTCCCCAGCAGAGGTATCTTTTTCTTTCCCCTTTCCACTATTCCCTTTCTTCTCCCCCTTAGTTGAGGGATCCTCTACTGACTTTCCCTTAGATCCTCCATGACCTCCATCACCTCCCGAGCCTGAGCCTCCACCAGACGGCCCTTCAAAGTAAGTCCTTTGTTCTTCATTGGGACAGTGAGAATTTTTGATCATGTAGTACAGGTGCTTCATCCCTTCATTCAGATGTTCCATACCCGTCTCTATCTTCAGAAATCTAGAGGAATCCAGTGAATGATTCATTTCAACCAAATCTTCAAGAGAAGTCATCCTTGTATGTAGAGAGCAGAAGTCAGAAATGTCATCAGCTGATAAAGTTGGAGTTTCCTGAATGGAATTGAGCTTTGGTGTGACAGTGTTCTTGAGATCTGAGATATCATTCCTTATGAGTGCCAGCTGATTGTTGACAGAGGTGGAAGAAGAAGACCGTTCAACCACTTGTGCTTTGAATGCTTGAGCTTCAGCTTGGCTTTTAGCAAGTTCTTCTTTTAGAGCAGCAATTTGAGCTAACAGGTTTACAGTATCAGTGTCTGTGTGTGCTCTCACCTGAATTTCACTCGTGTTTGGTTCACTCACCTCACGTGCTTGTGTTTCTCTCAATATAATTGCTCGTGAGGAGTCTTCCTGTTGCTGTTCTTCTGTACCTGCAGTTAAAATCACCCTAGCCTCTTCAAGAGAGGTCAGTGGTGGTGCAATGGGAATTCGCGAGTCCCGATCCTCAGTCAAACCTATCATTTCATGTGAAATAGATGTCTGAATTGCTTCAGGGATAGATTGACCGAGTTGCCCTCCACTTTCTCCAGATAAATCTGCGAGTGGAGAATCCCGTGAGGGAGCCAGAGGTGTTTGATCTGGGAGGGGAGAAAATGACTCTATTAAGGGTGGCTGAGAGTCAGATTTTTCCTCAGAAGCATGTGACTGCTCTTCTGTCGTAACTATGGCAGGCACTGTAACAGACTCTATGTGCACTCCTCGCTCTGTGTCCTGAGTATCATCTGTGGGTATGTATGGTTCCATTGTGAGTAATGGAATTGTGCTTGACTCAGTACAAGATGCCATGGCCCTATGGCGAATTTCAATAGATTCATCCTGTTGAGAGAATGTCTCTAGTAACTGTTTATTGGCCATTTCAAAGTCCATGTCCTGTTGGGAGGACAAGGATGGGCTTTCAGATGCCTCAGTATAAGTTCTTCTTTTCTTTGGAGGAGGCAGAGCTGAGGGTTCACTCACATTTAATAATGCACTACTTCCTATTAATCTTCTGGGTAACATTTTAGACAGTGGGGGAGAGGTTGAGATAGTATGTGACTCTGTGTTTGGCTCTACGACCTGGGATTGAAGCTGTGGTTCTACAACTTCATGGTCAGCCCTATCAACCACTGGGGGTCTTTCAACAGAAGTAGGAATGGAGTGAGAGTGAGGAATTACTACCTGTAATGGAAGAGCATCTGATGTTGGAGGAGCCTGGGTGGCTTGAACCACTGGAGGTTGAGGATGCTGTTCATGACCGGGAAGATTGAAAATAGGTAAAGGAATATAAGTGGCCATGAAAGCAGATACAAGTACTGGAACTTGCATGAATTTAAAGGTTGTATCTTGGCGGGTGTAAATCTTTTTGCTTACTGGAGGGGGTTCGGTTACTGCAGAGTTAGCAAAAAGGGCTTTGTGTTCAGGTGTGAGAAGATGATCTGCTATAAGCATGAGAAAACGAGCATAGTAACATGATACCCTACGATTTGTAGAATGATCACGTAAAGCAGTAGTGAGACGTCTCAAGAGAATGGGAAAAAGTAGTTTGCCAAAATTGATCCTTTGATTGAAAACAACCGCAAGACCAATATACTGCAGAGTGGAAGTGATGTTGTGAAAGTTGGATTTAGTGTAGTTGGCAAACACCTTAGAAAGTGTATCGAAGAAAATATCCCATTCAGACACCAAATTGGATTTTAAAAGTTTGGTTAAATTGATCACCCCCTGATAGTGAATAGCATGGAAAAAGTTTGTGATATCATTTTCAGAGGGTAAATTACAGAAATTGTCCAATGGAATATTTAACGCCTGATTGACTACTGTTTCATCAACCACATATTGTGTGTTTGCCACGGTGAATGAAAAAGATTTTGAATCATCGGCCACAGTAGAGGTTGTGCAAATCAGTCTAAGCAGATCTACATTTAAAATCACATTTGATTTAATAGCAGAGCTAACAATCGAATGGTCATTTAAAAATCTAATCCAAGGCTTAAATTTTTCCACATCACATTTTTCCGGATTAAAATAACCAACCTGATTATGCGCGACAATTTCCAAATTGAGAGCCATTTTAAAATAATAATAAGACACACACTTTCAGAATTTTAAGAATAATATTAAGAAAATTTGAATTAATTAAATTAATTTAATAATTCGAATTAAATTAATTATAATCGAAAATTTAAGACAGGAATGTATCTCGTTAAAATTCCTAACTCACAAACACAGTTTTGAAAAACCAAAAGACACAAATCAGAAATTAAAAATAAAATAAAATAAAAAAATACCCAAAATCAAAAAAAACAGAAACTGATTTTGATTTGATTGATTTCTTTTAACAAAAATCCAACAGCACTTCTGTATGTATATACTTGTATATATATATCACAGGAGTGATGATTTTTGTATGCTGAGTAAAAACTCGAGCAAGAAACAATGGTGACTGTGGTTGAATCGAAGAGAGAGAGAGAGAGAGAAAGAAGGAAAAACTGTTGAAATTTTTTGAAAGACAAAGAAAATGAACTGATGACACTTAAAACACACACAAAAACAGGTTAAGTAGTATAACTGGTATGACAATCCGGGATTGTCTCACCGATTGTCATACCGATAGTCTTACAAGGCAAAAACAAATTAGAAAATAGAAGAAATAGGAGTAATAAAAATAATAAATACTAAATATATATAACTGGTATGACAATCTGATTGTCATACCGATTGTCATACCAGTATAAAATAAAAGGAAAATAATTATATATAAGGTTTATAACTGGCAAGATAATTGATAGTCATACTGATTGTCTTGCCAGTATAAAACTATACAGATTAACATAATAAACAAAATTTAAACTGAAATGACTTTCAGCAAGACAATTGCTGAAATGACTTTCAACAAGACAATTTCAATTGTCTTGCCGATTGTCATATCAGCTTTAAACACAGAAACACACATATATATAAATATGTACTGAAATAAAGACTTATATAACTTAGTAACAATTCATAAAATATTTACAAATTTAAAATAATTAAAATATTTCAGAGATAATAATATTTTTAGTCCAAAAATAGATTTTTTTTGAATTTTAACAAATTAAATTCATAGAAAAATATTTTTAGAGAAAATAAAATATTCTGAGACATTAAAATTAACAATTTGAGTAAATAAATAAGATAAGATAATAAAAATTCCATAGAAATAAGCAAGAAATATGATAAAATGATAAAATAAATTTGCAAATGAATTTTTCATTTATGAAAAATTCATTTGTAAATTCATTCAAGAACAGATCTCATATATTAACTAAATTAATCACTAAAACTATTCAACATGCCCAATTTACCAACTAATCTGGTAAATGTGGATTCATCAAGTGGTTTAGTGAAAATATCTGCTATTTGTTCTTCTGTTGGAACAAAAAATAGTTCAACAGTACCACTCATGACGTGCTCTCTAATAAAATGATATCTGATGTCAATGTGCTTTGTCCTCGAGTGTTGCACAGGGTTGTTGGTGATGGCTATTGCACTTGTATTGTCACATAAAATAGGAATTTTGTTCAATACAGAGCCATAGTCTCGTAGCTGGTTCCTAATCCACAAGATCTGAGCACAACAGCTTCCAACAGCAATATATTCAGCCTCGGCCGTTGAGTTGGAAACTGTTTGCTGTTTCTTGCTGTACCATGAGACTATCCTGCTTCCTAGGAATTGACAACTCCCTGAGGTGCTTTTTCTATCAACAACACTTCCTGCGTAATCTGAATCTGTATATCCAACAAGGTTAAAACCAGATTCTTTAGGGTACCAAATACCTAGATTTGGTGTTCCCTTAAGATATCTTAAGATTCGTTTAACAGCAACGAGATGAATATCTCTAGGATCCGCTTGGAACCTTGCACATAAACATGTAGCATACATAATATCTGGTCTACTTGCAGTAAGATAGAGTAACCAGCCAATCATACCTCTGTAGCTTGTGACATCTACCTTAATGGAGTTTTCACATGGTCCAAGCTTGACAGCTGTAGTTGATGGAGTCCTTGCTGATGCAGAATCCTCTAGATTGTACTTTTTGAGGAGTTCCTTGAGATACTTGGATTGACAAATAAATGTTCCATCTAACCTTTGATTTACTTGTAATCCAAGAAAGAACTTCAGCTCTCCCATCATGCTCATTTCAAACTTGTGTGCATTAACTTAGCAAATCTCTTACAGAGATTATCATTAGTAGACCCAAATATTACATCATCCACATAGACTTGGACTAATATAGTATCATTCTTATGTTTTTTAGAAAAGAGAGTTTTGTCTATGACACCTCTAATAAAGCTATTTTCAATAAGAAATTCAGAGAGAGTGTCATACCATTTTCTTGGAGACTGTTTTAGCCCATAGATAGCCTTGAATAGAAAGAAGACAAAATCCAAATGATCTGGATCTTCAAAACCAGGAGGTTGCTCTACATATACCTCTTCATACAGCTTTCCATTCAGAAAGGCACTCTTGACATCCATTTGATAAACTTTAAAGTTTGAGAATGCTGCGAATGCCAGAAATATCCTAATGGCCTCATATCTAGCCACTGGAGCATAGGTTTCATCATAATCAATGCCTTCAGCTTAAGAATACCCTTTTGCTACCAGTCTTGCCTTGTTTCTTGTAACCACACCATCTTCATCTAGTTTATTCCTGAATACCCACCTGGTACCAACAGCTTTCTTGTGTGTAGGTCTAGGTACCAGTTTCCAGACTTGTTGACTTTCAAACTGATTGAGTTCATCTTGCATAGCAATCACCCAATCTGGATCAGTTAGTGCTTCTTCAATCTTCTTAGGTTCCATCTCAGAAAGAAATCCTGAGAATAGACATTCATTTTGAGTAGCACGTCTAGTTCTGACTCCAACATCTGGATCACCAATAATCAACTCAAAAGGGTGAGCTTTATTCCAGACAGTCTGTCTTGGAAGATTTGATCTTGATGATTCGTCTTGAAATTCATTGTGATGTTGTGTCCTATTAGATGATCCTTCAGCATCTCCCCCTGAGTTGTTTCCATGTTGACTTGAAGATTCTCCATCAGTAGCAGTGGTATCTCCATTGTTGCCAAAGTTTCCATCACTATTACCTTGAGTATCATCATGATTAACAGGTTCTTCACCAGCAACAACTTCAGGTTCTTGACCATGTTCTGATTCTGAATCTGACATATCATCAAACTTCAGTTTCTCAGAAGGATCTTCAGTTTGGATACTAGGGAGTTTAGTGTCATCAAATGCAACATTAACACTTTCAGTTACTTTATGTTGATCAATGATATACACTCTGTATGATCTTCTTCCATATCCCACAAAAATACCCTCATATGCCTTTGCCTCGAATTTACCACGACGCTCATCTCCATCCTTGAGCACGAAGCATCTGGCACCAAATACATGAAAGTATTTGATAGAAGGTTTTTGTTCATTCAAAATCTCATAAGGAGTTTTCATGAAGTCTTTGTTGATTAGAGTTCGATTCTGAGTATAACATGCAGTATTGACAGCTTCAGCCCAAAAGTACATTGGAAGACCTGATCCACTTAACATCGTTCTTGCAGCTTCAATCAATGTACGATTCTTCCTTTCTACCACTCCATTTTGCTGAGAGGTTCTAGGAGCTGAGAATTGTCTGGTAATCCCTTTGTCTGTACAGAATCCATTGAGAAGTGAATTCTTGAATTCTGTTCCATTATCTGACCTTATTGCTCTAACAGGGACGTTAGAATCTAACTCAATCATATTGATATGATCAATCACAACTTGTGGTGTTTCATCCTTAGAGTGAAGAAATAAAACCCACGTATACTTGGAATAGTCATCAACTATCACAAGACAGTAACACTTCTTTGACATCGAAAGGACATTAACTGGTCCGAATAAATCCATGTGCAATAATTGCAGAACACCAGTTATGGAAGATGTGTCAGTGCCTCTGTGACTTGCTTTCTTTGACTTTCCTTTCTGGCAAGCCTCACATAGTCCTTCTGGAGAGAATTCCAGCTGAGGCAGACCTCTTACCAATTCTCTTTTTACAAGAGAATTCATTGTTTTGAAATTGAGATGAGAAAGTCTCTTGTGCCATAGCCAACTCTCATCTGACGATGCCTTTGCATAGAAGCAATTGACTTCAGGATTGCTTCCAGAGTTCATGTCAGCTACGAACAGATTTCCTTTCCGGATTCCCATTAAGGAGGGTTTTTCACTTTTCTTGTGCAGAATCTGACACTTCAGCTTATCAAATAAAACATTGTAGCCGTTGTCACAGAACTGACTAATGCTAAGCAGATTGTGTTCAAGTCCTTGCACAACATACACATTTTCAATGATAACATTTCCAGCTAGCAAACAGCCATATCCCTCCGTTAAACCTTTGCTGTTATCTCCAAAGGTAACCACTGGGCCAGCTTTCTCAACCATATTTGATAGCAGGGCTCTATCTCCGGTCATATGTCTTGACGATCCGCTGTCAAGAATCCACACTACCGGTTGTACCTGTTTAATGCCCTGCAATACAAATGGATTAGACCTTCTTCGGAACCCAAGCTTGGTTGGGTCCGGCATACTTGTAAAATTGGCCTTTATCAGGCAAAACAACATTCTTAATTTTAAAATTCTCAACGTTCTCAATGACTGAACATTTGACCTTGTGAACAGCCTTGACAAATTTTTGTTTAGGCTTAGGCACAAATGTCTCCTTTATAGCTTTAGGAGGACTAGCAGTCTTAGACCTATCATTCTTTCTATTATTCACATGCTGACGAGGAGTAGTCTTATCATTAGAAACATGCTTACCATTAAAATAAGCAAACATCAGATTAAAAGCACAAGACATACAATCAGGAACACCACATGCTTTATGAGAAGGATTAACAATAGGCAACTTATGCATGGTAGACATGGCATTTGTGTTATCCAACTCATGTGTGTCTGAGTTAGTCTCAGTTGCTTTCACAACCTTGACTGGAACTTTTGACACACTTGACTTGGAGACAGCTTTCTCATTAGCATTATCTTCAGCACGAATTTCTTCTTGAATAATAAAAGTGGTCTCATCAAATGGTTCAGCAATTGATTCTTTATAGAGGGGTTCATCAACACCCTTAAGCACATGTGGAACTTCCCTGTCTTTAGCACAGACATGAGGAGGGGAGTTTATGCCTAATTTTCCAATAGCAGCATTGTAATCATAACCTATACCAGATGTTTGATTAACAGCTTGCTTATTGTAAAACTCTTTGGACTTCGAACAAGAATAAAAGTAAGCTTTAACCTTAGCCTCAAGACCGGTGATCTTGTCTTTGAGAATAGTTTCAAGTTGTCTATAACAGTCAACTCTATTCTCTAGAAAAGATACTTGTTCTTTTAATTTATCTTGATTAATGTGCACAAGTCTTAATTCATTGACCTCTTTCTCAAGGTCTTTGATTTGTTGATTTAACAATTCATTATCACGATGAGCACAATCTAAGGAACCTCCTAGATGATAAACTAATTCAGCATCAGTAAATTTTACCTCTTTTCTTGACGATGAGGTGTTTGCATCACTAGCCATGAGAGCAAGATTCCCAACTTCTTCATCTTCACTGTCAGTATCATCCCAGCTTCTTCCCTTTGTCAGGTAAGCCCTTTCAGATTTACTCTTTTGATTAGAATCGTAAGAATTCTTCCTTGCTTGTTTTGGCTTCCTGCATTCTGTGGCAAAGTGTCCCAACTCATTGCAGTTGAAGCATCGAATGGTGCTTCGATCAACCATCCCTGTTTTATACCCACCACTGCTGGTGTTAGAGGATGAAGATCCACCTTTCTGGAATCTGTTGTAGTTGGACTTGTACTTGAACTTGGGATTCCTTTTGAATCTGAAATTTGAGAATCTCTTGACAATCAGGGCCATTGACTCATCCTCCAATTGCTCCAGTTCTTCCAAGGAATAATAATCATCTCCTGATTGATTTGTAGTAGGAGGATCAAATTCTGCTACTATCACATTATCTTCAACCTTGGAAGACTGTACCATTCTTTCTGACTGTTGAGATTGTTGTTGATATTGTGGTTGTTGTTGTTGTTCATCAGCTACTAGAGCAGTAGACGTGCTGACTACTCTTCCTTTCCCGTAAACTTCCTTCTGCTGAATCTGCTCCAACTCATAAGTCTTTAACACACCATAGAGCCTTTCCAAAGAAATCTCACTCAGATCTCTTGCTTCTCTTATGGCAGTGATTCTATGTTCGAGATGAGTTGGCAGTGTTAAAAGGAACTTTTTGTTGACCTCCCTGATGGAATAGTATTTACCATTAATGTTCAGGTTGTTGATCAATGCATTGTACCTCTCAAACACTTCAGTGATTCCTTCTCCTGGATTGGATTTAAAGTATTCATACTCAGAGGTTAGGATTTCTAGCTTGTTCTCCCTAACTTCCTCTGTGCCTTCATTAATAATCTCAATAGTTTCCCATATATGTTTGGAATCTTTACAATTCATCACATGTCTATTCATTAAGGGATTAAGGGAATCTACTAAAATTAATTGAAGGCTAGCATCCAGGGAGGCTTCTTCTATTTCAGCAGGAGAGAAATCCTCAGGATCTTTCACATAAGTTCTCGCTTTGGTGATCACCACATCATTTTCTATTACCTCTGGTTCAATAACCATAGGAATTTTTGGACCCTTCTTTAACACTTGCAAATATTTGGGATTATCCACTTGTAAAAACAGTAGCATCTTCTTCTTCCACATAACATAATTTTCTTTATCGAAAAGTGGAATTTTAACGGTTCCAACTTTTTGTGTAGTCATTATGAATTTTTTGAGTGAATAAAAAATTCAAGAAGTGAAAGAAACACAAAAGTCTAGGATCTAGATTTGTACGTTAATCAGAAGGCTCTGATACCAATTGTTAGGTCCCAATTTGTTTGTAGAAGGGGGGGTTGAATGCAAACAATACCGTTTAATCGAATAAAATACGGAATAAAAATGTGAAACAAAATTCAAGTTAAATAAAACTTTTATTAAACTTGAAAGGTGTTACAACTACGGTATCGGTTACAAGGGATTAATCTCAAATCAATTATTACAAATCTAGAATAAATTCGACATGAACTTTTTCTATTTTTGCAATTAAAAGATCAAATGCTAAATGCGATTTGAGATTAAGTTCTAGGGATTTTAATCCGCTAGATTGATATACAAGAACAAGATAAATAATTCTAGTGGATTGGATTTAACTTTTCAATCTAGAATTTTGATCTTGAATAAAGCAGATGAAGAATAAAATGTTGTGACTTTGTTTTCTGCTGCTTTTTCTCTTGACTTGTGTGTTCTGTATGTTGATATCTTTTGAATGTCTTCTGCTGCTTTTTTATTTAATCCAACAGTCGAGTAGAATGTATTGGCATGACAATCTCTTTGAGCTGGCAAGACAATCAGAATGAACTAGCAAGACTTTCGGTATGACTATCAATTGTCATACCGATTGTCATAGTAGTTCAAAATCAGATTGTCTTACTGAATTAAAAATAGATTTTAATGTAATAAAAAATCTGTTAAGACAATCCTTTTGAGTTAGCATGACTTTCGGTATGACTATTGATTGTCATACCGATTGTCATACTAATACAATCAGTTGTCTTTATGAATTAATAACAGATTTTAAATCAATTAAAAACCTGAAAAACCTTAATATTAATTCTGAATTAATTAATCAATTAATTCAATTAATAAAATAAATTAATCTTTGCAGATAGAATTTATTCTCTTAATTAAATTATATGACTTAATTAATTAATAGAGAATTAATACTAATCTTGAGCAGCATCCATTCTTCTGAATATCTTCTGAAAATCACTGAAATATATGAATTAATTCCACCACTTCAACGTTGACACTCGATGTACTGTCTGGTTCATGAGTGACTAACTTCCGTGACGTTTCTTCATGTCTTGACTTTGATTTTCTTCAGACTAAATCCTTGTAATTAATTGATACCCTGACGAGATCTCTGTCACTTGATTAAATCCACAATCTTGATTTGTATCACTGAGGCTTGATCAATTTCTTGAGCTTCTTCCAGTGAATTAAGTCTTCAAGTCTGTAGATGAATAATGTTTCTTAACCCTTTGACAGATGTTATTCTGTGAGATCTCTCTGACGATGGATCCACTATTTACTTATTACATTCTTATTTGAGTTGAGTTAAATCCTCGAATATACAAATAGGCTATGCCATATGCCTTTCACATATAACTAATCTCAGAAAATGTATTTTTGCTTTAAAAAAATAAAAAAACAGGTTAAATTCCCGATATGAGAAAGCTTATTGTGATGGAATATTTGGTCACATGTCTCAAATTTGGTATCTATGTCACCAATTTCGAAAAATGTTGTAATTTTGACCATTATTTGTAATAAGATGATAATTTGAGTTAAAAGTAAAATTTAGAAAAATATGAGATAATTAATAATTTGTTGAGTTTATTATTTCAAACCTTCGAGAAAAATTTAAAAATTGAATTGAAATGTGTGCCGTTACATTGCCCTAATACATGATTATCAAATATCTATATAAATTTATTTAAAATTTTGAATAATTGAAATAAACGAATTTTTTGGAATTCAGTTTTTGGATTACGGGTCAATTTAAGAAGAAAAGGCAAGAGAGTTTTGTTAGGAATATGTGTATTAGTTTGATGATAAGTTAAACAAAATACTTAAGTAGAAATCTAGTGTTTGTAGCCTCAACGGATAAGACCATCTTGGCTATCCGTTGAAGGAGTAGCTTTACTTAGAAATAAGTTTAGTATTGTAGCACATTTCATTCTCTGGATTCAAGTTGTAACTCTTAGATGTTGTAGGAAATTATCAGTCATGTTGAATACTAGTGGATGTAAATATTTCATGCCTTGTAATTTTGTATAAGTGAAGAAGTATCAACTGATATTGAAGACCTTCAACGGATAAGAAACAAAGCTTCAACGGATGTCTCTAAAGCTTCAACGGATAATATCCATCAACGGATAAGTGCTTCAACGGATAAGACTTCAACTGCTAATGCATCAACGAATAAAGCTTCAACGGATAAAGCCTCAACGGATAAGGCATCAACGGATGAAAGCTTCAACGGATGCTTAGTTCAATAGCAGTTGATAGTGACAATTCATAAGCTGACAGAGGCACATGGGTTGACAGAGACAAACTGGAATGTGGCAGCCTCTAGGAGGAATCAAGAAAATGCAGCATTTCCATTCTGGTGCAAACAAGGGAGTATTCAATGATCAACAGCTAAACCCAAATTGCATTGGATAGAGAAATGAAGAAGAAACATGTGAAGAGCCTCTTTAATTGTATTTTACAATTTTGTCTTCACTTGTAAACTTGGTGATATATAAACCAAGTAGCAGCTAGTAATTAGGTGTGAATTTTCAAGAGTTGTTTAGAAAAATCCAGAGAGAAAATCATCTAGTTTTTACTAGGAAGCAGCCGTGATTTAATTCTTTGAATCACAAATTTTCTGAAATAACACATCTCTGGTGGAACAACAAATCCACCAGAAAAGTTTTTAAGTTCTTTGTGTTCTTTACATTTGTGTTTGAATATATATCTGTCTGTATCAGCTTCAAGCCATTCACACACATTTGCTCACTAAAACACTTAGCCTTAGAAACTACTCAAAACTTGAAAAAGTTTTGATATTTACATTCAACCCCCCTTTTGTAAATCTCATTGTTAGTCCACTGGGAATAACAATTGGTATCAGAGCAAGCTCTTAACATACAAAGAGTTTAAAGATCTATTCTGCTAACATCATGAGTGCACAGAAGAATCCTCCTGCTGTCAACATGAGTAGGAAGGATATTGGTATAAAGATTTCAGTCCTTGAAAAAGATAATTATCATCACTGGAAAGTGAAGATGCATTTACATCTTCTTTCTCAAGATGAAAGCTACATCAACTATATTGAAAATGGTCCTCACATCCCTCACAAAGTGGCCACAACTGCTACTGCAACAGTTGTTGTTGGACAGTCCATTCCCAAGCCAAAAGCAGAATGGACTATTGAAGACATGGAAGAAATCCGCAAGGACAAGAAAGCCATGAACATTTTGTTTAATGGCTTAGATCAAGATATGTTTGACAATGTCATCAATAGCCAAACTGCAAAGGAAGTTTGGGATACTGTACAAATCATCTGTGAAGGTACTGAGCAGGTTAGAGAGAACAAGATGCAGCTTCTTATTCAATAGTATGAATATTTTCACTTTGAAGAAGGAGAATCATTAAATGATACCTTCAACAGATTTCAGAAACTGTTAAATGGATTGAAGCTGTATGGTAGAGTGTACCAAGTCAAGGACTCCAACTTAAAATTTCTGAGGTCTCTACCAAAGGAATGGAAGCCTATGACTGTCTCCCTAAGAAATTCTCAAGATTATAAGAACTTCACACTTGAAAGATTATATGGAATTTTGAAGACTTATGAACTTGAAATGGAGCAGGATGAGCTGCTGGAAAAGGGAAAGAGAAAAGGAGGAACAGTTGCACTTGTAGCTGACAGTGAGAAGATTGAAGCCATGAATGAGGAGAAGACAATGCCAAGTCTCAAAATTGGCACAAGAAAATCAGAATCAAGCAAGGGTATAGAGCAAGTAGCTGAGGATGAAGACAATTCCAGTCAGGATGACTCTGATGATGTTGATGAACATCTGGCTTTTCTGTCCAGGAGGTTTGCAAATATGAAGTTCAGAAAAAATACAAAATTCACTAAGCCAAACAAAAATATGGTGGACAAATCCAAGTTCAAATGTTATAACTGTGGCACTAGTGGACACTTTGCAAGTGAGTGTAGAAAGCCAACCTCTGACAAGAAGAAATTTGAGCAAGTTGATTATAAAAAGAAGTATTTTGATTTGCTCAAACAAAAGGAAAGAGCTTTTCTCACTCAAGATGATTGGGCAGCAGATGGAGTAAATGAAGATGATGATATGGAATATGTCAACCTACCCCTGATGGCTAATTCTGATGAAAATGAAACTAGTTCATCAAGCAACCAGGTAATTACTACTGATCTCTCTCAGCTTTCTAAAAATGAATGCAATGAAGCCATAAATGATATGTCCAATGAATTATATCATTTGCGTGTTTCCCTTAAATCACTAGCTAAAGAAAACACTAGGATCAAAGAGAATAATGTGTTTTTAAGTGATAGGAATTTGTGTTAGAGGATCAGGTAATTGAGCTTGAAAAGATTAAACTTAAATGCTTGACTGTTGAGAGTGAACTAGAAGAAGCTGTTAAGAAAGTAGAAATTCTTTCTAAACAGTTAGAAAGTGAACAAGAGGTAATTAAGGCCTGGAAAACATCTAGGGATGTTAGTGTTCAGATTGCCAAGGTTCAGGGAATTGAATCATTCTGTGAGGATGCCTGGAAGAAAAACAAAAAGGAGTTAGAATTAATTGATGGATTGTCAACGGATGTGGAATCAACGGATGATGAAAGTTATCCGTTGAAGGAAGAAAAAGAGCATCCGTTGAAGGCTCATCAATTAAAACAGGCAAGTAATTTCAAAAATAAAAATCTCAATAAGAAGGATGGTTCAACTTTCAAGAACTTTGTCAATGAAAGAGCTAGCACATCCAAAGATGTCAGTAAGGTGATCAGCTGAAAAATAGGCTTAAGTTGGTTGAGGATAAAAAGGAAACTAAAAGAAAATCTAAAAAAAATGGGAAGGTAGGGATTAATAACAATTACACACCTGATAGGTATGCTCCTAGAAAAAGCTGTGTGCATTGTAAAAGTGTTAATCATCTATCTGATAACTGCAAATCTGTCAAGAATGCTCCTATGCCTTCAAATCCCTCCATGCCTAACATGTTTATGTCACCTCTGCATGCTATGCCTGTTATATCTCATCAGAATCCCCATGCACACTTTGCAAACATGCCATATATTAATAATCCTTATTTTACTGTATTTAGTATGCCTCAAATGCCATACAATATGCCTATGTGGAATAATATGTTGCACAATCTATGCCTTATCAAATTCAATCAAATGTGCTAAATGATTCTGTGACTAACCCTACACTTCAACCAACCACATCTGAGACCAAGGTTGACCCAAAGTTACCTAAGTGAAAAGATGCAGGAGGAATGAAGTCTAGGAAAAAGACTAACAAGGCTGGACCCAAGGAAACTTGGGTACCAAAATCAACTTGATTGATTTTGTTGTGTGCAGGGAAAAAGAAGGAATCTATAGTACTTGGACAGTGGCTGTTCAAGACACATGACAGGAGATTTCACCCTGCTCACAGAGTTTAAGGAGAGAGCTGGCCCTAGTATAACCTTTGGAGATGACAGCAAAGGATTCACTATGGGATATGGCTTGATTTCAAAAGAAAATGTCATCATTGATGAAGTTGCATTGGTTGATGGTCTCAAACACAACTTATTGAGCATCAGTCAATTATGTGACAGAGGGAATACTGTTTCCTTCAATTCTGAAGCCTGTATTGTCACAAGTAAGAAGGACAATAAAGTGATTCTAACTGGAGTTAGAAAAGGGAATGTGTATTTAGCTGACTTCAACTCTACAGATGCAGAATCTATTACTTGTCTTCTCAACAAAGCAAGTTCAGTTGAAAGTTGGCTATGGCACAAGAAGCTGTCCCATTTGAATTTCAAGACAATGAATGATCTAGTCAAAAAGGACTTAGTTAGAGGAATGCCTCTAGTAGAATTCACAAGGGATGGACTGTGTGATGCTTGTCAGAAAGGAAAGCAAAAGAAAGTATCATTCAGTAAGAAGCTTGAATCTGCAATTGATGAACCATTACAACTGCTACACATGGATCTTTTTGAACCAGTCAATGTATTGTCAATTTCAAGAAAAAGATACTGCCTAGTGATTGTAGATGATTTCTCAAAGTTTTCATGGGTTTATTTTCTTGGATCAAAGGATGAAGCTAGTGAAATCATTATCAATCATATCAAGCAAGTCAACAATCATCCTGATTTCAAAGTAAGGAATATTAGGAGTGACAATGGAACTGAGTTCAAGAATTCAACCATGAAGTTGTTCTGTGAAGAAAATGGGATCATGCATGAGTTCTCAGCTCCAAGAACTCCACAACAAAATGGTGTGGTGGAAAGGAAGAACATATCACTAACTGAAGCTGCAAGGACAATGCTTGAAGAGTCAAAACTCCTAACTTATTTTTGGGCTGAGGCTGTTAACTGTGCATGTTACACTCAGAATATTTCTCTAATCAATCAGGCAAAAGGCATGACTCCCTATTAATTATTCAAGAGAAGAAAACCAACTTTAAACTTTCTGCATGTCTTTGGTTGCAAATGCTACATCTTAAGGAATCAACCTGATCACAAAGGGAAGTTTGATGCAAAGGCTGATGAAGGAATATTTGTTGGTTATTCTGCTGGAAAATCATATAGGGTCTACAATCTAAGAACCAACATTGTCATGGAATCTGTACATGTTGTGTTTGATGATAAAAAGATTGATGGACTAACAGATGAGGGACATCATGAAGGACTCAAATTTGACAATATTGAGATATATTGTGATGATAGTGAAGATGAGAATGATGAAGAAGGCATCTCAAGAAGTATTCAAAATCTGCCTTTGGATAATGCACAGGATGCTGCATCCGTTGAAAGTCATAATTCAACTTCTGTTGAAAGAAGCAATGCAGCATCCGTTGAAAGACAAAGTGCATCATCCGTTGAAGTTCACAATGAAGCATCCGTTGATAACAGTCTGTCATCGGATAATCAATTCACTTCATCAGTTGATAGAGCTCCCAATTCCTTTCAAAGGATCAGCAACTCAGGGGGAGTTTCAACCAATCAACATTCTATCTCACATCATGACAATACTGAGGCAACCTCATCTAGAGCTAATCTACCACCTCAAAGGAAATGGACCAAGAATCACCCTTTTGAACTGATCATTGGTGATGCTACATCTAAAGTGTAAACTAGAAGGGCTACTCAAGATGAATGTCTGTATAGTAGCTTTCTATCACAGGAGGAACCTAAGAGAATAGAGGAAGCTCTATTGGATCCAGATTGGATTTTAGCAATGCAAGAGGAGCTAAACCAATTTGAGAGGAACAAAGTATGGAAGCTAGTACCCAAGCCAAAGAACAAGAGTTCTATTGACACAAAATGGGTATTCAGAAACAAGATGGATGAAAATGGCATTGTCATAAGGAATAAAGCCAGATTGGTTGCTAAAGGCTATTCTCAACAAGAGGGAATAGATTTTGATGAGACATTTGCTCCAGTTGCCAGACTTGAAGCCATCAGAATCTTTCTAGCCTATGCAGCCCATGCAAATTTCAAAGTTTATCAAATGGATGTCAAGAGTGCATTTCTAAATGGGGAATTGGAGGAAGAAGTTTATGTAAGCCAACCTCCAGGATTTGAAGATCCAAACTTTCCAGACTATGTGTATTATCTGTTGAAAGCACTCTATGGACTAAAGCAAGCAACTAGAGCCTGGTATGAGACTTTGTCAAAATTTCTTCTAGATAATCACTTCACAAGAGGTACTGTTGACAAAACTCTTTTCTTTAGAAATGTTAATGGCTCTAAAATACTTGTTCAAATTTATGTAGATGATATTATATTTGGATCTACAGATGATAAGCTTTGTAAAAAGTTTGCTAAGTTAATGCAAAGTAAATATAAAATGTGCATGATGGGAGAGCTAACTTATTTTCTTGGTTTACAAGTTAAACAAGTTAGTGGTGGAATTTTCATTAGTCAAACTAAATACATTTATGATCTTTTAAAGAAGTTTGACTTAATGGACTGTTCACCTGCAAAAACTCCCATGGCCACTGCCACCAAGCTTGAACTAAACAAGGCTGAAAAGTATGTGGACATTTCAAGTTATAGAGGCATGGTTGGCTCACTTTTATATTTAACTGCTAGTAGACCTGATATAATGTTTTCTACATGTCTCTGTGCTAGATTTCAAGCTGACCCTAAAGAATCTCACTTAGTGGCTATTAAAAGAATCTTCAGATATCTCAAAGGGACTCCAAATCTAGGAATTTGGTACCCTAGAGAGTCTGGTTTTGATCTAATTGGCTGCTCAGATGCAGATTATGCAGGCTACAAAATAGACAGGAAAAGCACAACTGGCACCTGTCAATTTCTAGGGAACAAGCTTGTGTCATGGTTCAGCAAGAAGCAAAATTCTGTTTCTACATCAACAGCTGAAGCTGAGTACATTACTGCTGGTAGTTATTGTGCATATATGCTATGGATGAGGAATCAACTATTTGACTATGGACTAACTGTTGACAAAATTCCTATATTCTGTGACAACACAAGTGCCATTGCCATTACTGAAAATCCAGTGCAACACTCAAGAACCAAGTACATTGACATCAAGTACCACTTCATTAGGGAGCATGTGATGAAAGGTACAGTGGAACTTCATTTTGTTCCAAGTGAAAAGCAGATTGCAGACATATTTACCAAGCCACTTGATGAATCAACATTCACAAGATTAGTAAGTGAGCTAGGTATGCTTAATTATTCATAAATTTATGTCCTCTTTATAATCTGCCCTGAAGCCTGAAATGAATTTGCTGCAAGAACAAAGTTGGCTTTAAGTAAAAATTATTCTATCAATGGATATTCCCTATCCGTTGAAAGCCAAAATTGTTCTATCAACAGATGTTCATTATCCGTTGAAAGACAAATACATTTCTGGTAATTTTATCCCTCAACGGATAAAATAGTGTTGATCATCAACGGATAACTATTTACCTTATCCGTTGAAGTGTCACATCAGTTACTTTAAGTGAATCACAACCGTTGATTCTTTTACTCAACCGTTGATACAGATATACACTGTTGTATATATTTGTATTAAAGGCAGTTTTCAGAATTTCTACAGTTTTCTTTATTCTTAAACGGCTGTAATTTATTTAAAAGTATCATTTAATCATTTTATTTACGTTTTAATTCAAGAAAGTATAAAAGCCCATTGATTTCTAATTTTCACTTTACGCTTTCTTGCAATTTTTATTCTCCTTATCTCCCAAAACTCTCAAGTTTTTCTCTGCAACCTCTACTCATAACAATGGCACCAGTAGTCAAAATTATGTCTCAGTCTGGATTTATTTATGAAAAGAACAATTTCGTAGCCTTGGTTGAAAAGAATGAAGCCCATACTGACTATCACAAGATGATGGACTTCATCAAAAACTGCAAACTAAGCTATGCAATGCTGGAAGCCCCAACCATTTACTGTAAGGTAATTGAGGAGATTTGGACAACTGCAGAGTTCAACTCCACATATAGGACTATTGCCTTCTCTCTCAAAGGTAAGGATTATTGCATTAACTGTGATGATATACAGACTTGCTTTAAGTTGCCTGAGAATAATGCCATGACACCACACACTGATAAAGATGTATCTGCTATGTTAGATTCCATAGGCTATGCTTTTGATTCTGCTAGCTTAGGTAGTATTAGAAGGAAGAGTCTTAGGAAAGAATGGAGTTTTCTTGGAGATGCCTTTATCAAGGTTTTCTCTGGGAAGATTAGCAATTTTGATGCCATAACTTCATCTCTTGTTAACATGCTCTATATGCTAGTTTCTGATAGGTACTTTAATTTTAGCAACTATGTCATGCTAGAATTAGGTTCCAGGTTAGGTAACAAAGCTAATAGAGCACATAACATCTACTATGCTAGATTCTTTATGTTATTGGCTAACCATGTTGCTGAAGGACTGGTTATATCTAATGAGAGCAATAAACTCAAATGCTGGGCACAAGAGAAAAGGGTCCTTGCAGACCTTTTGAGAATCAACCTCAACAGCCAGGTGCCATTGGTATATTTGTCAATCATGAATGCACCACAGGTAAGTGAGGTAAATACTTCAATAACTCCTACTGTTTCCAACCCCACTGTTTGTTTGCCTTCCAGTGTGGCAATGTAATCTGTGTCTCTGTCCAAACAGGTTCCTACCAAAGCCACCAAAACTAAAATTTCAAAACACAAGTCAAAGAAAACCACCTCTGTTGTTTCTCAAAAGACAACAGTTGTCAACTACCATAAACCCTGAAGGGAGTGAACAGGGTGTGAGTGGTGAGGGGAGGGGTGAACATTAAGAAACCCCCCAGGATAAGGTGGGAGAGGTGAGTGGTACCCCAGCCAGCCAAGCCACAGTCTCTCAAAAGACTGTGGTGGTTCAAAAGGAGTCAAACACATCCCTAGTTGCATCCTCCTAAAAGGATGCAGTTAATGAAAATAGTCCCCAACCAGGGACACATAACAAAAGAGGAAGGGACACTAGAGCCACACATTCACCAATCAAAGCCTTTTCAAGGAAGAAGAAGGCCAAAACCCTAGTTTCCACACAGGGGGCACACACAGCACAAATACATCCACCTGTATCTTTGCCTTCTCAAATTCAGCTTGATGTGACTCCAGCAAATGTGGAGTCACAGCCCCATTCTCTCATAATAGAAACACATCAATCATCAAACTCTCTATCACCCTCTCTGGATATGGATATGATATTCACATCAATTCCTGATTCTCCCTCCTTAAAACTCAGGGAGGAGCCCCACTCAAAACCTGATGATCATCGTCTTTTAGATGATTTGTTGGATCATCAGCCAATTCTTTTAGATATAGTTGAAGAATCTGTGTCACCTCACTTAAAATCAATTCACACAGATTCAACAATTATGTCACTTTCAATATCTACATATTTTCCTTCTTCAACGGATATCTCTCATCCGTTGACAAGTGGCTGTTCTTCGACGGATAAGCTTAACAGCAGTTATCCGTTGATATTATCAGTTTCCACTTCAACGGATACTCCCTATCCGTTGATGGTCTCTACTCAAATAACAGAAACAATTCCAACTGTAGAGGACATGGTTACTGTACAATCACTTTTAGGTTTGAGGGAAGGGAGTGATAATTTGAGTGAGAGGCTGGGTTGCTCCCAGGCAAAAGGAGAGGTTCAGAGTCACTATATGCATGCTATTTCTTCCAGCATGGCAAAAGTGAGTGAGGGGAGTGCCACCTTAGAAGGTGAGGGTGAGTGTGTGAGGGTGTGTGTGAGCCAGGGGGAGCCCCTGATGCAAGAAAATAGAGAAAATGAGAGAAAGGCAGGTACAGAAGCTATAAGGGTGGATCCAGCCATTGATAGTGAGTCAATGATAGTGGATGATACAGAAAAGGAAAGACAATTTCAGCAACATTACAAAGCTGTAATTGATAACATTTCTTTGGATGCTGACACTTTTACTCACCCTGTTCCAGCCTATCAATTGTTGGCTGCTCAGGGCAATGTGGAGGCAGAACCAGTGTTATGAAAAGCGCTTTAAGCGGCCGCTTAAGCGGCCGCTTAAGCGGAGTCGGGGGTCCAACCGCCTCGATTAGTTCAAAATCGGGCTTCTAAACGTTTAGCACTGGTTAGGCGGTCAAAGACCGCTTAAGCGGGTGTTTGACCGATTAAGCGTTAATTAAGCGGGGGTTAAATCAATAAAAAAAAAATAAAATTACAAACACGGTACTTTCTTATTTCTATTTCAAAGTTAGGTTTTAGAGTTCAGAATCAAAAAGAAATAGGAGAAGAGGCGCTAGGGTTCCATTCTTCAGGTTTGTCTCATATCTTTAACATTAAACAATCACACCTGTAACTTTGTAAGTTGTAAGTTGTAACTTGTATTTCTAATTTTGTATAGCATATATAATATTAGAATGTTAATTTGATATTGAGAATCTGAGATGCTTAATTTGGAATCTTTGTAAAGTGTATAGAATATTGATTACTTGATTTGATACTGAGATGCTTGAATTTTTTGACTTTTTTGATTTCGTATTTGTAGAAAACTAGAAATGGAAACAGGGGGTTCTTCAGCTGCTTCCAATTCGCAGACTATGGGTTCCTTAGAGCCAGAGGTTGTTAAGCGAAAATCAGATGATGTTGGGTGGGATTACGGTGAATTAACTTTACCAAATAACTACGATAAAATTAAATGCAAGTTATGTGACAGAGCATTTAGTGGAGGAATATATCGGTTAAAGCAATATATAGCTGGTCTTAGAGGTAATGTGAAACCATGTCCGAAGTCTACTCCTCTGGATAAATCTAAATGCTTACAAGCCTTGGAGGGATCAAAAAAAAGAAGATATGACAAGAAAGAACGTGTTGAGGAAGTTAGGGATGACGTTACAATCAGCAAAGACAGTGATGATGTTGTTGAACTTGACAGTGGAGGCTCTAAACCCGTACGGTCCCTTGGACCAATGGATCAGTTCGCACGGACGATAGATCCAGATGCATCATTAAGGAAGACAAGACAAAAAATATTAATGATGCGCTATTTAAGAATAGAACCAACGAAGTACATACTTACTTGGCTAAGTGGGTGTATGGAGCAGGGATTCCTTTTAATGCAATTAACAATGACGACTTTCATCGATTTTGTGAAGCAGTTGGACAATTTGGTCCCGGATACATACCACCAAGCCAACACCAATTGAGGGAGCCACTACTTAAGAAAGAAGTGGAGAGGACTAAACAATCTTTGAAAGAACAGGAGGATGAATGGAAAAAGTCTGGATGTTCGATAATGACAGATGCTTGGTCTGAACGAAAAAGAAGAAGCATTATGAATTTGTGTGTAAATTGTAAACTAGGCACAAGTTTCCTCTCTTCTATTGAATGTTCAAATGAGGCTCATACGGCTAAGTTTATATATGAGTACGTGGATAAGTACATTCAAGTAGTTGGACCAAGCAATGTGATCCAGGTGGTGACGGACAACGCATCAAATAACATGGCTGCAGCAAAACTACTGAGAGATAAAAGACCACATATATTCTGGACTTCTTTTGCTACACATACACTCAATCTTATGCTTGAGGCCATAGGTAGTTCTGCAGCTTTTCTGCAAATCTCTATGCAGTTTTTTATTTAGTTTTCTGCAAATTTTTCTGCATTGTTTGCAGAATTTTTCTGCAATTTTTGTGCAAATTTTTCTGCAATTTTTCTGCTGTAATGCAATTTTTGTACTGTTTCTTATTTCAGGTAAAACTCCAAAATTTAAATTTGTGATTGATAAAGCAAAGGCTTTGACCATCTTTATCCGTGCGCATCATAAAACCTTGGCTTTGATGAGGAAGTATACAAATAAAAGAGATATCGTGAGGCCTGGTGTTACACGATTTGCAAGTTCCTTTCTGACGATGCAAAGTATATTGGAGAAACAAGAGAAGTTGAAGTTTATGTTTCTCTCAGAAGAATGGGGTCAATGCAAATTCTCAACTAGTGCAAAAGGTGTGGCCTCTTATGCAACAATTGTTAATCAATCGTTTTGGACTAATCTTGCAATGTGTTTTGAGTTGTTCAAACCTTTAGTTAAGGTTCTTAGGCTTGTTGACGGAGATTGGCGTCCATCTATGGGTTTTGTATATGGTGAACTTAAAGATGCCAAAAAAGAACTAATTAAACTTTGTAAAGATGTAAAAGAGATATATGAGCCCATTATTGGAATCATAGACTCGACGGCTAAGGATCGACTTGATTGCCCTTTACACTTAGCAGGATACTTGTTAAATCCTTATTACTACTATCGAGATGATGAGGCGCAAAAAGATCCAGCATGTATGGCAGCTATTTTAACATGTATTGAAGCATTCTTTGCTGATGACTTTCATGTCCAGCACTTGGTATCCAATATTGAGTTGCTGAAATATAAAGGAATGGAAGGAATGTTTGGAAAAAAATTAGCCAAAATGGGCAGAATAGCTAATAATAATAGTTTCGACGTTGGTAAGTAAATAATTATCTGCTTCTAAATTTCTATATTTGTGACTTATTTGACTTTAAGTAATACTTTCATATTTTCTTATTGTAGTTGGATGGTGGTCAAATTATGGTGCCGAAACTCCAAATTTACAAATGATGGCCATGAAGATACTTTCATTAACTTCAAGTTCTTCAGGATGTGAAAGAAATTGGAGTACATTTGAGGGAGTAAGTTGATTGAATGATATTCCAAAACAAATTTATTATAGGAGTTTCTTTTAATTACAGCTTGTAACTATTAGCTAATTGTTGTCTCTTTTATTTTTTGTTTTTACAGATTCACATCAAAAAGAGGAATATATTAGATGCTGTGAGGATGAGCCATCTAGTATATGTTCAATTCAATTCAAAACTTTTCAACAAGAAGAAGAAAATGAAAGAAAAATATGATGTGTTAGTTGCTAATGATGCTAGTATGGCTCAAGCATGGATAGTTGAGGGAGGTGATGATGATGAAGAGCTTTCTTTTGATTCTAACATCACAAGTGAGGACATTGGTGAAGCAAGGGTTGTTCGAGAACTTGATGAAGAAGACTTTCAATCGGAAGACGAAGTGAATAATAATGAAAATCTTATGTTTGATTTCGATGATTCCGATGAACAAGGATGGTGAAACAATGCATATGTTTTTTTAAAAAAATTGTAGTCTGATATGTCCAAGTGTTGCATTTTCTTAAGCTAATTATGACTTTGTGAATGTGAATGTTCTTGATTTGATGACATGATATATGAATAAAATCAATATTTTATTTAATTATGTACATATATATATATATATATTTGCATATATTTAGAAACCGCTTAGTGAGCCGCTTTAAAATCTGATTAAGCGGCCGCTTTAGCGCTTAAGCGCTAGAAGGTACCCTCACCGCTTAGGTCCGATTTGCGCTTTTTACAACACTGGGAAGAACAGACTTTGAACATTGTACACACTTCAGAATCTCTTCTCAGAGACAAAGCTGCTGTTAACAGGCTGCCTTCTCAAGCTGGTGAGTCATCTGAAGAATTTGGAGTAAATTCTAAGGATGATGACTCTAATTCTTTAGTTGAGAGCATGAACTTAGGGGGAGTAGCAGGCCCAAGTTCTGTTCCAGATCTACCTGATTGGGCATGGGCAAAGGCATCTACACCAGGAGAATTTGGTGTAACTTTGGTCAGGCAAGTAATGACTATTCAGAAGGCCCTTCAGGAGACTACAGATGCTGGTACCAAGGCAATTCTTCAAGCTCATCTGGACTCTCTGCATCTCTTGCAGTTGCAGCATTTCAAACAGAATCTAAGTGTGGATGAACTCAAGCAGGACATTGCTGATCTGAAATCCTACAATGCTGAGAAGTTGGATTCAGTCATGCCTTATGGTACTATGCAAGATTTGTTGGGGAGACTGAGGAAAGAATCTGATGCTGACAAGAGGCTGGCCAGATTGAAAAACAGAGTTCAGATCATTGAAGACTCTATGGTCACCATTCTTCAGAATCAACAAACTCAGACAAATCTACTAATGCAGCTGGCAAAAGCACAAGGCTTGACCCCTACCCTTAATGATAACAAAAAGGGGGAGAATAAAAGGGAAGGGGAAGGAGAGCCATCAACAACAGTTGAAATATCTCAAGTGCTAGTTCCTGCCATCACCACTTCTCCAACTATTCAAATCAAAGGAAAGCTTGATGGAATTGATCTAATCCAGATAGCAGCAGCTGAATTGCAAGTCAAAGAGCAAAGGAGGAAAATTGATGAAAAGATGCAACAAATTTTTGGTTCTACAACTTCTAAATTACAATCTGTGAAGCATAGCACAAGGGTGGAATCAATCATTTTGGAGCTCAAGCCAGTTAGGAGGAATAAGGTTGGAGAAACTTCTTCTAAGAATATGAAACCTATGGTCCTCAAGCCCAACAACAGATCCAATAAGGACTCTACAAAGAATCCTCTAAGCCTTGCTCAGATGAAAGAAGTGGATTTTCCTCTTCCAAAGCCTGATGAAGACAAGGTTTTGGGTAGAAGTATCATAAAGCACAAAGAGATCATGGATGTGGTTGAAAGGATGAGTATGACTATTATCTTTAGAGAGGGAAAGAACATCTGTGTGATGCAAGGACATCCCAAATTCTCAATAGCCAAGATGGAAGAAGCCAGAAGGTTGAAGGAAGAAGCCAAAAAGCTAAAGGATGACAAAAGAGCACAAGCAAAACTTGAAAAATAGCTAAAGTCAGGTCAAGCTGAAGAAAAGAAAGAAATTGAAGACAAGAGTGAAGATGTAGGTATGGGGGATATGTTTAGTGATGATGTGGGAGAAAGAAGTAAGGAAAGAGAGGAATGGCAGAAAGGGAACAGAAAGAAGGCCAATGCAAAAAGAAAGATGGTAGATGAGACTGAAGAAACCCAATCAAAATCCAAACCACTACCTTCTATTCCTGAACCCATTGTGCCTAACCCCTTCATAAATATCCATGGTGAAACAATCACTCCTAAGGAGGAACCAATTGATTGGGACACCATCAAATTGCCCACCTTCTTAACCACTTCTCCACCAAAGAAACAGAAAAGGAAAATCAAATCAACACCTCCTCCAACCTCAATCAAATTCACTCAGAAGCCTAAGCCTAAGCCACAAGCCTCTAAGGATGATTATGTTCACATTTGTGACATAAAAGAATTTTTAGACATTGAACTCTATCTGGATGAGCTGGAGGAAGTGAGGGGAATAGATGCTTACAGACAACTACCAAAAAGACTAGTGTTCAAATACAAAGGAGGTGGGGAATGAACTTGGCCTCTCTACAGGATTCTGAATGAAGGCTACTCTACCTTGGTTAGAGTCTACTCAGCTATAAAAAGGGATTCTGGCTTTACCAGGACTGCCAAGACTGAGATTCTCAACAAGATTGCCAACATAAGGAAGACTTGGTGGGAGCCCAATGCCTTGCCTAGAACATTACTCGTTCAAGAAAGAGGAATTACAGTTCACAAATTACCTCATTGATTGATGGAGTTCAGAGACAACAAATGAGTCAGAAGATTTTTCAGACTTGAAGATCAGCTCAAGATTGCCAGTAATGAAACTCTCAAGGATATGCAATCTAAGTTGGACATCAATGAAGAAGATGAAGCTGAGTTCTACAGACAACTTCAACTTCAAATAGATGAGAATGACAGGAGGCTAGGAAAGAAAACAAGGGATCACAGGAAAAGAAATTAATCTGCTCAGGCTAAAGGAACACCCTTGGAAACAATGTAATTCTTCAATTCCATCTCAGCATACATATTTTTGTAGCACTTTTGAATTTCTGCTTTATTACAGTTAATATGTTTGTCAAGTGTTTTGTTATCATCAAGCTAAACCCAAATTTATGCCTACAGTTCTAGTAGACATAAATAGGGGGGATTGTTAGGAATATGTGTATTAGTTTGATGATAAGTTAAACAAAACACTTAAGTAGAAATCTAGTGTTTGTAGCCTCAACGGATAAGACCATATTGGCTATCCGTTGAAGGAGTAGCTTTACTTAGAAATAAGTTTAGTATTGTAGCACATTTCATTCTCTGGATTCAAGTTGTAACTCTTAGATGTTGTAGGAAATTATCAGTCATGTTGAATACTAGTGGATATGCAAATAGGAGGGCTAATTGTAAATATTTCATGCCTTGTAATTTTGTATAAGTGAAGAAGTATCAACTGATATTGAAGACCTTCAACGGATAAGAAACAAAGCTTCAACGGATGTCTCTAAAGCTTCAACGGATAATATCCATCAACGGATAAGTGCTTCAACGGATAAGACTTCAACTGCTAATGCATCAACGAATAAAGCTTCAACGGATAAAGCCTCAACGGATAAGGCATCAATGGATGAAAGCTTCAACGGATGCTTAGTTCAATAGCAGTTGATAGTGACAATTCATAAGCTGACAGAGGCACATGGGTTGACAGAGACAAACTGGAATGTGGCAGCCTCTAGGAGGAATCAAGAAAATGCAGCATTTCCATTCTGGTGCAAACAAGGGAGTATTCAAAGATCAACAGCTAAACCCAAATTGCATTGGATAGAGAAATGAAGAAGAAACATGTGAAGAGCCTTTTTAATTATATTTTACAATTTTATCTTCACTTGTAAACTTGGTGATATATAAACCAAGTAGCAGCTAGTAATTATGTGTGAATTTTCAAGAGCTGTTTAGAAAAATCCAGAGAGAAAATCATCTAGTTTTTACTAGGAAGCAGCCGTGATTTAATTCTTTGAATCACAGATTTTCTGAAATAACACATCTCTGGTGGAACAACAAATCCACCAGAAAAGTTTTTAAGTTCTTTGTGTTCTTTACATTTGTGTTTGAATATATATATCTGTCTGTATCAGCTTCAAGTCATTCACACACATTTGCTCACTAAAACACTTAGCCTTAGAAACTACTCAAAACTTGAAAAAATTTTGAGATTTACATTCAACCCCCCTTCTGTAAATCTCATTGTTAGTCCACTGGGAATAACAAGTTTTTTTAATTTTACTCAAGTTTGTAGCTTTTTAATTTTTAAATTATTTTTACCTATTTTCGTTTAGGTCATTTTTTAACTGATTAACCCGATCAAGTTTTTTACATAATCGAGTCAAATATTTACATTTAGCAATTAATTCTGATTGATCACCGATTTCACATATTTCAAATAAAAATAATGCAAATTTATGTGATAACTTCATAGAATAATATTTTTCCCAAGCTATCAATCTAGAAGAAATTTATATATCAATTTAAATTTATTATACGAAATCACAACCTTTGTATAATCTAAACTATTATATTAAATACGAAACATTAAAAGTTTGGTTGTTGATCCTTGTTCACTCAATTTAGAGCCGTCGAATCAAATTGATGAGAACCGTTAAATATAATTTTAAAAATTATTATTCAAGTAATATAAGATCGAATCGTACAAACAATATATTATTAAAATTATAATTTATAATATATAATGATAAAAAGAACCGTGAATCGGACATGTTACTATCGATAATAATAAAATTCAAAGTAAACAAAACATTGGCCATTTGGCATAAAAACCAAAAAAGAAAAAAGAAAAAAAAGAAGGGTCTAGAATTGCAAAAATTCACATAGTATAATTCACATAGTAGAACCTAGACCCGTGGTAGAAAGAAACCACTCCGCCTCAGCAACTCCCCTCTCTGTATAAATTCCCCCCAGGGTTAAAATTCATCCCTTACTTACCTTTACCAAAAAAAACCCTCCTCTCTCTCTCTCTCTCTCTCTCTCTCTCTCTCTCTCTCTCTCTCTCTCTCTCTCTCTCTCATATCTTTTGGGCTTTTCTTTCTTTACTCTGTGCCCTACTCTCTCTCATCTCCCTCTCTCTCTCTCGGATGTTTACCAATCTGCGATTCTGGGTCTTCTTAACTAGGTAATTTGTATATCTACACACTTGATTCTTGATCGATGATGATAAAGTTCGAGTCTTTATGGTCTTTTTCACTTTCTTGATTCTAATTTGTGTTTGTGTGTATATGCTGTGTGTATAATTGTACAGTTTATGAAAGTAGCAAGAAAGTGAGAAAAGGGGTGTTAATATGGCAACCCTAAGATCGAGCTTGCCTTCAAGACTAAGACAACTTTTATCAGGAGAAGGAGCGATTGGGGGTCCTTCTATTAAGCTTGATTCCGATACTGTTAGTTCAAGTTTTACCCTTTTTAAATTTTTTAAATTGTATGTATATGCTGTTTTTTTCGATTTTTTAGGTAAAGGAGCTGTTTTTATTGATGGGTTTCTTGATTGGTAGTGATATTGTTTAGGGTTTTGATAATTTTTGTTTCAATTTTTTTTCGTTTGTATGTATATGCTGTTTTTTTTTCGTTTTTTAGGTAAAGGAGCTGTTTTTATTGATGGGTTTCTCGATTGGTAGTGATATTGTTTAGGGTTTTGTTAATCTTTGTTTCGAAGAATGGATTTGTTGGATTGGTTTAGGTATTAAAGTGAGGGTCTTGACGAGTTAATGCCTAGGGTTGGTGCTCTTATCACTTTTTCGGCTAAATTAAGGCCTTTTCCTTAATACTAATCTAGTTTTTTGCGAAAAGAAGCCACAGCTCTCTAGGAATGGGTGTTTCGTTATATGCTTATTTTACAGAACAGTTTTGAAATTGAAATCTTGAGGTGTTGGGTATTTCTCATTTAGGTTAAATATGAGGTGGTGGGGTGAGGGGTAGAAAGTGTGACCTTGATAGATAATTTGAACTTTGAAGACGATTGAGGTTTTCTTAAAGAGGTAGAAAGGGAGGGATTCGGCATATTACCTATCACATAAGCGAAATTATACCTACTTTTTATACATTGCATTTGTAAATTCATGTCTTCTACCACATAAAGTAAACATTTATATAATTGTTTATGTCATATTTATAACATAAATCTAATGGATAACATGAAAATTGTAATCTGTAGACATCCCTCCCTAGAATTGAGAGGATTAAGTTGTTGTGAGTTCTTGTAAATCATATTGAACTAGATTTCTTAAGCGGTTTCCATCTGAAGGATCCGACTCAGATCCCATACCCACACCCATGTCATGTCCGATGGACACGGGTATGAGGGAAAAATTGAAGAGTCCGGGTAACTTGGGGTAGAACTGTATCTTACAATTGAGAGACTTGTTAATAAAGTCAGTAATACGATTGTGAGACTTGTTAATGAAGTCAGTAACTAGTTTATCTTCAGATGTTATTGCACATCTTTTGAGCTATAACCGCTGCATGAAAGAACAGAAACGACCTTTGAATAGACCTTCATAATAAAGATTCCATAGTATAACCACAGAAATATATGGCCGTAGCAAGGCAAATAGACTATATATATTTATGCTACATTCATTTGTGTTTATCCCTTTTTAATGATAGAAAAGACAAAATTACTCTTTTACAGCAAAAAGGTACTGTCCTAGCAAACTTATGGTGCAGGAAAGAGAATGCTTATAACAAACCTTGATGTTACAGATTTTGGGTAGAATTCAACAGTAATTTCCTAATTTGTTAAATATAAGGATTTAATATCATGTACAAGTGCCATTTTTTTCTAGGGAATTAATTTTGATTTCATTGATGTAGACATGTAGTGTCAAATTGATTGCATTGAGCTAATGTTGAATTGTCATATGAATAAGCTTTTTTATTATTTAACATTAACCTAGGAGGAATGTTCGTATTGTGTGTTTAAGTTTGAGCTGTCCGTAAAAGGTTTTTTTTTCTGAATTCCTGGGTTCTTCATGATGGAAGTTTGGGATGACAGCTTAATAACCAAATACAAGTTCTTTAATGTTTTCAATCTGATCTGTGCAATTCAATAACATATTTTGCATTTTTAACGTAAACAGCAGAAATTCTTGGAACTTACATGATTTTCCTCTTGCATATTGGCACATGCTCTGGTTACATTTTTGGTTCATTCTCAGTTCAATGTAGTGTTGATGGAGGCAGTTAGGGTCTAACCTTTGTGACCCATTCTACTGTAACTGTATAATCACTAAATTTGCTTCTTATCATCGTAATTTAACTAACCTGACATCTCAAAGTTTCCTATTTTATGGGTTTTACGATGCTGATAGTCAGGGTATATTCACTTGTATATTTTTAAGATCTTTTTCCTCAGTATTTTATCTACAACTTTTTGTAATTACACACAAACATATAACAAACGTCATCATTCTAAGTAGTATGGTATTGAAAACATTTTGGAAATCAGTGTTTGTCTTCATTTATCTTATAAAAGCATTAAAATACCTTGCTTGTCTGTGAGAAAATAGTTCGTCATACTTCTGGCGATTGATTTTACGTTAGCTATGTCCACTTGTACTCTTCTCCTGTGAGAAATCAGTTGTGCCTAATATTCTCTGCATTTGTACTTGCAGCCTCCACAAATTCAGGCCTTCATCGACAAGGTTATACAGTGCCCATTACAAGATATTGAAATACCTCTTTCTGGATTTCGATGGGAGTACAACAAGGTAGTAGGTTAAGTTGTACTGCGCTTTTATTTTATGACTTCATAGAACTCTTGGATTAACACTTTGTTCTATATATGGTTTTAGGGGAATTTTCATCACTGGAGGCCACTGTTCCTTCATTTCGATACATACTTTAAAGCTTATATATCAGGTAGAAACGAGCTTCTTTTGGCCGACGATGTGCTAGAAGGTGATACCCCATTGCCAAAGCAAGCCGTCCTTCAAATATTGCGGGTGATGCAGATAATTTTGGACAATTGCCCCAACAAGGGTTCATTTAGTGGCTTGGAGGTAAAATGGATGGTTATATTATTTGTCTACAATATATTTGTTGCTTAAAAGATGCAAATATATATTTTATATCCGTGTCTTTCTTTGTTTCATTTTGAGTTTCTAGTTGTATCTTCAAAAAATTTCATGCATGCTCATCTGTTGTTTTTGTACAGCATTTCAAGCTCTTGCTTGCTTCAACAGACCCTGAGATTCTCATATCATCTTTGGAAACTCTCTCATCGCTGGTTAAAATAAATTCTTCAAAACTGCATTCAAGTGGAAAGTTGGTTGGATTGGGTTCAATAAACACTTGTCTACTATCACTAGCACAGGGATGGGGAAGCAAAGAAGAGGGATTGGGTCTGTATGCTTGTGTCATGTTAAATGAGAAAACCCAGGAGGGAGGACTAAGCTTATTTCCATCAGATGTACAGAATGAAACTGACAAATCTCAATACCGGGTAGGATCCACTCTTTATCTTGAATTGCACGGTGTCAGTTCTCAAAATGTCGGTGGATCTGATAAAGGAGCAAGTTCTGGTTCAAGTGTTATTCACATTCCTGATCTCCATTTGCGCAAGGAAGATGATTTGTCACTCTTGGAAATGTGTATCAAGCAGTACAATGTTCCTCAGGAGCACAGGTTCTTGTTGTTGACCAGAATCAGATATGCACATTCGTTCCGGTCTTCTAGAATATGCAGGCTGTACAACAGGATTTGCCTTCTTGCCTTTATTGTGCTTGTTCAGGCGAGTGATTCTCATGATGAACTTGTATCATTTTTCGCAAATGAGCCTGAATATACAAATGAGTTGATCAGAATTGTGAAATCTGAAGATGCAATCTCTGGAAACATTAGAACGTTGGCAATGCAAGCATTGGGGTCCCAATTAGCTGCGTATTCATCATCTCATGAAAGGGCGCGTATTTTGAGTGGATCAACTATTAGTTTTACTGGGGGAAACCGCATGATTCTCCTAAATGTTCTACAAAGAGCTATTATGTCGCTGAATAGCTCCAATGACCCGTCATCAATTGCTTTTGTTGAAGCTCTTCTGCAATTTTATCTGCTTCATGTCATTTCTACGTCAAGTTCAGGAAGTGTTCTTCGTGGGTCAGGAATGGTACCAACATTTTTGCCTCTATTAGAAGATTCTGATGTGACACATATGCACCTTGTATGCTTAGCTGTTAAAACTTTACAGAAACTCATGGACTACAGTAATTCAGCAATGACTCTTTTTAAAGACTTGGGTGGAGTGGAACTTTTGGTGCATAGGCTCCAGATAGAGGTGCACAGAGTGATAGATGCAACTGTGAGTGATGATAATTTGATGAATGGTGGTGAGTCCTCGAGGCATATTGAAGATGGATTACATATTCAGAAGAGGCTTATTAGGGTTTCATTGAAAGCGCTAGGATCAGCTACCTATGCACCAGCAAACACTTCAAGATCTCAGAACAATATTTCTTTGCCTTCCACTCTGTCACTTATCTTTAAGAATGTGGTAAAATTTGGAGGTGATATATATTCCTCAGCCGTGACAGTGATGAGTGAAATTATTCATAAAGATCCAACTTGTTTTCCTGCTTTGGATGAGCTGGGTCTTCCGGATGCTTTTCTGTCATCAGTTGTAGACGGTATACTCCCTTCGGCTAAGGCTCTTACGTGTGTTCCAAATGGTCTTGGTGCAATTTGTCTTAATGCCAAAGGCTTAGAGGCTGTTAGAAGAACTTCAGCATTACGATTCCTTGTTGACATTTTCACGAACAGGAAATATATATTAGCTATGAACGATGCTATTGTTCCACTGGCAAATGCTGTAGAAGAACTATTGCGCCATGTTTCTTCGCTGAGGAGTGTTGGTGTGGATTTGATCATTGAAATTATTAACTATATTTCTTCAATAGGAGACTCGAAACTGAAAGGGTCCTTGGAAAAAGGAAGTACGTCAATGGAAATGGACTCCGAGGACAAGGAGAACCAGGGTTCCTGTTCTATGGTCGGTGAAACAGATGTGGTCACCGATGGGGTTAGTAATGAACAGTTTATCCAACTTAGCATCTTTCATGTCATGGTCCTGGTTCACAGGACGATGGAAAATTCTGAGACTTGTAGGCTGTTTGTGGAGAAATCAGGAATCGAATCTTTACTTAAACTACTGTTGCGGCCAAGTATTGCACAGTCATCAGAAGGAATGTCAATTGCTTTACATAGTACCATGGTCTTTAAGGGTTTCACCCAACATCACTCTGCTCCTTTGGCACGTGCATTTTGTTCCTCTCTCAAGGATCAGTTGAAAAAAGCTTTGGCTGCGTTCGACACAGTTGCTGGTTCTTTTCTGCTTGACCCTAAAGTGACACCGGACAGTGGGATATTTTCTTCACTATTTCTTGTTGAATTTCTTTTATTTCTTGCTGCCTCAAAAGACAATAGGTGGGTAACTGCGTTGCTTGCAGAATTTGGTAACGGTAGCAAGGATGTACTGGAAGATATTGGTCGTGTTCAACGTGAAGTTCTTTGGCAGGTTGCTCTTCTTGAAGATGCTAAGCTTCAGATAAAGGACAGTGGTACTGGTTCTGGCGATGAGTCACGGCAGTCAGATTCAAGTAGTAATGATATTGAGGACCAAAGAGTGAACTCGTTTAGGCAATTTCTCGATCCTTTGTTGAGAAGAAGGATGTCAGGCTGGAGTTTCGAATCACAGTTTTTTGATCTTATCAACCTGTACCGTGATCTTACTCGTGCTTCTGGCCTTCAACAAAGAGGGGGTGTAGACAGCACTACAAACTTGAGGCTTGGAGCCAGCCAACATCTGCAGCAGCCTGGTTCTTCTGTTAGCATTGGGTCTAGCGGCAAGAAGGATGACGACAAACAGAGATCTTACTATTCTTCTTGCTGTGACATGGTAAAGTCACTATCTTCTCACATCACCCATTTGTTTCAAGAGCTGGGAAAAGCAATGTTTCTGCCCTCACGTCGACGAGATGATTTGGTAAATGTGTCTCCTTCCTCAAAATCAGTGGCTTCTATTTTTGCATCCATTTCCCTTGCTCATATGAGTTTTGGAGGTCATGTCCCTAGGGGGTCGGAGCCATCTGTTTCTGTCAAATGTCGCTACTTTGGTAAGGTCATAGATTTCATTGATGGCATTCTATTGGATAAGCCTGAATCATGCAATCCTGTCCTGTTAAATGCTTTGTATGGACGCGGGGTTATTCAATCAGTTTTGACCACATTTGAGGCCACTAGTCAGCTGCTTTTTGCAGTTAACCGAACTCCCGCATCTCCAATGGACACTGATGAGGGGATTCCAAAGCAGGAGGATTTAGATGAAACAGATCATTCATGGATCCACGGTTCCTTGGCCAGCTACGGTAAGTTGATGGATCACCTTGTAACATCCTCTTTTATTCTAGTCCCATTCACGAAACACTTGCTGACACAACCTCTAGTGGATGGAGATATTCCGTTTCCTCGGGATGCCGAGACGTTTGTTAAAGTCTTGCAATCTACAACACTTAAGGTCGTGTTACCTGTCTGGACACATCCACAGTTTACCGACTGCAATTATGAATTCATTGCGTCTGTTATTTCTATCATTCGACACATCTATTCTGGGGTGGAAGTGAAAAATTTGAACACTGCTGTACCACGCCCAGCTGGTCCACCACCAAATGAAACTACAATATCTACAATCGTGGAGATGGGATTTTCCAGGCCCCGGGCTGAGGAAGCACTAAGGCAGGTTGGATCAGATAGTGTGGAATTGGCAATGGAATGGCTATTTTCACATCCAGAAGAAGTACAAGAAGATGATGAACTAGCACGTGCACTTGTTATGTCCCTCGGAAGTTCAGTATCAGATACAAAAGAAGATGCTGCAGTTGAAAATAGTCAGCAGATTGAGGAAGAAGTTGTTCAACTGCCTCCTGTTGAAGAATTGCTATCAACTTGTAGAAAGCTTCTGCAAATGAAGGACTCTTTAGCATTTCCCGTTCGGGATCTTCTTTTACTAATATGTTCTCGAAATGATGGTGAATACAGATCAAATGTTATTTCGTTCATCATAGATCAGCTGAAGCTCTCTAGTGCCATCTCTGATGTCGGTGGTTCCAGTAACATGCTTGCATCTCTTTTTCATATTCTTGCTCTCATTCTAAACGAAGATGTGGCAGCACGAGAAATGGCTTCAAAGAGTGGACTGGTTAAGGTTGCCTCAGATGTGCTTTCTTACTGGATTTCTGAAATACGTGACAGGGGAGCTTCCGAAGTTCCCAAATGGGTTACAGCTGCATTTGTTGCTATTGACAGACTTGCACAGGTGGATCAGAAACTTGGTGCTGATATTTCGGAACTGTTAAAGAAAAGTGATGATGCTACTCGGAAGTCTGTGGTAATAGATGATGATAAAGCAAACAAACCAGAGACAGATTATGGATTGAAGTATATGGACATGCAGGAGCAGAAAGGACTTGTTGAGATAGCTTGTGCTTGTATGAGAAATGAACTTCCTTCTGAAACAACACATGCTGTTCTACAGTTATGCTCATCACTTACAAGAAATTATTCTGTTGCACTTAGTTTTCTTGATGCAGGGGGTTTACCTTTGCTTCTTTCCTTGCCTACCAGTAGTTTGTTTGTTGGGTTTGACAATGTTGCTGCCGCTATAATCAGACACATACTTGAAGATCCCCAGACACTGCAGCAAGCAATGGAACATGAGATAAAGCATAGTGTTGCAACTGCTGCTAACCGACAATCCAGCGGTAGACTCACACCACGCAACTTCCTTCTAAATTTAACCTCCGTCATTTCACGAGACCCTGTGGTATTTTTGCGGGCAGCACGATCTGTATGTCAAGTTGAGATGGTAAGCGATAGACCGTATATTGTGTTACTTAAAGAGCGCGAGAAGGACAAGTTGAAAGAGAAAGAGAAGGAGAAAGACGGGGGAGAGGGAAAAGATAAACTGCAGGCTGCCGATGGAAAGGGTGTGCATGGAAAGCCTTATGATACAAATTCCAAAAATGCCAAAGTTCACAGGAAACCCCCACAGAGTTTCGTCACTGTAATAGAGCTTCTTTTAGATTCTGTAGTTTCATTTTACCCTCTGAAAGATGAAACGGTGGCAGATGATAATTCATCATCAATCGATATGGACATTGATGTTGCTGCGAATAAGGGTAAAGGGAAGGCCGTTGCATCTGATCCTGAAGGAATCAAAGTCAATAACCAAGAGTCATCAGCATCTTTGGCAAAGATTGTATTTATCATGAAGCTCTTAACTGAGATTCTGTTGATGTATGGTTCCTCTGTTCATGTTCTGCTCCGGAAAGATGCCGAGATTAGCTGTATTAGACCTTCTCACAAGGGTCTTGCCAATATGTATTATGGTGGAATATTTCATCACATTCTTCATAAATTTCTACCTTATTCGCGGAACTCTAAAAAGGAAAAGAAAACAGAGGTCGATTGGAAGCATAAACTAGCAAGCAGGGCTAGCCAGTTTATAGTTGCTGCTTGCGTTCGTTCCACGGAGGCAAGGAGGCGGGTGTTTTTTGAAGTCGGTAGTGTTTTCAGGGATTTTGTTGATTCTTCTGAAGGATTTAGACCACCAGACAGCAACATTCAGGCTTTCGTTGATTTGCTTAACGATGTTCTGGCTGCTCGTACGCCTACAGGTTCATACATCTCTACAGAAGCTTCTGTCACTTTCATAGATGTTGGTCTAGTTAGATCTATCACTCGGACTCTTCATGTCTTGGACTTGGATCACAGTGATTCACCCAAGGTTGCTTCTGGGATTGTGAAAATTCTTGAGGTAGTTACCAAAGAACATGTTCATGCTGCCGAAAATAATACGGTGAAAGGTGAAACTTCAACAAAGCCCCCGGACCAAAGTGTGGATAGAAGAACAGATAACAGCCCTAACACATCACAGGCTATGGAAACTACGCTGCAACCAAATTTAACTTATGTTTCCACTGATCATGTTGAGTCCTTTAACGCTGCCCAGGCTTATGGTGGATCTGAGGATATCACAGAAGACATGGAACATGACCAGGACTATGATGGTGCTTTTGCTCCGCCAAGTGAAGATGATTACATGCATGAAAATTCTGATGACGCAAGGGGTCTTGAAAATGGACTTGATACTGTAGGCATAAGATTTGAAATTCAGGCTGATGTGCAAGAAAATCTCGATGAAGATGATGATGAGGATATGTCAGGTGATGAAGGCGAAGAAGTTGATGAAGAAGAAGATGATGAAGAAGATGGGGACGATGAGGAGCACAATCACCTTGAAGATGAAGTGCATCATCTGCAACATCCCGACACAGATCAAGATGATCATGAAATTGATGAAGATGATTTCGATGAGGAGGTCATGGAAGAGGAGGATGAAGATGAAGATGACGATGATGACGAGGAAGGTGTTATTCTTAGGCTGGGTGATGGAATGAATGGGATAAATATGTTCGACCACATTGAGGTTTTTGGTAGAGATCAAAACTTCTCCAATGAGCTCCATGTGATGCCTGTTGAAGTTTTTGGTTCAAGACGTCAGGGACGTACTACTTCAATATACAATCTCTTAGGGAGAACAGGTGACAGTGCTGCTTCCACCCAGCATCCACTGTTGTTGGAGCCTGCTTCTTCACTGCCCAGTATCCCCCCTCGACAATCAGGTATGTCATATTTGTGACTCAGTCCTTGTGTATGATTATATTCCGATGAATCCTTTGTTAAAACTGTGTGACGTCCATTACATGCCTTATATCATTTTGTTGTATGTCTATATATTGTAAATTTTAAGATATATGTGGCTTTTGAAGCTTGATGATTTCAATTTGAAATTCGTACTTCTTTATGCTCTGCAGAAAATGTCCGTGATATTTTTGCTGATAGGAATTCTGAAAGCACCTCGAGAATGGATTCCATCTTCAGGTCACTGAGACCTGGACGTCATGGGCACCGACTAAACTTGTGGGCTGATGATAGCCAGCAAAGTGGCGGGTCAAATGCATCTGCAATACCTCAAGGCCTTGAAGATTTGCTTGTGTCCCAGTTGACGCCTCAAGAAGCAAGTAAACCATCAGATGAAAGCCCAGCGGTTGAATCTCATAGTAAAGGTGAAGCCAGTCAGCTACAACAAGAGATGGTGTCTGAGACTGCTGCTGGAGATGGCAGAAACAGCGAAACCAATTACACACAATCGGTACCTTCTTCCACATTGCCGGATGCATCTGCTGATTCAGATATCAGACAAGCAGTTAATGGATTGCAACATGTTGTGGATTCATCACGTTCTCTTCCTCAGTCCGTTGAAATGCAATTTGAGCACACTGATGCTGCTGCACGAGATGTTGAAGCTGTCAGCCAAGCGAGTAGTGGAAGTGGGGCAACTCTAGGGGAGAGCCTCCGCAGTTTAGATGTTGAAATTGGCAGTGCTGATGGCCACGATGATGCTGGAGACAGGCAAGGGACAGCTGACATTCGAACAAGAAGAGCAAATATGTCATTTGGTAACAATGTTCTTGCAAGTGGAAGGGATTCTCTTCTTCACAGTGTTACAGAGGTCTCAGAAAATCCTAGCCAAGAAGCAGGTCAGGCTGCGTCAGTTGAGGAACAGCAAAATGGCGGCGATGCTGACTCTCGATCAATTGACCCAGCTTTCCTTGATGCACTTCCTGAGGAGCTGCGTGCTGAGGTTCTTTCCGCTCAACAGGGTCAAGTTTCCCAGCCTACAAATACAGAGCCCGAGCCTCAGAATGAAGACATTGATCCTGAATTTCTTGCAGCGCTCCCACCGGACATTAGAGAAGAAGTTCTAGCTCAGCAACAAGCTCAAAGGTTACATCAGTCACATGAATTGGAAGGACAACCTGTGGAAATGGACACTGTTTCGATAATAGCTACTTTTCCTTCAGAACTGCGGGAAGAGGTAAAACATTAGTTCTATCAATCTTCTATATGAAAATTGATCTTTTCTTATTGTCTGTTATATTCCTCAGGTTCTCTTAACGTCATCCGATGCCATACTTGCTAATCTGACCCCTGCTCTTGTTGCGGAGGCAAATATGCTACGGGAGAGATTTGCACGCCGTTATAATCGAACTCTATTTGGTATGTTACCAAGGAACCGGCGCGGGGAATCTTCTAGACGTGGTGATGGTATTGGATCTATATTAGATAGAGCTGGTGGTGTAATATCCCGTAGATCTTTGGGGAGTAAGCCAGTTGAAGCTGATGGGGCTCCTTTGGTTGATACAGAAGATCTGAAAGCAATGATCAGGCTTCTTCGTGTTGTTCAGGTATTATTGTAGTTTATGGGTTTAAAATTATTGATATACAATCCTTATTTACATATATTCTAACACCTTACTTCGTACATTCTGTAGCCACTATATAAAGGTCAGCTACAGAGGCTTCTCTTGAACTTGTGTGCTCATAATGAAACCAGAACTGCTCTAGTGAAAATTCTTATGGAGTTGTTGATGCTCGATACAAGAAAGCCCTCCAATCTTTTGGGTTCTTCAGAACCTTCATATAGGCTTTACGCTTGCCAAAGCCATGTGACATATTCTCGTCCTCAGTGTTTTGATGGTAAAATATCCACCACCCGACATTGTATTATTTCTTTTGCTAGGGAGATGCTTGAATTGCATCAGTTGAGAGTGATTGTTACTTTGAGATAAATCGGCTTTTGGCTATGTTTGCTTCTGAAACAGTGCTTGCATAAACAAGTTAATTTTGCCGTTTAAGTTATTACTTCATTTGCATAGTGTCTCATTTCATCGCCTGCGGCGATTAAAAAGGTAAAGCTGCTTTAAATTTACCTGACTTTGATTATTGTCATACTATTAACAGGTGTTCCCCCTTTGGTCTCTCGACGTGTTCTCGAAACTCTTACCTTCTTGGCCCGGAGTCATCCATTTGTGGCAAAACTTTTCTTCCAGTTTAGCTTGCCTCCATCAGTACAAGAGTTCTCTAATCTTGATTTGACACGTGGAAAAGCTGTTATGGTTGTTGATGAAGATGAGAAAGAAAAACAGCAGCAGGAGGAATACCTATCCATCAAATTGCTTCTAAGCCTATTGAACCAACCTCTATATTTGAGAAGTATAGCCCATCTTGAACAGGTAATGATTTTTGTTATTAAGCACTGCCACTATAGTCCATAATTGCCGCCGGTGTCTGACCTATTTGCTATTGACTTTCTGTTTTAGTTGCTAAATTTATTCGATGTCATCATTGATAATGCTGAAAGCAAACCAATTTCTTCCGATGAGCCTGGGCCATCTGCAACCGAACAATTACCTGGCCAGACTACCAGAGTGGATGCTGAAATAAATACAGGCTCGGGCGGCACATCATCTGGTGCCGATGTCAAATCATCTAAGGCTGATGAGACCCCTAAAGTCTCACTTAGAGATTCAGACACAGAGCTTGATTCTGAAAATATTTTGCGTAACCTTCCACAAGCAGAACTCCGCCTTTTATGTACACTGCTGGCACGTGAAGGGTATGTCACTGGTGCTTCTATGTTGTCTGCTATTGTTTTTCCAGTGTCTTTTTATCAATTTTCACTTTTCTTCAATGGTTTCTTCTTTTACTTGTATGCTCTCTTATGGTATATTATCTTATCTCATTATCTAGATGTTGGCTTCTGTAACATGATTAAGCACTTGTTGCTTTTGAGCTAAAAAGCTGACAGGCCATGCTTATTTTTTTTGTTTTTTTTTTCGTTTTCCTGCTGCTTGAAACCGGCAGATGATTCCCATTCAAGGTGGTGGGCTTCATATAGTGGCGTTAATGTATTTGAAAAATATGTGATTTTGCTCATTACTGAATATTGGTTCTTGTTGCAAAGTAATTTTATGTGAAGGTTCCATGTGAAATATGAAGTATTTTGTAAACTATGACATACTATATGTACTATCTTGTGAGGACACGATTACAGAAAGATGCTTCTCAACTGCTCTAAAGGTCGGTTGAGAATAACTTGTTGCATTTACTAAGGTGTATAGTTAGCATGTGGCATTTTTGTATCATTTAATTTTTTAGCCGCATTTCATATGTTATGCTCCGTGACTATTAATATTTTGGCTAATTGCACAACCCTTTTGTTATCAGCCTGTCAGACAATGCTTATGCTTTGGTGGCTGAAGTGTTAAAGAAGTTGGTTGCAATCGTTCCTGTCCATTGTCATCTATTTATCTCTGAATTAGCTGGCTCTATACAAAGTCTCACTCAATCTGCCATGGAAGAGTTGCATATATTTGGGGAAATGGAGAAGGCTCCACATGCTGCTACATCTTCTGATGGTGCAGCTGTCCTTAGGGTACTACAGGCAGTAAGTTCACTTGTTGCTACCCTTTCTGTGCAAGATAAAAATGGTAAAGTTCTTTCTGAAAGAGAGCACTCTGCTGCCCTTGCTCTACTTGGGAGCATGAATGGTGCTTTAGATCCTTTGTGGCTAGAGCTGAGTACCTGCATAAGCAAAATAGAGAGCTATTCAGATTCTCCTCGAGATTTGCCAACCTCTTCTGTGGCTTCAACGTCGAAACCATCTGGTGTGATGCCTCCACTCCCTGCGGGAACACAAAATATACTTCCTTACGTAGAATCCTTCTTTGTGATGTGTGAGAAGTTGAATCCTGCGCAGTCGGGTGCAGGGCATGATCTTGGCGATGTTGTGGTTTCTGATGTTGAAGAAGCAACCACTTCTGATAGTAAGCCGAAAGCTTCAGGATCGGCTCACAAAGTAGATGAAAAGCAGATTGCATTTATCAAATTTTCGGAGAAGCATAGAAAGCTTCTCAATGCTTTCATCCGGCAAAATCCTGGTTTGCTTGAGAAGTCCTTCTCACTAATGCTAAAAGTTCCTCGCTTTATTGACTTTGACAATAAACGTGCTCATTTTAGATCTAAAATTAAACATCAGCATGATCACCATCACAGTCCTTTAAGAATTTCCGTTAGAAGGGCTTACATTCTTGAAGATTCATATAATCAGTTGCGCATGAGGTCAACACAAGATTTGAAGGGTAGGTTAACTGTTCACTTTCAAGGCGAGGAAGGTATAGATGCGGGGGGACTCACACGGGAATGGTATCAATTGTTATCTAGGGTTATTTTTGACAAGGGAGCACTACTCTTTACCACAGTTGGCAATGAATCGACATTTCAGCCAAATCCAAATTCTGTTTACCAAACAGAACATTTGTCATACTTCAAGTTTGTTGGAAGAGTTGTGAGTTTCTTTTGTTTCTGATGACTTTTGAAGTTCTTTTTTGTGTGCATAGCTAATGTAACGGTCTATTGCACAGGTTGCAAAAGCGCTTTTCGATGGTCAACTTCTTGACGTTCACTTCACCAGATCCTTTTACAAGCATATCCTTGGGGTTAAAGTTACTTATCATGACATTGAAGCTATCGATCCTGATTATTTCAAAAATTTGAAGTGGATGCTTGAGGTTTGTTACTTTTTCAAGCATTCTCTTCTAAATTGTAGAAAGTAATTTTTGCCCTGTAGGTTTAGAAGCTTTATTCTTGATGTTAAGGCGTGTTGTACATTTGTACATTTGAGTAGTTATTAGATCCTTGTACATTTTTTACTATTTACTTGAAACTGTTACCAACTTTAATTGTTGACGTTTAACAATCTCTGTTACCGTTTGCAGAATGATATCAGTGACATCTTAGATTTGACATTTAGCATTGATGCTGATGAAGAGAAACTGATATTATATGAACGGGCACAAGTAAGTTTGTTAGTACTTGTATTAGTCTATGTTATAAGTTTCAGCAATCTCTTGTATCTGAATCCTGATCTGTGGCTGCAGGTAACTGACTATGAACTTTGTGAGAATGGTCGTAATATTCGTGTCACCGAGGAAAACAAGCATGAATATGTTGACTTAGTTGCAGAACATCGTTTAACCACAGCTATTCGTCCTCAGATAAATGCATTTTTGGAAGGGTTCAATGAATTGATAAAAAGAGATTTAATATCTATTTTTAATGATAAAGAACTGGAACTGTTAATTAGTGGGCTACCAGATATCGATTGTGAGTCCTCTGATTAAGTACTTTAAGGTTCTTGATATGTTAAAGTACTGAATTCTCTGAACTCATTATTTTCTATTATCTTGTGTAGTGGATGACATGAGAATGAATACCGAGTATTCAGGGTATAGTGCCGCATCTCCAGTTATACAGTGGTTTTGGGAGGTTGTACAGGCTTTTAGCAAGGAGGATAAAGCACGACTCTTACAGTTTGTTACTGGCACATCTAAGGTACATAATTTAATTCTGTATCATCTGTATTGTGTGCTTGTCTGGACCGGACATATAATGTTTTCCAAATTGAATAAAGTGCAACTCTTTTGCCTGGAGACGTGTGCTATGACCTTTCTATGGCATCTGACAAGTTATGCCGTTAGTTAGTTGAATGATTGTGATCTGGCAAATTATTGAATTCGGGTTGAAAAGTTAAATTTCCATGTTGGGCGTCTGCAGGTACCTTTAGAAGGGTTTAGCGCATTACAAGGAATTTCGGGCTCCCAGAAGTTCCAGATTCACAAGGCATATGGCAGCGCAGATCACTTGCCATCTGCTCATACATGGTAACATAGCCATTTAAAACTATATATTGTATTTACATGCATACGAAATAGACTTGTATATGGTTCAGTTTCTGTTTACCGAGACTGGCCTAACGATGTTTTCTTGTTTGGGGCGCAGTTTCAACCAGTTGGATTTACCAGAGTATCCTTCGAAGCAGCATTTAGAGGAAAGACTGCTTCTTGCTATCCATGAAGCCAATGAAGGATTTGGATTTGGTTAGGGTGAACAAAATATGGACAAGAAGGATTGTGTAGATAATATCATGATGTCAAAAAGGGAAATCATGAGATGAGATTCGAAACATTGTTTGAAATTTCAGGCAGATACATGTTTAATACTGTACAGTCAATTTGTTATTGCAAATACTCTCTGTTTTTTTTAACTTTATCAATTATTTCAGTGTTTAGATTCACAAGTTCTTTTTGCAACACTGGTGAATATTTAGTAAATCATCATCTTTTTTGGCAATCTGAATTCCCTCTACTTTTTTTTTCTTGTTTTGTTACCGAAACATGTTTTACATTTGTAAAGCAAATCATATGTTTAAATTTCGTTTTTACTTCAATTCGAAAAATTGTTCAGTAACTATATTACGAAGCAAATTTGTCAAATTTGTCAGACTCTAATTTAGTCCGAAGCATATTAATTCAGAAGCAATGTATACATACAAAGAACAGAGCAAGGCGATTATTTTCTGATGTTGGTTGGAAACAACGGTGTGTTTGACCAATCCGACCAATTCAATTCGAACCTACCTTATTCCGGCCGATTCAAACCAATTTTTTTAACTTGATACGTATTTGAGTTGAGAAAATGTCAATTTGATTTAATTGTATCGGATATGAATTTTAATATGTTTAAATTAATTTAACCCAACCCGATTAAATATACGTACATGCTAATAAGTCAATCCCATAAATATGTTTATAGACTCATTAAATAAATTCAGTTATCTGTAACTCTACATGTTACTTAACTTATAACCTCTGTATTTATAGTTCATTTCGTAATTAAAATAGATGTTTGACTAGTATTAGGTCTTTACTTTAATGATTCATTCTAATATTTAAAGCGTAAGAATTGTATTATCAATCTTTTTGGTGTCGAAAATTGGATACTTAATACCGATTCAACATGGAAGATTGTAATATTGTTTGGAACTATATTCAAGTACATTAGACTTTGAGACCTTATATTTTAATATATTTTTTTATATTAATTTTGTATATTTAATAAACCGATCAAACCGAACCAAATCGAAGTATACAAATTGGTTTGGGTTATAAATTTAAAAGGTTCAGGTTGGGTTGAAATTTTGAAAATCCGAATTAATTAAGCTGGGTTGCTAAATTCTCTCAACCCACCCAATCCGTATACACCCCTGTTGAAAATATATGTAAAAAGCAACTGTAATACTATATTCATTCGACTTGATCTTGCGTAAATCTAGCTGAGAAACTGACATTACATGCACAGAACAAGGTTAGATGATCAGCGCTCTCTCCTTGACCACATTGATCAATCTTACATGCTTACAATTATCTGCAGAAGTTGCTTATACGAAACAAACTAACTTAAATTGTCTCCCATTTACGCAAGTACATGCTAACCAAATAGATTAACTTCATTGTCTTCCATTTACAGAAGTACATGCTAACCGATATCAACTAAACTGTACATTGTACTAGTGTCGGACATACCAAGTTCCTTGAGCATCATCTTTGATAATTTTGCGAAGGACATCTGAAAAATCACTTGGCCAGATTACAACATCAGTTCCTGAGAGATTCATCTTTGCTACATGATCAGCAGCTCTGTTTGCTTCACGCCACGTATGAGTAACTTGGTATCTCTCAATTTTCTTCAACATGTTCCAAATGTGATGTAAACAGTTACTGGGCTTTGGACCATGTGACTGCTTTTTGTTAATGGTATTTACCACACTCAACGAATCAGATTCAATCCATATAGTATTAATTTTTAAACTTAAAGCAAGAACAAGTCCTCTCCATATAGCCCATAATTCAACCATAAAAATATCATCATGAGAAGCTTTGGAGGCATAAGCACATATGGGCTCACCTTTGTAATCACGGAGCAGACCGCCAAAACCAGAACCATCTTTATCTATATATCCATCAGTATTCAATTTCATGCATCCAAATTCAGGTTTTATCCAAGTACACCATCTCGTAACAGGATTAAGCAGACCTGTCAGTTTTTGGTTTAAGTTCTGAAGTAAAAATTTGCTCTTGATTCCAGTCGCTACAGAAATGTCTGCTGTTTTATATGTCACCATTTCAACTTTTCTAAGCTCTTCTTCTCTGAGCTTGTGCTTCTTGCCCCACATATGACTTTCCAGATCTTTTCTTCTAGCAGTGTTTACAAGACATATCGCACAGCTCCACTCCTTTTGAACTTTCTTTAGATTTTTTGTCCACATCTGAGATATTTTCTCTGTATCATATCTAGAGCTTGATTCATCCTGTGCAGTGAAATAGCACAGGCATGATAATTTAGCAGTTACACATGACTGTTTTATTAAGCATAAGTTATAAGACAACAAATTTAGACACAATTGACATATGCATTAGAATTCTCTACATTTGCATCTTGCAATTATTACAAACTACATTTCAGAGAGAGGTTATTTATTATTATTTTCCTTACCAGCAGACGTATGTAGACTCAAACCAAATTTACTATAATACTCCAACTCTATAAGCAATCAAGTACAATATATAATGTATACACATACTGACATACAGGTTTGTATGAAATGCAGCCCCATAATAATAAAACTACCACGTTACAGAATAAAAGTTTAAACATAGGTCAGTATTATCAAATATTTTTTAGTTGTAATATTTTGTGAAATCTAGCACAGATCCAACATAAGAGTTTGGTTTTCTTACTTAACTCAGAAATCGAATAAATTGCTAAATGGATGGTAAAAAGGGAGAGAAGAATATTTTAAGAGAATAACAGGGACGCACTAAATAAGCCATTACTGCATCAAAATTTACTTATAAAAGGAAACAAGTTATTCTCTTAACATAATACATAATCTTTCCTGTAGCTTCTTCCACAGTCAAGTTTCTACTCAACCAAATTCTACTAAATAATCGTACTCTCTATTTAATTCGAAGTTTAAACGTTGCATAAATATCTAACTGAGTTTGTTGCAAGGATATCTTAACCAGATGACTATTTATAATTTGTCTTAATGATCTGTAGTCGAATAGATAATTTGGTTGAGCTTTTACTTCATTATTATTGGTAACTATTTAATCACCATATCCACAAATATTAATAATCCGCCAAAGAAAATATTAAAAATGATTGAATTTAGTCTATGGACTATAGAGTATGGACTAACTATGGACTAACTATGGACTAAGACATATATATATATATATATATATATATATAGTCCAGGTAATATTAATCCCTTGAAGATAGCCTTTCCTTAATTCAAAACAAACCCAAAAAGTTAAGGAGTATCTATTATCAACAGCTCCACTGCTCAGAAAATAAAACAATCCGAGGACACAAACTTACCTCATGAACGACAAGTTTTACTCGTTCTATCTTTCCCTCTTCAAATTGTTCCACTGCTGAATCAAGAAATCCATTATTTTCATACAAGGAACTTTTTGTTTCTGAAGTGATCATGATACTGTTTACTTGTGTTGTTCCAAAGATGGAGGGCCTTATATAGTGCATGTATATGTAAGAAGCTCCATGAAAATAAGGTGTCACTAGCAACAAAGCTGCTAATCCTTTGGCATAAGGCCAAAAGGGAAGCCTGAAAAGAATCAGATTAAGACATTGAAGTTAAAATACTCGTATCTTGTTTAATGTTAACTGTACTCCCCTACTTGCACCTCATTTTTCCTGTTCAGCGATGTAAAGAGGATGGACATAATGTCGGTGTGGGGATAAGAAAAAAAAAACGCCAGAATACTACAATTCAAGGACGACCAGAATATCAAAATTTTGGAAGAACACCATTAGTACCACATAAATTGTAAAATACACATGGAAGATGTGTATAAGGAACAAAGGTGGAAAACAATGCTCATTTGGCCCAAACACATCAACCAGCATATCATGCGATACGCATGTGGGGATTGCAAATAACACAGGGTCCAGAAAATGTGAGATACAAATAACACAGTCCAGAAAACATTTTGAGCAAGTCCCACATGCAAGATCAATATTGCTTTTTCGGCAAAAAAATAAATCAAATTGTTGGACCAACATCACCTTGTTGGTAAGAGTTTAATGTTACACTTAGTAGTAGTTATCTGATTCACAAAGTCATTTATATGAAACAATACATTCAATATCACTGTATCTGTTAAGTTCTTAATGGGAGTTTACAGCTGTCTTATCCAGTGTTTCCAAGAAATGGAGTAGGGTGGATCAATTTACTTCGTATTTGTCATATAAACAAATCATATATCCAGTTTCCCAAAAGTATGACAAGGGATGAATTATTCGAACATTTAATCTTGAGATCAATTTTCTCCTAAATGTCCACTTGTAAAAAGTAACTTCTAAATAAAAACATAACATTCACATGGATCAAGTTAACAGAAACACATAAATGATAAAAACGTAACAAATATATAAAGCAAAATATTACTACCATAGTAGAAGCTTTGTAGAAGGCAACTCCAAAATGGTGGTGATTGAAAACAAAACCCAATAAGCCAAACATTGATGGTAATTCTGATTGTTCTCCACCACCCGAATCGAAAAATACCTATCCAACAAAAATAAAAATCCCAAAACTTCCAATTTGAGCTCACAAAAAAAAGAAACTCAAACGTAATCAACTTTCGAAAAGAACATGAACATCACAAAAAAATCAAAAAGCTAACTTACAAAGGATACCCCATTGCAAACGGAGGCCTACAAAACGAAAATCAATATCATTACATACACAATCATGGAAACATAATTACACAAATTCACGATTTCAACAGTACTAAATTCATCCCAAGAATGTAAATTTAAGCATACAAAAAAACAACTAAGTGAATCAAAAGATGAGAACTTTAACAAAATTAAAACCCTCTAAGCCCATTACAATAATTTACATAGAGAATCATATAAGCATAATTATACACATTTATGACCTCAAGAGTACTAAACTTATCCCAAGAATCTTAAATTAATCTTAAAAAAACAACTAAGTGAATCAAAAAAAGATGAGAACTTTAAAAAAAGAAATTAAAGCCCTTTAAGCCCATTATAAAAATTTACATACAGAATCATGTAAGCATAATTATCCACATTTCATTACTTCAACAGTACTAAACTTATTCCAAGAACCTTAAATTACTATAAAGATGAGAACTTTAACACAAGAATTTAAAACCCTTTAAGCCCATCTATAAAAACAATTACTTCATAGAATCACATGCAATAAAAAGATGAAAAATGCATATAAATTTGAAAAATACCAAGAAACAAAGTTGAAGAATTTAGTGAGTATGATCAAAAAGTAGTCCAAGCCCATCTCAGAAAACATGGTTTCTTAGTCTTCTATGCAAGATTTTATTGTACATTTGTGAATATATAGACACATTAGATACAAGGAAAAGGAAAGTTGAGTCAAGAAACAAGGAAAAGGAATAAGAAAAGACCAGTGGAATCAGAAAGACTTGAAGGCAAAGTCTAGTTTAATGGGTTATGATTTCCTGCAGGGGGGTGCATGCATTTTGCTACACCCCATTTAATCATCATGGCCGTTTAAATTACTTTCTTGGATTAACATATGGATTACTCTTTGGTCCCGATTTATTTGTCATGTTCGACTTTTTGCAGTCAAATTAGTCCAAGTTTGACTGAAAATTGTACATAATATTATCGAAAATATTTATAAAAATTATATCATTAGGAAGTATGTTCAATGTACTTCAATATGTATTTTTCAGTTTTTCAAGATAATGAAATAATGAGTTTATATTTATTATCAAAGTTGAGTCAATTTCACCATCAAAAATCAAACAAGACGGATTAATTGGGTCATTTCTTTATATTTCTTTTTCATTGCTCGACACGTATCTTAAAGCGTATGTAAAGTATAATTCCATAACTTATTTTTAAAATTTTATTTTCTCAATAAAAATTTAAACATTAAATTTTTATTCAGAATAATTTTTAAAAAATAATAATTTATGAAATATATAGGAGTCTTAAAATATGTGCCGAAATATCTCAGTCAAATTTAAAGAATTGAGAGGGATGGGGAGTATATAATAGAGCAAATTGGGGGTTGAATGAAACAATTTAATCATGTTAAAATTACTAAATTGGCCCTCATAATTGTATGTTAGTAATTATTTTAATTTAATACGCATGCATTAATTACCTCTAATTTAATATGCATGTATTAAATATTATGTCTCATTATTACGTACATTTATTATTACTTGATTATTTAATATTAACAATTTATAATCATATAGATAAATTAAATATATTTATAAGGAGAAAAACATTATTAGTGTATGAAAATCGAAGCACGAATAGTAGAAATTATATTTTTATTCTAACAATGCGGGAACTATTACAAAAAAACATAATTTTCAAAAAATGATTAAAACTACACGTAAACAATGATTAGATTGAAATTTTAAAGATATATACGATATAATACTGAATTTTTTTAATCGTATTAATATATAACAAATATTGAAATTTCATGCATATAAGAAAAATAGTTGAAAAAACTCGAGTATCATTAATATTACACATATTTCGAGTTGATGGGATCATTAGTCTAGCAACACGTACTTCCGGTCCCAGATCAACAATCATGTACCTTATCTATCGGATTTTTAGCATTCAAATAAATTAGGTATTTCAAAAATTATTTATTCATATTTCGGGGAAAAACACCACTACATTTCTCTATTATTTTACCTTAACGTTAAATGTCGAAAAACTTGTTTTGCATCGATATAACTGTTAGTGTAGGTGCCCTAAAGGCAATACATTATTCTTTTAAATCTTTATGTCAGTTGATCATTCAATAAATGTATTTATTATGACCTTAATTACTGCGATATTTTGTTAGCATAATAAATGTCCTTAGAATCATGATACAAATTGTATAGTTTAAGTACATGACTTGAACTTGAGATTATATAATATATCATATTCTTAAAGGTCCCTAGTCGAGTATTATTATATAGGACAATAATAATACATAGATAGACTAGTATGTTGTTTGCCAAGATAACCACATCTCATTGGTTATAAGTATGGGGATACTAAAGTCAATACATAGATACATGTGAGAGTACATGGTACTGGACAGACCCACAGTGAGATTCTTCATGTTTAATAAAGTCATAAGAAAGACTCACAGTGATAATGGTGTAACGATCCTTTGACTTGAAATCATTATATTTCTATACGAGGATTAATATACTTTGACTACATTAAAAGTTACTTTTGATCGGGTGATGATAAAAGTGGACATCGGGTATATCATGAGTCGTATGAGAAATATGAATGATAGATAAATGATTTAACCCTCCTATAATTAGGAGAGATATAATTGGCCTCTTGATTGAGTGAGATTATAAAAGCATGGCCATGCTCAAATAATGATTTGTCTTGATAATCTACTCAAGGATCAAGTAAACCCGGATTTAATGTTGAAGAGGATGACTAAATACATGCCTCGAGTTTAATCTATAATATGTATGGTTAAAGGGATTATATTACACGAAAAACATTAATCATGAAAGGTTTTATCTAATCACGATTTAATTATTGTTTAATTGGGTAACAATGATGTATTACTAGATACCGCTCATTGTTTATAATTTTATTAGAGAATAAAATTATTGCCAATTAAATAATAGTCTATAGGGTCGCACAAATAGAGCACTTAATGGAATAGTTAATTTAAATTATGGATTTAAATTAATTGATGATTATTTGAATTTTATTATAATTAAGTAAGACTTAATTGAGATAATATAAATTCGAATTAAAAAGAATGTTTTTGCCCATAATAATTAAGTATGACTTAGTTATTAATTAAATAACAGAAATTCGTTTTTAATATTTAATCTAATACCTACTAGGGTTGGGCTTTGCTGTTATGGGCCTTTTTAATCAGCCATTATAAATGCATAATGATAGGTTAAAGAGGCTTGTACGTTTTTGAGAAAACCCTAGCAGCAAAGAGAGGCAGAGGCAATTCATATCGTCAAGAAGGAGGCTAGTACATCCATTCCGTAGTTAAGTTCGTGAGACGTTCTTGAAGGTGTTCGTGTGGATACCATAGAGCTGTTTCTCCGAGAGGTAGACACAAAGCGTGATAGCTAGGATATCCATTGAGTTCGTGAAAGCTAAGCTCTTGAAAGGTATGATTCGTTATCTCCATAATCTGCCCATATTTATACATGGATCCTGTTTGTGGGTTTCGAAATTTTTGTTTTATTTAAGTTTATCCGCTGCGTTTTATGCCTTCGGAACCCAACAATAACCACACCCCAAAAGGTCAAAAACTACTCATACAAACACGTTAATGTCATCAATTCACATAGAAACAACACGAATATACTGCCAACAACTGCAATTAAAAATGCGCAATCTAGAGCATGCCCTTGCATTGCACAGGTTATAGAGCAATCAGTCAACTTGATCTTTTCAAGTGCTCAATGACGGAAATTTAACAATAAAACTCAAAATATAAAACAAGTACAACTTTTACGAATATCATATATATATTATCCGATATAAAATAGAAAAAAATGCATCTTAAAATAAAATTTATATTTCATTTATATAATATGTACACTGTAATTTAACATATGACTTTAGAGAATGCACATGTCTCACACGAGTTATAAAGCTAGTTAGTAATAGTAAAAGAAGATAACATGGATGCTTCACCTCTGTTAAGTGTATTTGTAACCCTTTCGCTTCATACTAGGTATAAGTTAGAGTTTGTTTGCTTTTACACGTTTTTCTGTAAACAAATACGCGGAAAATATTAAAGTAAATCATATAAGTTAAATATGTACTAAATAGTGAAAAAAATAAAGTATGTATCTTTTCTTGTTACCTGTTATAAAGAGAAATTTAGAATATATACAAATTTACTATCCCTTAACACTAAACGTACAAAAGTACTTAATATCACTCAACCAATACGAAGACTGAAATGGAAAATACAAATATGAATAATTTATTTGAGCATCGTAAATTTATTCCATCATAGAATATATGTCCAAGTTTTACAAAGTCTGGAATAAATTTTGGCCAAAGCATAAACCCCCTTTTTAACCAAACTAAATGGCAGACATATTACACATCACCATCTTCTCTCTCCCTTCTACAGCCTTTACCAAATTTCAAAATGGAGAATTCAATCACATGTTTATTTGCATCCATGAAAATTTTTTTCCCTACCAATCCCAAAGATTCACTTGTTCAGAGTTCTTCGTCTTATATCAAAACTTACCATCTGCTCTACATAAATTTGAGCAAATTATAAAAGCTTCCAAGGAAAAATAAATTGTGATATTTCTTGACTACGATGGAACTCTTACTCCCATTGTTGCTGACCTGGATCGTGCTTTCACTCAGATACGGTACGTGTATGTACATGCATAGATGCATGATCTTACTTTACTATAAAATATATTAATACCAAATATACATGTATAATATCTTAACATATATTCACGAACAAATATACAATTAATAAAGAACGTTCTTCTTGTAATAAATAAAAGATGAGATCAACATTGGAAGAACTTGAGAGATATTTTCCAACTGTCATTGTAAGTGGACGATGCGGAGATAAGATACATAAATTTTTATCTACCTACATTACAACCTACTCCAATTACTTTCACAACCAATATTTTTGACTTAAATTGACAACTAAAGTTGTACATTTTCATCACATATGGGTGTATAATTTTGTACGTTTAGCAGAATTATACTATGACAATTTAATTATATTAAAATTACTAAAGTGCTCCTCATAATTGTATGTTAATAATTATTTTAATTTTATATGCATGCATCAATTACTTCTAATTTAATATGCATTTAACAAGTATTATGTCTCATTATTACTTACATTTATTATTACTTGATTATTTAATATTAACAATTTATAACTATATGGATAAAGTAAATACATTTTTAAGGAGAAAACACTATTAGAGTACGAAGGTCGAATCACGCATAGTAGAAATTATTTTTTTATTCTAACAATGTGGGAACTATTAGAAAAAGCATAATTTTTATAAAATGGTTAAAACTATACATAAACAATAATTAGATTGAAATTTTAAAGATATATATGATATAATACTGAAATTTTTTAATCGTATTAATATATAACAAATATTAAACTTTCATGCATATAAGAAAAATAGTTGAAAAAAATTCGAGAATCATCAATATTACACATATTTCCAGTTGATGGGATCATTAGTTTAACAACACATACTTCCGGTTAAGATCAACAATCATGTACCCCACTTATCGCACTTTTAGCATTCAAATAAATTAGTTATTTAATAAATTATTTATTCATATTTCAGGCAAAAAACACCACTACATTTCTCTATTATTTTACCTTAATGTTAAATGTCGAAAAACTTGTTTTGCATCGATATAATCACACCCCAAAAAGTAAAAAACTACTTATATAAATACGTTAATGTCATCAATTCACCTACAAACAACACGAATACACTGCCAACAATTGTAATTAAAAACGCGCAATATAGAGAATGCACGTGTTGGGGTTTAAACCGAATATGTGTTATGAGCTTGGTGATACAAGACATAATTGGATTGGGTAATAATTGTATTTGTTGACATTTATTATCGTAATGGGATTGAGTAATAATTGTATGGGTAGACAATTATTATCATAATTGAGTTGGGTAATAATTGTATGGGTTGACAATTATTATTATAATTAGATTAGGTATGTCTTGTTGACTAAGTTTGTGATGACTATATATACATAGTCATGTTATTGTTTTGATGTATGCTTAAGAGATGTAGTCGTCTTAGCCTCTTAGGTATCGTGTGAGAGATGCTTGAGCATTGGTTGGCTTAAGTATCAGTTTGGGACACCATTGAGGTGTTATGTATCGATGTATTATTGATAATTGTTTTGATTAATAATACAAGTTGGGATATGGGTTTTCAACGTCAAATATATTGTTGTGTGTTTGTGTGCGTACTCTATATTGGTAAAATTGAATCTCAAATATGTGTGTGTTTCCTCCTAACAACACGTGCATTGCACGGGTTATAGAGCATTCAATCAACTTGATCTTTTCAAGTGCTCAATGACGACAATTAAGCAATAAAATTTAAAATATAAAACAAGTATAACTTTTACGAATATCATATATCAATTATTCGATATAAAATAGAAGAAAATGCATCTTACAAAAAAATTTATATTTCATTTATATAATATGTACATTGTTATTTAACATGTGACTTTAGAGAATGCACGTGTCTCGCACGAGTTATAAAGCTAGTTAGTAATAGTAAAAGAAGATAACATGGAGGTAATACATGGTATGCTTCACCTCCGTTAAGTATATTTGTAACCCTTTCGCTTCATACTAGGTATAAATTAGAGTTTGCTTGCTTTTACACGTTTTTCTATAACTTCCGTAAGCAAATACTCGGAAAATATATTAAAGTAAATCATATGAGTTAAAGATGTACTAAATAGTGCAAAAAAATAAAGTATGTATCTTTTCTTGTTACCTGTTATAAAGAGAAATTTAGAATATATACAGATTTACTACCCCTTAACACTAAACGTACAAAAGTACTTAATATCACTCAACCAATACCAAGACTGAAATGGAAAATACAAATCTAAATAATTGATTTGAGCATCTTAAATTTATTCTATCACAGAATATATGTCCAAGATTTACAAAGTCTGGAATAAATTTTGGCCAAAGCATATAAACCCCTTTTTAAATAAACTAAACGACAAACATATTACACCATCACCATCTTCTCTCTCCCTTCTGCAGCCTTTACCAAATTTTAAAATGGAGAATTCAATCACATCTTTATTTGCATCCATGAAAAATTCTTCTCCTACCCATCCCAAAGATTCACTTGTTCATAGTTCTTCGTATTATATCAAAACTTACCATCTGCTCTACATAAATTTGAACAAATTATAAAAGCTTCCAAAGGAAAATAAATTATGATATTTCTTGACTACGATGGAACTCTTGCTTTCATTGTTGCTGACCCGGATCGTGCTTTCACTCAGATACGGTACGTGTATGTACATGCATATATGCATGATCTTACTTTACTATAAAATATATTAATACCAAATACACATGTATCATATCTTAACATATATTCACGAACAAGTATACAATTAATAAATAATATTCTTCTTGTAATAAATAAAAGATGCGATCAACATTGGAAGAACTTGCTAGATATTTTCCAACTGCCATTGTAAGTGGACGATGCGGAGATAAGATACAAACATTTTTATCTACCTACATTACAACCTACTCCAATTACTTTCACAAACATTATGTTTGTGATTTAAATTGACAACTAAAGTTGTACATTTTCATTACATATAGGTGTATAATTTTGTACGTTTAGCAGAATTATACTATGACAATTTAATCATATTAAAATTACTAAATTGCCCATCATAATTGTATGTTAATAATTATTTTAATTTCATATGCATGCATCAATTACTTCTAATTTAATATGCATTTATTAAGTATTATGTCTCATTATTACGTACATTTATTATTAATTGATTATTTAATATTAACAATTTATAAATATATGGATAAATTAAATATATTTTTAAGGAGAAAAACACTATTAGTGTACGAAGGTCGAATCACGAATAGTAGAAATTATTTTTTTATTCTAACAATGTGGGAACTATTATATAAAGCATAATTTTCATAAAATGGTTTAAACTATACGTAAACAATAATTAGATTGGAATTTTAAAGATATATATGATATAATACTGAAATTATTTAATCAAATTAATATATAACAAATATTAAACTTTCATGCATATAAGAAAAATAGTTGAAAAAATTCGAGAATCATTAATATTACACATACTTCGAGTTGATGAGATCATTAGTTTAACAACATATGCTTCTGGTTAAGATCAACAATCATGTACCCCACTTATCGCACTTTTAGCATTCAAATAAATTAGTTATTTAATAAATTATTTATTCATATTTCAGGCAAAGAACACCACTACATTTCTCTATTATTTTACCTTAATGTTAAATGTCAAAAATTTGTTTTGCATCGATATAACCACACCCCAAAAAGTCAAAAACTATTCATATAAACACGCTAATGTCATCAATTCACCTAGAAACAACACGAATACACTGCCAACAACTGTAATTAAAAATGCGCAATATAGAGCATGCACGTGCATTGCACGGGTTATAGAGCAATCAGTCAACTTGATCTTTTCAAGTGCTCAATTACGGCAATTAAGCAATAAAATTCAAAATATAAAACAAGTATAACTTTTACGAATATCAAATATCAATTATTCGATATAAAATAGAAGAAAATGCATCTTACAAAAAAATTTATATTTCATTTATGTAATATGTACACTGTTATTTAACATGTGACTTTAGAGAATGCACGTGTTGTGCACGGGTTATAAAACTATTTTTTCTAAAAAAATAATCAGGTTATATATCCTGTAAATAAATATATATCAGAACGAAGTTGGGGTATAAATATCTGACAACAATATTCGGATTAGACAAGAATCGAATAGCACGATAATAAGTACTTAACACTAACTTTGAGGGAAGTACTTTTGTGGCTATGCATATGAGCCAAATTTTATTTCATTTCGTGGGATCGTAAGTCAGATGCCCACTATTGTTTTTTAGATCATAATATTTTATTTTTTATGGACCGTCATAGTTTAGGGGATTTTAGGAGGATAAGCTACAAGTTTAAAAATATGAAACTAAACAATTTGACAACCATAATAAAAAAGAAGAAATGCTATTTTACATGATATTGTTAAGGTGAGTGGATGAGTGCGTTTAATTATCAAAAAAAAAATTCACAAAATATTCACCAGTAAATCGTATAATATTATTACCAACATAAATTTAACTTAAACAAAAATACACTACATGAGCGCATACTAAAATTTTGTCAAAAAAACAAACTGCTATATTTTATTCTCCAAATACAAAAATTCTAAATTCATTAAGTAATTTATTCCGACTATGGTGTGCTTTCAAAATTTGCAATTCTTTCTTGCGAAAAAAATCACAAACTTTTTATTCCCTAAGCTTATTATTTCATAAACCAACGACTAAATAGAGAAAATTGCACACATTTTCTTCAACTTTTTGACTGTATAGTACTGATTTTTGGGGATCACTGGCGTGATCGCGTATGGAGCAACCATTTTGTTTTTGATTCGAAGATTCAAATCAAACAACATGTACGTAAAGTAGCTTAATTCGTTAAAATTGTTACCACTAAAATATCATTCCTTCGTCTTAATAAACATTCGCATTGTCAATAAACTATCAGATCAGCTTGATGATGTTTTCCAGCTTTACGATCAACTTGAAGAATCTCAGCTATCCTCTTTAAACCGCCATGCAAATCTTGGAAATTTAAAATCATCTTTAAGTCATAATCCGAAATTTCTAAATAGTAGTGTAAGAGGTGAATGAATGTGTTTAAATCGTATGTCAATTTGGTTTGGATAATCAGTGCCAACAAATATGCAATGTCATAAGTGCCATGAAAAGTTACCCAAATAATCTTCAAATTTTCTGGTGGATTACAAAACTTACGTCCTGGTCCAAATCAATAGAAGAAAGATCTCGAAAATTTTTCTGCACTTATCCCTTGTTGCTTATTTTTCAAAAATTGATTCCTTGTTGCTTAAGTAACTCAATCGAGTTAGGTTTGAAAGATCTTTATCCACGTCAAAATCTTTAAAGTTGAACTGCCACACGAAACATGAATCCGTGCCCAAGTGTGAAAGATTACCATTCGCCTCGGATAATGTTAGCCCGAGTTGAATCAACTTCGAAGCATCTACATTAGTTTTCATCACAGAATAACTTTGTGACGGAGAAATATTAGTGACATGACCGTTAATATTCACAGTAGGATGATAAATAACACCCGGGTATTCAATATCGCCTGCTAGTGTTACTTACATTGCTGTAGTAATAATAATTTGCAAACTTAATAAGCTGACTAATGAAATTCGTTTGATCTACCATTAAAGTTTACGAAGTAAGTTAATTATTACTTGTTATTCTTATATGTATTCGCATGGCATTGATTGTTTAGAGGTTTCTAATACTATCATTCATTGTGAAAATAATAATCACCTTTTTATTAGTTCTTGGACGTATTTCAGGTCATATAGTGTAAATTTTGAGTTCCATTTCTCTAGCAATTATATATAAGTTTTAGCGGACTGGGCACTGGGTAGCTCCGGGGATGTCATTATCTGGTCTAAAGCTGTTGATGTTACCGGCTACTCCTGTTGCTCTGATGCGCAAGAAATCTGAATTGAATATACCCCCTTGATGAAAATAGGTCACCAGGTTGTTGGCCTTGGTTCAGTGTTGCCATTGTTCAATTGTAAAGACTTAATGTAAGAAGTATGAGATACTAATTACTACGAACCTGAGCATAGCAGCTCTGCCACAATATCTTCTAGGGATCTATTTCAATCTGTCGAGGCCCTGGAACTGATTATTAGTTATCCGTCATACATCCAAAAGAAAATTGATGCTTTTTTGTCAAAAGCAAAACATCCTGATGTGTTGAGTATACAACAATGAAAGCAAAACCCAAAGCGAATAAACAAGAACAAGAAAATAAACGACAATCACACAAGACAAAGATTTACGTGGCTCAAAAATTCCTACTCCACAAGCGACACTAATTTTGTATTGATCTCTCACAATTTGTTATGTTATGATTTTACAATTACATGAGTATTTATAAGAGAAGAAACTAGGTCTAAATCAAAATTATAGTCCAAATATGAAAAGTAGACTAGTCCATAAACTAATCTGAATATGAATCCGAATAGTCTATTTTCATGGGCTTAATTAATAGACTCCACAAACCCAACAATCTCCCACTTGGAGTCTGGCCAATCTTCACTTCACTCTTGTAAGTCTAGTAAAATCAACCCTTCAATCAATAAGTCTAACTAGTGCAGCGCCTTCTTATCAATCAATTCTGAAGGCCAGTTGAAGCTACGTAAAACTTCAACTTTTCATTCGTAACCACCTTAGTCGACATATCTGCAAGATTCTATGAACCAATGATTTTCTTCTAGGACAAAGTATCATTGCTTATGAACTCTCTTGTAAAGTGATATCTCAGTGAATATGCTTCGTCCTATCATGAAACACAGGATTCTTCGTAAGATGAATAACACTCTGACTGTCGCTATACAAAGCACTGTCCGCCTGTTTCTTGCCCAACTCCTCAAGAAAATTCTTCTCAAGTGAACTCATCTCCTCATCCATGGCTGATTTCCACTGAACTAAATCATCCACTTGTACTGCCTCTGAAGAACACTGAGGCTCCCCGTCCTCGGTCAATAACATATAATATGCTGAAGGAGAATATCTTTGTGGTGGCCTCACACTTCTGCTAGATTTTTTTTACCTCAGTCTGTGGAGTTACTGGAACCCTGCCATCAACATTCTCCGAACTCCCACTATTTCCTGTAAGATCTGTTTCTGTAATATCTTCAAGCACTGCTTCCTCTTTCTCAGGTTGTTCCTTTGTAAACTTAGAATCGACTACAAGCTTATCCTTATACACTGCATTCTCATTAAAAGTAACATCTCTACTTCTAACGACCTTCTTAGTCAGTTCATCCCAGAAACGGTAACCCATATCATCTGAGCCATAACTAATGAAGATATACTTCTTTGCTTTCGGATCAAGCTTGTCCCTTTTGGAATCTGTAACACGCACATAAGAAACACAACAAAAAACTCGCAAGTGTGAAATATTTACCTCTTTTTCTTGCCACTCTTCTTCAGGAATCTTGAACCCCAAAGGACTTGAAGGTCCTCTATTTATAAGATACGTTGTTGTGCTAACTGCATCAGCCCAAAACATCTTTGACAACCCTGTATGTAATATCATACTCTTGGCCCTCTCATTCAAGGTTATATTCATGCGCTCTACAACACCATTCTGTTGTGGTGTCTCTGGAATAGTTTTAATCATTTCAATTCCAAATTTCGTGCAATAGCTTTTAAACTCATCACTACTGTATTATCTGATATCAAACTCTTCACTTTTAAATCGGTCTGATTTTCAACTTCAGTCTTCCACTTCTTGAAAGTAGCAAACACATCTGATTTATTCTTCAAAAAATAAACCCATACCTTTCTAGTGGAATCATCAATGAAAGTGACATAATAGCGAGATCCGCCCAACAACGCAACTGTTGTTGGACCATATACATCTGTATGAACTAGCTCTAACTTCTTATCCTTGGGGGTCCTCCCTGATTTTACAAAAGTAACACGTTTCTGATTTTCAAGAACACATGGCTCACATAATCCAACTTCCACATTCTTCAACTCAGGAATCTTCCCCTTCGAAGTTAACAGCTTCATACCTTTTTCACTCATATGACCAAGCCTTTGGTGCCACAAAGTTGAAAACTCAATCTCATCAGCAACTGCATTTGCTTCATAGCTAGATTGTTCAACAATGTACAAAGTCCCCTTTTTCTCTCCACGAGCAATAACTAGATTCCCCTTTATAACTTTCCACTGTCCGTCTCCGAAAGTAGCTCGATACCCTTCCTTATCTAATTGACCCACATATAACAACATCTTCTTCTGTCCAGGAATGTACCTTACATCTTTCAACGTCCAACTAGTTCCCAAAGAGGTTCTAAGATTAATATCTCCTATGCCCGCAATATCCAAAGTCTCATCATCAGCAAGACAAACTTTACCAAAATTTCCAACTGAAATTTAACATTAAATCCTTGCAAGGAGTAACATGGAATGATGCACCAGAATCCATAACTCATGATTCACCCGAACATTCAACACAAAAAATTAAAGCATCGTCCTGCACCACTTCTTCAACTACGTTAGTTGAATTATCCTCTTTACTCTTTCATTTAGGAGTCGCGGGAGCCGTGCACTCATTCTTGAAGTGACCCTTCTTCTGACAATTCCAACAAATAATATTCTTGCTATCTTTGGATTGTCCTCTCTTCTGTGACTTCGATCTGCTACGCCCCTTATTATGCCCCTTTTCGAACTTTCTGCCTCTACTCTCAGCACTCAACAAGGAATCTGACGACTCTCCTGAGTTTCTCCTACAAATATCTTCTCCAAGAATCGAATCTCGAACTCCATCAAAAGTCATCTTACCGCTCCCAGATGAATTGCTTATAACAGTGACAAATCCCAACCAACCGTCTGGTAATGGGGATACCAACAACAAGACATGTACTTCATCATCGAATTTAATATCCACCGATGCCTATCTTGCTAGGATAGAATTAAATTCGTTCACATGATCAACAACACAATCTCCTTCATTCAATCTCGTGGCAACTAACAAGCGAATCAAATGCACCTTATTTGAAGCAGACGGCTTCTCATACATGTTTGACAAAGCCTTGATCAAACCATAGGTTGTCGTTTCCTTGACGATATTGTAAGCAACGTTCTTTTCCAAAGTCAACCTGACAACCCCCTGAGCCTACCTGTCCAATAGCTTCCAGTCTTCATCCTTCATTGAAGTTGGTTTCTTCTGTTCCAGCGGTTTGTGTAGTTTTTTCTGATACAAATAATTCTCAATTTGCATATTCCAAAACCCATAATCTTTGCCATCAAATTTGTTGATCTTTACCTTTCCGTCTACTGCCATTGCTCCTACTCACCTGAAAACCTGGCTCTGATACCGGTTGTTAAGTATACAACAACGAAAGTAAAACCCAAAACGAATAAACAAGAACAAGAAAATAAACGACAATCACACAAGACAAAGATTTAGGTGGTTCGGAAATTTTTATTCCACAAGCCACACTAATTTTGTATTGATCTCTTATAATTTATTATGTTATGATTTTACAATTACATGAGTATTTATAAGAAAAGAAATTAGGCCTAAATCAAAATTATAGTCCAAATCTAAAAAGAAAACTAATTCATAAACTACTGAATGAATTTGAGTAGTGTATTTTCATGAGTTTAATTAATAGATTTCACAAACCCATGTTGATGTTGCGGTCTATAAATCTGAAAGCCACATTGGCTTCGTGTCATACTATTGCTTTTTACATCAGCTAAGATCTCAGTTTAGAAACTGATGGTTTTGCGGTCAAGCAAATGTCATTTTAATCATGTTTTTGATGCCGTCTTTCTGAGACATTATCGTGTTCTTTCTCTTCTAATAAGCTTATATCTGAAGCTTTCCAGTTTGAATTTCAGCAGTCTATTTAATAAATAAGAACTTAAATTAATAAAAGAGAAACCTGTAAAGTAAATTTGAGCAAGTAACCCCAAGAATAGCGCAAGCTTAAAATGATAAATTCACATGAACCTTAAAATCTTAATAAATTTTCTCCAGATTACATTACTACATTTTAATCGAGTTAGCTCTCCCAATCAATCCTGTGGTGAATAGAGGGCGTCTTGTCGTTGCTTAACATGTTATCAGAGCTCTATTGACTCGGTAGTCATAAGTTCAAATCAATGTCATGATAGTTACCTGGTAACTTGACCTAACCCCTGCTGTCACCAGGGATACCAGACTTAACCTAAACTAGGACAGACAAAGAAGACGAACTACTATCTTTTATATTCCGAATACGAAGAATCCATAACTCCTGAACTCGTAATAAGTAATGCATTCCAACTATGCTTTGCTTTCAAATTCACAAACTCCTTATTCCTTAAGCCTATACTATATCATAAACCAGAGACCGAGTAGAGAATATACGCACACTTCTCTTCAACGTCTCGACTAATAAAATTGATAATACTGATTGGTGTAGTACTGATAGTACTGATTGCTGGGGATCATTGGCGCGAACAAGTACGGAGCAACAATCTTGTTCTTGATTTGGAGGTTCAAACCAAACAACATGTACGTAAAGTGGCTCAATTTGTCAAAATTGTTGCCACTAAAATAACTTTTCTTGGTCTTCAGAAACATCCGCATTGTTAACAAGCTATCCGAACCAGCTTGATGATGTTTTCCAGCGAGACGATCAACTTCAAGAATCTCAGCCATCCTCTCTAGACCGCCATGCAAGCCTTGGAACTTTAAAATCATCTTTAAGTCGTAAACCGAACTTCCGAAATAGTAGTGTAAGAGGTGAATGAATGTGTCTAAATCGTATGGTAATTTGGTTTGGATAATCATGGCCAACAAATAAGCAATGTCGTAATGGCCGTGAAAAGTCACCCAAGTAATTTTCAGATTTTCCGTCGGATTGTTGAATTTACGTCCAGGTCCGAAACAATAGAAGAACAATCTCGAAAATTCTCTTCCGCTTATCCCTTGTTGCTTATTCTTCAAAAAATTGATTCCTTGTTGCTTAAGTAACTCAATCGAGGCAGGGTTTGAAAGATCTTTATCTACATTGAAGTCTTTGAAATTAAACTGCCACACGTAACATGAATCCGTGCCCAAGTGAGGAAGATTTCCGTTCTCATCCGATAATGTTAACCCGAGTTGAATCACATTCGTAGCATCCACGTTAGCTTTCATCAGATAATAATTTTGTGACGGAGAAAGATGAGTGACATGATTGTTAGTATAGATAACAGGATGATAAATAACACCGGGATATTCAGTGTCGAGAGAGACATACGAATAATATTTCACAGTATTTTGCAGGATAGTAAATTCACTGTCGAGATTATATGCCCACACTTCACGAATAATAACACGAGAATTTCTGGAAGTAAAAGTATTCATCTTAATATTGCTAGCAATTAACAGTGTTTGATGAATCTGTAATGATCTTTAACAAGAACCTATGATGGTGTATATATAGATAATTTTACATGTGATCAGAATATGATTAGGAATCACTAATCATTGTAGGCTGCCTGTGATCAATATCCAATCCTATTAACAATTTGATAAGAAAATACTTTGAACATAGTTTGTGAAACTGAATACTAATCGAATTAGGACAAATACTTTCAAAGATGTAACGAGTTCTGTATCATCAGCTCTAAAACCTCGAGGTGTTATACGAAGGTATTAGTATTCTAACAGCTCTCTGTTAGTTCTCCGACGTATTTCATAATAAGAACATACATTTAGTACAACAGTGTTCGACCAATATTTTCAGGGGAGATGAGTTGGAGGACCTTCTAAACGAATATAGTCATACATAATTCCCTGGAAAGGACTAGCACTTCTTGGTTGTGTCAAATAAATGGTGTTATCACCTTCAATCACTTGCTTTCCTGGTACATCCACATTGTACAGCCAATATAGTCCATGAATCCCGTGTCTTGCTATCGAGTTAGCTCTCCCAATCAATCCTGTGGTGAATAGAGGGCGACTTGTCGTTTGGTCATTGATCCTAATCTGCCATTAAAAATAATTTAAATAACAAAATATTCACCTGCATTGTGAAAATGAAGTTGCAAGAAAGATATATCTAGAAGTAGGATTTTGAATCAATGAAAAGGTCTTGCTAATAGCGACGGCCTTAACACAATGTAGATATCTACATGTCATACTATATACCTGCAATTCGGATAGAGTTGATTCTGCAATAGCCACTCTTAGCTTGTATGTTCCACTTTGATCAACATTTTCAAGCTTGAATTTGATCTGCCATGTGGTTCCTTGATAAGTTTTGCCATCTTTCTTCCTGTAATACAGCATAATTAACTTGTCATTGCATATGTTCGTAGTTAAGTTTCTATATCATTTTCGGATACAAATGAAAACAATCAACATTTTGAACCCTTCTAATCTTTCAAGATCTTTAGAGTCAGTGGCTTAACATGTTATCACAGCTCTATTGATTCGGCAGATCTTCATTATATTTACCTGGTAACCTGAGCGAAAAACCAATCTTTCTTGTAGTCACTCTCGCCAATTGTGTACACTAAGTCATCATCAGGATATAACTCTGAATATTTTTCCCATAATCCATACTGCCTAAACCTGCGGTAAAAAATACATTAATCATTCTCAGTTACTATTTAGACTTTTTGCTATTTCTCAGGATGCCTTGTTATAGGAGTTTGTTGCATCTCTGTGTACATAGAGTTAATGAAAATGCTATTATCTTGCATCTTGCTCTGTGACAATAAAGTAACTTGTAAAGACAATCTCTAGAGATTGCTACCTGAAGGATTTATTTACCTGTCGGCAGGATTGGTTAAAACTGGATTAACGTAATTTGGATTAGGATCAGGTACATAAAATTCAGCAGCTGAGCGATCAGGGATTCCAATTTCCCACAATGTAGGTCCATCTCTTGGAGGCTCATACACAAGTTCTTTCACATCAATATCGCAGCCTGTTTAACAAAATGAAATGACAACGAGATTTGAGGAGCATCACCTGTGAGCAGGAACACAACAAAGGACTTCTTAGTAAGTAATGAGTACCTTCACTTATGGTAATCAGAACATCGTATTTGTAATCTCCGATAAATCCTGGTACCCAAGCATACAAATTATAGTTTCCAATGCGTATGTTTTTGAGGGAGAAGGTGCCCGTCTCATCTGTTTTTGTCCAGAATTGATAGTCCTGAAGAAATATCATGTAATGTTATTAGTCATTTCTTAGTAACAATTGGTCATTCAAGAAAATTTACAGCTTTGTGATACTTCTAATCAAACTCTCTAAGTTGTCTTTGTTAGTTTTGTTTACATATCACTATTACATGCTTCGCGTATGAATATAACATGTACTTGGATGCATCCTGAAACATAACAACTGCAAGGTAAATCACCTTGCATTCTCTTTGCCACGAACCAACATCTCCTGGTGGCGCTAATCCCACATAAGCTCCATTAGCTGGTAGTGAATCCTTGTCAATGTAACTAGGGGACGCAGTTGCATAGGTTTATATTAGTCATTAAACATATACCTCAGGATCAAATACTAATAAGTTGTCAAGTTGAGATCAACTAAGATTTGAAACATGAAAGAACATGCTACCTGTCCTTGACTAATAGCCTACCACTAAGATTTCCGCGTTGGTCTGATGATGGGAAGTCCTCTGATGCTGGAAAACAATAAGGCCACCTGTCAACTTCAATCGACATCTGATGACAATTAACACCTATTAGTAGTCTGTAATCTTCCTTTTGCTTCTGTACATAAATAGAGTGCATGCAGATGCAATTAAAAGCTTTTTCTTTCTACAAGGCACTTAACCACCTGAGTTTTGGCATCGTCCCAAAGCGTAAGTGGATCATTTCCATCCATTACAGAGTTCAGATAAATGAAAACTGGTCCAAAAACTTTCTTCCATGGCTCACCCTGTTCAAATTTAGGACACAAATCCTCCCCGGCATAATGAGCACTGAGAAACATCTGACAAAACCACATACACAACATTAACAGCTATAAATTTTAAGAATGTGTGACCAGGAAATATATGAAATTTGTCACTTACAGCTAGGCAAGTAGGTCCTACATGCGAGGAGAGGTTCTGTTTGACAGGCCCACCGGATCTGAACTCGTCACTAGGTGTAATTTGCCAAAACCCCACACCTGGATTGGTACTTATCCAACCGTGGACTTTTAGATCTTTGTTCTCACATGAATACTGGTATTTATCATCCACCTGCGCAGTTTGCATAGAAATTTTATCAAAAAATCTTCTCAACACAAGAAATTCTTTGATACTAGATCGGAGTGTGAGGTTGCAACCTGTCCTTTTAGTTCAGGCTCCACAGGGTTAACAAGTAGGACAGCTTCAGGGTATGCCAGTGGTTGACCTCTCCCAGGTGTGCGGTCATCTGGTAGTGGCATGTACCTTTGCCTATCATCTGTTACAGCCATGTAATGAAACCTATAGTCCATTTTGGCAACTAAGTTACGACTACAATTGTAAAGTACCATATTGGCAACTCAGGCTAAAATCTGACATTTCACCACTGATGATTGTAAAAGTTCCAATCCAAAGTTTCAAAGTCGGGTTCCTGACATTTACTATAACACCAAATAGAACTAAAGAATTGAAAGATATTTTACTTACAAGTCTTTACGAAGCTTAAATGCAATTCTGGTTTCTCCAAGGCTGAATGCAGGCCAATCCGTTGAACCCAAGTGTTCGTAAATGGCATAGGAATAGAAACCAGGACAACCACGAAGCAATATAAACCTAAAGAGAGAACAAAAACTGAGTTATAAACTTGTGTACATGTAGAGATGTACGTATGATTTATAACACTACAAATATGATGATGTCTATGATCAGAAAGGGAAAATAAAACCTTTTGTCAATATTTAAGGGAACTAGTTTTCCCTGCAGAGAAGGATCCCATGGTCTCGAAAATGACACCTCAACTTGTTCATCTGTTTCCACTATAACCTTGAAAGTTGTTCCTTTGATCCTGCAGCAAAGACAGTTTTAGAGTTCATACGAGAATCACTAACAATTGATTTTCCTATAGTAAACATACACTTCAAAAACACCACCCCTCCCTGTTCCTTCTGCACTCCATACAATATCCCAGTACCTAAACATCACATCATGAAACAAGTAAGAATCAAGCTACTAATAAATGGTATGTCAGAAAAGATTTTATGTGTACACCTTCTACAAGAAATAGAAATCCAGAATCGAATACAATGTACTGTCAGTTACCCGCGATTACTTTCATTGTTAAGAACTTCTAGCAAATTGTCAATGCTGTTGTACCGTAAACCAGTGACAATGCCATCAGGACTGGAGAGTGTGAGTTGGAGCAAGCCATTATCAAGAACCACCTAAGAGAGTTGAATACAATGACTAACATTTTAAACTAAGGTCTGATAACCAACATATGTTCTGTTTTTTTGATTAACCACAGTAGTTAGAAAGCTTAAAACTTGATCTTGAAACAATTAATATTCAAAGCATATGCAAAACATACATGGCTTTCTTGGATAGACAATCTGACCCCAAGAGGCGACATTAGTTCTGAAACTTTTACGCAACAGATCTCTAAGATAAGGAGTTATAATGAACATACAATCTCTATGTTGATTCTATTTAACAGTTAAGATGAAAAAACTTGAAGTAATGGCCATATTAATGGACAAGGTAAGTAAGCATCTAAGCTAAGCTTTACTTGAATTAGAGATAAAGCATACAAAAAACAAAAGATGCTTATTTTACTTAGATTTTGTTATGACTGTGACTCTCTGAGCATGCTTATCTTCTTACTAAAGATTGGTGAACATAATATACCTTAAAAGAAAAGTAAACAGAACTCAGAAGTGAAATACAACTGATATGTACAGAACATAGATTTATCTGCCATAACGGTCTGATTCAAGCAGCTTTCGATGCAAATTAGCCACTTCTACCGCGTGATGAATAAGATTCCTCCAGAATTTACAAGTGCAAATCATCGGGTTTTTTTTTCCTGATTTTACAGTTCAAACAAATGCAAACGAAAGAAAATAAGGCCACGCATCCTCTTCACGCCATTACCATAACATGAAGGATACATTTTTCTGAAGTCGTGTGCCATAATTTCGTTGTACATGGAAGATTACCAGAACAAGGTGCCACCATGAGTCGGTTATTCATATGATCGTATCGAACTTGATAAGCTCATCAACCTTGGGTGCCAGTGCAACCAAGTCATGTATTTGTTTACCCTTTGTTTCCCCCACGCAACCATTGATATCATAAGAATGAGTAAGGTGCAGAATACATGAACATTTCATTTATTGCTAACACGAAAGTTTCTTCTCTCGATAAAGTTGAAATAGAACACAATTTGAGAAGATTCATCTTACCATCACAAGTGCCTCAACAGTAAACAAACCAGAATTCACGATCTAAAGTAAGCAGAATTTAGTAACAGAAAAACCAACGGAAATCAGAAGTCAAAATAATGCTGAACTGAGGCATTCTGGTCATAAGTCTCCGAAAATTTAGAAATGATACAATAGAACTGAGTGGAATACGGTCCAATAATATTGCTCTTCCCTTTAGGGACGCTTGAGCTTCTATACAAAACAATGCTAGTAGCCGCCACTGCAACAATTGCTAAGAACTGTGACCTTCTGTCGGTTCTTTCCCAGTTCACACCCTTTAGAAAACTCAAATTGTTCAAGTAGAAATTTGCTTCTACTCCTGTACTATAAACCAACACTTTGCCAATCACTATTTGAACTTTGAAGAGAACATAAAGATAAATTAAAGTGGTACATATCATTCTTATCACACCATGAAAACAAGTGATACTTCTCTGGTCAAACAAAATAACATTTTTAAAACAGAATTTCCAATATTTTCATTTATTTATACAAATCCAGAATAATTACTTTATTATCCATGTCATATAGAACATCAAGACATATATACTGAAGCAGGATGATGGAACACGTCTCACATGAAAAACGAATACGCAAGAAAATTGTCCACATGGAGACGGGTAGTATTTGCCAACACAGATCACATGCAAGAGACTACAGGCCTTCATTTGCTAATGCATTGGATTGTCCTCGGGTTTACTCTGAAACAGCAGAGACCCTAAAACCACCGCGATTCCGGTTATTGCTATGGTAAATATAAGGCTTTTTGTAGAAAACCCAGCAGGCTGCCTTCTTTGAGGACGACGCCCTCTTTCAGTATCCCCAGTGCTCCTTCAAAAGAAGATGGCAAAATAATTAAATTCCAAAGTTAATTTCTCAAAATGACAAAATCTTCCACGACAAATTGATTAAAAGAAGAAAGAAACAGTAAATTCAAAGAGGCCAAAATGGAAAAGCAGATGATGTTTCAGAGCTATAATCATAATCGTGTATAACAATTACATATAGGATCAATGTTATAATCACATGTGCAGATAGCCAGATACAAATTCTCTTAAAAGGAAAAAAATAATCAACTCAAGCAATAGATATCCTCGCACTTGTGGCAGACACGAGAGTATGGTATATGTTGGGTTAATTGAAGAATAATCTTACTAGCAAGTGGCATAAATCCTTACTCAAAAATATTTTATTACAAAGGTTTAAAATCTTATATTCATCAAGCAATATGTATACATGAACCACGAGTACATACAGGAAACAAGAAATAGTTTAATCGTTCTGGAAACCATAAAATCAAAAGATTTGAAACCCTGTATACCAAATTTATAAAAATGGACCATATGATATATTATATATTTTTAGAGCAGGTATCCATGTTACCTGAAAGCTTCAGCAGGAATGTTCTGAACACCATTGCATATGCTCTCATGGTTGCTTCGTTCACGCAGTCTTATATACTTGTTACACAGATTACATAACTCGGTCCGATTCCCACAGACTTCCTAATGTATGTGTAAAAATTCATGATAAGATTTAAACTCCCAAACTCCAATATGCTTGTAAATAACTAAATGAATCTAAGATTTACTACCTGATGCTCAAATAAATCAACCGCTGGCAATGGAAACTCACAATAGTCACACGTCACAATTCGTTGAGGACAATCCTCACCTTTATGCACAGCTAAAACTTCACGGTCCATGGATCGACTGCACAGTGAGCAGGAAACCTGCACCAGAAAAATTGTAAGGAAGCCCCCCAATACATTCAAAGTACAAATGAGACAGTATGTTAAACTTAAAGTATTAGGAAAGCCTTTCACAGTAAGCTTGTCGTTGATATCAGCTATATGGGGTTGGTGGAGCGCCCTTTGCAATTTAGCTACGAGCATTTTCTTTGATTGCCTATATATGCAAATCCTGATCAACTTGTAAAAAATTCTAAACTACGAATTTTAAAAAGATTGAGAAAAAAATTCGTCTATAATTCTCTTCCCGGTATAATTTAAAAATTCCTTATAATTTTTTCGTCTATAGAAAAAATTCTATGATTCTATATATTATTTGTGGTTGAATTTACCTGTGTTGAAAGATGTTCAGTCGAATACATATTTTATACAGTTAATGGTACATATTACTTTACTGTGTTATATCTTAGGCATGAGCAGCATAATACTAATATGGCCCTTTGTAGTTCCTTATAAATACTTCATCATTCTCAGCAACACCCAAAAAGTAATCCTAAAGAGTTTCCTTATAAAATTTAATCTCTGAAATTCTTTCATAAATTCTTGAACAACCATAAATAGTTTTGCTGATTATCCTATATTCTACTTGAACTCCTCTGCAACTTTCTCTAAATTTCCTTTAATCTCCCAGATTTTCATCTACTCTTAAGATCCTAACACATACTGCCTATCTTAGGCTGAGTGTACCTGGACCCTCTTATAGTTAATATTTGATTCTATTAAAATCAATTTGTAAACAAGTCCCACACAAATATAAAAATATGTCACAAATAATATATCCATCTCTGTGTGAGTATGTGTCTGCTCACAAAGAAAAATAACGTCCCAGGGTATTCAAAAGAACATAAGATGGTAATAAACTAATAATTTAAAAAATTATTAAAGTGGTAGCAATCGTAGGTGCCTTTCCGAATATAGCACAGATGTCTAGATGTATGGTGGGTGGAAAGCAAGAAAACCAGCTACATACAAGTAATCCTTGGGAAATAAAACAATTTCACTTAATTATAGGGTTATCAGCCAAAAATACGTACTGGTGCATGGGTGGTTAGAAAATGTTCTTCAGCATGTTTCTTGGGAACCATATCATCGCATACTTTACATTTTTCAAGATTCCGGGAGCAGTGGGCATAATGCAAGTCAATATTTGAAGAAGGAATGTCTCTATTGCTGAAAACATACAAGTCAATATAAATCAGCCAAAAAAATAAAATTCAGATGATTAAAAATGGATAACAAAGAAAGACGAGATGCAAACATGGAAAAATGCCTACTTAAAGGTTAAACCTAAAGACACACCATTCAATAATAGATATAAGTTTTTCTTGCAACACCGGGGAGGATAAATTTTTAAGTGCTAAGAAACAACTTGGCCAAAATATATACAACAAGTTTGCTGTCACATGCTTACTAACTATCTATAGCATGTTACCAGGATTAATTAAAAATTTCTTATTCCTTTTATAGTAGATAAAAGTTAACATCAAGAACTAGCTTTTTGTTGCGGTTTACGAGTACATATTTTTATTAGCATTTGTAATTGTTCTTCGAGTCAGACAATCATTACATGGAGTTTTTTGATATTTATCATTTAATAGTTAAACAAAATCTGTGTTTTTTTTTATTTTCCATGTTCCTCAATAAGTTTTTTTCTGCGTATTTAAGGCATACTTAGGCCTTAGCTGACCATTTATAAAAGAAATCCAAATCAGGCCAGATGTCTCCGTATATCAGACAACATAAAAGGTCACAAATCAGGACTCCGAGTAATATTTGTAGTCACGTACAATTTAAACAGGAACAATCACAATATGCCCAAAGTAGAAGCCTACAGTACAAATAGGACCAAACCAATCACAATATGCCCGACTTAGAAGCCTACAATAGGACACACCAAAGTAAACACGGAGGACGTCTAGAAAACCTAAATACAGCATCCCGCAAATAACAACTAAACAACTACTATCGAAAAACACAATTTAGCAACATCGGTCCATCACAATAACCAAACTAAAGATTCAGTCCAGTGAATTGGGAAAAACAGTGACAAACACAAATTCGGAACGATCACATTACATATTCACATATATCACAAATCAGGACTCCGAGTAATATTTGTAGTCACGTATAATTTATATAGGAACAATCACAATATGCCCAATGTAGAAGCCTACAATACAAATAGGACCAATCACAATATGCCCAACTTAGAAACCTACAATAGGACACACCAAAGTAAACACGGAGGACGTCTAGAAAACCTAAATACAGCATTCCGCAAATAACAACTAAACATCTACTATCGAAAAACACAATTCAGCAACATCGGTCCATCATCAATAACCAAACTACAGATTCAGTCCAGTGGATTAATTAAAACAGCGATAAACACAAATTCGAACCAATCACATTACATATTCACCTACATCACAAATACCGCATTACAAAACCTAAAACTACGAAAAAATCACTAGTATATCGCAACAAATTCACCTCCAGCTCCCACAGATCAAACTCAACAAACGAATTCAACACCTAAATCACATCTAAAATCAACATTCCACACTCTCAATCATCAACCAAACACAATAACCAATTATTCAAACAATTAATCATAAAAACAATAAAAAAACAAATAAAAAAGTAAATTCAAATGTATTACCAATGAGTGCAGATGCTTGTAGCCTGATCAGAAGCTTCAGCCATTATCACCTCTACAAAATCAAAAATAAAAAATTCTTAATTAATTAATTAAAAATAATAATAATAATAATCACATTAAATATAAAAAATATGTTAATAAAAGAAATAGAAGAATTGAATTACAGTTTGAGCTAATGAATCGATAGATCTGTGTGTAATTGAAGAGAGGTGTGTATATTCAAAGTCTTCGTACTATAAATTTGGGATGATAAGAACATTAATACGCGCGTGATTTCCAAGATGAGGGGGGGTGTTGTTGGGCTTTTTGTTGTGGGTTTGAGGCCCAATATGGTGTTGGGTCTGGCTTGGGGGAGGTGGTTTGTGTGGTGATATGTTAGGGGAATGGGTTTTGTTGGATGGGCTTGTGTGTGAGATTTAGGTCCGTTTGATTTTAAAGGTGGAGTTAGTGTTTGTGGTCAAGAACATATTTTTCTTATGATTGGTGAAGTGAGGAGTGGTAGAATTTATAATAATGGTTTAATGTGTCGGAGCATCTTCAATAGGAAAAACTGTTAGATGTAGATGGCTTATTAGCTTGTACAAAACTTTTTATTGTAAATTTTTATAACTTACACTACTAGATAAAACATCTTACACATCGCTTTACACCTTAGACATGGATGATGTCTTCGCGACTCATGTTAAAAGTATTTTTTCATAAACACCGGTTTTTACCCGATGTCTAAAGCATTCTTACACAACGTTTTGCGAAGATTCTGATGTCTTCTTCAGGTCAAATGTAACATTAGACATCAATTATTTATATGCAACCGTTGTATAAAATATGTTTCAACACCAACTTTGTTAATATAACCGATGTTATTTACAGAAATAAACATCGATTTTTAATCTAAAACGTTGTATTAAACATGGTTTAATGATGAATATTTAAATTTATACATATAATACCGAAAAACTAAGCTAACAAAATTGAATTGCAAAACTCAAACTACTGTATCATTAATTAAAAAAATTCAAATACAAAATCAATAAATAAGCTTAATTAAAACCAAATATTTCTCAGTACAAATTATATGAATAATACTGCCTATAAATAAACATAAACTGATCTCCCCAAACTCAAAATTATCAAATTCTTGTATTGGCATGGTCAAAACTTTCAATTACCCATCCATCAAGTCTGGGCCAGTTATTCCTTCTGGAAAACCTGGAAAGTTCTCTACTTCTGTAGTGAACACCATATTATACATGTTAACATGTATAATATGTTAACATGTTAACATCATATACATCCAACTAGAAATCCTTTTACCACCTCTTAGTGCCACATTCATACAAGTCAATTTTGATCCACATTTTGGTTCAAATTAACCATGTAAGTCACTTTTCACCATATTAGAGTCATTTTGCACCCTATATGAGTCACTTTCCACCATATATTTATACAATTAACATGTTAACATTATATACATTGGAATTGACATCCTTTTACCACCTATTAATTCCACTTTCATACAGGTCAATTTTTTTCCACATTTTGGTTCTAATCAACCATGTAAGTCACTTTTCACCATATTAGAGTCACTTTGCACCTTATAAAAGTCACTTTCCACCATATATACAACAATTAACATGTTAACATCATATACATCCAGTTTGACATCGTTTTACCACCTATTAATGCCACTTTCATACAAGTTAATTTTATTCCACATTTTGGCTCTAATTAACCATGTAAGTCATTTTTCACCATATTAGAGTCACTTTGCACCCTATAAGAGTCACTTTCCCCATATATTGATACAATTAACATGTTAACATCATGTACATGCAATTAAACATCCTTTAACCACCTTTTGGTACCCCTTTCCTACAAGTCAATTTTGGACCACATTTTGGCTCTAATCAATCATGTAAGTGATTTATCACCATATTAGAGTCACTTTGCACCTTATAAGAGTCACTTTCCATCATATATTGGTATAATTAACATGTTAACATCATATACATCCAATTAGAAATCCTTTTACCACCTCTTATAGCCACATTCATACAAGTCAATTTTGGTTCTAATTAACCATGGAAGTTACTTTTCATCATATTCGAGTCATTTTGCACCCTATATGAGTCACTTTCCACAATCTATTTGTATAATTAACATGTTAACATCATATACATCCAATTTGACATCTATTTCCTACCTATTAATGCCACTTTCCAGAAATTTCAAAAGAACAGACAAAAATACATAGCAGATATTAATATCTTTTCTATAAATGTATACATTTTATGGAATGTGCAAATAATCAATTTTGAAGCATTTAGAAACTTGTAAAAGTATGATCTTGTTTCTGCTCAGTCAAAAATTCAAGTTGAGATGGTATTTGACCATTAGAATGAAGAAGGTTGATTGTACTAGCTAGCCATCTGCCGGTTCTTCTCAATATATTCTTTCTGATGCCTGGTTTGTTCCATCTGAAAACTGGACATTCTAGATACACTGTCTATCACAGTATAATCTTTGTCAGCATCTACGTTCAAATTGAACAACCTCTTATTTTGTTGAGATCTTACTGCATGATGACCATATCTCATATTATGACTTGCATCTCTGATATTGCTTTCTAAATCAAAGTTCAGCGCTCTTCTGCATGATTTTAAAGTATATTTTAAAGCATGAAACAAAAGCTACCTTTATAGCATTTGGCAATCCAACAAAGATACATGGACCTTCACTCATCAAACATCCACATTCATCACCAAAGTTGACAACTTCACCACACTGCATTCCCATACAGATAAATACTTGTTTATAAATCATGCATATACACCATTAAATATACCAAGCTTACATGTTTTTTCAAATTTACATTAAAACAACACACACCTGACCAATATGGAAATTCCAAACCCGCATAGATTTGTCCTTGTTGATCGAATATAACATGTCAGAACCAGAAGGTAGAGCAACCCCTGTAACAGCCTATCAAAATGCCAGAAATAAATAAGCAAATCAACCTAATACAAGACAGCAACAAAAAATAATAATAATTCAGTTTATACCTTAGTATGCCCTTCTAACTTAGCCAACATCGTAAACCCATCTCCATAGTACCATGAATGCAAGTTCTTGCATTAATGACCATAGACGCAGTTCCCCGTGACCCAGTACTCGTACAGCTGCTTCTTCGGCTCCTTATTATGTCTCTTCATCACAACTTTATTACCCTCCGGGGCTTGTAGATCCGGATGTAAAAACCTACATGCTCAACTAGTTAATACAAATACAACCATCTTAAAACCTACGTGTCAATACAAATACAAAACCAACAACTGAATTATTAGAAACACCTCCCATCTCTGTGTCGACATCCTGGCCCCTTGTCTCCAGAGAAATGTTCCCCTTCTGCTTAAAATCACTACCCAAACCAGACCTGGAATCTTCCTTAACTCCCAGACTATCACCATCCAAACACACATTCGAATTATCCACCTTTTCTGGATCATGCATTTCCTCAAACACTACGGGTGCACCATTAACATCCATGTTCTGCACTTTCCCAGCCACTTCCTTCACAATCCCAGTCAATCCAGAAACACATCCCTCCTAGATATACATACAAACGCCTCCTTCAGCGTCACTACCCAAACCACCTACCTCCTCACCATTTCTGTTCGAGCTATCACCTTCACTCTGATACAGCGGATTTAAAACCGCGGACTCTTTAAACCCACCTTTATCAGAGCAATCGTTAACATAATTTATACCAATTAAACTATTGTAGCTTCCTGGTTCCGGAACCGAAGCCTCTCCGGCGACACGGCTACACTTGCTAGTTTTCGGACGAGGTTCTTCGAAATCATCGAACGAATTGTCTCGTTCGGGGCTCTGAACATCGACTACACTCTTACCGTACACCAAAACCCTAGGTGTTTTCTGTTCAAAACCGAAATTAACACACAATTAGCGTTTCAAATACATATAAAAATACACACACACACATATATATAATTTGAGTAAGGAATGAGAAGTGGAAATTGTGACTAACCGAACGGCGAGATGCAGTCGCTGGAGCCGTCGGTTCTTCTTCCATGACCTAGAAAATTACCGGCACTATGCCATAGATTGCTTAAAGCAACACCCAAACTGTGTTGCTATAGACCCGGAAAAATGTTTCTAAAGGCCCAAAAAGGGTTAAGACAACATCAAAGTTATGTTGACCCCTAGCTAGTTAGTATAGGTATCAATAGCAACACAACAGCTATTCTATTACAACATAGCATATCATGTTACAATAGATATCAATAACAACATACCTTGGTCGCTATAGTAACATACTAAGTGTGTTACAATAGATCTTAGAATTTCTTTCAGGAATGTGGGCCCCACAGATAGGGCCAACTTGGGAACCCAGTGTTTACCTATGGCAACACACCTATAGCAACATCTTTTATGTTACAAAAGGTTAATTATCTACAACATATTTAGTACCTACTACAACATAGTTTGAGCCTATTGCAACACCATCAGAAAAAAATTAAAAATAGACCTCCTGAATATTGCATTTCCAAAATAAATACCAAGCAACATTACTTAAGCCTCAAAAGGCATTTTCATCCATACAACCAGTCAAAGCAATATTACTTAAGCATACAAGTCTTCCTAGCAATATTCCTTAAACATACAAGTCTTCCAATAACGTAATCTACTATAAATCATGGTCTTTTTGTAACCAACCACAATAGTACTTAACTAGTTGAAACGCAACAAACACAACTAAGTGCTAGGCCCTGCGATCAGAGGAGTACCAGCAGCTCCATTTCCATCTTCAGTATGGCCCTGTGTATTTCATCCAACTCTATTTCATCCAACTCAGTAGGTCCTGCGATCAGAGAATTGAAACACAGGCATGTATCTTCAACCAATACCGGGCCATTCACCTTAGCAATTCCAAGAGCATCAATCCCGGTCTTCCCATAACATTTTCCTCTGATGAACCTGTAAGGTAAAACATACTACACGTAAATTTTCTGAAAAAGTAAAAGAGAATGGGAGGCGTTGCTTAAGAATTCTGGTGCTTAACAGCAGCCTGAATTCAGGTTAAAATGATTATCTTACCCAACAACTCATAGGACGAGTGCCTCATAAAAGTAATAGAAAAATACTTTCCAAGCCTCCTACATAAGTTGAAGTTAAGAAGTAATAAAACTCATGCAATTTAGTAGACTACATATTTACTATTACTATTTAGAAATGCATCACATAAGTAGGAAGCCTAGTTCTGTTTTGCTACTGACTACACCAGTAACCTATATTAATAAAACCAACACAATTTTAATCTAAAATAGGATCATATGCTGACTAACCGATTCATTACTAGTTCTCGTGAACGATTTCCCACTTGCTTGTAGCATAAACTGTGCTCTTTGGTATCGAATCCATTTTCCTCGACCAAATTTCCCAAGAACTCTTCAGAAAAGTAGAATGCGCGCTGGGATCATACATACAGTTCAATAAAAATGGGCTCAGAAAGCAAAAAAAGGTGGCTTAGAAGAGCTTTTTCACACTAGCACTAGAACTGTACATGCAAATTACAACTTACAGTGCCATCACCTCTGACATAGAAGTTCTTGCTGATCTTTTAATCCTTGGAAGCAAGTCTTTTCTATCAATTAAACACAACTACTGAAAGGATGCTAGCGAAATATGTACAAATTAATGCATATATCTATGGAATCAGTCAATAGTTTGCTAGCTTTATACATGTATTAACTTTCTTAGATGATGGCGGTTTTATCTTCAAAATTTTAAACAACAAACTTATAGCAGTACGCGATATCCAAGAAGCGAATGATAAGTATTTTGTGCTGACATAAAGAAAAATGTTACTGGATCTCCTCAGAATGTTTTGTTGGAATCTTACAGGAAAGGAAAGAAAATGTTACTACCAATGAGGTGCACTCAGGGATTGTTAAGACTGGAATCATCAGGGATCATAAAGGCTGTTTCACAGGTATTTTTACATATATAATATATGACATTATGACATATTGTTATGGTGGATACCAGAGGGACAAAGGAAAGATAATTGATTTAACCTTTTTATCGCTATTTAGATTCCCTATTTTTCTCTAAGTTTTTAAAGTCGACAAAAGCCAAGAGTAATGAACGAATATAATTGGTAGAAGACTGATATTTATATTTAAAGGCTCATGTCAAATTACTGCTACTAGAGATATTTCTCCTCTGCTGCTACTGATTCTGCAGGGTGTTTACTGTACTTGCCTCTGCGCTTTCATATCAACACATTCTGACACAAAAAACAACAATCAACAAAAGGAAGATTGAACATCTGTATAAGCTCCTCAACTAGTTTCTCTGTAACCATAGGGCCAATGCTCGTCAAAGCAAATTGATCAACAATACATAATAAGAATTTAAATCAAGATTTATGAACAGAGTTACCATTCTAAACTTGGTATTCCAGTATAAGCATAGAGAAGTTGGACGCGGTTTATTACACTTCTGCTTCCTGTAATACATAATAATGTTAATCGACATTCTGAAATCGAATAACCAGCATACACTAATTGCCAAAGACTGTCCATGTGAAACTCCCTTTTTTACATACTATATCTTGTGTGTTTTTTCTTATTATTTTTAAATGTTATATTATCCAATACACCTATATTCTCTATCTATTGTCTATACTATTTTAGAAAAAAGACTCCAGTCTACTCCTTTGCATTTTTATAGACTTTAAGTGTTACAAGTACATAATACAAATTTAGATAACAATACAACTAACTTAGGGTTGGCCCCAAGCTTAACTGATTACTGAAAATAACTATTCAATAATCTTCCACTCAAATCATAGATGCTAATGACATTGTTAGCTCCAGTAATCTTTGACATCATCTATTATATATTACAATCTCCCCCAACTTGTTCATTATGAAATTATGCACAAGTTCTGATTGATGATGTCAAAACTTTATCTAAATGCAGAACTCAAGAACCCAATTTTCCCATCTGATCTTCTTTTGTGAGTTGCATTTTAATTTATTCTTCCTTCTCCCCCTATCAAGAAAAGAATATTATTATCTGGCAACATCTATCAGCTGTTTTAGCATTTGGATATATTCTACCCCTTTTTCACATTATCTTCAGGAAGAAAGATCCAGCTAGATGCACATTGTTCAAGCTTTTGACCATATTCATTTAGAACACTGTCAGCAGCTTCAAGTTTTAGCGAAGTCTGTAGTGATGAGTTTATCAAGTAGAATAGAATAGGAAATTCCTAAACTCTTTGTTATTTTGAATAAGTAGTCTCACTACTTCTCACTGCACTATCCTCATGACTTTTAAGAGTCAGAGTAACCTCACAAGGATTTCTAAATCCAGACACTCATCTACCTTTCCTTTTGCCAAGAAAGATCCTGCCTCTCTTATTTTCTGTGATTCTCTCAATCTTTTCTCACATTCTCACATGATAGGCTCATTTGTTGTTTGTCCTACAGAAATAAGAGGTGGCTGAGAAGAGTTAATCTGTGATCATATGATTAGGGAAATCCATATAGGGCTAATCATACTCATTTGACCAGAATAGTGAGTGCATAAGCATCTATGACTGAGGTCACAGTTTGACTCACAGATTGCTCTGTGGTTATGACAGTGTGTTGTCCTCCACTTGTAGTGGGAACCTCCAATTGAATTGGAGGGGATTTGACTAGGTTACTGTCATGTGCACCAGCCTCAAACTCTTGTGTGTCTTGCAACACACTGACACTTGAATGTGCTAAGCTTGCCTCCCCTATGACAGGATCATGGGCAATTGTACTCCTAACTTCAACTGTAGAGGCAATTTCTGCTAGGGTTATGAGGGGAGTTGTTCCTTCATGAGGAACCTCCAATTGAATTGGAGAGGATTTAGATAGCTCCCCCGTAGGAGTACTACCCTCAAACTTATCAGTCCGTTAAGATTGTTTTGCACATGAAAGTGCACGAGTTATATTCATGAAAAATTGATAAGTTTCCATGTTTGTGATACCATTTCCTTTTTCTCAAACAACAAAACAACTGGAGAACATTCTGGGGATTTTGTCCTTTTATAAAACAGGTTCCTTTTGGGAGTTACCTGAGTGGGATTGTGTTTGAGTTTGTGTTTGTGTTGCTGTGCTTTGGTGAACTGCAGTTTAGTTTTGAAATGTTTTAGCTGCAGTTTTAGCACTAATACCTGTGGATAGATTATTTGAATTCCCTGTTATGTTGAACCTGTAATGCGTTGAACAAATGTCCCCCTTTTTGAGTTTCGTTAGATAAAGATATTGTAAGATATTTTAGTTTCAAGCATTATTGCAGAGAAGACAATATTCAATACAGATATAAGCACATAGGAATCATTACACAAACAAAAGAATTCTTAGAGAAGAATTTGAATTTTCATTAATAATAGAAACAGAGTACATTAAGACATAGATTCAAAAAATAAATCCTAATCCTAACTACTCTAGTTTGGACTTCTTCTTCTCTGCCTCCAACCTCCTTGCCCTGCATTGATAAGCTTTGTACATGGAGTGTGTAAGAGAAATGATTCTCTCCTGCAACTCTAGAGCAGCAAGGCGTTGCTGCTCAACTACTCTTGCACGTCTCTCCTGCTCGAGAGAGACTTCCATCTTAAAGACAAAGGATGCTGAGTTGATCATCCCATGAGAGTTTATCAAAGATCTCTCTTGGAATATCAAAGGGGCTACAAATAACCTTCTTGAGACGGACAGGGAGCCCGAAGGGATCAAAGTAAATTTGATCTTCATCTAAATGATGAACAGGCTCATAAGCTCCATGATTAAGTCTGTAAAAGATCGGGGCATCCATTAGAGAAAGAGAGAGATGAACAAGAGGTGAGTTTGAAATCAGATGTTTGTTGAGAATAGGAGAGTGATGAATGATAAAGAGTGAAGCATTTTAATTTATAAAGGGAGTAAAAATAGAAACCAATAGACTCTTGAGTTACCCGGATAATAAGAGTAATAATCACATAAGCACATTTGACAGTTAGAAAAGACTAGTTACTATTCCCAATGCAAGTACTCAAGACTATTAGTTCACTATTTAGAATAACTATTCCCCATGCAAATAAACAAGTACTCCCTACAAAAAATAACTACTCCTATCAACATATAGTCAAATAATTTAACCACTATCAGCATACTCAAAACAACATAAATAATGTACTAGTCTACCAACATTAGACTAACCTATTTTCACATCAACAAGAAATCACAAGAGTATGTAAATGCGTCAATAAGTCAGAGAAATTAGAGACACAGTATGTCAAAAATATTTTTCTGAACAGAATTTATGAATTAAATTTGTTCAACTTTTATACTTTTTGCTTCTTTTGATCTGTTATTTATTAACTTCATATATTGAGGATATAAAGTAATAAATATTCAGTTTTCTTAGAATTAAAAAAAATTCCAAGTTCATATTAATCGAGAGGTCTGGGTATTTATAGTGAAAGAAGATGACTTGTCGAGAACTCAAAAATAGACATTTGGAGCTTGTCATCGAGAAGTCATTTAGAGAAGTGAAGTACATATCGAGAAGTCATTTTAAATCACTCTCATAGAGAACTCAAACTTGACTTATCGAAATGTCAAATAAATACCCAGTTTGTCCCCAAAAGTGGACTGAATTAATTCTAACTTTTACTTGAATAAATTCAAAATAAAATTAGAATGCATTTTCCAAAAGTATTTTACTAAAATAATTTATCAATTTAAATTATCTCAGTTCTGAGTTATTGATAAGTTAAAGTTTGTACTTTTAGAGAACTCTGTGAATGAATACTACTAGAGAACTCTATAAGGACTTGTCGATAAGTCATTTTGAACTTATCTAGAAGTCACTCGAGAAGTCCTAAAATGACTTGTCGAGAAGTCACTTTATACTTATCGAGAACTCTGTTCTCTAGATACTTTTGGTTATTGTAATTGTGCCTTGAGTTAATTTTACATGTTAATGATGTAAATTAACAACTAAGCAGTTCACTCAAAATTTGAAAGATTCCAAATTAATTAAATTTGAAAGACAAATATACAGAGATTTCTGAAATATTTATAATTCATATTTCAGTTAATTTCCAATTAAATCAAATTAATTTTGATTTACTGAAGATTAATCTATTGCACAACATTAGCTGAGTTCTTGCCTTAGGATGAAGCATTGAGCATTCCAATTTCACCTACAAGTCTAGTGAAAGTTGCTTCATCCAAAGGTTTAGTAAAAATGTCAGCTAGTTGTTTTTCTGTTGGTACAAAAATGAGCTCAACGGTACCATTAGTAGCATGTTCTCTAATGAAACGGTACCTCACATCAATATGTTTTATCCTAGAATGATTAACTGGATTAACTACTATAGATATAGCACTAGTTTTGTCACACATGATAGGAATTTTGTGTAACACTAGGCCATAACTCATTAGCTGATTTCTAATCCAAAGCACTTGAGCACAACAACTCCCTGCAACTATGTATTCAGCTTCAGGTGTAGAAGTTGATACAAATTGTTGTTTCTTGCTGTACCAAGATACAAGTCTTTGTCCAAGAAATTGACAGCTTCCACTGGTACTTTTTCTGTTACCCTGCATCCAGCACAATCTGCATCTGTGTATCCAACAGCTTCAAAACCAGTTCCCTTAGGATACCATAATCCCAAGTTAGGAGTTCCCATCAAATATCTGGAAATCCTCTATACGGCCATCAAATATGATTCCTTTGGATTGGCTTGAAATCTTGCACATAGATATGTTGCAAAATGATGTCTGGTCTACTTGATGTCAAGTAAAGCAATGATCTAATCATCCCTCTGTAGCTTGAGATATCTACACTCTTGCCCTTTTTATCTTCATCCAACCTTGTTGCAGTAGACATAGGTGTAGATGCAGGTGAACAATCAACCATTCTAAACTTTTTCAAAAAGATCCTTGACATATTTAGTTTGGCTGATGAAGATACCATCACTTCTTTGACTGACTTGAAGTCCAAGGAAGTAACTCAGTTCCCCCATCAGACTCATTTCATATTCACTTTGCATAAGCTTGGAGAATCTTTGGCACAACTTCTCATTAGTAGAACCAAAGATAATATCATCTACATAGATCTGAACTAGGATCATATCTTCATCATGTTTTTTGTAGAAGAGAGTCTTGTCTATGGTTCCTCTAGTAAAACCATGCTTCAATAGAAAATCTGATAATGTGTCATACAAGCTCTAGGTGCCTGTTTTAGTCCATATAGAGCCTTAAGTAACTTATACACAAAGTTGGGAAATTTTGGATCCTCAAAGCCAGGAGGCTGTTGCACATAAACTTCTTCTTCTAGCTCACCATTTAGAAAGGCACTTTTGACATCCATTTGATACACTTTAAAGTATGAATGTGCAGCAAATGCTAGAAAAATTCTTATAGCTTCAAGTCTTGCAACAGGAGCAAAAGGTTCATCATAATCAATCCCTTCTTCTTGTGAGTAGCCTTTTGCAACCAACCTTGCTTTATTTCTGGTGACTATACCATTTTCATCCATTTTGTTCTTGAAAACCCATTTTATTCCAATAATGCTTCTGTTCTTTGGTGCAGGAACTAATTTCCAGACTTTGCTTCTTTCAAACTGATTCAGCTCTTCCTGCATGGCAGATATCCAGTCAGGATCCAGCAAAGCTTCATCAATTTTCTTAGGCCCTGCTTGAGAAAGAAAACATGCATGTAGACACTCATTAGTAGTTGCACTTCTAGTCCTCACACCAGCAGTAGGATCACCAATAATTGCTTCTCTGGTGTGACTTCTATCCCATTTCCTAGTGTGAGTCTGTTGACTTGTGTCTTCATTATTGGTATGACTGGTAGATCCTTATTCTCTTTCTCCCTCTGAGTTTGTGCCATCAAGATCAGTTGTTTGAGATGAGCTTACATTATCATGATTTCCTCGTTCAGTAGACTCTTCATTCATCATTAATTGTGTATTGATTTCATCTTCTCCATCAGAATCACTATCAATGTTGAGGTTTTCAAATGTAAGGGCTTCAGCTTCTTTATTATCAAGGCATTCCAAGCCTGGACACTTGTCATCATCAAAGGTCATGTCTGTGTTTTCCATAATCTTCTTTTGATTAGTCACATGTACTTTGTAGGTTGTTCTTTCCAGTGAATATCCCAGAAAAATTGCTTCAAAGACCTTTGAGTCAAATTTTCCCACATATTCGGAATTATCTTTCAAAATGTAACACTTGCTTCCAAACACAAGAAGATGATTTACAGTAGGCTTTCTTTTGGACATGATTGAGTAGGGTGACTTTCCATGTGCCTTGTTAATGAGATATCTGTTCTGTGTATAACATGCAGTATTGACAGCCTCTTCCCAGAAACTTGTTGGCAACTTGACATCTTGCAGCATTGTTCTAGAAGCTTCAACCAATGTTCTATTCTTTCTTTCAACTACTCCATTTTGTTGAGGTGTCCTGGCAGCTGAGAATTCTTGAACAATGCCTTTGCCTTTGAAGAATCCACTTAATATAGCATTTCTGAATTCTGTTCCATTGTCACTTCTCAGTCCTTTCACATAATTATGGTGCAAACAAGGAAGTATTCAAAGATTCATGGCTAAACCTAAATTGCATTGGATAGAGAAATGAAGAAGAAACATGTGAAGAATCTTTTAATTGTATTTTATAGTTTTGTCTTCACTTGTAAACTTGGTGTTATATAAACCAAGTAGCAGCTAGTAATTAGATAGAGAGTTTTCCAGAGCTGTTTAGAAAAATCCAGAGTGAAAACCATCTAGTTTGTACTAGGAAGCAGCTGTGATCAATTCTTTGATTCACAGATTTTCTGAAATAACACATCTCTGGTGGAACAACATATCCACCAGAAAAGGTTTTAGGTTCTTTGTGTTTTTTACATTTGTGCTTGAATATATATCTGTCTGTATTAGCTTAAAGCAATTCACACACATTTGTTCATCAAAACACTTAGTCTTAGAAACTGCTGAAAACTTGAAAAAGTTTTGAGATTTACATTCAATCCCCTTCTGTAAATCTCATTGTTAGTCCACTGGGAATAACAATTGGTATCAGAGCAAGCTCTTAACTTACAAAGAGTTTAAAGATCAATTCTGCTAACATCATGAGTAAGAAGACTCCTTCTGCTACCATCATAAGTAGGAAGGATATTGGTATAAAGATTCTAGTCCTGGAAAGAGATAACTATCATCACTGGAAAGTGAAGATGCATTTACATCTACTCTCTCAAGATGAAAGCTACATCAATTGCATTGAAAACGGTCCTCACATTCCTCACAAGGTGGCCACAGTTGCTACTGCAACAGTTGCTATTGGACAATTTATTCCCAAGCCAAAAGCAGAATGGACTGTTGAAGATATTGAAGAGATTCACAAGGACAAGAAAGCCATGAACATTCTGTTTAATGGCTTAGATCAAGATATGTTTGACAATGTCATTAATAGCCAAACTGCAAAGGAAGTTTGGGATACTGTGCAACTCATCTGTGAAGGTACTGAGCAGGTTAGAGAGAACAAAATGCAGCTTCTCATTCAACAGTATGAATATTTTCATTTTGAAGAAGGAGAATCAGTGAATGATACCTTCAACAGATTTCAGAAACTGTTGAATGTATTAAAGCTGTATGGTAGAGTGTACCAAGTCAAGGACTCCAACTTAAAATTTCTGAGGTCTCTACCAAAGGAATGGAAGCCTATGACTGTTTCTCTAAGAAATTCTCAAGATTATAAGGACTTCACACTTGAAAGATTATATGGAATTTTGAAGACCTATGAACTCGAGATGGAGCAAGATGAGCTGTTGGAAAAGGGAAAGAGAAAAGGAGGATCAATTGCACTTGTAGCTGACAATGAGAAGATTGAAGCCAGGAATGAGGAAAAGATATTGCAAAGTCTCAAAATTGGCACAAGCAAATCAGAATCAAGCAAGGGAAAGGAGCAAGTAGCTGAGGATGAAGACAATTCCAGTCAAGATGACTCTAATGATGTTGATGAACATCTGGCTTTTCTGTCCAGAAGGTTTGCAAAGATGAAATTCAAGAAAAATACAAAATTCACTAAGTCAAACAAAAATATGGTGGACAAATCTAAGTTCAAATGTTATAACTGTGGCATTAGTGGACACTTTGCAAATGAGTGCAGGAAGCCAACCTCTGATAAGAAGAAATTTGAGCAAGTTGATTACAAAAAGAAATATTTCGATTTGCTCAAACAAAAGGAAAGAGCTTTTCTAACTCAAGATGATTGGGCAGCAGATGGAGCCTATAAAGATGATGATATGGAATATGTCAATCTAGCCCTGATGGCTAATTCTGATGAAAATGAAACTAGTTCATCAAGCAACAAGGTAATTACTACTGACCTCTCTCAGCTTTCTAATATTGAATGCAATGAAGCCATACATGATATGTCTTATGAATTGTATCACTTGCGTGTTTCCCTTAAATCACTAGCTAAAGAAAACACAAGAATCAAAGAGAATAATTTGTTTTTAAGTGATAGGAATGCTGTGTTAGAGGGTCAGGTAATTGAGCTTGAAAAGATTAAAATTAAATGCTTGACTATTGAGAGTGAACTAGAAGAAGCTGTTAAGAAATTAGAAATTCTTTCTGAACAGTTAGAACGTGAGCAAGAGGTAATCAAGGTCTGGAAAACATCTAGGGATATTAGTGCTCAGATTGTCAAGGTTCAGGGAATTGAATCATTCTTTGAGAATGCCTGGAAGAAAAACAAAAAGGAGATAGAATTAATTGATGGATTGTCAATGGATGTGGAATCAATGGATGATGAAAGTTATCCGTTGAAGGAAGAAAAAGAGCATTCGTTGAAGGCTCATCAATTAAAACAGGCAAGTAATTCTAAAAAGAACAATTTGAAAAATCTCAATAAGAAGTTTGGTTCAACTTCCAAGAACTTTGTCAAAGAAGGAGCTAGCACATCCAAAGATGCCAGTAAGGTGAATATAGGACACATGACTTTAGATCAGTTGAAAGATAGGCTTAAGTTGGTTGAGGATAAAAAGGAAACTAAAAGAAAATCTAATAGAAATGTAGGGATTAACAAACACAACAATTATACACCTGATAAGTATGCTCCTAGAAAAAGCTGTGTGCATTGTAAAAGTGTCAATCATCTATCTGATAACTGCAAATCTGTTAAGAATGCTCCCATGCCTTTAACTCCCTCCATGCCTAACATGTCTATGTCACCTCGGCATGCTATGCCTGTTATGTCTCATCAGAATCCTCATGCACATTTTGTAAACATGCCATATGTTAATAATCCCTATTTTACTGCATTCAGTATGCCTCAAATGCCATACAATATGCCTATGTGAAATAATATGTTTGCACAATCTATGCCTTATCAAATTCAACCAAATGTGCTAAATAATTCTGTGACTAACCCTACACTTCAACCAACTACATCTGAGATCAAGGTTGACCCAAAGTTGCCTAGGTCAAAAGATGCAGGAGGAATGGAGTCTAGGAAAAAGACTAACAAGGCTGGACCCAAGGAAACTTGGGTACCAAAATCAACTTGATTGATTTTGTTGTGTGCAGGAAAAAAGAAGGAATCTATGGTACTTGGACAGTGGTTGTTCAAGGCACATGACAGGAGATTTCACCCTGCTCATAGAGTTCAAGGAGAGAGCTGGCCCTAACATAACCTTTGGAGATGACAACAAAGGGTTTACTATGGGATATGGCTTGATTTCAAAAGAAAATGTCATCATTGATGAAGTTGCATTAGTTGATGGTCTCAAACACAATCTATTGAGCATTAGTCAACTATGACAGAGGGAATACTGTTTCCTTCAATTCTGAAGCCTATGTTGTCACAAATAAGAAGGACAACAAAGTGGTTCTAACTGGAGTTAGAAAAGGGAATGTGTACTTGGATGACTACAACTCTACAGATGCAGAATCAATTACTTGTCTTTTCAGCAAAGCAAGTCCATTTGAAAGTTGGCTATGGCACAAAAAGCTGTCCCATTTGAATTTCAAGACAATGAATGATCTAGTCAAAAAGGACTTAGTTAGAGGAATGCCTCTAGTGGAATTCACAAGGGATGGACTGTGTGATGCTTGTCAAAAAGGAAAGCAAAAGAAAACATCATTTAGTAAGAAGCTTGAATCATCAATTGATGAACCATTACAACTGCTACACATGGATCTTTTTGGACCAGTCAATGTATTGTCAATTTCAAGGAAAAGACATTGCCTAGTGATTGTAGATGATTTCTCAAAGTTTTCATGGACTTATTTTCTTGGATCAAAGGATGAAGCTAGTGAAATCATTATCAATCATATCAAGCAAGTCAACAATCATCCAGATTTCAAAGTAAGGAATATCAGGAGTGACAATGGAACTAAGTTCAAGAATTCAACCATGAAATTGTTCTGTGAAGAAAATGGGATCATGCATGAGTTCTCAGCTCCAAGGACTCCACAACAGAATGGTGTGGTGGAAAGGAAGAACAAGTCACTAATTGAAGTTGCAAGAACAATGCTTGAAGAGTCAAAACTCCCAATATACTTTTGGGCTGAGGCTGTTAACTGTGCATGTTACACTCAGAATATTTCTCTAATCAATCAAGCAAAAGGCATGACACCCTATAAATTGTTCAAGAGAAGAAAACCAACCTTAAACTTTTTTCATGTCTTTGGTTGCAAATGCTACATTATAAGGAATCAACCAGATCACAAAGGAAAGTTTGATGTAAAAGCTGATGAAGGAATATTTGTTGGTTATTCTGCTGGAAAATCATATAGGGTCTACAATCTAAGAACCAACATTGTCATGGAATCTGTGCATGTTGTGTTTGATGATAAAAAGATTGATGGACTAACAGATGAGGGACATCATGAAGGACTAAAATTTGACAACATGGAGATATATTGTGATGATAGTGAAGATGAGAATGATGGAGAAGGCACCTCGAAAAGAATTCAAAATCTGCATTTGGACAATGCACAAAATGCTGCATCCGTTGAAAGTCATAATTCAGCTTCCGTTGATAGAAGCAATGCAATATCCGTTGAAAGACAAAGTGCATCATCCATTGATGTTCATAATGAAGCATCTGTTGATCACAGTCTGTCAACGGATAATCATTTCACTTCATCAAGTGATAGTACTCTTTTCTTTAGAATTGTTAATGGCTCTACAATACTTGTTCAAATTTATGTAGATGATATTATATTTGGTTCAACAGATGATAAGCTTTGCAAAAAGTTTGCTAAGTTAATGCAAAGTAAATATGAAATGAGCATGATGGGAGAGCTAACCTATTTTTTTGGTTTACAAGTTAAACAAGTTAGTGGTGGAATTTTTATTAGCCAAACTAAATATATTTATGATCTTTTAAAGAAGTTTGACTTAATGGATTGTTCATCTGCAAAAACTCCCATGGCCACTGCCACCAAGCTTGAATTAAACAAGGCTGAAAAGTCTGTGGATATTTCAAGTTATAGAGGCATGGTTGGCTCACTTTTATATTTAACTGCTAGTAGACCTGATATAATGTTTTTTACATGTCTCTGTGCTAGATTTCAAGCTGACCCTAAAGAGTCTCACTTAGTGGCTATTAAAAGAATTTTCAGATATCTCAAAGGGACTCCAAATCTAGGAATTTGGTACCCTAGAGAGTCTAGTTTTAATCTAATTGGCTACTCAGATGCAGATTATGCAGGTTACAAAATAGATAGGAAAAGCACAACTGGCACCTGTCAATTTCTAGGGAATAAGCTTGTGTCATGGTTCAGCAAGAAGCAAAATTCTGTTTCTACATCAACAGCTGAAGCTGAGTACATTGCTGCTGGTAGTTGCTGTGCACAGATATTGTGGATGAGGAATCAACTATTTGACTATGGGCTAACTGTTGACAAAATTCCTATATTCTGTGACAATATAAGTGCCATTGCCATTACTGAAAATCCAGTGCAGCACTTAAGAACCAAACACATTGACATCAAGTACCACTTCATAAGGGAACATGTGATGAAAGGTATAGTGGAACTTCATTTTGTTCCAAGTGAAAAGCAGATTGCAGACATATTTACCAAGCCACTTGATGAATCAACATTCACAAGATTAGTAAGTGAGCTAGGTATGCTTAATTATTCATAATTTTATGGTCCTATTACAATTTGTATTGTAGCCTGAAATAAATTTGTTGCAAGAACAAAGTTGGCTTTACATATAGTTTATTTCTTCAATGGATATTCCCTATTCGTTGAAAGCCAAAATTGTTCTATCAATGGATGTTCATTATCCGTTGAAAGACAAATACATTTCTGGTAGTTTTATCCTTCAACGGATAAAACTGTGTTAATCTTCAACGGATGACCATTTACCTCATCCGTTGAAGTGTCACATAAGTCATTTTACGTGAGTCACAGCCGTTGATTTTTTTACTTAACCGTCGATACATATATATACAGTTGTATGTATTTGTATTAAAGGCAGTTTTAAGAATTTCTACCGTTTATTTTATTCTCAAACGACTGTAATTTACTTAAAAGCACTATTTAATCATTATATTTACGTTTTAATTCAAGAAAGTATAAAAGCCCCCTTGAATTCTTATTTTCACTTTACGCTTCCTTGCAATTTTTCAAAAGCTTTCATTCTCTTTCTCTCCCAAAACTCTCAATCTTTCTCTGCAACCTCTACTCACAACAATGGCACCAGTAGTCAAGATTATGTCTCAGTCTGGATTTGTTTATGAAAAGAACAATTTCGTAGCCTTTGTGAAAAAGAATGAAGCCCACTCAGATTATCACAAGATGATGGACTCCATCAAAAACTGCAAACTAAGCTATACAATGCTGGAAGCCCCGACTTTCTACTGTGAGGTAATTGAGGAGATTTGGACAACAGCAGAGTTCAACTCCACAGACATGACCATTGTTTTCTCTCTCAAAGGTAAGGATTACTGTATTAACTGTGATGATATACAGTCTTGCTTTAAGCTACCTGAGAATAATTCCATGACACCACACACTGATACTGATGTATCTGCTATGTTAGATTCCATAGGCTATTCTTTTGATTCTGCTAGTTTAGGGAGCATTAGAAGAAAGGGCCTTAGGAAAAAATGGAGTTTTCTTGGAGATGCCTTTATCAAGGTTTTCTCTGGGAAGATTAGCAATTTTGATGACATAACTTCATCTCTTGTTAATATGCTCTATATGCTAGATTCTGATAGGTACTTTAATTTTAGCAACTATGTCATGCTAGAATTAGGTTCCAGGTTAGGTAACAAAGCTAATAGACCTCATAACATCTACTATGCTAGATTCTTTATGTTATTGGCTAACCATGTTGCTGAAGGTTTGGTCATAACTAATGAGAGCAATAAACTCAAATGCTGGGCACAAGAGAAAAGGATCCTTGCAGACCTTTTGAGAATTAACCTCAATAGCCAGGTGCCATTGGTATATTTACCAATAATGAATGCACCTCAGGTAAGTGAGGTAAATACTTCTGCAACTCCTACTTCTTCCAACCCCATTGTTTCTTTTCCTTCTAGTGTGGCAATGGAATCTGTGTCTTTGTCCCAACAGATTCCTACCAAAGCCACCAAAACTAAAATTCCAAAACACAAGTCAAAGAAAACCATCTCTGTTGTTTCTTAAATGACAACAGTTGTAACAACTACCATAAACCCTGAAGGGAGTGAACAGGGTGTGAGTGGTGAGGGGAGGGGTGAACATCAAGAAACCCCCCAGGATAAGGTGGGAGAGGTGAGTGGTACCCTAGCCAGCCAAGCCACAGTTTCTCAAAAGACTGTGGTGGTTCAAAAGGATTCAAACACATCCCTAGTTGCATCCTCCCAAAAGGATGCAGCTATTGAAAATAGTCCCCAACCAGGGACACAGAACAAAAGAGGGAGGGACACTGAAGCCACACATTCACCTATCAAAGCCTTTTCAAGAAAAAAGAAGGCTAAAACCCTAGTTTCAACACAGGGGGCACACACTGCACAGATACATCCACCTGTATCTTTGCCTTCTCAAATTCAGCTTGATGTGGCTCCAGCAAATGTGGAGTCGCAACCCCATTCTCTCATAATAGACATACATCAATCACCAAATTCTCTATCACCATCTTTGGATGTAGATATAATATTCACATCAATTCCTGATTCTCCCTCTTTAAAACTCAGGGAGGAGCCCCACTCAAATCCTGGTGATCATCATCTTTTAGATGATTTGTTGGATCATCATCCAATTCTTTCATACCTAGTTGAAGAATCTGTGTCACCTCACTTAAAATCTATCCACACAGATTCAACAATTATGTCACTTTCAATATCTACATCTTTTCCTTCTTCAACGGATATCGCTCATCCGTTGACAAGTGGTTGTTCTTCGACGGATAAGCTTAACAGCAGTTATTCGTTGATATCATCAGTTTCTACTTCAACGGATACTCCATATCCGTTGATAGTCTCTACACATATATCTGAATCAATTCCAAGTGTAGAAGACATGGTTACTATACAATCTCTTCTAGGATTGAGGGAAGGGAGTGATAATTTGAGTGAGAGTCTGGGTTGCTCCCAGGCAAAAGGAGAGGTTGAGAGTCAAAATATGCATGCTATTTCCTCCAGCATGGCAAAAGTGAGTGAGAGGAGTGCCACCTTAGTAGGTGAGGGTGAGGGTGTGAGGGTGTGTGTGAGCCAGGGGGAGCCCCTGATGCAAGAATATAGAGAAAATGAGAGAAAAACAGGTACATAAGCTATAAGGGTGGATCCAGCCATTGCTAGTGAGTCAATGATTGTGGATGATGCTGAAAAGGAAAGACAATTTCAGCAACATTATAAAGCTGTAATTGATAACATTTCCTTGGATGCTGACACTTTTACTCATCCTGTTTCAGCCTATCAACTGTTGGCTGCTCAGGGCAATGTGGAGGCAGAGCAGACTTTGAACATAGTGCACACTTCAGAATCTCTTTAAAGAGATAAAGCTGCTGTTAATAGGATGCCTTCTCAAGCTGGTGAGCCATCTGAAGAATTTAAAGTAAATTCTAATGATGATGAATCTGTTTCTTTGGATTGAAGCATGAACTTAGGGGGAGATGAAGGCCCAAGTTCTATTCTAAATTTACCTGTATGGGCATGGAAAAAGGAATATACACCAGGACAGTTTGGTGTATCTTTGGTCAAGCAGGTCATGGCTATTCAAAAGGCCCTTCAAGAAACTTCAGATGCTGGTACCAAGGCTATTCTTCAAGCTCACCTAGACTCTCTGCATCTCCTGAAGTTCCAGCACATCAGAAATAATTTGAGTGTGGATGAACTCAAGAAGGATATTGCTGACTTGAAATCCTACAATTCTGAGAAGTTGGATTCAGTCATGCCTTATGGTACAATACAAGATTTGTTGCTGAGATTGAGGAGAGAATCTGATGCTGACAAGAGGCTGGCCAAGTCGGAAGACAGAGTTCAAGTCATTGAAAACTCTGTGGTCACCATTCTTCAAAATCAACAATCTCAGACAAGTCTATTATTGCAGCTGACAAAAGCACAAGGCTTGACCCCTATCCTTGATGATAACAAAAAGGGGGAGAATAAAGGGGAAGGGGAAGGAAAGCCATCAACAAAAGTTCAAGTATCTAAAGTGCTAGTTTCTGCCATCACCACTTCTCCAACACTTCAAATCAAAGGAAAGCTTGATGGAATTGATCTAATCCAGATAGCAGCAGCTGAGATGAAAGTCAAAGAGCAAAGGAGGAGAATTGATGAAATGATGCAACAAGTGTTTGGCTCTACAACCTCAAAATCACAATTTGTGAAGCATAGCACAAAGGTGGAGCCAATCATTACGGAGCTCACGCCAGTAAGGAGGAATAAGGTTGGAGAGACTTCTTCAAAGAATCTGAAACCTATGGTTCTTAAGCCCAACAACAGATCCAACAAGGACTCTACAAAGAACCCTCTAAACCTTGCTCAGTTGAAAGGAGTGGATTTTCCTCTTCCAAAGCCTGATGAAGACAAGGTTTTGGGTGGTAATATCATAAAGCACAAGGAGACCAAGGATGTGGTTGAAAGAATGAACATGGCTATTATCTTCAGAGAGGGAAAGAGTATCTGTGTGATACAAGGACATCCCAAATTCTCAATAGCCAAGAGAAGAAACCAGAAGGTTGAAGGAAGAAGCTGAAAAGCTAAAGGCTGACAAAAGAGCACAACCAAAGCTTTAAAAATAGCTAAAGTCAAGTCAAGCTGAAGAAAAGAAAGAAATTGAAGACAAGGGTGAAGATGTAGGTATGGGGGACATATTTAGTGATGATGTGGAAGAAAGAAGTGAGGAAAGAAAGGAATGATAGAAAGGGAACAGAAAGAAGGTCAATGCAAAAAGGAAGATTGTAGATGAAACTGAAGAAACCCAATCAAAATCCAAACCACTACCTTCTATTCCTGAACCCATTGTGCCTGACCCCTTCATAAATATCCATGGTGAAACAATCACTCCTAAGGAGGAACCAATTGATTGGGACACCATCAAATTGTCCACCTTCTTAACCACTTCTCCACCATCAAAGAAATAGAAAAGAAAAATCAAATCAACACCTCCCCTAACCTCAAACAAATTTACTCAGAAACTCAAGCCTAACCCACAAGCCTCAAAGGATGATTATGTTCACATTTGTGACATAAAGGAATTTACAGACATTGAACTCTATCTGGATGAGCTAGAGGAAGTAAGGGGAATAGATGCCAACAGACAGCTTCCAGAAAGACTAGTATTCAAATATAAAGGAAGTGGGGAAAGGACTTGGCCTCCTTACAAAATTCTGGATGAAGGCTATTCTACCTTGATTAGAGTCTACTCAGCTATCAAAAGGGATTCTGGTTTTACCAGAACTGCCAAAACCGAGATTCTCAACAAGATTGCCAGCATAAGGAAAACTTGGTGGGAGTCCAATGACTTGCCTAGAACATTACTCATCCCAGAGCATGGAGTTACAGTTCATAAATCACCTCATTGGTTGATGGAGTTCAGAGACAATAAAGGAGTCAGAAGATTTTTCAGACTTGAAGATCAGCTCAAGATTGCCAGTAATAAAACTCTCAAGGATATGCAATCTAAGTTGGACATCAATGAAGAAGATGAAGCTGAATTCTACAGACAACTCCAACTCCAAATAGAGGAGAATGACAGGAGGCTAGGGAAGAAAACAAGGAATCAAAGGAAAAGGAATTAATCTGCTCAGGCTAAAGGAGCACCCTTGGAAATAATGTAATTCTTCAATTGTATCTCAGTATATACACCTTTGCAGCACTTTTGAATTTCTACTTTATTTCAGTTCATATGTTTATTAAGTGTTTTGTTATCATCAAGTTAAACCCAAATTTATGCCTACAGTTCTAGTAGACATAAATAGGGGGAGATTGTTAGGAATATGTATATTAGTTTGATGATAAGTTCAACAAAACACTTAAATAGAAATCTGGTGTTTGTAGCCTCAACGGATAAGACCATTCTGGCTATCCGTTGAAGGAGTAGCTTTACTTAGAAATAAGTTTACTATTGTAGCACATTTCATTCTCTGTATTTAAGTTGTAATTCTTAGATGTTGTGGGAAATTATAAGTCATGTTGACTCTGTATTTAAGTTGTAATTGTGTATAAGTGAAGTACTATCAACTGATATTAAAGGCTTTCAACGGATGAGAAACAAAGTTTCAACGGATGTCTCTAAAGCTTCAACGGATAACAATCCATCAACGGATGAGTGCATCAACGGAAAAAAGCTTCAACTGCTAAAGCTTCAACGGATAAAGCCATCAACGGATAAAAGCTTCAACGGATGCTAAGTTCAATAGCAGTTGATAGTGACAATTCATAAGCTGACAGAGGCATATGGGTTGACAGAGACAAACTGGAATGTGGCAGCCTCTAGGAGGAATCAAGAAAAAGCAGCATTTCCATTCTGGTGCAAACAAGGAAGTATTCAAAGATTCACAGCTAAACCTAAATTACATTGGATAGAGAAATGAAGAAGAAACATGTGAAGAATCTTTCAATTGTATTTTACAATTTTGTCTTCACTTGTAAACTTGGTGTTATATAAACCAAGTAGCAGCTAGTAATTAGATAGAGAGTTTTCTAGAGCTGTTTAGAAAAATCCAGAGAGAAAACCATCTAGTTTGTACTAGGAAGCAGCTGTGATCAATTCTTTGATTCACAGATTTTCTGAAATAACACATCTCTGGTGGAACAACATATCCACCAGAAAAGTTTTTAAGTTCTTTGCGTTCTTTACATTTGTGCTTGAATATATATCTGTCTGTATTAGCTTAAAGCAATGCACACACATTTGTTCATCAAAACACTTAGTCTTAGAAACTGCTCAAAACTTGAAAAAGTTTTGAGATTTACATTCAACCCCCTTCTGTAAATCTCATTGTTAGTCCACTGGGAATAACAACAACTCTTCATCACTTTCAAGTTGCAAGGGATGCAATCAAACTTATCACATAATGAGTAGGGATCATCTAAATCTGCTTCATTATATTTGCAAGTTCCTTCAGTTGGCTTACTAATACCCTTTTTACAAAGATGAGTTAGATGATTTGTAGAACTACATATTCCACACTTCTTACCAGGAATGTCTGTAACATGGTTCAGATTGTGGCTTTTGTTTTTCCCAATTCTTCCACTTCTATTTTTCTTCTTCTTACTTGCATCCTCAATCTTGGTTTCTTTGACAGGAGTCTTGGTACTTTGGTTGTCCATAAGATTTTCTTCATCCTTGGAAGATTGAATTGAATCTGAATTCTTCTTTTCATTATCCTCATCTGTAATTTCTTGCTTGATAATCAATTCTTCTTCACTGAAGTTTACCTCACAGGTCTTAAATACTGGTGACCCAACATTTTTCAGCATTACTGGAACATTTTCACTCTTTGTTTCCTTTCCTCTGTCACCAGTGTTTCTCTTCTTGCTGTTTAAGGTATTATAATCAAGACCAATGGCAATGTTTGCACATGGTTTGTTTTTCTCATGGTACTGACCAACCAATTCAGATGTATTCTTGAAGGACTTCTACTTTACTTCACTTTTCTCCAGTTTTTCTCTTAGCACACCCTCAATCTCATTTTCACACTTGAGCTTTTATTTTTGAGATAGCCATTTTCTTATTTCAAGGCTTCAAGCTCCACTATCAACAATTCAGCTTCTTATTTTTCACTTTCAAGCTTCTCATTTAACTTTGTTAATCTGTTAACTTCTTTATTAGCAGCAACCATGCTTGTATGAATGTGAAACATTTCTGTGCTCATTTTATTAACAGTTTCCTTATATTGATTCTCATTTAAATCAGTGGAGGTAAGGGTTGGTACTTGTGATTTAGATGAGGATGATTATCCTTGCTCCAAGGCCATGAGTGCATAGTTTTCAAGTTCTTCATCTTCATCAATTTTAGAATCATCCCAGCTTTTACCTTCTGCAATATATGCTTTGCTTTGCTGTTTCTTCAAAAGAGCTTCATATTTTGCTACAAGTTCAAGTTAAGCCTTATCTTTCTTTGCCTTCTTGGGTTTCCTGCATTCTGTAGCAAAGTGACCTAGTTCATCACAGCTGAAGCACCTTATATTAGATCTGTCAACAAATCCAGTTTTGTAACCACTTTTACTATCAGAATTGTACATCCCTTTCTCTTTCCAGCCGCTGTCTTTGTTAAGAGACTGTCCTTTACTTTTGAAGTATCTTGGCTTTCTTACTCTAATATTAGATAATTTTCTAGCCAGATAGGCCATCGACTAATCTAGCTCATCCAGTTCTTCAAGAGTGTAGAACTCATCCTTTTCCAATTCTAGTATGACTTGCTCCTGTGAATCAATTGTTCTCTGCTCACTTGTTGAGGCAACTGAGGTATGAGATCTAGGTTCATCATTGGATGTTTGGCCATCATTTACTATTAAATCACTTGAACCATCTACAACATGTCCTTGGCAGATCTCAATGATTGCCTTTGAATCATCTCTAGTTAATAGGTTTTGAGAATTCCATATAGAACTTCCAGAGTTATCCTGCTCAAGTCTCTCCCTTCCCTGATTGATGAGATTTTCTATTCTAAATGATCAGGAAGAGTAAGCAAGAACTTTAGATTCACCTCTTCAGCTTCATAGTACTTTTTTATGAAGCTGCAAATCATTTATCAGCTTATTAAATCTTTCAAACACTTCAGTAATGCTTTCCTTGGGCTTAGCCATAAAACCCTCATACTGAAAAATCAGTATTCTTCTTTGATTAAATCTAACTTTCTCAGTTCCTTCATAGAGTATTTCAATCTTCTCCCATATTTGCTTAGCAGTGTCACAGTTGACAATGTTGTTATACATCACATTGTCAAGTGACTTAATTAATATCAATTGTAAGCTGCTGTCCAGGGAGACTTTCTTCTTTTCAGAGTCAGAATACCCAGCTGGATCTTTAGGAGCATAATGAGCTGGTATGACCATGTCTCAATCTGTAGATTCCTCAATTCTTACCATAGGAATGAATGGTCCATTCTTTAGAATCTGAACATAGAGTGAATTGGCCATCTTAATAAACAACATCATTTTCTTTTCCTAAGAGTGTAGTTAGCTTTGTCAAACGTAGGGATTTTGATACTACTGATTTTCTGTGTATTCATTCTTCCAAGATCTTGAATCTATTTTCTTTCAGATTTTGCTCTGATACCACTTGTTAGGTAATGAATCACACACAGAGGGGGGTTGAATGTGTTTTTTTAATTTTAGGCTTTTCTTGAAAGATAATGGTTAAACAAAGTAAATTAAATCTTGTATAGAAAAATGTTCATGCAGAAATCAAACTTGCACAAAATAAAGAACACAGATCTTCAAAACTCACTTAACTTTTATATTAAAATTTAAGATGCTTTGCTACAAAATTTCTAAGCTCTTCGAAGTTAAAGAGCTCAGCTTCTTCTCGAGAGTGTTACAAGAATTTTGATCTAAATTTTTACTTCTAACTAGAAGACTAGTGTTAACTTTATAGCTCAGTTAACTGCTGGTTTACACAGTGGATAATAAACATGCTATTACCTTTTCTAAACTGTCACTTGTCATTTCTATTTATAGAAAAACAAATCTTCCATTTCTGGCTTAGCATATCTTCAGTATCCCGTGTTTACTTTAATATTCCTCTGTCAGTTAATCTTTGCCATTGATCTTGCACACACTTCAAGCTGCTTTTTGTAGACTTGTCAATCCAGCTGTTGGATTGTTTGTTGATTATTTATCTTGGATATTAAACTGATATGCAATTATGTACTTTGAGACTGTACTTCGAGATCTCCCGTTTGGTTCATTTGAACACTTGATATCTCGATAAGCACAAAGGCTTATCGAGATCTCTAGTTCTCCATAATGAGTTTGGCTTGTAGAGGCTAGTCTTCATAACTTCACTTGACTTGTAGATATCTTTGAGTTCTTGAATGGATACAGACTTTTTGATAACTCTGAGTTCTATAGTTAAAGAATGACTTGTCGATATCTTTTTGAGTTCTCGAATAGCTTTCCTGACTTCCCTACTCCAGGTGGATATTGCTTATCCGTTGAGTAGATATTGCTCATCCGTCGAGTAAATGTATAGCTTATTCGTCGAGTAGATATTGCTCATCCGTCGAGTAGATGTTATTCATGTTAGTGTAGGTGCCCTAGAGGCAATACATTATTCTTTTCAATATTTATGTCAGTTGATCATTCAATAAATGTATTTATTATGACCTTAATTACTGCGATATTTTGTTAGCATAATAAATGTCCTTAGAATCATGATACACATTGTATAGTTTAAGTACATGACTTGAACTTGAGATTATATAATATATCATATTCTTAAAGGTCCATAGTCGAGTATTATTATATAGGACAATAATAATACATAGATAGAATAGTATGTTATTTGACAAGATAACCACATCTCAGTGGTTATAAGTATGGGGATACTAAAGTCAATACATAGGTACATGTGAGAGTACATGGTACTGGACAGACCCACAGTGAGATTCTTCATGTTTAATAAAGTTATAAGAAAGACTCACAGTGATAATGGTGTAACAATCCTTTGACTTGAAATCATTATATTTCTATACGAGGATTAATATACTTTCACTACATTAAAAGTTACTTTTGATCGAGTGATGATAAAAGTGGACATCGGGTATATCATGAGTCGTATGAGAAATATGAATGATAGATAAAGGATTTAACCCTCCTATAATTAGGAGAGATATTATTGGCCTCTTGATTGAGTGAGACTATAAAAGCATGGCCATGCTCAAATAATGATTTGTCTTGATAGTCTATTCATGGATCAAGTAAACCCGGATTAAATGTTGAAGAGGATGACTAAATACATGCCTCGAGTTTAATCTATAATATGTATGGTTAAAGGGATTATATTACACGAAAAATATTAATCACGAATGGTTTTATCTAATCACGATTTAATTATTATTTAATTGGGTAACAATGATGTATTACTAGATATCGCTCATTGTTTATAATTTTATTAGAGAATAAAATTTTTGCCAATTAAATAATAGCCTATAGGGTCGCACAAATAGAGCACTAAATGAAATAGTTAATTTAAATTATGGATTTAAATTAATTGATGATTATTCGAATTTTATTATAATTAAGTAAGACTTAATTGAGATAATATAAATTCGAATTAAAAGGAATGTTTTTTTGCCCACAATAATTAAGTATAACTTAGTTATTAATTAAATAATAGAAATTCATTTTTATTATTTAATCCAATACCTACTGGGGTTGGGCTTTGCTATTATGGGCCTTTTTAATCAGCCATTATAAATACATAATGATAGGTTAAAGAAGCTTGCACGTTTTTGAGAAAACCCTAGCAGCAAAGAGAGGCAGAGGCAATTCGGATCATCAAGAAGGAGGCTAGTACATTCATTCCGTAGTCAAGTTTGTGAGACGTTCTTGGAGGTGCTCGTGTGGATACCATAGAGGTGTTTCTCCGAGAGGTAGACACAAAGCGTGATAGCTAGGATCTCCGTTGAGTTCGTGAAAGTTAAGCTCTTGAAAAGGTATGATTCGTTATCTCCATAATCTGCCCATAATTATACATGGATCATGTTTTTGGGTTTCGAATTTTTGTTTTATTTACGTTTATCCGCTGCGTTTTATGCCTTGGAACCCAACAATGGCATCAGAGCTACGTGTATAAGGGGCTGATTTGTTTACGTGTTTAATGTATTTTTACAAGTATGCATGTGTGATGAGTCTGCCATAATAACAGTTATGTTATATGAGTCTGCCATGATAACAGTTATGTTATATGAATGATATGATGAATCTGTTAATGATCTATATGATGATATTAGTATGTTTAAGATCTGCCATAACTCATATGTATGCGATCTCTTAAAATATGTATACTGATACATGTTTTTGGTAACTGGGATATGGATCGTGTGTATACTGATACATGCTTCTGGAATAGTATTCTGATACATGTTTTGCTAGTATTCTGATACTTGATTTTGTAAAAATTTCCGCCATCGGGGGGCTCGCTGCGGAGGTCGATCCGCGTGCTTAGGGTTTCGTTTTTAATTTGTGCTTATGACATATGCTTTACTTATTTATTATTCTTGATTGGATCATGATAAGTGATAAATAATATGTCATCTTTATATGATCTATCATGTTCTTTAATGGTTACTTGAGCATGGTGCATAGTTATGGCCTTAAGAGCTTAGTTTTAATGGTTTATTCTTTTGGTTTGTAATAAATACGACTTGCATGTCGTTTTCTATTTATAGTTGTTTTATCTCGAATGTAACTCGAGTTCTTTTGTAAGTTCATTAGTATAATTCTTAATGTAACATCCAAGAAGGACAAGGGAACAAGGAGGCATTCTGTGGAGGCCAAGGAAACAATGGAAGCAATAGGGAAGACATATGTAATAGTTATTTTTACACCATAGATTGACCTTGATCTTTTCATTAGCCTGAAAAGATCACATATGATTGGGCCATAACTATTGCACGTTTACTTTACGCACTTTTCATATGATGTATAAATAGTATGTGTAGAGTAGAAAATGCATGTTTTAATTAGATTAATGATGCATGTATATATTAGATACATCACCCATGCCATGCCTTTAAACAAGATAAAATCTGTAACGACTCAAGATTTAAAATTAACAAACGATCATGAGATTCTCGTGTTTATGAAACACGGAATAAAATACGAATTTTCTTTATTTCTGACATGGGGCGATTTTGTCAACAACGGGTTCATAGAACTTGTAAGGCTGTGGGTTTTAAGCGAGACCGATGTGACTCCTCCACTACCTGGAAATCAAACCATTGATGAGTATTGATTTGAAGTATTTTATTCAAGGAAAAATTGGGAATCTCTTTATGATGGGATCATGATCGTTTTAAATTAAAAATCCCTAAGTAAAAATATTAAGTTTTTATCAGATGCTTTCCAATGATTGAACACTCATTGAATCCTAGATCGATAAGGGGAAGGGCTGTCAGTGGAAGGGGACTCCTATCTATCATGGTGAAATGCGACGAATATAAACGGTTATATTCGGACGTTGTATCATTGGGTCTAACTTAACTGAGTCATCATAATAAGGTGAATATAAACGGTTATATTCAACTATTATGAACTTAGAAGCATAGAGTTTGGTTAAAAATCTATTAGATAGATAAGATCAATTGTTGTTCACCAAATTATCCAAGAATTATATATGATATAATTGACAACTGTTGTCTACCTAAATAATCATGGTTTAAGCATACCAGTGGTTGACTTAGGACATGACGAAATATGGATCTTGGCTCACTAGAAAGATTTATGGGATATACTTTCCGAATTAATTGTTAGGGCTATTAGTTTGATAAAAAAAATAGTGGGAGATATATTATGAATATAACATAATCATATGAACATAAAATTTTAACTCAGACAATCTAATGTTTATTTTGCGCTTTTATTATTGTAGGTACTGAGTAATGGCAAACAACACAAATAAACTATCCATACGTTCAGTCCTTGAGAAGGACAAGCTGACAAGAGGAAACAACTTCCTAGACTGACAGAGGAATTTGAGGATTGTCCTCAGGCAGGAGCGCAAGCTTCATGTCATTGATATTCCTCCTCCAGGCCCCCTTCCTGAGGATGCTACTGCTGATGAATGAGCAGCACTCACAAGGGATGCGAATGATGCAAATGATATTGCATGTCTTATGTTGGCAACTATGAGTGCTGAGCTTCAAAGAAAGCATGTGCATATGGATGCATATACTATCAATGACCACTTGCAAAGCATGTTTGCAACCCAAACTCGTCAAGAAAGGTTCAACACGAGTAAGTCACTTTTTAATTACAAACAAGGGGCAAGTGAACCAGTTGGCCCACATGTTCTGAAGATGATTGGTTACATTGAGTACCTTGAAACTTTGGGTTTCCCGATTGGTCTGGAAACTGGTATTGACCTAATCATGAATTCTTTGAACAACGAATTCACTCAGTTTGTTGTAAACTACAATATGAATGAATTTGACAAAACACCTACTGAATTATTGCATATGTTGAGAACATATGAGACCAACATGAAGAGAGCTGAACCTGCTCCCATACTGATGGTGAGAAATAAAGGTAAAGCCAAAGGGAAGGGCACATGGAAGGGTAAGAAGAAGATTGGATCTGATTCTACACCCAAGACAAAGTCAGGTCCCAAACAGGCTTTAAAGCCTAAAGGTGGTGTGACCAAGGGTGAATGTCACTACTGTAAGAAAGATGGTCACTGGAAGAGAAACTGTCCAATTTACTTGGAGGATCTGAAGAAAAAGAAAGCAGTTCAGATTTCTGGATCAGGTATTTATGTTATAGAAGTCAATTTGTCTATTTCTACATCTTGGGTATTTGATACTGGATGTGCTTCTCACATTTGTATAAATGTGCAGGGCTTGCAGAGAAGTAGAACTTTGGCTAAAGGAGAAGTGGACCTAAGAGTAGGCAATGAAGCAAAAGTTGATGCTTTAGCTGTAGGGACTTATTATTTATCTATGCCCTCTAGGCTTGTTTTAGAACTAGAAGACTATTTTTACGTGCCTGCGATTCGCAGAAACATTATTTCTGTTTCTTGTTTGGACAAGAAAGGTTTTTTATTTACAATAAAGAACAACAATTGCTCTTTTGCTTTGAATGATTTAACCTATGGTGTTGCACATTTATTTAATGGTTTATATGTTCTTGATTTAGATAACCCTGTTTGTAATATAGAAAACAAACGACTTAAAATGAATGACTCAAATCAAACATACCTATGGCATTGTCGTCTAGGCCACATAAATGAGAAACGCATATCCAAATTACATAAGGATGGATACTTGGATAAGTTTGATTTTGAATCATACCAAGAATTGGAATCTTGTTTGCTTGGCAAGATGACTAAATCCCTTTTCACTGGTAAGGGTCAAAGGGCCACTAAACGTCTGGAGCTAATACATAGTGATGTATGTGGCCCAATGCGTGTACTGGCTAGAGGAGGCTACTACTACTTCATAACATTTACTGATGATTTCAGTAGATATGGATATGTATATCTTATGAAGAACAAATTCGATTCTTTTGAAAAATTTAAAGAATACAAGGTTGAAGTAGAGAAGCAAATTGGCGGAGATGCAAGTATTAAGATCTTACGATCCGATCGTGGGGGTGAATACTTAAGCACCGAATTTAGAGTGTATTTGAAAGAGTGTGGTATTGTATCATAACTCACTCCGCCAGGAACACCTCAATGAAATGGAGTTTTAGAGAGGAGAAATCACACCTTGTTGGACATGGTGTGATCGATGATGAGTCATGCAGATCTTCCAATTAGTTTCTGGGGTTACGCTTTAGAAATAGCAGGTTTCACACTTAACCGTGTTCCTACTAAGAAGGTTCAAATGACTCCATATGAGATATGGAAGTAGAAACAGTCAGGCATGAACTTTATAAAAGTTTGGGGATGTAAGGCGTTTGTGAAACGTCAAGAATCTGACAAGCTTGGACCTAAATCCGAAGAGTACATTTTTATAGGATACCCTAATAAAACAAAGGCATATTATTTTCATAGTCCTTCTGAGCAGAAAGTGTTTATTGCTCGAGATGCTGTCTTCATGAAAAAAGATTTTGTTTCCAAATGAAATAGTGGGAGAACTATAGATCTCCATGAAGATCGAGAACCGCAAAATAACGTTGAACCTGAAGTGGAACAAGAGCAGAATAATGATAATGCTCAACAAACACAGGTTGTTCGCGTAGATCTGGTAGATTTCGCCATGAGCCAGAGAGATATGGATTTCTCATGACTCAGTGTGGTGATTTGATGCTCATAGATGAAGATTAGCCTTTCACATACCAAGATGCTATAAACAGTCCAGACCATGAAATCCGAGATAGATTCCATGTACGAAAACCAAGTATGGACTTTGGTTAATTGATCCACCTGAAGGGGTAAAACCCATAGGGTGCAAATGGGTTTTTAAGAAGAAAAAGGGCATGGATGGAAATGTTCAGACCTATAAAGCTAGGCTGGTTGAAAAAGGTTTCAAACAAATTCATGGTATTGACTATGATAAAACTTTCTCATCAGTGGCTATGGTCAAGTCTATAAGGATTTTACTTGCCATTGCAGCTTTCCGTGATTATGAAATCTAGCAAATGGATGTCAAAATAGCCTTCCTTAATGGAAACCTTGAAGAGGATGTGTAGATGACACAACCTGAGGGTTTTGTCGATCCAAGGAATGCTGGCAAGGTATGTAAATTGTGTCAATCCATTTATGGATTGAAGCAATCCTTTAGGAGATGGAATATCCGTTTTGATGAGATAGTCACATAGTATGGCTTTGTTCAAAACAAAGATGAACCGTGTGTTTACAAGAAGGTTAGTGGGAGCTATGTGGCATTCATAGTACTATATGTTGATGATATACTACTAATGGGGAATGACATACCTTCTCTAAAGGCTGTTAAGACTTGGTTATGGAGCAATTTCTCTATGAAAGACTTAGGAGAGGCATCCTACATTCTAGGAATGAGGATCTATAGAGAAAGATCTAGAAGGATGATCGGTCTAAGTCAGAGCACATACATTGATAAGGTTTTGCATCGTTTTGGAATGCAAAATGCAAAAAGGGGATATGTCCCCGTGTCTCAAGGGATAACGATCTCTAAGGACCAGTGTCCGAAATCATTGGATGAGAAGGACCACATGAATAAAGTTACATATGCTTCAGCAATTGGATCTATCATGTATGTAATGGTATGTACTCGCCCAGATGTCTCGTATGCCTTGAGCATGACGAGCAGATACCAGTCTAATCCGGGTGAAGGTCACTCAACGACAGTCAAGAATATTCTTAAGTACCTGAAAAGAACTAAAGATTCATTCTTGGTGTATGGAGGAGAAGAGAAACTCGTTGTAAAAGGTTACACCGATGCAAGTTTCCAAACAGACAGAGATGATACTGTATCACAATCTGGTTTTGTGTTTTGTCTAAACGGAGGTGCTGTAAGCTGGAAGAGTTCAAAGCAAGAAACAGTAGCTGATTCTGCAATGGAGGCTGAGTACATTGCAGCTTGTGAAGCAGCTAAGGAGGCCGTTTGGATTCGAAAGTTCATTTCTAATTTGGGAGTGGTTCCATCGATCGCAGATCCCATTGATCTATACTACGATAATAATAGAGCCATTGCACAGTCTAAAGAACCTAGATCACACTCCCGAGCTAAACATATACTCAGGAGATTTTACCTTATTCGAGAGATTAATGAAAGAGGTGATATACACATATGTAAAGTGCACATAAATGATAACATTGCAGACCCACTGACCAAAGGCTTGTCGTAGCAGAAGCACGATGGTCATACTAGTTCCATGGGTATTAGATATATGGGTGATTGGCTCTAGTGCAAGTGGGAGATTGTTAGTGTAGGTGCCCTAGAGGCAATACATTATCCTTTTCAATATTTATGTCAGTTGATAATTCAATAAATGTATTTATTATGACCTTAATTACTGCGATATTTTGTTAGCATAATAAATATCCTTAGAATCATGATACACATTGTATAGTTTAAGTACATGACTTGAACTTGAGATTATATAATATATCATCATTACAAGAAATAAGCGATCATACAACAGTTTTTCACCGTTGTGTAACCTGTATATTTTCCGTAGTCTATCCAACACTCAGGTGATAAAATATCACACGATAGTTGTTTAAACCCTTGTAATAAGAGATATTACACAACCTTTTTTAGTACTGGTTACAATCAAGAATGCACAACAGGTATTCTATATTAACCATTGTTGGAACTTTCTTAAAACAACTGTTTCTTTATTCAACTCTTGTCTAACTAACTTAACAACAATGGTTTTGTAGAAAAACCATTATTGTTAACTTATTCGATATTGTCATAAACAAACGTTTTTAAACTTCTTTTATGAATGCTTTTTTTAAAAGATAATGCTGTAAAGATTTAAACTGTTGCAAAGAATATCAAAAGATAACAGTTTTTTTTAAAAAATGTGCAGTGAGACATACAACGATTTTCATCATTTTTTAAGTAACTTTCACACAACTGTTTACAAAATTAATCTCATTATTTAGAATAAACAAATTTTAAAATAAAATTATATCATAATAATTCAATTGTTATTTCACAATTGAAATTAAATTTACAATACAAAGGATCTCTACAAGAATTACAATTATAACTTAAAATTTATTTATAAACATCCTCAGCAAGGTACACAATAACTAATTTGCATACATATTTAGTCATGTTTGCCCAATAAACATCTTCTTCACTCCAATTGGCACGCCTAGTCCTAGTTCTTATTTTTTCCCACCAAGTTCTTGTTCCAAGTATCATACATGTACATTTTCTTGCATCAAGAATTACACACCTAACATTCAAAGCATGTTTCATTATTTCTTATGTCATAGGGTTGAAGGGTGTATATAGATTTAATACAATGTCAATCTTATAGTCCAATAGAAAGATCAGCTACAAAAGTAAATACCTTGCCTGTAACTCGTACTGCAATATCTACCTAGCCAACAGCTAGTGCAACAGATCAGCACGTCGCAATACTCAGGATCCTCTTCAACAAGAATTCCATGCACACACATTAATGTGCTTATTTTATAACCTCGAAAAAGTTAATAGCAACAAGCACATAAGATTGTTATCTTTATATATTGCTATTTACACGGAACCAATAAATACATGAGAATACGAAAAATGTTATAATCGAACATGGTAGATAAAAAATGCAACACAACAAAAAAACACTTATAAATTAAAAATTTAAAGAGCATGCAGGTGTCCACCCCATGAGTTGATTGTATAATCTTACATGTTCATCACGACCTGCGCAATCTCCACCAGCTGCAGCACACAAAGACAAGATGCATTAATTTGCAAAATAAAGCAGATAACTCAATCATAACACATATCTCTCTCTTAACTTCAGCTTGCTAAAAGGTAAAATTTATTAGCAATTTTTTGTGAATGACATTATATGGAGTAAAGACACCCTCGTACTATAAGCTATCTCGGTACAATGGGATTAAACATTAGTATTCTACAGAGAGAGCAATATTAAATCTGTAACACATTATATTTTTCACACTGATGGAAGAAAAAAGTGATGTTTTGAGTGTTCTTCTCTTGCCGGAAGTAAGTTGCATTCAAGAAGTTTAAATAAGAAAGGGTTTTGCCCTACAATGCTTCCCTCATTGCACTGACGTACAAGCAAGAAAACATATTTAGTAATTTCAGGAAAACATATTTAAGCTTACTTCCATTTGGCAACCCCTGTTAATGGTTGCATTTAACTAACCAAAAAGAATAAATATTAAGTCTATATGCATAATATAAGTTTCCATAAACAGGGTACCAGATTTTGTATAAACCAGTGTATAAAGATGAATAATTAGCTCTATTCAGGAAGCACCAGCACCTCCAGTCCTCCACAACTAACATTTGTAACAAATTAAACTCAATGCACCTAAAAAAACTACAATTGCCTAACAAACACAAAAGACATTAGTATTAAAGCTAAAAAAACATCAATCATGATACCATATTTTTATTTCATTTGAGTTTAACAGAGCAAATTAAAAAAATACAAATTGTAAATTGTGAATATATAAATACCTTGGGACGTCTATTAATGGAGAACATAACGAGCACCTTGAACCCTAATTTAACATCCTTCCACTCCTTCACGCTGTTCATTGCAGCACGACATGGAATCTGGTGAACTGATCGTCCAATACTAACAACTGACTATTGCAGAAAAGAATACTTTATAGATGTCTTTGACACATGTAATATGCCAGAAGTATAACTAAGCTCTAAAAGAAAAATTGCTAAAACTTTTAGATAATTCCGAGGTGAATAAGGAACCAATACATACTATGTCAATGAACAAGTCTTCACTCGCCAAAGCAATATATTCTCCTGTTTGATTGAAATTTACTGTCCTGACCGGCCATCTGAGAGCATGTAACACAATTATTTTATAGCAGATAATGTGACCAAAGACCAATAAATAATTCTTTTGATTAATACCATTATTATAACAATACACAACTAAAAATTAAATTTATAGATACGAGCAGAAAACCAGTAGATGACTCACTCAAGTTTGGTGAATATTTTCACACACAGCATCTTTGAGATATGTCGCTAGCCGAAATAATAGCCCCTTCCTTAGCCAACTGAATTGAAAGACACATTTTAGTCTTGAAAGAGCATCAAATAAAAGGAAACTAGTGATATTTACTTTGACACATTTTATCAAACCATTGGTGAGCTACATAAAAAACATCAAAATTATCTTAAAAAACCAAATTAGACATTACCAACAATCACATAAGAGTAAATAAATGTGAACTGAAAGTAAGGTATGTACATAGATGATTGTAATTGTATCTATAGAAAGGGAAATTGGGGGAGCAAATAAAAAATTAATTAAAGGAAATAGTCTGATTGGGAAAAAAGCAGGGGGAGATGGGGGAAATGAAATTTGGAAAAAGGGTGAAAGAAAAGTTTAATGAGAGGGAAATGGAAACTAGGGTGAAAATGTGAAAATTGGTTGATAAATTCTTTAATTTATAAATGTTATTATATTATTATATTTATCGTATTATATATTAGTGTAAAATAATTATTTAAAATTTTCTTATTTAAAAATTACAATTATTTTTATACATGAATTTTTATTAATATTATAAAATTACCTTGTAAATCCGAGAAGAATGTTGTTATTGGAAGTCGTACCTTTACTAGATTTTTCTATTCATGAAATGCAAGATTAATTAAAAAAAAACCAATAATTTTTTCATATGACTAAAATTGATATATCTTAGCATCCGTACGGTTAAATCGTTGAAAAAACATTTTAAAATTAATCTTGTAAATCGGGAAAAAGTCTCGTTGCTAGTAGTGTTACTTTTACTAATGCAAGATGGATTTCAAATTTGTTAATAATTTTTATATATAACTAAAATTGACATAGATTAACATACTTACGGTTGGATCATCGAAAAAATCATTTTAAAAATTAATCTTGCAAATCGAGAACGAGTCTCGTTGTCGGGAGGGGTACTTTTACCGGATTTTTCTAATCCTAACATGCAACATGAATTTCAATTTTTTTAATAATTTTTTCATATGACTAAAATTGATATATCTTAACATCCGTATGGTTGGATCATCGATAAAATTATTTTAAAAATTAATCTTGTAAATCGGGAACGAGTCTCGTTGTGGCGAGGGGTACTTTTACCGGATTTTTCTAATCTTGACATGCAAGATGGATTTTAAATTTGTTAATAATTTTTTCATATGACTAAAATTGATATATCTTAACATTCGTATAGTTGGATTGTCAAAAAAATTATTGTAAAAATTAATCTTGTAAATCGGGAACGAGTCTCGTTGTCCGGAGGGGTACTTTTACCGGATTTTTCTAATCCTCACATGCAAGATGAATTTCAATTTTATTAATAATTTTTTCATATGACTAAAATTGATATATCTTAACATCCGTATAGTGGGATCGTTGAAAAAATCATTTTAAAAATTAATCTTGTAAATCGGGAACGAGTCTTGTTGTCGGGAGGGGTACTTCTACCGGATTTTTCTAATCCTGACATGCAAGATGAATTTCAATTTTTTAATAATTTTTTCATATGACTAAAATCGATATATGTTAACATCCGTATGGTTGGATCTTCAAAAAAATCATTTTAAAAATTAATCTTGTAAATCGGGAACGAGTCTCGTTGTAGGGAGGGGTACTTTTACTAGATACTTCTATTCCTGACATGCAGGATGGATTTCAAATTTGTTAATAGTTTTTTCATATGACTAAAATTCATATAGAGTAACATCCGTACGGTTGGATCCTTGAAAACATCATTTTAAAAATTAATCTTGTAAATGGGGAATGAGTCTCGTTGTCGGGAGGGATACTTTTACCCGATTTTTCTACACCAGACGTGCAAGATGAATTTCAAATTTTTAATAATTTTTTTATATGACTTAAATTGATATATCTTAACATCTGTATGGTTGGATCACCGAAAAAATCTTTTTAAAAATTAATCTTGTAAATCGGGAACGAGTCTCGTTGTCGGGAAGGGTACTTTTGCTGGATTTTTCTAATCCTGACATGCAAGATGAATTTCAAATTTTTTTATAATTTTTTCTTATGTATAAAATTGATATATCTTAACATCCGTACGGTTGGATCGTTGAAAAAATCATTTTAAAAATTAATCTTGTAAATCGGGAACGAGTCTCGTTGTCGGGAATGGTACTTTTACTGGATTTTTCTAATCCTAGACATGGAAGATGAATTTCAATTTTTTTAATAATTTTCTCATATGACTAAAATTTATATATCTTAACATCCGTACGGTTGAATCGTCGAAAAATCATTTTAAAAATTAATCTTGTAAATCGGGAACAAGTCTCATTGTTAGGAGGGGTACTTTTACCGGATTTTTCTAATCCTGACATGCAAGATGAATTTTAAATTTGTTAATAATTTTTTCATATCACCAGAATTGATATATCTTAACATCTGTACGGTTTGATCGTCAAAAAAATCATTTTAAAAATTAATCTACTAAATCGGGAATGAGTCTCGTTGTTTGGAGAGGTACTTTTACTGAATTTTTCTAATCTTGACGTGCAAGATGAATTTCAAATTTTTAATAATTTTTTCATATGACTAAAATTGATATATCTTAACATCCGTACGGTTGGATCGTCGAAAAAATCATTTTAGAAATTAATCTTGTAAACTAGAAATCTCATTTTGTAGAGTAATACTTTTACAATGGTTTCCTTGAAACACCATTGTGTAAAGATAAAATAAGACAACGCTTTTTTTATTATAAAACCGTTGTGTAAGCATATCAGCTTTTTTCAATCTAATGGCTAATATTTAATTTCATTTCAATCAAGGGCTATCAATCAGACACTTCAGCAATCCGAGTAAAATGTTTACAACCTATCACGGGGTGCCACCTCATTAGGTGGTGCCCATTGAAATTATAAAATAACTATTTCAGACAACTATTTTATTCCGTTGTATGAAGGTTTCTAAGACAACCCTTCTAAAAACTGTTGTGTGAATTACACAACGTAATATCTAAAAGCTTGTATGAGACCAACTAAGACAACACTTTTGTTTTAACATAAAACCGTTGTATAAAAATTCGGCTATTTTTCGATCTAACACCTCAGCAATCCTTGTGAATGATTTACCACCTATCACGTGCTGCCACCTCAATACGTGGTACCCATTAAAATTCCTCAGACAACGGTTTCATTCTGTTATTTGATGGTTTAGAGGACAACCTTTCTAAAAAACCGTTGTCTCAATTACAAAATGTAATGTCAAAACCGTTGTCTTATATCCCTATACATTAACATAGTAACAACGGTTTGTAATCGTTGTGTTAAAGATCTAAAACAACACTATATTTAAAAAACTGTTGTCTGACTCGATGAGAGGATACAACTTGTACAACAGTTTAAAAAAGATGAATATCCGTTGTTTGTTCTGGAGCTCACACAACTGTTTTTTCTGCAAAATCAATTCACCGTTGTATGAGTTTTTAGGATGACAGTTTTTTTTAAAACGTTGTTTGTCAGCCGTTGTATGATTGCGAATTTCTTGTAGTGCATATTCTTAAAGGTCCCTAGTCGAGTATTATTATATAGGACAATAATAATACATAGATAGACTAGTATGTTGTTTGACAAGATAACCACATCTCATTGGTTATAAGTATGGGGATACTAAAGTCAATACATACGTACATGTGAGAGTACATGGTACTGGACAGACCCACAGTGAGATTCTTCATGTTTAATAAAGTCATAAGAAAGACTCACAGTGATAATGGTGTAATGATCCTTTGACTTGAAATCATTATATTTCTATACGAGGATTAAAATACTTTGACTACATTAAAAGTTACTTTTGATCGGGTGATGATAAAAGTGGACATCGGGTATATCATGAGTCGTATGAGAAATATGAATGATAGATAAAGGATTTAACCCTCCTATAATTAGGAGAGATATTATTGGCCTCTTGATTGAGTGAGACTATAAAAGCATGGCCATGCTCAAATAATGATTTTTCTTGATAGTCTACTCATGGATCAAGTAAACCCGGATTAAATGTTGAAGAGAATGACTAAATACATGTCTCGAGTTTAATCTATAATATGTATGGTTAAAGGGATTATATTACACGAAAAATATTAATCACGAATGGTTTTATCTAATCACGATTTAATTATTGTTTAAAATAAGTTGATAGTACTGGTACTTTTTCTTTTAAATGAATCGGGGGATGTTCCTGAATCTTTTCTTTTCAATCTGCTTCGGCCATAAAATTGGAAGATAGATAATTTTGTGTGGCCCAGCAGGAGAGCTGTCCACGACAATGCTCTAAAAATTAAAAGGTATCATATAATAATGTTTATTTCAGCCATAAAAGTGAAAGGCATATCAATTTTGCGTGGCCCAACTGGATAGCTGTCCACGACCCGAGATGCTCTAAAAACTAAAAAGTATCATATCATAATATTTAATTTTTCTTTTTAATGACAGTATGGTAAACCAAATCACACGTATCTAATTATACGGGTCTACAGCGATGTCTGGGAGGGTAATATGTACACAACACTGTCACTACCTTGATAGTAGGAGCCTGTTTATGTGAATATCCTAAATTTGTACAACATCCTTAACATCCATCTTGCAAGATCATATTTTCTTGTTTAACATCAAGGACCCAACGGGCATTGATAATGACATCAAGATAACCGTATGGTAATTTTTCGATTTAGAGCCAGATAACTAGAAATTGGAGATTGAAAGTAACCACCTTTCCTGATTCATTTTTTATTGGAGACCGTGACAGAGACAGACAATTGCTTGTGCAATTTCCCAGAACCAAAATCCTACGAATTAGAAATAAAGCATTAGAGTGAAGTTATTTTTTAAGAGATAATAAGCGAGACCCAAGAACTGTCATTGGTAGTGAAAAGAAATTTGAAGTCATCAGATTCAACGTATAACTTGCTGGAAATTGTTGTGCACAACTGTTGTTCTAAATTAAAAAGATTTCATGTAAGTCTCATGTGAATAAAATCATGAGTTAAGATACTATCTCGTTTACTTTATAAATTCTATGATCAAATCTATGTTAGTTAAGTTTTATATATTTTTTAAAATCATTATATATGATCAAATGCATTCAATTAAAGGTAAGTCCCGCGTGAATAAAATTGGGGGCTGATGTATCATCTCGAAACTATCACACACACTATTTTATGTATTATGCACTAAATCGGGGATATTCACATAAAGAGGCTCCCTACTATCAAGGTAGTGACACTGTTGTGTACATATTACCCTCCCAGACATCGCTGTAGACCGGTTTAATTAGATACGTGTGATTTGGTTTACCATACTGTCATTAAAAAGAAAAATTAAGCAATATGATATGATACTTTTTAGTTTTTAGAGCATCTCGGGCCGTGGACAGCTATCGAGTTGGGCCACGCAAACTTGATTTACCTTTCACTTTTATGGACGAAAAAAACATTATTATATGATACTTTTTAATTTTTAGAGCATTCTGAGCCGTGGACAGCTCTCCTGCTGGGCCACACAAAATTGTCTATCTTCCACTTTTATGGCCGAAGCAGATTGAAAAGAAAAGATTGAGGAACATCCCCCAATTTATTTAAAAGAAAAGTACCAACACTATCAACTTATTTTGTTTCCTTTTTTTCGGAACTTATTTTATTTCTTTATTTGTACTTGTTAATATACATTCATCATTGAAAAAAGTTATGCTGAAATAAATCATTTATAATTTGTTCTAAATTATTTAAAAATAGAATTATAAATCATAAAATTTTTAAGAAAAGTCATTTCAAGTCAAATTTTAAGTGCATTTTTTAATTTCATTGTATTTTAATAATACTTTTTTTCATTTTAATATTTTAATTAATTTAATATATAGTACCTACTAGTTCGACAAGATAGCATGATAAATATTTATTATGTTGAAGGCGGATATATAAACAATGTAAATAAAAGTTGTACAATAAAACCTAAAAGTGTCCATATGCAACAAAATGTGGGTGCTCTAAGCGGACGTGAAAAAAAGTCTATTGAGCCAGTAGAAATGGATCAGTTCAGATCAATTCAGACGTGATTTAAAATACAAGTTAAGTTCAGTTAGGCCCGTAAACAAATTAATAAAATTTTGTAGATAAAATACTAGTTTGTAGTATGTGTCTTAACTGTGCTGAGTGTTTTAGAAATCATGAATTAATATTTTTTTGTCAAAAAACTAATATTTTAAACTATGAAAAATAATTCAATACTATAACAAATAATTTTTTGTATATTAAATTTAAATATCTCATTTATTAACCTTAAATTATTATGATTATTATTTAGTGTATTAAATTGACAACTAACGAAAAATCGATTATTATTTAGGGTATCAAATTAACAACTAATAAATATCTTGTATTCAACATAGTTTGTTGTAAACTACAATATGAATGAATTTGACAAAACACCTACTGAATTGTCGCATATGTTGAGAACATATGAGACCAATATGAAGACAGCTGAACCTGCTCCCATACTGATGGTGGGAAATAAAGGTAAGGCCAAAGGGAAGGGCACATGGAAGGGTAAGAAGAAGATTGGATCTGATTCTACACCCAAGCCAAAGTCAGGTCCCAAATAGGCTTTAAAGCCTAAAGGTGGTGTGGCCAAGGGTGAATGTCACTACTGTAAGAAAGATGGTCACTGGAATTGAAACTCTCCAATTTACTTGGAGGATCTGAAGAAAAAGAAAGTAGTTCAGATTTCTGGATCAGGTATTTATGTTATAGAAGTCAATTTGTCTATTTCTACATCTTGGGTATTTGATACTGGATGTGCTTCTCACATTTGTATAAATGTGCAGGGCCTGCAGAGAAGTAGAACTTTGGCTAAATAAGAAGTGGACCTAAGAGTAGGCAATGAAGCAAAAGTTGATGCTTTAGCTATAGGGACTTATTATTTATCTATGCCCTCTGGGCTTGTTTTAGAACTAGAAGACTGTTTTTACGTGCCTGCGATTTGCAGAAACATTATTTCTATTTCTTGTTTGGACAAAAAAGGTTTTTCGTTTACAATAAAGAACAACATTTGCTCTTTTGCTTTGAATGATTTAACCTATGGTGTTGCACATTTATTTAATGGTTTATATGTTCTTGATTTAGATAACCCTGTCTGTAATATAGAAAACAAACGACTTAAAATGAATGACTCAAATCAAACATACCTATGGCATTGTCGTCTAGGCCACATAAATGAGAAACGCATATCCAAATTACATAAGGATGGATACTTGGATAAGTTTGATTTTGAATCATACCAAGAATTGGAATCTTGTTTGCTTGGTAAGATGACTAAATCCCTTTTCACTGGTAAGGGTCAAAGGGCCACTAAACGTCTGGAGCTAATACATAGTGATGTATGTGGCCCAATACGTGTAATGGCTAGAGGAGGCTACTACTACTTCATAACATTTACTCATGATTTCAGTAGATATGGATATGTATATCTTATGAAGAACAAATCCAATTCTTTTGAAAAATTTAAAGAATACAAGGTTGAAGTAGAGAAGCAAATTGGCGGAGATGCAAGTATTAAGATCTTACGATCCGATCATGGGGGTGAATACTTAAGCACCGAATTTAGAGTGTATTTGAAAGAGTGTGGTATTGTATCACAACTCACTCCGCCAGGAACACCTCAATGGAATGGAGTTTCAGAGAGGAGAAATCGCACCTTGTTGGACATGGTGCAATCGATGATGAGTCATGCAGATCTTCCAATTAGTTTCTGGGGTTATGCTCTAGAAACAACGGCTTTCACACTTAACCGTGTTCCTACTAAGAAGGTTCAAAAAACTTCATATGAGATATGGAAGGAGAATCGGTCAGGCATGAACTTTATGAAAGTTTGGGGATGTAAGGCGTTTGTGAAACGTTAAGAATCTGACAAGCTTGGACCTAAATCCGAAGAGTGCATTTTTATAGGATACCCTAATGAAACAAAGGCGTATCATTTTTATAGTTCTTCTGAGCAGAAAGTGTTTATTGCTCGAGATGCTGTCTTCATGGAAAGAGATTTTATTTCCAAAAGAAACAGTGGGAGAACTATAGATCTCGATGAAGATCGAGAACCACAAAATAGCATTGAACCTGAAGTGGAACAAGAGCAGAATAATGATAATGCTCAACAAACACAGGTTGTTCGTAGATTTGGTAGATTTCGCCATGAGCCAGAGAGATATGGATTTCTCATGACTCAGTGTGGTGATTTGATGCTCATAGATGAAGATGAGCCTCTCACATACCAAGATGCTATGAAAAGTCCAGACTCTAAGAGATGGCTTGAAGCCATGAAATCCGAGATAGATTCCATGTACGAAAACCAAGTATGCACTTTGGTTAATTGATCCACCTGAAGGGGTAAAACCCATAGGGTGCAAATAAGAAGAAAAAGGGCATGGATGGAAATGTTCAGACCTATAAAGCTAGGCTGGTTGTAAAAGGTTTCAAAAAAATTCATGATATTGACTATGATGAAACTTTCTCATCAGTGGCTATTGTCAAGTCTATAAGGATTTTACTTGCCATTGCAGCATTCCATGATTATGAAATCTGGCAAATGGATGTCAAAATAGCCTTCCTTAATGAAAGCCTTGAAGAGGATGTGTACATGACACAACCTGAGGGTTTTGTCGATCCAAGGAATGCTGGCAAGGTATGTAAATTGTGTCAATCCATTTATGGATTGAAGCAATCCTTTAGGAGATGGAATATCCGTTTTGATGAGATAGTCACATAGTATGGCTTTGTTCAAAACAAAGATGAACCGTGTGTTTACAAGAAGGTTAGTGGGAGCTATGTGGCATTCATAGTACTATATGTTGATGATATACTACTAATGGGGAATGACATACCTTCTCTAAAGGCTGTTAAGACTTGGTTATGGAGCAATTTCTCTATGAAAGACTTAGGAGAGGCATCCTACATTCTAGGAATGAGGATCTATAGAGAAAGATCTAGAAGGATGATCGGTCTAAGTCAGAGCACATACATTGATAAGGTTTTGCATCGTTTTGGAATGCAAAATGCAAAAAGGGGATATGTCCCCGTGTCTCAAGGGATAACGATCTCTAAGGACCAGTGTCCGAAATCATTGGATGAGAAGGACCACATGAATAAAGTTACATATGCTTCAGCAATTGGATCTATCATGTATGTAATGGTATGTACTCGCCCAGATGTCTCGTATGCCTTGAGCATGACGAGCAGATACCAGTCTAATCCGGGTGAAGGTCACTCAACGACAGTCAAGAATATTCTTAAGTACCTGAAAAGAACTAAAGATTCATTCTTGGTGTATGGAGGAGAAGAGAAACTCGTTGTAAAAGGTTACACCGATGCAAGTTTCCAAACAGACAGAGATGATACTGTATCACAATCTGGTTTTGTGTTTTGTCTAAACGGAGGTGCTGTAAGCTGGAAGAGTTCAAAGCAAGAAACAGTAGCTAATTCTGCAATGGAGGCTGAGTACATTGCAGCTTGTGAAGCAGCTAAGGAGGCCGTTTGGATTCGAAAGTTCATTTCTAATTTGGGAGTGGTTCCATCGATCGCAGATCCCATTGATCTATACTACGATAATAATAGAGCCATTGCACAGTCTAAAGAACCTAGATCACACTCCCGAGCTAAACATATACTCAGGAGATTTTACCTTATTCGAGAGATTAATGAAAGAGGTGATATACACATATGTAAAGTGCACATAAATGATAACATTGCAGACCCACTGACCAAAGGCTTGTCGTAGCAGAAGCACGATGGTCATACTAGTTCCATGGGTATTAGATATATGGGTGATTGGCTCTAGTGCAAGTGGGAGATTGTTAGTGTAGGTGCCCTAGAGGCAATACATTATCCTTTTCAATATTTATGTCAGTTGATAATTCAATAAATGTATTTATTATGACCTTAATTACTGCGATATTTTGTTAGCATAATAAATATCCTTAGAATCATGATACACATTGTATAGTTTAAGTACATGACTTGAACTTGAGATTATATAATATATCATCATTACAAGAAATAAGCGATCATACAACAGTTTTTCACCGTTGTGTAACCTGTATATTTTCCGTAGTCTATCCAACACTCAGGTGATAAAATATCACACGATAGTTGTTTAAACCCTTGTAATAAGAGATATTACACAACCTTTTTTAGTACTGGTTACAATCAAGAATGCACAACAGGTATTCTATATTAACCATTGTTGGAACTTTCTTAAAACAACTGTTTCTTTATTCAACTCTTGTCTAACTAACTTAACAACAATGGTTTTGTAGAAAAACCATTATTGTTAACTTATTCGATATTGTCATAAACAAACGTTTTTAAACTTCTTTTATGAATGCTTTTTTTAAAAGATAATGCTGTAAAGATTTAAACTGTTGCAAAGAATATCAAAAGATAACAGTTTTTTTTAAAAAATGTGCAGTGAGACATACAACGATTTTCATCATTTTTTAAGTAACTTTCACACAACTGTTTACAAAATTAATCTCATTATTTAGAATAAACAAATTTTAAAATAAAATTATATCATAATAATTCAATTGTTATTTCACAATTGAAATTAAATTTACAATACAAAGGATCTCTACAAGAATTACAATTATAACTTAAAATTTATTTATAAACATCCTCAGCAAGGTACACAATAACTAATTTGCATACATATTTAGTCATGTTTGCCCAATAAACATCTTCTTCACTCCAATTGGCACGCCTAGTCCTAGTTCTTATTTTTTCCCACCAAGTTCTTGTTCCAAGTATCATACATGTACATTTTCTTGCATCAAGAATTACACACCTAACATTCAAAGCATGTTTCATTATTTCTTATGTCATAGGGTTGAAGGGTGTATATAGATTTAATACAATGTCAATCTTATAGTCCAATAGAAAGATCAGCTACAAAAGTAAATACCTTGCCTGTAACTCGTACTGCAATATCTACCTAGCCAACAGCTAGTGCAACAGATCAGCACGTCGCAATACTCAGGATCCTCTTCAACAAGAATTCCATGCACACACATTAATGTGCTTATTTTATAACCTCGAAAAAGTTAATAGCAACAAGCACATAAGATTGTTATCTTTATATATTGCTATTTACACGGAACCAATAAATACATGAGAATACGAAAAATGTTATAATCGAACATGGTAGATAAAAAATGCAACACAACAAAAAAACACTTATAAATTAAAAATTTAAAGAGCATGCAGGTGTCCACCCCATGAGTTGATTGTATAATCTTACATGTTCATCACGACCTGCGCAATCTCCACCAGCTGCAGCACACAAAGACAAGATGCATTAATTTGCAAAATAAAGCAGATAACTCAATCATAACACATATCTCTCTCTTAACTTCAGCTTGCTAAAAGGTAAAATTTATTAGCAATTTTTTGTGAATGACATTATATGGAGTAAAGACACCCTCGTACTATAAGCTATCTCGGTACAATGGGATTAAACATTAGTATTCTACAGAGAGAGCAATATTAAATCTGTAACACATTATATTTTTCACACTGATGGAAGAAAAAAGTGATGTTTTGAGTGTTCTTCTCTTGCCGGAAGTAAGTTGCATTCAAGAAGTTTAAATAAGAAAGGGTTTTGCCCTACAATGCTTCCCTCATTGCACTGACGTACAAGCAAGAAAACATATTTAGTAATTTCAGGAAAACATATTTAAGCTTACTTCCATTTGGCAACCCCTGTTAATGGTTGCATTTAACTAACCAAAAAGAATAAATATTAAGTCTATATGCATAATATAAGTTTCCATAAACAGGGTACCAGATTTTGTATAAACCAGTGTATAAAGATGAATAATTAGCTCTATTCAGGAAGCACCAGCACCTCCAGTCCTCCACAACTAACATTTGTAACAAATTAAACTCAATGCACCTAAAAAAACTACAATTGCCTAACAAACACAAAAGACATTAGTATTAAAGCTAAAAAAACATCAATCATGATACCATATTTTTATTTCATTTGAGTTTAACAGAGCAAATTAAAAAAATACAAATTGTAAATTGTGAATATATAAATACCTTGGGACGTCTATTAATGGAGAACATAACGAGCACCTTGAACCCTAATTTAACATCCTTCCACTCCTTCACGCTGTTCATTGCAGCACGACATGGAATCTGGTGAACTGATCGTCCAATACTAACAACTGACTATTGCAGAAAAGAATACTTTATAGATGTCTTTGACACATGTAATATGCCAGAAGTATAACTAAGCTCTAAAAGAAAAATTGCTAAAACTTTTAGATAATTCCGAGGTGAATAAGGAACCAATACATACTATGTCAATGAACAAGTCTTCACTCGCCAAAGCAATATATTCTCCTGTTTGATTGAAATTTACTGTCCTGACCGGCCATCTGAGAGCATGTAACACAATTATTTTATAGCAGATAATGTGACCAAAGACCAATAAATAATTCTTTTGATTAATACCATTATTATAACAATACACAACTAAAAATTAAATTTATAGATACGAGCAGAAAACCAGTAGATGACTCACTCAAGTTTGGTGAATATTTTCACACACAGCATCTTTGAGATATGTCGCTAGCCGAAATAACAGCCCCTTCCTTAGCCAACTGAATTGAAAGACACATTTTAGTCTTGAAAGAGCATCAAATAAAAGGAAACTAGTGATATTTACTTTGACACATTTTATCAAACCATTGGTGAGCTACATAAAAAACATCAAAATTATCTTAAAAAACCAAATTAGACATTACCAACAATCACATAAGAGTAAATAAATGTGAACTGAAAGTAAGGTATGTACATAGATGATTGTAATTGTATCTATAGAAAGGGAAATTGGGGGAGCAAATAAAAAATTAATTAAAGGAAATAGTCTGATTGGGAAAAAAGCAGGGGGAGATGGGGGAAATGAAATTTGGAAAAAGGGTGAAATAAAAGTTTAATGAGAGGGAAATGGAAATTAGGGTGAAAATGTGAAAATTGGTTGATAAATTCTTTAATTTATAAATGTTATTATATTATTATATTTATCGTATTATATATTAGTGTAAAATAATTATTTAAAATTTTCTTATTTAAAAATTACAATTATTTTTATACATGAATTTTTATTAATATTATAAAATTACCTTGTAAATCCGAGAAGAATGTTGTTATTGGAAGTCGTACCTTTACTAGATTTTTCTATTCATGAAATGCAAGATTAATTAAAAAAAAACCAATAATTTTTTCATATGACTAAAATTGATATATCTTAGCATCCGTACGGTTAAATCGTTGAAAAAACATTTTAAAATTAATCTTGTAAATCGGGAAAAAGTCTCGTTGCTAGTAGTGTTACTTTTACTAATGCAAGATGGATTTCAAATTTGTTAATAATTTTTATATATAACTAAAATTGACATAGATTAACATACTTACGGTTGGATCATCGAAAAAATCATTTTAAAAATTAATCTTGCAAATCGAGAACGAGTCTCGTTGTCGGGAGGGGTACTTTTACCGGATTTTTCTAATCCTAACATGCAACATGAATTTCAATTTTTTTAATAATTTTTTCATATGACTAAAATTGATATATCTTAACATCCGTATGGTTGGATCATCGATAAAATTATTTTAAAAATTAATCTTGTAAATCGGGAACGAGTCTCGTTGTGGCGAGGGGTACTTTTACCGGATTTTTCTAATCTTGACATGCAAGATGGATTTTAAATTTGTTAATAATTTTTTCATATGACTAAAATTGATATATCTTAACATTCGTATAGTTGGATTGTCAAAAAAATTATTGTAAAAATTAATCTTGTAAATCGGGAACGAGTCTCGTTGTCCGGAGGGGTACTTTTACCGGATTTTTCTAATCCTCACATGCAAGATGAATTTCAATTTTATTAATAATTTTTTCATATGACTAAAATTGATATATCTTAACATCCGTATAGTGGGATCGTTGAAAAAATCATTTTAAAAATTAATCTTGTAAATCGGGAACGAGTCTTGTTGTCGGGAGGGGTACTTCTACCGGATTTTTCTAATCCTGACATGCAAGATGAATTTCAATTTTTTAATAATTTTTTCATATGACTAAAATCGATATATGTTAACATCCGTATGGTTGGATCTTCAAAAAAATCATTTTAAAAATTAATCTTGTAAATCGGGAACGAGTCTCGTTGTAGGGAGGGGTACTTTTACTAGATACTTCTATTCCTGACATGCAGGATGGATTTCAAATTTGTTAATAGTTTTTTCATATGACTAAAATTCATATAGAGTAACATCCGTACGGTTGGATCCTTGAAAACATCATTTTAAAAATTAATCTTGTAAATGGGGAATGAGTCTCGTTGTCGGGAGGGATACTTTTACCCGATTTTTCTACACCAGACGTGCAAGATGAATTTCAAATTTTTAATAATTTTTTTATATGACTTAAATTGATATATCTTAACATCTGTATGGTTGGATCACCGAAAAAATCTTTTTAAAAATTAATCTTGTAAATCGGGAACGAGTCTCGTTGTCGGGAAGGGTACTTTTGCTGGATTTTTCTAATCCTGACATGCAAGATGAATTTCAAATTTTTTTATAATTTTTTCTTATGTATAAAATTGATATATCTTAACATCCGTACGGTTGGATCGTTGAAAAAATCATTTTAAAAATTAATCTTGTAAATCGGGAACGAGTCTCGTTGTCGGGAATGGTACTTTTACTGGATTTTTCTAATCCTAGACATGGAAGATGAATTTCAATTTTTTTAATAATTTTCTCATATGACTAAAATTTATATATCTTAACATCCGTACGGTTGAATCGTCGAAAAATCATTTTAAAAATTAATCTTGTAAATCGGGAACAAGTCTCATTGTTAGGAGGGGTACTTTTACCGGATTTTTCTAATCCTGACATGCAAGATGAATTTTAAATTTGTTAATAATTTTTTCATATCACCAGAATTGATATATCTTAACATCTGTACGGTTTGATCGTCAAAAAAATCATTTTAAAAATTAATCTACTAAATCGGGAATGAGTCTCGTTGTTTGGAGAGGTACTTTTACTGAATTTTTCTAATCTTGACGTGCAAGATGAATTTCAAATTTTTAATAATTTTTTCATATGACTAAAATTGATATATCTTAACATCCGTATGGTTGGATCGTCGAAAAAATCATTTTAGAAATTAATCTTGTAAACTAGAAATCTCATTTTGTAGAGTAATACTTTTACAATGGTTTCCTTGAAACACCATTGTGTAAAGATAAAATAAGACAACGCTTTTTTTATTATAAAACCGTTGTGTAAGCATATCAGCTTTTTTCAATCTAATGGCTAATATTTAATTTCATTTCAATCAAGGGCTATCAATCAGACACTTCAGCAATCCGAGTAAAATGTTTACAACCTATCACGGGGTGCCACCTCATTAGGTGGTGCCCATTGAAATTATAAAATAACTATTTCAGACAACTATTTTATTCCGTTGTATGAAGGTTTCTAAGACAACCCTTCTAAAAACTGTTGTGTGAATTACACAACGTAATATCTAAAAGCTTGTATGAGACCAACTAAGACAACACTTTTGTTTTAACATAAAACCGTTGTATAAAAATTCGGCTATTTTTCGATCTAACACCTCAGCAATCCTTGTGAATGATTTACCACCTATCACGTGCTGCCACCTCAATACGTGGTACCCATTAAAATTCCTCAGACAACGGTTTCATTCTGTTATTTGATGGTTTAGAGGATAACCTTTCTAAAAAACCGTTGTCTCAATTACAAAATGTAATGTCAAAACCGTTGTCTTATATCCCTATACATTAACATAGTAACAACGGTTTGTAATCGTTGTGTTAAAGATCTAAAACAACACTATATTTAAAAAACTGTTGTCTGACTCGATGAGAGGATACAACTTGTACAACAGTTTAAAAAAGATGAATATCCGTTGTTTGTTCTGGAGCTCACACAACTGTTTTTTCTGCAAAATCAATTCACCGTTGTATGAGTTTTTAGGATGACAGTTTTTTTTAAAACGTTGTTTGTCAGCCGTTGTATGATTGCGAATTTCTTGTAGTGCATATTCTTAAAGGTCCCTAGTCGAGTATTATTATATAGGACAATAATAATACATAGATAGACTAGTATGTTGTTTGACAAGATAACCACATCTCATTGGTTATAAGTATGGGGATACTAAAGTCAATACATACGTACATGTGAGAGTACATGGTACTGGACAGACCCACAGTGAGATTCTTCATGTTTAATAAAGTCATAAGAAAGACTCACAGTGATAATGGTGTAATGATCCTTTGACTTGAAATCATTATATTTCTATACGAGGATTAAAATACTTTGACTACATTAAAAGTTACTTTTGATCGGGTGATGATAAAAGTGGACATCGGGTATATCATGAGTCGTATGAGAAATATGAATGATAGATAAAGGATTTAACCCTCCTATAATTAGGAGAGATATTATTGGCCTCTTGATTGAGTGAGACTATAAAAGCATGGCCATGCTCAAATAATGATTTTTCTTGATAGTCTACTCATGGATCAAGTAAACCCGGATTAAATGTTGAAGAGAATGACTAAATACATGTCTCGAGTTTAATCTATAATATGTATGGTTAAAGGGATTATATTACACGAAAAATATTAATCACGAATGGTTTTATCTAATCACGATTTAATTATTGTTTAAAATAAGTTGATAGTACTGGTACTTTTTCTTTTAAATGAATCGGGGGATGTTCCTGAATCTTTTCTTTTCAATCTGCTTCGGCCATAAAATTGGAAGATAGATAATTTTGTGTGGCCCAGCAGGAGAGCTGTCCACGACAATGCTCTAAAAATTAAAAGGTATCATATAATAATGTTTATTTCAGCCATAAAAGTGAAAGACATATCAATTTTGCGTGGCCCAACTGGATAGCTGTCCACGACCCGAGATGCTCTAAAAACTAAAAAGTATCATATCATAATATTTAATTTTTCTTTTAATGACAGTATGGTAAACCAAATCACACGTATCTAATTATACGGGTCTACAGCGATGTCTGGGAGGGTAATATGTACACAACACTGTCACTACCTTGATAGTAGGAGCCTGTTTATGTGAATATCCTAAATTTGTACAACATCCTTAACATCCATCTTGCAAGATCATATTTTCTTGTTTAACATCAAGGACCCAACGGGCATTGATAATGACATCAAGATAACCGTATGGTAATTTTCGATTTAGAGCCAGATAACTAGAAATTGGAGATTGAAAGTAACCACCTTTCCTGATTCATTTTTTATTGGAGACCGTGACAGAGACAGACAATTGCTTGTGTAATTTCCCAGAACCAAAATCCTACGAATTAGAAATAAAGCATTAGAGTGAAGTTATTTTTTAAGAGATAATAAGCGAGACCCAAGAACTGTCATTGGTAGTGAAAAGAAATTGAAGTCATCAGATTCAACGTATAACTTGCTGGAAATTGTTGTGCACAACTGTTGTTCTAAATTAAAAAGATTTCATGTAAGTCTCATGTGAATAAAATCATGAGTTAAGATACTATCTCGTTTACTTTATAAATTCTATGATCAAATCTATGTTAGTTAAGTTTTATATATTTTTTAAAATCATTATATATGATCAAATGCATTCAATTAAAGGTAAGTCCCGCGTGAATAAAATTGGGGGCTGATGTATCATCTCGAAACTATCACACACACTATTTTATGTATTATGCACTAAATCGGGGATATTCACATAAAGAGGCTCCCTACTATCAAGGTAGTGACACTGTTGTGTACATATTACCCTCCCAGACATCGCTGTAGACCGGTTTAATTAGATACGTGTGATTTGGTTTACCATACTGTCATTAAAAAGAAAAATTAAGCAATATGATATGATACTTTTTAGTTTTTAGAGCATCTCGGGCCGTGGACAGCTATCGAGTTGGGCCACGCAAACTTGATTTACCTTTCACTTTTATGGACGAAAAAAAACATTATTATATGATACTTTTTAATTTTTAGAGCATTCTGAGCCGTGGACAGCTCTCCTGCTGGGCCACACAAAATTGTCTATCTTCCACTTTTATGGCCGAAGCAGATTGAAAAGAAAAGATTGAGGAACATCCCCCAATTTATTTAAAAGAAAAGTACCAACACTATCAACTTATTTTGTTTCCTTTTTTTCGGAACTTATTTTATTTCTTTATTTGTACTTGTTAATATACATTCATCATTGAAAAAAGTTATGCTGAAATAAATCATTTATAATTTGTTCTAAATTATTTAAAAATAGAATTATAAATCATAAAATTTTAAGAAAAGTCATTTCAAGTCAAATTTTAAGTGCATTTTTTAATTTCATTGTATTTTAATAATACTTTTTTTCATTTTAATATTTTAATTAATTTAATATATAGTACCTACTAGTTCGACAAGATAGCATGATAAATATTTATTATGTTGAAGGCGGATATATAAACAATGTAAATAAAAGTTGTACAATAAAACCTAAAAGTGTCCATATGCAACAAAATGTGGGTGCTCTAAGCGGACGTGAAAAAAAGTCTATTGAGCCAGTAGAAATGGATCAGTTCAGATCAATTCAGACGTGATTTAAAATACAAGTTAAGTTCAGTTAGGCCCGTAAACAAATTAATAAAATTTTGTAGATAAAATACTAGTTTGTAGTATGTGTCTTAACTGTGCTGAGTGTTTTAGAAATCATGAATTAATATTTTTTTGTCAAAAAACTAATATTTTAAACTATGAAAATAATTCAATACTATAACAAATAATTTTTTGTATATTAAATTTAAATATCTCATTTATTAACCTTAAATTATTATGATTATTATTTAGTGTATTAAATTGACAACTAACGAAAAATCGATTATTATTTAGGGTATCAAATTAACAACTAATAAATATCTTGTATTCAACATAGTTTGTTGTAAACTACAATATGAATGAATTTGACAAAACACCTACTGAATTGTCGCATATGTTGAGAACATATGAGACCAATATGAAGACAGCTGAACCTGCTCCCATACTGATGGTGGGAAATAAAGGTAAGGCCAAAGGGAAGGGCACATGGAAGGGTAAGAAGAAGATTGGATCTGATTCTACACCCAAGCCAAAGTCAGGTCCCAAATAGGCTTTAAAGCCTAAAGGTGGTGTGGCCAAGGGTGAATGTCACTACTGTAAGAAAGATGGTCACTGGAATTGAAACTCTCCAATTTACTTGGAGGATCTGAAGAAAAAGAAAGTAGTTCAGATTTCTGGATCAGGTATTTATGTTATAGAAGTCAATTTGTCTATTTCTACATCTTGGGTATTTGATACTGGATGTGCTTCTCACATTTGTATAAATGTGCAGGGCCTGCAGAGAAGTAGAACTTTGGCTAAATAAGAAGTGGACCTAAGAGTAGGCAATGAAGCAAAAGTTGATGCTTTAGCTATAGGGACTTATTATTTATCTATGCCCTCTGGGCTTGTTTTAGAACTAGAAGACTGTTTTTACGTGCCTGCGATTTGCAGAAACATTATTTCTATTTCTTGTTTGGACAAAAAAGGTTTTTCATTTACAATAAAGAACAACATTTGCTCTTTTGCTTTGAATGATTTAACCTAAGGTGTTGCACATTTATTTAATGGTTTATATGTTCTTGATTTAGATAACCCTGTCTGTAATATAGAAAACAAACGACTTAAAATGAATGACTCAAATCAAACATACCTATGGCATTGTCGTCTAGGCCACATAAATGAGAAACGCATATCCAAATTACATAAGGATGGATACTTGGATAAGTTTGATTTTGAATCATACCAAGAATTGGAATCTTGTTTGCTTGGTAAGATGACTAAATCCCTTTTCACTGGTAAGGGTCAAAGGGCCACTAAACGTCTGGAGCTAATACATAGTGATGTATGTGGCCCAATACGTGTAATGGCTAGAGGAGGCTACTACTACTTCATAACATTTACTCATGATTTCAGTAGATATGGATATGTATATCTTATGAAGAACAAATCCGATTCTTTTAAAAAATTTAAAGAATACAAGGTTGAAGTAGAGAAGCAAATTGGCGGAGATGCAAGTATTAAGATCTTACGATCCGATCATGGGGGTGAATACTTAAGCACCGAATTTAGAGTGTATTTGAAAGAGTGTGGTATTGTATCACAACTCACTCCGCCAGGAACACCTCAATGGAATGGAGTTTCAGAGAGGAGAAATCGCACCTTGTTGGACATGGTGCAATCGATGATGAGTCATGCAGATCTTCCAATTAGTTTCTGGGGTTATGCTCTAGAAACAACGGCTTTCACACTTAACCGTGTTCCTACTAAGAAGGTTCAAAAAACTTCATATGAGATATGGAAGGAGAATCGGTCAGGCATGAACTTTATGAAAGTTTGGGGATGTAAGGCGTTTGTGAAACGTTAAGAATCTGACAAGCTTGGACCTAAATCCGAAGAGTGCATTTTTATAGGATACCCTAATGAAACAAAGGCGTATCATTTTTATAGTTCTTCTGAGCAGAAAGTGTTTATTGCTCGAGATGCTGTCTTCATGGAAAGAGATTTTATTTCCAAAAGAAACAGTGGGAGAACTATAGATCTCGATGAAGATCGAGAACCACAAAATAGCATTGAACCTGAAGTGGAACAAGAGCAGAATAATGATAATGCTCAACAAACACAGGTTGTTCGTAGATTTGGTAGATTTCGCCATGAGCCAGAGAGATATGGATTTCTCATGACTCAGTGTGGTGATTTGATGCTCATAGATGAAGATGAGCCTCTCACATACCAAGATGCTATGAAAAGTCCAGACTCTAAGAGATGGCTTGAAGCCATGAAATCCGAGATAGATTCCATGTACGAAAACCAAGTATGCACTTTGGTTAATTGATCCACCTGAAGGGGTAAAACCCATAGGGTGCAAATAAGAAGAAAAAGGGCATGGATGGAAATGTTCAGACCTATAAAGCTAGGCTGGTTGTAAAAGGTTTCAAAAAAATTCATGATATTGACTATGATGAAACTTTCTCATCAGTGGCTATTGTCAAGTCTATAAGGATTTTACTTGCCATTGCAGCATTCCATGATTATGAAATCTGGCAAATGGATGTCAAAATAGCCTTCCTTAATGAAAGCCTTGAAGAGGATGTGTACATGACACAACCTGAGGGTTTTGTTGATCCAAGGAATGCTGGCAAGGTATGTAAATTGCATCGATCCATTTATGGATTGAAGCAATCCTCTAGGAGATGGAATATCTGTTTTGATGAAATAGTCATAGATTATGGATTTGTTTAAAACGAAAATGAACCGTGTGTTTACAAGAAGGTTAGTGGGAGCTATGTGGCATTCATAGTACTATATGTTGATGATATACTACTAATGGGGAATGACATACCTTCTCTAAAGGCTGTTAAGACTTGGTTAGGGAGCAATTTCTCTATGAAAGACTTAGGAGAGGCATCCTACATTCTAGGAATGAGGATCTATAGAGAAAGATCTAGAAGGATGATCGGTCTAAGTCAGAGCACATACATTGATAAGGTTTTGCATCATTTGGAATGCAAAATGTAAAAAGAGGATATGTCCCCGTGTCTCAAGGGATAACGATCTCTAAGGACCAGTGTCCGAAATTATTGGATGAGAAGGACCATATGAATATAGTTCCATATGCTTCAGCAATTGGATCTATCATGTATGCAATGGTATGTACTCGCCCAGATGTCTCGTATGCCTTGAGCATGACGAGCAGATACCAGTCTAATCCGGGTGATGGTCACTGGACGACAGTCAAGAATATTCTTAAGTACTTGAAAAGAAACTAAAGATTCATTCTTGGTGTATGGAGGAGAAGAGAAACTCGTTGTAAAAGGTTACGCCGATGCAAGTTTCCAAATAGACAGAGATGATACTGTATCACAGTCTGGTTTTGTGTTTTGTCTAAACGGAGGTGCTGTAAGCTGGCAGAGTTCAAAGCAAGAAGCAGTAGCTGATTCTGTAATGGAGGCTGAGTACATTGCAGCTTGTGAAGCAGCTAAGGAGGCCGTTTGGATTCGAAAGTTCATTTCTAATTTGGGAGTGGTTCCATCGGTCGCAGATCCCATTGATCTATACTGCGATAATAATGGAGCCATTGCACAGGCTAAAGAACCTGGATCACACTCCCGGGCTAAACATATACTCAGGAGATTTCACCTTATTCGAGAGATTAATGAAATAGGTGATATACACATATGTAAAGTGCACACAATGATAACATTGCAGACCCACTGACCAAAGGCTTGTCGCAGCAGAAGTACGATGGTCATACTAGTTCCATGGGTATTAGATATATGGGTGATTGGCTCTAGTGCAAGTGGGAGATTGTTAGTGTAGGTGCCCTAGAGGCAATACATTATTCTTTTCATATTTATGTCAATTGATAATTCAATAAATGTATTTATTATGACCTTAATTACTGCGATATTTTGTTAGCATAATAAATGTCCTTAGAATCATGATACACATTGAATAGTTTAAGTACATGACTTGAACTTGAGATTATATAATATATCATTACTACAAGAAATAAGCGATCATACAACAGTTTTTCCACCGTTGTGTAACCTGTATATTTTCCGTAGTCTATCCAACACTCGTGTGATAAAATATCACACGACAGTTGTTTAAACCCTTATAATAAGAGAGATTACACAAACCTTTTTAGTACTGGTTACAATCAAGAATGCACAACAAGTATTCTATATTAATCATTGTTGGAACTTTGTTAAAAAAACTGTTTCTTTATTCAACTCTTGTCTAACTAACTTAACAACAATGGTTAAAAACCATTATTGTTAACTTATTTGATATTGTCATAAACAATATTTTTAAACTTCTTTTATGAATGCTTTTTTTAAAAGACAATCGTGTAAAGATTTAAACTGTTGCAAAGAATATCAAAAGATAACAGTTTTTTTTTAAAAAATGTACAGTGAGACGACAACAATTTTCATCATTTTAAGTGACTTTCACACAACTGTTACAAAATTAATCTCATTATTTAGAATAAATAAATTTTAAAATAAAATTATATCATAATAATTCAATTGTTATTTCACAATTGAAATTAAATTTACAATACAAAGGATCTCTACAAGAATTACAAGTATAACTTAAAATCTATTTATAAACATCCTCAGCAAGGTACACAATAACTAATTTGCATACATATTTAGTCATGTTTGCCCAATAAACATCTTTTTCACTCCTATTGGCAAGCCTAGTCCTAGTTCTTATTTTTTCCCACCAAGTTCTTGTTCCAAGTATCATACATGTACGTTTTCTTGCATCAAAAATTACACACCTAACATTCAAAGCATGTTTCATGATTTCTTATGTCATAGGGTTGAAGGGTGTATACAGATTTAATACAATGTCAATCTTATAGTCTAATAGAAAGATCAGCTACAAAAGTAAATACCTTGCCTGTAACTCGTACTGCAATATCTACCTAGCCATCAGCCAGTGCAGCAGATCCAGCACGTCGCAATACTTAGGATCCTCTTCAACAAGAATTCCATGCACACACATTAATGTGCTTATTTTATAACCTGAAAAGTTAATAGCAGCAAGCACATAAGATTGTTATCCTTATATATTGCTATTTACACGAACCAATAAATACATGAGAATACGAAAAAATGTTATAACCGAACATGGTAGATAAAAAATGCAACACAACAAAAAAACACTTATAAATTAAAAATTTAAAGAGCATGCAGGTGTCCACCCCTTGAGCTGATTGTATAATCTTACATGTTCATCACGACCTGCGCAATCTCCACCAGCTGCAGCACACAAAGACAAGATGCATTAATTTGCAAATAAAGCAGATAACTCAATCATAACACATATCTCTCTCTTAACTTCAGCTTGCTAAAAGGTAAAATTTATTAGCAATTTTTTGTGAATGACATTATATGAGTAAAGACACACCTCGTACTATAAGCTATCTCTGTACAATGGGATTAAACATTAGTATTCCACAGAGAGAGCATAGTAAATCTGTAACACATTATATTTTTCACACTGATGGAAGAAAAAAGTGATGTTTTGAGTGTTCTTCTCTTGCCGGAAGTAGTTGCTTCAAGAAGTTTAAATAAGAAAGAGTTTTGCCCTACAATGCTTCCCCCATTGCACTGACGTACAAGCAAGAAAACATATTTAGTAATTTCAGGAAAACATATTTAAGCTTACTTCCATTTGACAACCCCTATTAATGGTTGCATTTACTAACCAAAAAGAATAAATATTAAGTCTATATGCATAATAGAAGTTTCCATAAACAGGGTACCAGATTTTGTATAAACCAATGTATAAAGATGAATAATTAGCTCTATTCAGGAATCACCAGCACCTCAAGTCCTCCACAGCTAACATCTGTAACAAATTAAACTCTATGCAGCTAAAAAAACTACAATTGCCTAACAAACACAAAAGACATTAGTATTAAAGCTAAAAAAATCAATCATGATACCATATTTTTATTTCATTTGAGCTTAACAGAGCAAATTAAAAAAATACAAATTATAAATTGTGAATATATAAACCTTGGGACGTCTATTAATGGAGAACATAACGAGCACCTTGAACCCTAATTTAACATCCTTCCACTCCTTCACGCTGTTCATTGCAGCTCAACATGGAATCTGGTGAACTGATCGTCCAGTACTAACAATTGACTATTGCAGAAAGAATACTTTATAGATGTCTTTGACACATGTAATATGCCAGAAGTATAACTAAGCTCTAAAAGAAAAATTGCTAAAACTTTTAGATAATTTCGAGGTGAACAAGGAACCAATAAATATGTCAATGAACAAGTCTTCACTCGCCAAAGCAATATATTCTCCTGTTTGATTGAAATTTATTGTCTTGACCGGCCATCTGAGAGCATGTAACACAATTATTTTATAGCAGATAATGTGACCAAAGACCAATAAATAATTCTTTTGATTAATACCATTATTATAACAATACACAACTAAAAATTAAATTTATATACGAGCAGAAAACCAGTAGATGACTCACTCAAGTTTGGTGAATATTTTCACACACAGCATCTTTGAGATATGTCGCTAGCCGAAATAATAGCCCCTTCCTTAGCCAACTGAATTGAAAGACACATTTTAGTCTTGAAAGAGCATCAAATAAAAGGAAACTAGTGATATTTACTTTGACACATTTTATCAAACCATTGGTGAGCTACATAAAAAACATCAAAATTATCTTAAAAAACCAAATTAGACATTACCAACAATCACATAAGAGTAAATAAATGTGAACTGAAAGTAAAGTATGTACATAGATGATTGTAATTGTATCTATAGATACAAAAACTAACATGTATCTGCTTTGTATCTATTCTTGAGCTCCCGAGAAGAGAAGTTCAGACCAAATATTAAACGAATATGTTTGAGCAAATCGACCCAAATGCCTTTTGTAGTTGTAAAGATAACAGGTAAAAAACAGGAGAGGTAACCTAATTTTGAACAAATCCAAGTAAGAACTTGGAGATGAAGAGCGGCGGAGAAACAACGAGGGAGAGGAAGGGACTCAGAGATCAGATAAGAAAGGGAAATTGGGGGAGCAAATAAAAAATTAATTAAAGGAAATAGTCTGATTGGGAAAAAAGCAGGGGGAGATGGGGGAAATGAAATTTGGAAAAAGGGTGAAAGAAAAATTTAATGAGAGGGAAATGGAAAATAGGGTGAAAATGTGAAAATTGGTTGATAAATTCTTTAATATATAAATGTTATTATATTATTATATTTATCGTATTATATATTAGTGTAAAAATTATTTAAAATTTTCTTATTTAAAAATTACAATTATTTTTATACATGAATTTTTATTAATATTATAAAATTACCTTGTAAATCCGAGAAGAATGTTGTTATTGGAAGTCGTACCTTTACTAGATTTTTCTATTCATGAAATGCAAGATTAATTAAAAAAAACCAATAATTTTTTCATATGACTAAAATTGATATATCTTAGCATCCGTACGGTTAAATCGTTGAAAAAACATTTTAAAATTAATCTTGTAATCGGGAAAAAGTCTCGTTGTTAGTAGTGTTACTTTTACTAATGCAAGATGGATTTCAAATTTGTTAATAATTTTTACATATAACTAAAATTGACATAGATTAACATCCTTACGGTTGGATCATCGAAAAAATCATTTTAAAAATTAATCTTGCAAATCGGGAACGAGTCTTGTTGTCGGGAGGGGTACTTTTACCGGATTTTTCTAATCCTGACATGCAAGATGAATTTCAATTTTTTTAATAATTTTTTCATATGACTAAAATTGATATATCTTAACATCCGTATGGTTGGATCATCGATAAAATTATTTTAAAAATTAATCTTGTAAATCGGGAACGAGTCTCGTTGTGGGGAGGGGTACTTTTACCGGATTTTTCTAATCCTGACATGCAAGATGGATTTCAAATTTGTTAATAATTTTTTCATATGACTAAAATTGATATATCTTAACATCCGTACAGTTGGATCGTCGAAAAATTATTGTAAAAATTAATCTTGTAAATCGGGAACGAGTCTCGTTGTCCGGAGGGGTACTTTTACCGGATTTTTCTAATCCTCACATGCAAGATGAATTTCAATTTTATTAATAATTTTTTCATATGACTAAAATTGATATATCTTAAAATCTGTATAGTGGGATCGTTGAAAAAATCATTTTAAAAATTAATCTTATAAATCGGGAACGAGTCTTGTTGTCGGGAGAGGTACTTCTACCGGATTTTTCTAATCCTGACATGCAAGATGAATTTTAATTTTTTAATAATTTTTTCATATGAATAAAATTGATATATCTTAACATCCGTATGGTTGGATCTTCAAAAAAATCATTTTAAAAATTAATCTTGTAAATCGGGAACGAGTCTCGTTGTAGGGAGGGGTACTTTTACTAGATACTTCTAATCCTGACATGCAAGATGGATTTCAAATTTGTTAGTAATTTTTTCATATGACTAAAATTCATATAGACTAACATCCGTAAGGTTGGATCCTCGAAAACATCATTTTAAAAATTAATCTTGTAAATGGGGAATGAGTCTCGTTGTCGGGAGGGATACTTTTACCGGATTTTTCTACACCAGACGTGCAAGATGAATTTCAAATTTTTAATAATTTTTTTAAATGACTAAAATTGATATATCTTAACATCCGTATGGTTGGATCGTCAAAAAAATCTTTTTAAACATTAATCTTGTAAATCGAGAAAGAGTCTCGTTGTCGGGAGGGGTACTTTTGCTGGATTTTTCTAATCCTGACATGCAAGATGAATTTCAAAATTTTTTATAATTTTTTTTATGAATAAAATTGATATATCTTAACATCCGTACGGTTGGATTGTCAAAAAATCATTTTAAAAATTAATCTTTTAAATCGGGAACGAGTCTCGTTGTCGGGAATGGTACTTTTACTGGATTTTTCTAATCCTAGACATGAAAGATGAATTTCAAATTTTTTAATAATTTTCTCATATGACTAAAATTGATATATCTTAACATCCATACGGTTGGATCGTCGAAAATTCATTTTAAAAATTAATCTTGTAAATCGGGAACAAGTCTCATTGTTAGGAGGGGTACTTTTACCGAATTTTTCTAATCCTGACATGCAAGATGAATTTTAAATTTGTTAATAATTTTTTCATATCACTAAAATTGATATATCTTAACATCTGTACGGTCTGATCGTCAAAAAAATCATTTTAAAAATTAATCTAGTAAATCGGGAATGAGTCTCGTTGTTCGGAGAGGTACTTTTACTGAATTTTTCTAATCTTGACGTGCAAGATGAATTTCAAATTTTTAATAATTTTTTCATATGACTAAAATTGATATATCTTAACATCCGTATGGTTGGATCGTCGAAAAAATCATTTTAGAAATTAATCTTGTAAACCGGAAATCTCATTTTGTAGAGTAATACTTTTACAATGGTTTCCTTGAAACACCATTGTGTAAAGATAAAATACAACGCTTTTTTTATTATAAAACCGTTGTGTAAGCATATCAGCTTTTTTCAATCTAATGGCTAATATTTAATCCCATTTCAATCAAGGGCTATCAATCAGACACTTCAGCAATCGGAGTAAAATGTTTACAACCTATCACGGGGTGCCACCTCATTAGGTGGTGCCCATTGAAATTATAAAATAACTATTTCAGACAACTATTTTATTCCATTGTATGAAGGTTTCTAAGACAACCCTTCTAAAAACTGTTGTGTGAATTACACAACGTAATATCTAAAAGCTTGTATGAGACCAACTAAGACAACACTTTTGTTTTAACATAAAACCGTTGTATAAGAATTCGGCTATTATTCGATCTAACACCTCAGCAATCCTTGTGAATGATTTACCACATATCACGTGCTGCCACCTGAATACGTGCTACCCATTAAAATTCCTCAGACAACGGTTTCATTCTGTTATTTGATGGTTTAGAGGACAACCTTTCTAAAAAACCGTTGTCTCAATTACACAATGTAATGTCAAAACCGTTGTCTTATATCCCTATACATTAACATAGTAACAACGGTTTGTAATCGTTGTGTTAAAGATCTAAAACACACTATATTTAAAAAAACTGTTGTCTGACTCGATGAGAGGATACAACTTGTACAACAGCTTAAAAAAGATGAATATCCGTTGTTTGTTCTGGAGCTCACACAACTATTTTTTCTGCAAAATCAATTCACCGTTGTATGAGTTTTTAGGTTGACAGTTTTTTTTAAACCGTTGTTTGTCAACCGTTGTATGATTGCGAATTTCTTGTAGTGCATATTCTTAAAGGTCCCTAGTCGAGTATTATTATATAGGACAATAATAATACATAGATAGACTAGTATGTTGTTTGACAAGATAACCACATCTCATTGGTTATAAGTATGGGGATACTAAAGTCAATACATAGGTACATGTGAGAGTACATGGTACTGGACAGACCCACAGTGAGATTCTTCATGTTTAATAAAGTCATAAGAAAGACTCACAGTGATAATGGTGTAACGATCCTTTGACTTTAAATCATTATATTTCTATACGAGGATTAAAATACTTTGACTACATTAAAAGTTACTTTTGATCGGGTGATGATAAAAGTGGACATCGGGTATATCATGAGTCGTATGAGAAATGAATGATAGATAAAGGATTTAACCCTCCTATAATTAGGAGAGATATTATTGGCCTCTTGATTGAGTGAGACTATAAAAGCATGGCCATGCTCAAATAATGATTTGTCTTGATAGTCTACTCATGGATCAAGTAAACCCGGATTAAATGTTGAAGAGAATGACTAAATACATGCCTCGAGTTTAATCGATAATATGTATGGTTAAAGGGATTATATTACACGAAAAATATTAATCACGAATGGTTTTATCTAATCATGATTTAATTATTGTTTAAAATAAGTTGATAGTACTGGTACTTTTTCTTTTAAATGAATCGGGGGATGTTCCTGAATCTTTTCTTTTCAATATGCTTCGGCCATAAAAGTGGAAGATAGATAATTTTGTGTGGCCCAGCAGGAGAGCTATCCACGGCAATGCTCTAAAAATTAAAAGGTATCATATAATAATGTTTATTTCAGCCATAAAAGTGAAAGGTATATCAATTTTGCGTGGCCCAACTGGATAGCTGTCCACGACCCTAGATGCTCTAAAAACTAAAAAGTATCATATCATAATATCTAATTTTTCTTTTTAATGACAGTATGGTAAACCAAATCACACATATCTAATTATACGGGTCTACAGCGATGTCTGGGAGGGTAATATGTACACAACACTGTCACTACCTTGATAGTAGGGAGCTTGTTTATGTGAATATCCCCAATTTGTACAACATCCATAACATCCATCTTGCAAGATCATATTTTCTTGTTTAACATCAAGGACCCTACGGGAATTGATAATGACATCAAGATAACCGTATGACAATTTTTCGATTTAGAGCCAGATAACTAGAAATTGGAGACTGAAAGTAACCACCTTTCTTGATTCATTTTTTATTGGAGACCGTGACCGAGACAGACAATTGCTTGTGCAATTTCCTGGAACCAAAATCCTACGAATTAGAAATAAAGCATTAGAGTGAAGTTCTTTTTTGAGATAATAAGCGAGACCCAAGAACTGTCATTGGTAGTGAAAAGAAATTTGAAGTCATCAGATTCAACGTATAACTTGCTGGAAATTGTTATGCACAACTGTTGTTCTAAATAAAAAAGATTTCATGTAAGTCTCATGTGAATAAAATCATGACTTAAGATACTATCTCGTTTACTTTACAAATTCTATGATCAAATCTATGTTAGTTAAGTTTTATATATTTTTATATATCATTATATATGATCAAATGCATTCAATTAAAGGTAAGTCCCGCGTGAATAAAATTGGGGGCTAATGTATCATCTCGAAACTATCATACACACTATTTTATGTATTATGCACTAAATCGGGGATATTCACATAAACAGGCTCCCTACTATCAAGGTAGTGACACTGTTGTGTACATATTACCCTCCCAGACATCGCTGTAGACCGGTTTAATTAGATACGTGTGATTTGGTTTACCATACTGTCATTAAAAAGAAAAATTAAGCATTATTCTATGATACTTTTTAGTTTTCAGAGCATCTCGGGCCGTGGACAGCTATCGAGTTGGGCCACGCAAACTTGATCTACCTTTCACTTTTATGGACGAAAAAAACATTATTATATGATACTTTTTAATTTTTAGAGCATTCTGAGCCGTGGACAGCTCTCCTGCTGGGCCACACAAAATTGTCTATCTTCCACTTTTATGGCCGAAGCAGATTGAAAAGAAAAGATTGAGGAACATCCCCCAATTTATTTAAAAGAAAAGTACCAACACTATCAACTTATTTTGTTTCCTTTTTTTTTTCGGAACTTATTTTGTTTCTTTATTTGTACTTGTTATTATACATTCATCATTGAAAAAGTTATGCTGAAATAAATCATTTATAATTTGTTCTAAATTATTTAAAAATAGAATTATAAATCATAAAATTTTTAAGAAAAGTCATTCCAAGTCAAATTTTAAGTGCATTTTTTAATTTCATTGTATTTTAATAATACTTTTTTTCATTTTAATATTTTAATTATTTTAATATATAGTACCTACTAGTTCGGCAAGATAGCATGATAAATATTTATTATGTTGAAGGCGGATATATAAACAATTTAAATAAAAGTTGTACAATAAAACCTAAAAGTGTCCATATGCAACAAAATGTGGGTGCTCTAAGCGGACGTGAAAAAAGTCTATTGAGCCAGTAGAAATGGATTAGTTCAGAACAATTCAAACGTGATTTAAAATACAAGTTAAGTTTAGTTAGGCCCGTAAACAAATTAATTAAATTTTGTAGATAAAATACTAGTTTATAGTATGTGTCTTAACTGTGCTGAGTGTTTTAGAAATCATGAATTAATATTTTTTTGTCAAAAAACTAATATTTTAAACTATGAGAAATAATTCAATACTATAACAAATAATTTTTTGTATATTAAATTTAAATATCTCATTTATTAACCTTAAATTATTATGATTGTTATTTAGTGTATTAAATTGACAACTAACGAAAAATCGATTATTATTTAGGGTATCAAATTAACAACTAATAAATATCTTGTATTCAACTTCTAAGTTCTAATAATATATATATTTTAAAATTTATCTAAAAAATTATATAGAAAAAGAATTTTATCAAAAGCTTAAAATTTTATCCTGGCTATACCGACCTTTTTTTAATCTGGTCTCATTTCAGTTATTTTATCATGAACGAATGTCTAGATGTGGAAGGTCGTTATCAAAATTAGTTTAGAATTAGAATTGTAACTATTATTGAATTAGTTTGCAAATTGATTATTCAGTTTCTATCTTCTAAAATTGATCCTCCGTGAAATTGTATTGTAATAGTTGTTGATATAAAATCAATGACATCTCAATTTCCCATCACGTTCTCTTTTGTGCCTCGTACATGCTCACAACTTAGCTCAACAAGTTTATCCTGATCTTGTCCTTTATAATTGGGGTTCTATCCATGCTAAGAGCATATGCACTCATTAAGGGCATCAATTCATCAATTGAATCCATGGAGTTAATTACTATTCATGCTAAATCCACTTTTTTCCATAGTTTTTATACACCCATATACTCCATCAATTTATCAATTACTATCCATCAAATAAATAATATTATATATTATAAATTTAATTCCATCTCTATTACTTAATGTCCCCAAAAATAATATTCAATAATAGATTGCTAGATAATTTTAGATTTTTGATAAGATTGTGGATAAATTTAAATTTTTGATAAGATTTTCGTTGAATCACATTATGACACTTGTCTTGATCTAAATTTATAGATTGAAAATTGTCTTTAAATAATATAATGATCTTGATATATCTCAAAATCACTCAAATCTTTGCAATAATGAATTCATCAAAAAGATTTTTATGTATAAGACAACAACACAGTCAAGAAGTGTCTGAAATTATGAATACCATGGTGACTGAAGCGGCAATGATGATGAAGTTCTTCGATACTCCAGATGAACCACAAGGACGGGGCTCACGTCTTGGAAAATGTTCTAATCATCCTAGAGAAAGGGTTTCTAATCGTCCTAGGAGTTGAAAAATTGTCCAAACGGGTGGGGAGGGGTTTATAGTGGTCGTAAAGGATGCCCTACTACTATTTTGGAGGCAGTCGCTTCTTACGACACTCGGGTTTGGAACACTTTTTTCGGTGTTCCTGGAGCTCAAAATGATATTAACGTTCTAGGCCAGTCTCCTGTGTTTGATAAAGTCATCGCAGGAAATAGCCCAACATTGATATTTCACGTCAATGGAAAAAGATACAACAATGCTTATTACCTTGCTGATGGAATTTATCCTAGGTATTCAACATTTGTAAAAACCATATCAAATCCTGCCACTCAATCATAAAAATTGTTCGCTAAGAAACATGAGGCCTATCGCAAAGATGTAGAGAGGTGTTTTGGTATATTACAATCTCGATGGGCTATTCTTCGTCATGGTGCTCGGATGCATAAGCGTTCCACACTTAAAAGCATCACGATGACTTGCATCATCTTGCATAACATGATAGGCGAGGATGAATTTGTGGAAGAAGAATTTGTAGAGCCAGTAGAAGAAGATCTAAGAAATCCATTAGCATCACAGGTTTATGATGGGCCAGTAGATAGTAATGGAGTTCGAATTCCTTTTGCACTAGTAGAAAGAAATGGAAGAAATCAACAAGCATTTTGGGATCGTATTGAGAACTTGGAATCAGCTTATATTCATACAATGCTTCAAAATGATTTGGTGGAGCACAACTGGGCAATGGAAGCCAATCATTAATTGTCAAATTATTATCTCTTGATATGTATGACTTGACAATTTAAATAAATTTATTTTATTGAATTCAAAAGCAGTTAACATAATTAAATTTAAAAACTGAGTACATAATTTATTAAAAACATAATAACTAAATTTAATCATAAAGATCATCGTCAAAGTGAGGAACATAAGCACCATCACTATTAGAAGATTATAAAACTGGAGATGACGTAGATTAATTTAAATGATAGCCTAAGAATTAACAAATGCTTATTTCTAATTTTCTAAGATTATGCCTAATAGTGATGCATATTTTACATAACAACGAACGTGGCATGTGCTTTTAGTATTGACGATGCTCTAATGAATGGGTCATAGGAAAATGGTCAGTATATGAAATCGCGCTTACAAATTAAGCCTAAGCCCAATTAATTTATCCCCAAAGTACATATAAATGTGGGGTATAATATTATTTATTATTAGCTTTACAACCAGTGTGATTTGTTATTAACTTTACAAACTGTATGATATACCAGTCTTCATTAACATTTATATATATTTTTAATTTACATTATTTACAGTTTTTAATTAAATATAATATATGTAATAACATATTAAAATTAATTAACTTAGAATTATAACCTTATTATGATAATTTTAATCAAATAATTAAATTATAAAGTAGTATATGTTAATTTGTACATTTATAAATATTGTAAAAATAGAATTTGAGAGTTTATTTGTATTTTTATAACTATAAATAAAAATTATAAATATTGGTTGTTGGCGGGAGAATTTAGATAATATGTAAATATATATATATTTGTTGTTGGAAAGATTCGAAAATGAGAACTTGGGTAGTGCATTCTTTTAATATTTCAGTTTAACGACATTGATAACTTGATTATAAATATCTGACTCTCGTGATCAATATGATAATCAAACCAAACCAAAATGAGGGTAAAAAAATTATATCACATTCCGGCTATTATAATTTTGTATAGATTTCTTAAATAATAAAAAAGAATAGACTGTTAATTCTTTTGATTTTTTTGTTGTAAAGGAAATAAAAGTAAATTAAGCAAAAATACTAGTACTTTCGTCGAAGAAGGTGAAGACTCATCTTCTTATATACGAATATAAAATTTAGACATTATTATTTTTGAATGATAATTTGAATAAAGGTTAATTGTATTTAAAAATATTAAGTGAGTTCAATATTAATAATGTATTATAAATTTATAAAAGTCAAAATTAAAAAAGAGCCCTTAAAAAATCTATAAATATGCTTACCTAAAAATAAAGATATAATATGTACGTACAAATGATGTCATTTTTTTTGTAAGCCCAATTCATTTATCTCGAAAGCCCTAAATTCAAAGCAATTGTAGATGTTGTGGAATGAAAACTACAGTGTGTTAATAATTAATGCTAGAGTTTGTGAGTTTCGAGTTTTAATGGTTGCTCTCGTGTTCGGGACTATCGGTCCTTACAAGATGTCTACGTATCATTGTGTAGTAGAAAATCAAGCCAAAAACGTAATTCTAGGTTAAGGTGTAGAGCCATTTATATGGAGGTGAGTCTAGGGTTAGACTTGTGTTGCGAGACTTGGTGGACAAGTATCTAACTTAAATGGTGATTAAGAGTCCTATAAGGGAAGGAACTCCAGAACCTTGTGTACCACTTTGAGTCTGTTTAGGACACATATATTTGCTCTTCCAGTTGTATTGGGCGTAGTTCATGAACAGTATATGTTCGTGGACCTCGACGACTTCTGCTGGTGGGTCTTGGCTACAAGGGCCGTCTTGAGTCTGCTACGAGTTTAGACCAGACATGTCCAATTTGGACTTCAGACAAAAATCCCAAGTGTAATTAATGTGACATTTAATGTGTCTTTATGATCTATTTTTTATCCATATCAGCAGAAATATTGGGCTTGTAGCCGATCCATTCGAAATCATATTCCTAATCGAGTTATCCAACCCACCTCAATTACCCATAATCCAAAATGGCTTGACAATATTTGTCCCTCTGTCCCATTTATTTATCGTTTTCATCTTCTATTCAATCATATTAACCAAATTAATAGTTATCAAAAAATTGTTCTACTTTTCAAAAATATTAACATAATAAACAATTAAATTATCAAATTACTTGAAAGTCAACAATTTTTTTAGGAGAGACAAAGTAGGAAATGTGGCAATGAATGAGTCAGAGGCAGTAAAATCTTAGAGAATGTGAAATCTCAAATTAGTTTGATAAAATTTATTATAAAAAACTTATAACATAAAGCTATCAATGAAATAATACATTGTATATTCAATTTAAATTTTGGACAATGAATAATAATGTGAATTTTAAGTAATTTGTTGATTTTGGAGAATGAATAATAATATAAATATAAATTCATTATTGTTAATTTTAATTTTACACAAACAGCATAGAGTCTCCTCTTTAGTGGTATTTATTAAAATGTATTTATACAAAAAAGTTGTGCATGAACAATTTAGAGGGGTGTATTCAATCAAGATTTTTAAATATTTTCAAAATTTATGGGTATTCAATTTATATTTTGAAAAATCATTCAAAATCAGGAGGTATTCAATTTGGATTGTAAAAAATTCATTAAAATCTGAGTGTTTTTAATCCAGATTAAAAAAAAATTAAAATATTAAGGTATCCAATTTGGATTTTAAAAATTCCAGATGTCATTCAAAACTCCATGGATTTTATTTTATTTAAAAAAATAAGTGGATTTTGATGATTTTATAGTACAACTTTAATCTTTTGAAATATCTCCAAAATACATGAGATTTTGAAGGATTTCTAAACAAAATCACAAATAAACATTAGAATGTTATACATGTTTAGTAACCTGGCCATCTAAAATTTTAAGATATTATCTCTACTGAATCTTATAATATTATTATAACACCCTCCCTCTTAAAAGCAAGAATTTGAACCCGAGTTCGACCGGGATCTGATATATTGTCAAGTAATCTGCTCATCCGAAAGTTTAAGGTGTTAAAGTAAGGTATCAACTAAATCTCATAATATTTTTCTAAGAAAGCACTAAAATTACTGATATGGTACGCAAAAAATGAAGGAAATAGTTTAAGAAAAAAAATTACTTTAGAGACCATAATGTTTAGATATGTTCTCGATTTCGCAAAAAAAAATTTAAATATTTAGTCGTGCTAATATCTATCTCATTGATATCTATTCGATTTTAAGTAAATGAATGTTGTATTTTTGTTTAATGTTTCGATTTGAAATTTAGAAATTCATCTATTATCGTATATTGGTATAAATATTTCACGAGTCAAATATTAGCGATTGTTCGGCCTTTTTAGTAAATATGATAAGAATTTATAATTCAAATTCAGATTCCTAAGAAAGAAAAATAAAACATTTTTAGAGTTGTATGGCATCTTTGTTTTCTTGAGAGAGCACATCAAATTTAATTATAAAAAGGGCTTCAACCCACAACTCTAAGCATATTTCACTCTGTATTTTATATCATTGCTTACCATTGGAAAGATGAATCCTGAGTACTCTTCAAATTCATTGAATTACTCTTTTACTGCTCTTCCTATCCCAAATTCGACGGGTTACTCTTATCCTACTTTACCCAACAGTGAAGAACACAACCTTCAGCCATTCCAAAACACTATAATATGATGTTGATGTTGGTAATGGTATAGGTAATGTTAGTCATCTTGGAGATGGTAACGGTATGAGTTTTGAAGGCCAGTCTGGTGGAATGGCTCAGACTGATGGAAGCAATATTGAACAGACTGGTGGAAGTAGTGCTAGTCAAATTTCTGGGTCTAGGCCACGAGGATGTCCTCGTGGTTCAAAGAACAAGGCGAAAGAAAATGCCCTTGAAATGACTTCGAATGTTATGGTAGAATTATTTTATGAATTATCACAAATACTATTTTATGTATTATGCTCTAAATCGGGGATAT